>NC_069078.1:58934925-59559925 GCF_025698485.1 Gossypium arboreum | reverse complement strand
TTAGTCCCGAATCATTTCTAAAGTGATTCTAAGGCCTCAAAGGCTTAAATAAAGGACATTATGCATGTTGAATAATGGTTATGTTATTATTATTATTGAAATGTTTTGAAATGAATAATTTAAGTTACGTTTATTTGGTAATGCTCTGAAACTCTATTTTGGCGACAAATACGAGTTAAGAGTGTTATAGAGATAAGGTTTGGGGAGAAGAAAAAACAATAAATGGGATGGTTTATGGAAGGCTGTTGGTTTTGGGAATTGGTGTCGACAAGTTTTGAGAGTAGGATATTTTCTAAGGAGTGAGTGCCATCTCAATTGCTGACTGGAAGAGTGCTTTTGGTGTTTCATGTTTTTTGTTATTAGTTTATTTGTTTCTGCTTTATAAATTTTGTTTTGTTTTTGGTTGGTTTATTTTTATTTTTATTTTGGTTTATTTTGGATTAGGCTTTGTGCTTTTGTCTATTTTGTGGATTAACAGCTTAACATTACTATTGCTTTTGTTTTGGTTTTATAATTTATGATTTATGAAATCTTAAGGAGATTTGAACAAAAAAACACCATAACATTCACTCATTAATTTTACTATTTCAATGAAAATCATATTAAATTTATTACATAATTATTTTTACTCACAAGTATATTATAATCTATACTTCCATAACCCATAATCATACTAAATTTGAAATGTCTCCTTTTTCTATTTTATTTTACTGTTATATTCTCTTTTTTCTTTTTTATATATAATAGATGCTTATTAGTCCAATAGGCAAAAAAAGAAAATATTTTCTTTCAATAATAATAATAACTAAGATTTTATTTTTTCATAAGTTTGAAGAAAAGAAATTGAATGTACCAAATCATGTAAGAGAATGTGATTTCAAGGATTTTTTCCTCGCCACATAAATTTAACACTCATCTATAAATGATGTTAATCCAATTAAAATTGATTTATGTATGATTTTATGCATAAACAAGCCAAATTAAATGAAGGAAAATAAGCCAAACAAAATATGTAATAGTATATGTTGAACTCAACATCAAAAGACAAATAGTATTTTATTTCTCTAAAACTCAACATCAAAATATGTTTAATATTATAAATGTATTTTAATTTATTATATAATTTTTTTCTTGCAGAATGCCCACCGAACCAACATCTATTGAGGGTAGTGTTACATCTCCTACTTCGATAGATTCTGAAAATTCAAAAGTTGAAGCTTCAAGCCAAACAAATGAGACTACTGGTAAAAGAAAAGTCACTCCTCAAGGTCAAAAGTTTAGTCTCACTTCACTAAGATTATTAATAGTGAGGGTGCACGTAAGGCTAAATGTAATTATTGTGAAAAGGAATTTTGTTGTGATATGAAAAAAAATTGTACGAGGTCATTAAAATATCATATTGGTTCATGAAAGAAAAATCCTAATAATGTCGTTGACACTAGCGAAGGACAACTTATTTTACCTAAAAAGAGAGTTGAAAGGGGGGGAAGGGAATATTTCAACTTGGAGATTTGATCAATAAGAATGTAGTAAAGGATTAGCACAAATTATTGTAAGATGAATTACCTTTCAAGTTTGTTGAAAGTGAAGGCTTTAAGAAATATATGTTCGTGGCATGTCTTAGGTTTCATATTTCTTCACGAACTACTATGACTAGAGATATTTATCAATTGTATTTAGATGAAAGGGTCAAGATAAAAATAACTTTTGAAAAGTTCTTGTTCTAGATTTTGCTTAACTACTAACACATAGACTTCTTTGCAAAGATTTAATTATTTGTGTATCACTTCTCACTTTATTGATAACGATTAGAAATTGAATAAAAAGATTTTAAACTTTTGTCTAATTTCTAGTCATAAGGGTGAGTCCATTGGGATGGTGGTTGAGAAATGCTTGTTGAATTGGGGGATTGATAAGTTGTTTACTATTACTATTGATAATGCAAGTTTAAATGATGTTGCTATTGGTTATTTGAAAAAGAAATTTAACCCTCAAAAAGGTTTAGTTCAAAATGGTAAATATCTTCATATGAGATGCATAACATACATTGTGAATTTGATTGTTGTTGAAGGCTTAAAGGAAATGAACAAATATGTTGAACGTGTTAGGGGGTTGTTAGACATGTGAGACCATCTCTAGCTAGATTACAAAAGTTTAAAGAGTGTGTTGTGGAGGAAAAGATAGAGTGCAAGAAGATGTTGTGTCTTAATGTTTGTACTAGGTAGAACTTGGCTTACTTAATGTTAGACAATGCTCAAAACTTTGAGAAAGCTTTTGAGAGATTTGAGGAGCAAGATACAAACTTTAGGGCTGAACTTGAAAGGGCAAAGGATTGGCCTAGTATGGATGATTAGGCTAGTGTTAAAAACTTGAAGGATTTCTTAGAAACTTTTATGAAGTCACTTTGTGTATATCTGCCACTTCATATGTCACGTCCAATAATTTTTTTTGACGAGCTCTCTGAAATTGATATTCTTTTATGAGATGCTCAATTAAATATTAATGTTGATTTCAATGTTATGGCCATCAAGATGAAAGAAAAGTATGATAAGTATTGGGGTGATATTGATAAGATGAATTTGCTTATGTTCTATACTTGTGTTTTAGATCCTAGAAAAAAACTAAAGTATCTTGAATTTGCACTTAGTGAAATGTCTAGTTCTAAAAAATCTTATGAAATGTTGCAAAAATTGAAGGAATCTTTGTATGAATTGTTTGATGAGTATAAGCCTCCACTTAATAATGCTTGTAACCAATCAAGTGTGCCAACATATGTTTCTCTCGATGAACCACAACAAAAAATAAAAAGGCGAATGTAAGGGTTGTATAAAAAGCGTGAGTTAGAAAATGGTGGTGAGGATAAAACATATAAATTGGATAAATATCTAGTTGAGGCTAATGAGGATTTTTTTGAAGATTTTTTGACACTTTATTGTGGTGGACAGTGAATAGCCCTAGACTTCCCATTCTTTCAAAGATGGCCAAAGATGTGTTAGCTATACTGATTTTTACAGTTGCTTCAGAGTCTGCATTTAGCACTTGGGGGCGTGTGCTTGATCAATATAGGAGTTCTTTAACTCCTAAAATTGTACAAGCTCTTGTGTGTACTCAAGATTGGATTCGAAAATCATCATTACAAGAAGACATCAAAAAGATTGAAGAACAAATCCAAGAGCTTGACAAGATTGAAAATGGCATATTTATTATTTTATTTTAATATTTTTAATTTTTTTTATCATACCACTCCTACTTATTTAATCAATTTAATGTTTAGACTTTTCTTGGAATGCGTCAGAGCCTACCCTAAATTCATGAGTTGAATGGTATGTTTACTATCTTATTCTTATTAACTTACAATCTATTCATTTGTTTATATTATTTGATTTTTTTAAATGCATATATTTCTATTATATGCTCATTTTTTGCACATATTTTTTGTAGGTATAATGCAAATGAAGATCTTTTGGAGAGAAGAAATGGATACAAATGGAGAATATTAAAGATTTACATTTTAATGATGTGTTAATTTCAAGACGTATGTAGTGTTTTTAATTATGTAGTGATTCAATACTTTAATTCGGTTAATTCAGTTAATTTTTATACTTGTTTTAACCAAAAATAAAAAACACACAATTTTCGGTTAATTCGGTTAACCAACTGAATTAACCAAAAAAATTCGGTTTGGTTAACAGTTAAAGGTTTAAAAGGGTCGGTTAATTCAGTTAATGGTATTTCGGGTCGGTTAACAGATTAAACACCCCTACCACATACGAATTATCACCATAGGTATGGTACACCAAGTTTGCTCGAAAGATGTGCAAGATGGGTTCTGTAAAGTGATTGGTTGAGAGTTAATTGAATGGATTGATTGGTCAAATAACATCGGTATTATATTTTCTTCGATTTTTGTAGGACATTAAAGGGACAACTTCTGTATACTTTTGGCACTTTTCAAGATCCACTAAGAGATTTTGGTATATATATACGGTAATAAGGGAACGTTTAGATGGTTTTCCTTTCTTTCATTCTACACTTTAGCTTTCTTAAAAATTAAATATTCTCTTCTTCTTCGTTAAACTGGAAGCTAAGGTTTTTGACGTCATTGGTGGATGTTTCAACCTCTTGGTAAGTCTAGTAACTCTACATGTTAGGATTTTGAAAGAATAAACATGTTATGAAGCAGATAAACAATAAGATATGAATAGGAGACTCTGCATAGGGGTCATCTGCATTTGAGATGATAGCAAATTGTCTGTAAATTGGTTTTAATGGTGATTTCATGTTCTTTTAAGCAGTTGTTGCTGTTGGTTTGTGAAGAACATTTGGGTTTGGAACTTTGAGCTGTAGTAAAGGTGAGTTTCAAGTGATTCCTTATCATGACTCATGCATGTTAAATTTACAATGGAAAGTCTTATGTTAATGACATCTCAAATGCTTGGTAAGTGTGTAAGATATATAAGTTACTGCATGAGTAAGCTAATGTATGGTATGTATGCTTGTCGAATCAAGTATGGTAAGTATGAATTAGTTAAGTGTATTAAAGGAACTGGTTAATCTTATTCTGTTCTAAATGAGAAAACATCAAATTGTGATGCCTTTGGTAGGGCAGGTACATTGCTAACTGGACAGACAGATCATGGTGACAAGGAGAATACTCATGGTATAGCCTCCAGTGAGATGTAAACCGGACTGGTAGAACACAACATAAGGATGTGTAAGACCATGTGGTTGAGACCCATGGCATTGTATGTCAATGAAAACACTCATGGTGATGCCTCTAGTGAGATATAGACTGGACTGACAAATCACGGCATGATGTTATGTATAAGACCATGTGGGAGAAACCCCACGGTAGATCACATATTCATGGCGTGTTCTGTAAGGCCTTTATGGCGTATTCAATGAAGCATGTGTGGCGTCTTTTGTGATATTTGTATGATGTATTCTATAATGCCCTTGGGGCAGAATTTGGTCAAATGCTTCTCTGTCATGATCTAGGTAAGCTTGAGACTTCTATGCTGATCAATGTTATGATAAAGAAATAGTAAGTTGAAGGTATCTCCATTTCGTTAATCTTATGGTAGAATTTTAAATATGACTTAAAGGAAAACTTTTGAAGGAGTTTGCATCAGTGTTTCTAAAAAGGGAATCCACCATAATAATTTGTCAGTACAGAGAACTTGGTATAATTGTAGATATGAATGGTTTATGTGGTCACCAAATCTGAGTTTATTATGATATGGATGGCAACATGGATTATTAGCATGACCTAAGTTGTACCCGGGCTTCAAAAACAAAACCAACATTGTTACTATTAATAATTCCATTATTAATACAACTTGTAGAACCATACATCCAGCTATTCTGATGCATTTTGTCATTTTCAAACTAATTTACTTGCAAAAAATCAAAAAAAAATTTACATGCAAAGAAAGACAATTTTTTGGAACAGAAATGGGTAACCAGAAGAAACCCAAAATCAAATAGAAAGAGTTCCACCCAAAATGTATTGATTTTATACCTTTAATCAAAGAAGTTGATAGAAATAATAGAATAGAAGAAAGTATGATAGATTTCTAAATCATAATATCATGGAGAAGGAGCACAAATCTCTAAATCATTTGACAAAAAATGTAGGTAGAAATTTAATAAAAAAAAAAGAAGGCTGATCTCAAATCCCAAAACCCAAAAAATTATTCCAAATTGATAACCGAATCTTTGGTGAACAAAAATATAAGTGGTAGCAGAACTTGAAAGAAGAAGATTTGTAGGAAAATGGAAGGAAACAACTTATAGAGAAAAAAAGGCAAAGAGAGCTTTAGACAACTCCCTAAATCTCTTTTATGTGTTTGTTGCTTAATTTTCCATGAAAAAGAATGAGAGAGAGATTGTGGAGTTGTGTTTGACACACACTCACCGCATCACTGTTGATACATGATTTAGTTGGAGATAGAAGTAAAAGTGGATAATCTCAAAAGAGCCGACCTCTTTAAAGAGGGTCCTTAAAATTGCACGTAAAAAGACTTTTTGCGGGTTGAATTCCAAATTTTAGAGTGGATCGAATTTTGGGTCACAAAATAGATCGGATTATGAGTACTACTATAACATAATTCAAGCTTTTCATATAATCTATCTATAAAGAAAAATTGAATGTCATTGGGTAAATTTAAATTTCAAAATTTAACATTTTTCTTTATTTTCAAATTACAATATTCGAAAAAGTCAACTCTCATTGAGTGACTAATAAAGGCAAAAATATTCAAATGGTGACCGCATATTTAGTTTTCTTAAGGGCACAAACCTTTATAAAGTTCCCCATGATGTGCACATACTTTTTCTTTATGCTTTAATCATTTTACTTTTTTATTCTCATCTTCTTTACATCTATATTCTATACTATATTTAACTTTCAGTTGAATTAATGAAATATAATTTAATTAAAGAATTTTTTAAAATTATTTGAATAGTTTTATATACAAAATAAATTATTTTTATTTTTATATGAAATCGATAATATTTTAACTTAAGACACAATAAATTTTCAAATTTATCCTTTTAATTAAAAAGTTTAATAAATATAGTTATTACATAAAAGAATTTCAATGCATTATTACTTCCTTACACCTTCATTTATCAAAATCGAAAACTCTCAAGTCTTAACAATGCTTTTCCAAGTTTCTTCTTTTCCTTTAATATATGTCATTTTCTTCCTTTCTTTTCAGTGGAAAATTATTGGGACTTACATGGGCCCTCTCTACCCAATCAATGTCCACCCATTTTTATATATATATATATATATATTTAAAAGTGCTTTAAAATATTTTTGAAATTATTATGTCTCACAATATACTAGTCAAAAGTATTGGAAATAAATATGCTCAATAATTCGGTTATACTCAGGAAGATTCACCCAAAAATAAAATAAAATATGTTTAACATATAGGTTAGCCTATTGTTGGAATATTATATATTTTTAATTTTATTTGAATATAATTCAAATATTAAATTTATTGTACTTTATATTATTCAACCAAAAGAGATATCAGCAATTTGCTTGTATATGACTATTTGAGACATAGAATTTGTCAAATATATTTTATTTTGGTGTACAAATTGTAACTTGTTTACATTTTAAGGCTTCCTAGACATTACAACTAAATACAACCATGAATACTAATTTCCTTTTTTGTAGAGAATAATTTTGTTAAGAAGAATTTCATATTTTCTTAATATATATATATATATATATATATGTAAAATCTAATTAACTAAAATATTTGAAATAAAATTGGTCTAAATTTAGAAAATTTAATTAGATAACAGGATAAGGTTGTAAACAAGTTTTTTATTTGATATGTGATTAGGAAAGTTATTATTAAAGATAAACTTAATTAATTGTGGATAACTTCTTTTTAAGAAAAACAAGTAGGAAGATTATAGTTGTGGCATTTGAGAAGAAGGAAATTTAGGTCACTTTATTATACAACAAGTTATTTACAATTTTAGGGAATAGTAATTTACATATTTTCTTCATTCTTCAACCAAACTCACCTTTTAAGTTTTTTTCTTTTCATTATTTTTTTAATTTGAGAAACTTGTAACTTTTTATTCCACGTCACTTTGAATAATTGATTTTACTTTTACTTTTTTGGTTTAATATGATTAAAAGTAGAAACCAATGATTAAAAATAGAAAGATAACATTAGTACACATCTATTTTTAAGAATGAAAAGAAATCTCTAAAAATCATTCTTAATACTTTAAAATAATACAAGGTAAAAGTATCGTAGAGATCATTGGACTAAGAGTTGAATTGTATTTTGCTTCCTTTACTCATAAGATGAGTTAGATCAAAAGGTAAATGGGTATTTCTATTAAAAATTTCACTAATTTCTACTGTTAAAAATTGATCCATGTACGTCAAAATAAGATACGTATGACACACCATTTGTAATTGTCTGATTATTCTGTTAATCACAACAATTTTAATAATAGAAATAGATAAAATTTTTACAAAAAAAAATCCATTTATTCTTTATCATACAAAATTAATTTACCTATTCTTTAAATAAATAAAATAAAATATAATCTAACTCTTAATATAAACACCACTATAATACTTTTACCTATAAATATATTTATATAATTATAACCACAACCAATCAAACAAAATTACAATTAAAATCAACACCCATATTTTAGCAGACCATGCAACTTGTTTCCATGTTCAACACAAAAATAAAGAGGCAATGTCATTATATAATAATAATAATAAATAAATAAATAAAAGCAATGTCCTTATTCGATGTGGGTCCCACTCTTCTAATAATAATTAATAAATCTCTATTTAAAAAAAAAAAAGAACCTAACACCCCGACAACTAAACGTCCCGACATCAAACCTCCGTTATCCTGTCCCCAAAAAATCCGAACATCGGCTAACGACAACCAAACAAAACACACGATTGCCGTTATCACACATTCCTCTTTTTTTTTAGTGTGTGGGTCCCACCTCACCAAGCCGCCCGGTCCTACAGAGGACCCACACGACGCGCTCGTCAACGCAAACTCCAAAGACCAAATTAGCCCAGCCCGAAATTAAACCCGATATCCGACCCGTCCCCGTCCCCGTCCCCGTCCCCGTCCCCGTCCCCGTCTTTTTCGTCGTCCTTTCCTTTCCTTTTTCCCCTTCTATATATATTCCCTCTTCCCTTATCTCTTTCGTGTGGACAGATTATATCACAACAGAGTTTTAAAATATATAAAAAATCAAAAAAAGGGGAGGGGATTATTATACTTTGAAGGAAAAAAAAATCAAGAAACCTTCCTTTTTTTCTCCTTTGATTTTCCCCGTATGAGGTCCTGAAATTGTTCGAATCCCCTTTTTTTGTAATTTTTTTCATCTAATTCTCAGTTTTCTTTTCTATTTATTTTTCTCGAGTTCTTTTTTTGGGATAAATTATCATGGGGACTGAAATTTTACGGCCTCAGGATTGTTTGATTGAACGGATCCGTGTTTCTTCGACGGCTTGTTCTCGTCGGAGATATGGAAATGGTAGCTTTAATCCTACCTATAATTATAATAATAGTTATAGCAATAACAGCAACGGGAACGTTAGATTTACCAGGAAACCGGTCCAGAGGAAGCGAGTCGGGTCGGAGCAGCGGGTTTCGAAGAGATCTGGCTCCGTCGATGACTTGAAGACGGTGGCGAACAATTTCAAGATGGAGAAGGTTACGATTTTGAGGCGTGGAGAGTCGTTGGATTCGAAGATCAAGAGCAACAGCGGCGGTGGAAAGGAAGACGGGTTGGTTGTCACGGGTACGGATCGGTTAGGTCCAGATCCAGAAATGGTTTCGAAACAGATCAGATTTGTGGATATCAAGTCTCCGGTGACAGGAAAATCCGACGTGTACGCTGGATCGGCTTTCGCTGCCTCTCCGGAACCGAGTTCTCTTCCTTTGCCTTCTTTCTCGAAGAAGAAGCATGTTCCGATCGATGATTCGGCCACTAGAGATCTCAGGCGTATACTCCGACTTGATATCTGAGATCTGAATATGTTCACCCGAGTAGATATATTCGGATCCAGAATAAGATCGTTTCGTCTCTATTTAGAACTCTCCGGTAGTTTCAAGATCCGATTACCTCCGTAATATTTTTTCAAAAACAGAGGGCAGATTTGAAAATGGGAGATAACATTAGGGGCGATTAGGGAAATATTCCATGTTGATGTTGTTATGGGTAGTACGGAGCTAAAAATCTGTGTTTTAATTATTGGGATGATTATGAAAATAAAGGCAAAGCAGGGGGTTGATATAAAAATATTAGGGGAATATTAGGTATGGGGGCTTTGAAATGTTTTCTACTCTGTTGTGAAAAGTAAAAAGAAACTAAAAAGCTGTGCTTTAATTTATGGGGATGATTATGAAAAGAAGGGACAATTAATGGGGTTGATATATAATATTAGGGGGAATGGGGTTGAGTTTTTAAATGTCGAGCTATGAAATGTTTTCTGCTCTGTTGTGAAAAAAGAAAGTTTGTAAGAGATTTGCAATCTCGTCCCTTGTTGCAAAGTTAAAAAAAAAAAAAAAAAGATAAAAACTAGGGAGCAAATTGAGCAGATTAATTTTTATTAGATGCCTCTTTTGTTATAGTTTGCAAAGTAAAGGGTATTCTTGAAATTTCCCTTTGTTAGTAGATCATTAGATTTTAAGTTTTATTTCTGCAATTATATTTTGTTGGTTGGAAAAAGTGCTTAAAAGTTTAGGGGTTTTTTCAGAAAAGAAAAACATTTTAATTACATTTGATAGAATGATTGTCAAGATAATAATAAAGTATTTCAATTAATATTTTTTGTTTAAAATTAATTTGATTATTATCTCACACAATTACTTTTTGGGCATTCCTTTATAAATACTGAAGATTTATTGGAATCACTCCTTAGAACTTCAAAGCTCCTAACAAGGTCGTCTAAGTCTCCCAAGATTTTAAATATCATGTTGGCTCATGTCCGACAAGTTATGAGTGAACGTGGTAAGAATTCAAGTTACACTTTTTTTAAATTTAAATTAAAAGTGTTTGCACAACCTCTTACGTCCACGAAACACACTTTCTCCTCTTCAAATGTGCATTTCGCATTGCATTTCCTTACTCAACAAACAAGAAGGAAACTTCTCAACATAGGCCACTTTATAATCTTTCTTCAATTAGAGGCTCATAAGATCAAGCTTTGTCCACCCTCACTTAACACAAAAGACACCACCCAAGCCAAATATGGACCTTGTAGGCATATACATGCACGATACATGTAGTTCTTTCAATCCACCTTGTCAATAATAGGTATTAATTTATTTTTTGTATAGATCACATATAAAATTTTATTTAATCTATATCAATCACATCGTTACTTATTTAGAAGATTAATATGCTCATTAATGATTAATTATGACATGATAGATGCAGATCACACGTCAAAACTTAAGGCTAAAGAGAAGTTACCCTCATCAATAAATACTCGTCCTTAGCTTTAAGAGATTCTTCCTCTTCTCCATCTCTCTACTTTTTATGCCTTTAACGTTTACTATTATGTAAACCAGTTCTTAAATTTTAATCCTACCCTTTTATAATATTTCTAATTTTGTAATTGATTCTTAAATATCACCACAATCAATATTGATATATATATATATATATATATATATATAAATCTCCATTAATTGATTTCATTAAAATATTGATAATATATATTTAAAGGAGAATAACTTTGGACCTTTATGAAGGGTTTTGTCTTTTAACACACAAAGCATATAAATAATAACATGATTAAAATATTTTAAAATCAATTATTAACATAATAATTAAAATTTTATTCTTGTGAGACATAATAATTTAAATTTATTTTTATTTATCTGTGAAAAGAAGAGAAAAGAAAAAGTAACTTTAAAAAGTGGGTTCCTTAGAATCATTATAAAAGTTTTATTTACGTTTTAACCCCCAAATTATGTCTATTTTTCCGCAGTGATACTTAATACTTTTTTTATCTCATATTGGTTTCTCTTTGCTTCTGTTAATATTTCCACTCCAAATGCCAAATGGCGTTTAAAAAAATTAAAACCCAATCAGATTCAGACACTTGTTTTTGAGTTTTTGATAAATAAATTTTTAAAGAACAAATAAAAAACTATTTTTTATTCATTTCTTCTTCTCCCCTTTTCTCTCTAAAACTAGAACCCAGATTGTCAGGTCCGCTACCGGGCCGCCGCGCCTACTGCCATGGCAGCCACCGTATTTTCGAGCTCGATTTTCATGTTCTTTCTGAATCTGAACTCGGTTTCATCAAAATCAAGCCTGATTTTCCTAGATCTAAAATAAAATTTGCAAGCTAACTTTTTCCGATCTCCCTCTTCCACCATGGGATCAACCCCCATTCAGTATATTGGTCGTCCACCCTTAAATATCCATTCCACCGTTAGGATCTTCCAACCAAACTCCAAACTGCCTTAAAAGAATCTGAAACTAAACCCATTTTAAATGTTGTTTTTGCCTGGGTTTGGAATTATATGGGTTAATGTTGGTTTTGCTTGGGTTTGCTGTAGATGTTGAACTTGAAGGGGTGGTAAGGGATTTGCTGTTCGTTCCAAAAAAGGGGGGGGTTGCTGTTAGTGATAATGGTGATGAGTTTATGATGGTTATGTTATACTGAAGAAGTAGTAAGTATTTTTATATTTAAAACATTTAATTATTTAATGGAATTAATGGGTTTCAATTTTTGGTGTTGAAGAATTAGTTGAGGATGAATAATTACAGGATCAATCTTTATTTTTTGAATTAAAAATATTAATAGAAGCAAAGTTGATAGGTATTTAAGTACCAATATGATAAAATCTTATAAAATGACTAAAAATAAATTTATTTTATAATTTTGTGGTGTGCAACAGATTGTCCATAGATAGATGTCGATTTGATTTTTTTAATAATAAATTTTTAAAATGTTATAAAATAATAATAATGTAAACAACGCAAGAATAATAGAGTATTTTTATTACATTTTTTATATTACAAAATATATATATATATATATATATATATATATGAATATTAGACTCTTTATTTTCTAATATATAAATAGAAAAGAGATTACAAGAAAATGGAATGTGAAAGGTTGATTATAATGAATATTCACTTGATAACATTCTTTAACACTCACCCTTAGATACTTATTGTATAAAGGATATGTCTTATTAAAAATCTTAATAGAACAAAAATCTAGTGAAGGATTCGATATAATTTGCTAAATTGTTGGTTTCTAAATCAGCAATTTAAATGCAAAGTTTAACATATTACGCAAAAAAAAAAGGAGTACATAATTATTCGATACACAATATGTCACAACTTTAAAAGAAAAATATAGTGCTAATTTATTCTACCTCATGTAAGCATCACTTAAGATTTTTGAAATGATGTAACCTAATGTTGAAAATTAACTTCTTAAATGTAGGGTAGGGAATGCCTAATTGAATTCTCGATTATTCATCGCATCGAGTGAGGGGGTGTTACAACAGTTCATATTTTGCTCCCCTTATTTGAATATCATTTTATAACTCAAAATAAGACATTCAATATTATTTATCAATAGTAAATTATCAAGATATACAACATATTTTGTTGATGCGTATCAATATAGCAATAAAATTCAATTGCATTATCATGCTTTAGATGTCACCAACAATTTTATAAAGTATGATGTATTGTATCATTCACTATTATCAATACAATGAGTGCATTGAACACATAAAGAAATGGTACTTCAAGACTATCATTTTATAACATTATTGTTTGACCATTTATATTCCTTTTCAATATCTCCAATCTACATGAAAAATTAGCTTGATTAATTTTGATTATATAATACATTGTGTAACAATTTGTCCTTATTGAACACTTAATCTTCATGTCGAGACAAATTTTCATTTTTAGATATCAATTTTTCCAAGTCTTTTCCGCCTCATGGAGTGCAGAATTTCATAAGCAGCGATAATATTATTAGTAATAAGCCTACTCGGAACAAATGCACTCTGAGCCTCATCAATACAAAAATGTAGGACTTTTTTAAAACGATTCACTAACATCTTTGCAATGATTTTATAGAGGATATTGCAAAGACTGATGGGTAGAAATTGTGACGTGAGTGTGCACTACAGCAAAATAGGTTATTAGCAGCACTAGGACCAAAAACGCCACTATAGATCGAGCATTAGCGGCGCTTTTTGAAAAACACCGCTATAAGTCGAGCATCAGCGGCGCTTTTTGAAAAATGCCACTATAGATCGAGCATTAGCGGTACTTTTTAAAAAACGCCGCTATAGGTTGACCAAATGACTACATGTTGTATTGGAGTGATCGGAAAAACCAACAGTCTTGTCACGTTTGTGGTAAATCTCGTTGGATGAATAGAAATACATAAGATGTGAATGAGGATGAATATGAGGCAAAGTCAAGAAAGAAGCCAATAAAGATTTTGCGATATTTTTCTCTAATACCAAGGCTTCAAAGGCTTTTCATGTCACCAAAGACAGTCGAGTCTATGACGTGGCATCATGATCAACGAACCGATGATGAATTATTAAGGCATCCTGTGGATTCTTTAGCTTAGAAATCATTTGTCAGTAAATTTCTATGTGACAGCCCAAAATTGACCCTAGTCGGAATGTGGTTTCGGGACCACAAAACCGAGGCATAAAAATAATTAAAAATTTATTTTGATGCCTATGATATGTGTTAAATTGTGTATGACATTTTGATGTTTCAATTTAGAATTATAAATGTGAATTTCACTAGAAAGGACCTAGTAGTAAACTTTGAAAGTATGATGGGGAAATGTGTGATGACTAGTTGAGCATGCATGCAAAAATAAGGGATTTGCATGTCAAATTTCCCCAAAGATGGTATAGTGGCCGGCCATGACAAGGGAATATTGGCAAGGAAAACATGTTATGACATGTTTTGTTAATGCATGATGTGATAAATGATAAAAAATTAAGCATGTAGGAAGAGAAACAAAAATCAAAATTTGCTCATCCTTCCCCCTTTTGCCGTGAGTGAAAGAGAAGCAAAGAAAAAATTTTGTTCACCTATTTTTCTCTTCTTTGGCCGAAAATACTAAGGAAGAAGGAAGGATTTTTGCTTCATTTTCTTTGTTTAGAAGAGATCTAGAAGGAAATTTGGCTAAACTTGCAACAAGAGTAAGGTATGTATGAGGTTGTGTTGGGAGTTTCATGCATGTTTTGGTTGCTAATTTGATGTGCATGTTAGCCATGGCTCAAATCTTTGTTATGCCATGGAAATGGCATTTGGCCAAAGTTGTTATGGTGATAAAGCCATTGCATGCTAAGTGTGAAGCTTGATGATGATGCATGCAATGATGGATTGTCTACTCTTGAGTAAGATTTTGAGTTTTCTTTTTGTTTAACCATGATTGAAGTTGAAAAGGGCATGATTGTCATATTCGCCATGATGCATTCATGAGCATGATTCATGCTTCTTGCATGTTAGTTAAAATTTGTGTTTTGGATGGCTATGGACACCTTGAAATTCGCCATGCTCATATATGTATATATATGTTTGCACATGATGTTTTGGTTATGAACTAAGTGATGAATATATTGGTTTAAAGAAGAAGATGTGGAAGAATGCTTGTGAAATTGCAAGCACAATTGCCTAGCACACATATAAGTGCTTGATGCTATATTATAAGTTTTGGGCCACAATGTGCAAAGCATTAATTAGTAAATTGCATGCTGTTTTTGTGAGGTATTAAGTGCAAAATTGACCTCAACATGTACATGAATATTCGGCCTTGGGTAGCCTATTGAAGGCCTTAGCATTTCCTTGATGCTCGAATAAATTGTATTGAATTGCTTGATGTAGTATAAAATGTGCATGACCATTGTGTATTCAAGCTAAAGGGTGGCCATATGACCATTTAAACTCCTTGTCATATTCGCCATAAGCTAGCACAATGAGGTTTTAATAAATTGAATTTGTTTGAATTAGCTCAAGAGCTTAGAGGGCCACAATTGGACAAGGGGAAGGAGAAAGTGATCGAATAGCCGAAAAAGCCATTCGACAACATCCGAGGTAAGTCCTCAAGAAGTGACCCTACTTGAATTGTGTGAAATAAAGTATGGATGTGTATTGATTATTGATTATGTGTGCATGAGTATTTGAATTCTACCGGGCTAAGTCCCGAAGCGAATATGCTTGTGACTATAATTGCGTTTGAGCCTTAGTAACTGAAAATGAATTATGTATGTCCAATGATAATTGATGTATGTGTTCATGGGAAATTGAATGATATCCGGCTAAATCCGAAGACAATTATGCTGGAAATTATATCCGGTTAAGACCGAAGGCAATTGTGCTAGTGGCTACATCCGGCTAAGACCAAGGCATTCGTGCGAGACATTCTATCCGGGCTAAGACCGAAGGCATTTGTGCACATGGTTATATCCGGTTATATTCAAGAATCTTGGGCTGGAGGTGAGTGTTGGTTGCTGTAATAAATTCAATGAGTACACTCAAAAGCCCAAAGAATGAGGTACATTTATATGTGCATTGGAAAGTCGACATGTTTGAGCAACATTCGCTCAATCGACTAATGAATTTCAGTTATTGAATTGATTGATACTTTGTGAAATTATATAATGATGAAGTGTGAAGTAAGAATGTGTATTAATGAAATGATGCATTTGGTTATGTGAATGTATTGCTGTAATTAGAGTTGATTATATTCCTTGAGACTTACTAAGCATAAAATGCTTACCCGTTGCTTTGGCTCTCGGTTTTCTAGATTTCGCTCAAGCAATCGGATTTGGGATCGTTGAAGTCAAGTCATCCACACTATCAAGCCTCCATTTTGGTATAAATTTTGTTTGAACTTGAGATGGCATGTATAGGACTACCCTTGTTTGTTAAATATGTTGTAATGTACGTATGTACGGCCGTGCGAAAATGGCTCGAAAAGGGAAGTATGAACTTAGACTAATTGTGGGTTGTATGTATATATTTTGTGTCATGATGTGGCTATGGCTTGGAAATGAGAATGTTGGTCATATGATCAGCCATTGGCACGGTTAAAATGATCATATATGAACCTATGCATGGTAAGGCTAGTTGAATCATGGAGACCACCAAATAGGTGAGTCCTATCTTAAAACAGATGCTGCCAGCTGCAGTGGCGTGAATGTGAAAAATCACCAAAATTCATAGGAATGGAATTAGATAGTGAATAAGCTATGTAAATGAACCTTGATGAGTCTATTTTCATATGGAAGAAATGAAACGGTCATAGGAGTTACAGGTTAAGAGATATTAAAGCTATTGTGAGACAGGGCCAGAATGGTTTCTGGGTTCCCTGTCGCAACTTTAAAAATTCACTATAAATTATCCAAAAGAATTAGGAGATATATCTTATATGTACAGATTCCATTTTGAGTCTAGTTTCATTAGAAACAAACGACACCAGAATTAAAGCCCTGTACAGAGAGATATTCAAGTTATACCGCGCGAAGGTCGGAGCAGTCGATCCCTGTAACAGGGGTAACTTTAACTAATAAACTGTACCAATTGGCCCGACCAAAATCCTAGAAATAAATCCATGGATGGATATATGAGTCTAAATTCAGGAAAATTTACGAAACCAGTTTCCGAGTTTTGAAACTCGAGATATGATTTTAAAGGCGACAGTGACGCAGTTTTCCAACCTGACTGGAAATGTCAAATTGGTGGGCAAAAACATGTGAACTTGGTTTGTTAACCCTCGGGTCCGACACGGCGATGGTCTCGGGTTTTGGGGTGTTACAATTTTATTGGTATCAGAGCCACGGTTTAGTCGATTCTAGGACTACCGTGATGTGTTTGGGGTCTAGCTATACATGCCATTAAATGATGAATCGATAGTGTGATGAATTCGACAATTTGACTTCATGTTTGTTTATAGCAATGGATCCCGATCCTAACCGAAGCGATAGCTGATGATGTGGAGAGTGTGGCGCCTGCTCGCGCAAGGGACAGCGCCGCCGGACTCTCAACCTATGGCCATAATCCTAATGATGAGGCTAGGCAAGCCTTTTATAGTGTGATGAGCGAATGGTTTAATCAATACATTCGAACCAACACTACTGTTCCACCACCTCCATTCCCGATTTAATGCAACCCCAAGACCTCACGATACCTCCGGTGACTGACCCAATAAGGTCGGGTAAGCCCCAATCGATAGGATTCAAAACATGGGGCCACTGAATTTAAGGCTACGGATGATGATGATGCCGAAGCGAGCTGAATTATGGTTAGATAACACTATCCGGTGCTTGATGAGCTATCCTGTACACCCGATGAGTGCTTAAAGTGTACCATCTCCTTGCTACGCGAGTCCGCCTACTATTGGTGGAGTACTCGACTTGTGGTGCCTAGAGAGCAAGTGACTTGGGAATTCTTTCTAACCGAGTTCAAAAAAGTATATCGATCGAGATTCATCGACCAAAAGCGGAGGGAGTTCCTTGATCTTAAGCAAGGTTCTATGTCCGTTACGACTCTGAACGAAAGTTTGTGAGGCTTAGCCAGACGCTGCGAGAATGCATTTCGTCCAAGCTATTATGTGTAAACGCTTGAGGATGGGCTGAATGATGATATAAGGATGTTTGTTGGCATTCTCGAGATACGAGAGTTCGTAGTACTTGTTGAGCGAGCTTGTAAAGCCGAAGAGCTTAGAAAGGAGAAACAAAAAGCTGATGTGGGGATTGGAGAATTCGAAGAGGTCCTCGGAAAGTCTCTTCAACAAGCATCGAAGAGATTTCGAGATGATGCGAGCCGGTCTAGAGGCGTTTGGGCTTTTCTAGACGAGGACGCGATCGACCCTGTGACCACACGAGTCACCTCGATCGCGGATGGCGGAAATGATCGCCGAGAGAGGCGGAGTGTCCACATTGTGGCAAATGGCATTCGGGAGCTGTTGGTTTCGTGATCGCTCTGCTATAAGTGTGGATCGGCCGACCACTTTATGAAGGATTGCCCGAGGATGCACGAACAGAATGCAAGTCGAGTGCAAACCCGGTGCTACCATCGCCGAGGTAGACCACCTAGAAATATGGGCAATGTCGATGGCGGTCGAGAGGATCTAGAGATGCTACCATCGGATCCGAGGCTCGTGCTCTGCTAGGACTTATGCCATACGCGCACGCGAGGATCTTGCCTCTCCGGATGTTATTACCGGTACTTTCACTCTTTTCAATACAAATGTAATTGCTTTGATTGACCCCGGTTCTACTCATTCATATATGTGAAACCTTAGCATCCAAAGAAGACTTTGCCCATTGAGTCTCTCGAGTTTGTAATTCGGTGTCAAACCCTTGGGTCATTACGTGCTTGTTAACAAAGTGTGCAAGAAAAGTCCCCTAGTGTTCCGAGGTTCTTGTTTTCCGGCGGACTTGATGCTTTTGCCGTTCGATGAGTTCGATGTTATTCTTGGTTTGGATTGGTTGACCATGCACGATGCGGTTGTAAATTGCAAGAGCAAGACTATCGATTTGAGGTGCGCGAATAATGAAATAATTCGGGTTGAGTCCACGGACTTAAAAGGGTTGCCAGCTGTAATATCAGCGATGTTGGCCCAGAAATATGTAAGAAAAGGGTGCGAAGCGTACCTTGCGTCGTGCTTTCGATGACAAGGAATCGAGAAGAAACCCGAATCTGTGCTCGTGGTTTGTGAATACCGGATGTTTTCCCAAGAATTACCGGGTTTACCACCTGTTCGGAAATAGAATTTGGCATCGAATTGGTACCTGGTACCACTCCAATTTCGATAGCTCCGTATCGTATGGCCCCAACGGAATTAAAGGAGTTGAAAGTTCAGTTGCAAGAATTGGTGGATAGAGGTTTTGCTCGCCTGAGTTTTTCGCCTTGGGTGCGCCGTCGTTGTTCGTGAAGAAGAAGGATGGAACCATGCGATTGCATCGACTATCGTCGACAACAAAGCGACGATAAAGAACAAATATCCGTTGCCACGTATTGATGACTTGTTCGATCAAGCTGAAGGGAGCCTCGGTGTTCTCGAAAATAGATTTGAGATCGGGCTACTATCAATTGCGAATCCGAGATTCGACGTGCCCAAGACGCCTTCGAGCGAGATATGGTCACTATGAGTTCCTAGTGATGCCGTTTGGGCTCACTAATGCCCTCGCGGTATTTATGGACTTAATGAATCGGATCTTTAGACCATATTTGGATCGATTCGTAGTCGTGTTCATTGATGACATCTTGGTCTATTCAAGAAATGAGACCGAACATCTTTGAACACCGCGGTTAGTCTTGCAAATTTTATGGGACAAGCAATTATATGCTAAGTTCAAGAAGTGTGAGTTACGGTTAAAGAGGTTAGCTTCTTGGGTCA
Organism: Gossypium arboreum; assembly: GCF_025698485.1. Classification (NCBI taxonomy): domain Eukaryota; kingdom Viridiplantae; phylum Streptophyta; class Magnoliopsida; order Malvales; family Malvaceae; genus Gossypium; species Gossypium arboreum. The sequence continues at coordinate 59,539,980 of NC_069078.1, read as the reverse complement.
TGTGGTATCTGCATCGGTATTCGAGTCGACCGAATAAAATTTCAGCCATACTTAATTGGAAACCTCAGAAATATTACCGAGGTTCGAGCTTTTTGGGGCTTGCTTGGTTATTACCGACGATTTGTAAAGGGTTCTCAACGATAGCCACGCCGATGACGGCTACTCCAAAAGGATGTTAAGTTGAATGGACGGAGAAATGCCAAAAAAGCTTCGATCAACTGAAAACTTATTTGACTGAAGCCCCAATTCTAGTGCAACCCGAGTCCGGCAAGGAGTTTGTTATCTATAGCGACGCCTCTCTACTTGGGTTAGGTTGCGTATTAATGCAAGAAGGTCGAGTTGTGGCCTATCGTCGAGGCAATTAAAGCCACATGAGAAAAATTATCCGACTCATGATCTCGAATTGGCGCTATCGTATTCGCCTTAAAGATTTGGCGACATTACTTATTTGGTGAAAGGTGCCATGTATACTCGGATCACAAAAGTCTCAAATATTTGATGACCCAAAGAGACTTAAATCTGCGACAAAGACGTTGGCTTGAGCTGTTAAAGGATTATGAACTGATCATTGATTATCACCCGGGAAAGGCGAATGTGGTTGCGGATGCCTTGAGTCGTAAATCGTTATTCACTTTACGAGCGATGAATGTGCACTTGTCGTCCGATCGACAAATGTGTTAGTGGCTGAATTGAAAGCCAAACCACTATTGACACACCAAATTCGAGAAGCTCGAAAAGTCGACGACGAGTTGGTTGCAAAGCGGGCTGCGTGTGTTCGAACGAGGACTCGGAGTTTCAAATCTCGATGACGATTGTTTGAGGTTCAAAAGTCGTCATGTGTCCCAAAGAATTGAACTCATTTCGATAATTCAATGAAGCCCATTGTAGCCGAATGGCAATCCACCCGGGAGTACGAAGATGTACAATGAATTGAAACGTCGGTTTTGGTGGCATGGTATGAAGCGAGACATCTCCGACTTTGTTTTGAGATGTTTAATATGTCAACAAGTGAAAGCGGAACATCGGTGCCTTCAGATTACTTGACCAATCACGATACCCGAGTGGAAATGGGATCGAGTCACAATGGACTTTGTATCCGGACCGCCATTGTCGCAAGTAAGAAGGATGCGGTTTGGGTCGTGGTAGATCGATTGACTAAGTCGGCCCACTTTGTCCCGTCGTCGGATTTTTCAATGGACAAATTAGCGGAATTGTACGTTTCTCGATTGTGAAATTACACGGGTGCCTATTTCTATCGTGTCGGATAGAGATCCGAGATTTACCTCGCGGTTTTGGAAAAAGTTGCAAGAAGCTTTGGGTACCAAGTTGCATTTCAAGACCGCCTTTCACCCCTGACCGATGGTCAATCCGGCGGGTAATTCGGATACTTGAGGATATGTTAAGATGTTGCGTCCTCGAGTTTAGTGGTTCATGGGAACGGTATTTGCCGTTGATTGAATTCGCTTACAACAACGACTTTTCAATCGAGCATTAAGATGGCACCTTATGAGGCTTTGTACGGCGTAAATGCCGTACACCATTGTTTTGGACCGAGCTTGGTGAAAGCAAGATTTTCGGTGGATTTGATTAGGGATGCTGAGCAGAAAGTGAAAGTAATCCGTGAAAGTCTCAAGATAGCCTCCGATCGTCGAAGTCATACGCGGATCTGAAGCGTAAGGATATCGAGTATCGTGGGTGATAAAGTGTTTCTCAAGGTATCGCCTTGGAAAAAGATACTCGAGTTCGTACCGTAAGGGCAAGTTGAGCCCGAGGTTCATTGGACCATATGAGATATCGAGCGAGTCGGTCCAGTGGCATATCGCTTGATTTTGCCCCTGAACTCAAAAGGTTCACGATGTCTTTCACATTTCGATGCTTGACGCTATAGATCCGATCCATCGCACGTGATTAGTCCATCGAAATTGAAATTCAAGCTAATATGAGTTATGAGGAAGAACCGATTCGTATCCTATCACGAGAAGTGAAAGAGTTGCGAAACAAGCGGGTTCCGCTAGTGAAAGTGTTATGGCTCAAGCACGGATAGAAGAAGCTACTTGGGAGACCGAGAACTCTATGAAAGAGCGATATCCAAACCTATTTACGGTAAGATTTTCGGGACGAAAATTTCTTAAGTGGGGAGAGTTGTGACACCAAAATTGACCCTAGTCGGAATGTGGTTTCGGGACCACAAAACCGAGGCATAAAAATAATTAAAAATTTATTTTGATGCCTATGATATGTGTTAAATTGTGTATGACATTTTGATGTTTCAATTTAGAATTATAAATGTGAATTTCACTAGAAAGGACCTAGTAGTAAACTTTGAAAGTATGATGGGAAATGTGTGATGACTAGTTGAGCATGCATGCAAAAATAAGGGATTTGCATGTCAAATTTCCCCAAAGATGGTATAGTGGCCGCCATGACAAGGAATATTGGCAAGGAAAACATGTTATGACATGTTTTGTTAATGCATGATGTGATAAATGATAAAAAATTAAGCATGTAGGAAGAGAAACAAAAAATCAAAAATTTGCTCATCCTTCCCCCTTTTGCCGTGAGTGAAAGAGAAGCAAAGAAAAAATTTTGTTCACCTATTTTTCTCTTCTTTGGCGAAAATACTAAGGAAGAAGGAAGGATTTTTGCTTCATTTTCTTTGTTTAGAAGAGATCTAGAAGGAAATTTGGCTAAACTTGCAACAAGAGTAAGGTATGTATGAGGTTGTGTTGGGAGTTTCATGCATGTTTTGGTTGCTAATTTGATGTGCATGTTAGCCATGGCTCAAATCTTTGTTATGCCATGGAAATGGCATTTGGCCAAAGTTGTTATGGTGATAAAGCCATTGCATGCTAAGTGTGAAGCTTGATGATGATGCATGCAATGATGGATTGTCTACTCTTGAGTAAGATTTTGAGTTTTCTTTTTGTTTAACCATGATTGAAGTTGAAAAGGGCATGATTGTCATATTCGCCATGATGCATTCATGAGCATGATTCATGCTTCTTGCATGTTAGTTAAAATTTGTGTTTTGGATGGCTATGGACACCTTGAAATTCGCCATGCTCATATATGTATATATATGTTTGCACATGATGTTTTGGTTATGAACTAAGTGATGAATATATTGGTTTAAAGAAGAAGATGTGGAAGAATGCTTGTGAAATTGCAAGCACAATTCGCCTAGCACACATATAAGTGCTTGATGCTATATTATAAGTTTTGGGCCACAATGTGCAAAGCATTAATTAGTAAATTGCATGCTGTTTTTGTGAGGTATTAAGTGCAAAATTGACCTCAACATGTACATGAATATTCGCCTTGGGTAGCCTATTGAAGGCCTTAGCATTTCCTTGATGCTCGAATAAATTGTATTGAATTGCTTGATGTAGTATAAAATGTGCATGACCATTGTGTATTCAAGCTAAAGGGTGGCCATATGACCATTTAAACTCCTTGTCATATTCGCCATAAGCTAGCACAATGAGGTTTTAATAAATTGAATTTGTTTGAATTAGCTCAAGAGCTTAGAGGGCCACAATTGGACAAGGGGAAGGAGAAAGTGATCGAATAGCCGAAAAAGCCATTCGACAACATCCGAGGTAAGTCCTCAAGAAGTGACCCTACTTGAATTGTGTGAAATAAAGTATGGATGTGTATTGATTATTGATTATGTGTGCATGAGTATTTGAATTCTACCGGGCTAAGTCCCGAAGGCGAATATGCTTGTGACTATAATTGCGTTTGAGCCTTAGTAACGAAAATGAATTATGTATGTCCAATGATAATTGATGTATGTGTTCATGGAAATTGAATGATATCCGGCTAAATCCAAGACAATTATGCTGGAAATTATATCCGGTTAAGACCGAAGGCAATTGTGCTAGTGGCTACATCCGGCTAAGACCAAGGCATTCGTGCGAGACATTCTATCCGGCTAAGACCAAGGCATTTGTGCACATGGTTATATCCGGTTATATTCAAGAATCTTGGGCTGGAGGTGAGTGTTGGTTGCTGTAATAAATTCAATGAGTACACTCAAAAAGCCCAAAGAATGAGGTACATTTATATGTGCATTGGAAAGTCGACATGTTTGAGCAACATTCGCTCAATCGACTAATGAATTTCAGTTATTGAATTGATTGATACTTTGTGAAATTATATAATGATGAAGTGTGAAGTAAGAATGTGTATTAATGAAATGATGCATTTGGTTATGTGAATGTATTGCTGTAATTAGAGTTGATTATATTCCTTGAGACTTACTAAGCATAAAATGCTTACCCGTTGCTTTGGCTCTCGCTTTTCTAGATTTCGCTCAAGCAATCGGATTTGGGATCGTTGAAGTCAAGTCATCCACACTATCAAGCCTCCATTTTGGTATAAATTTTGTTTGAACTTGAGATGGCATGTATAGGACTACCCTTGTTTGTTAAATATGTTGTAATGTACGTATGTACGGCCGTGCGAAAATGGCTCGAAAAGGGAAGTATGAACTTAGACTAATTGTGGGTTGTATGTATATATTTTGTGTCATGATGTGGCTATGGCTTGGAAATGAGAATGTTGGTCATATGATCAGCCATTGGCACGGTTAAAATGATCATATATGAACCTATGCATGGTAAGGCTAGTTGAATCATGGAGACCACCAAATAGGTGAGTCCTATCTTAAAACAGATGCTGCCAGCTGCAGTGGCGTGAATGTGAAAAATCACCAAAATTCATAGGAATGGAATTAGATAGTGAATAAGCTATGTAAATGAACCTTGATGAGTCTATTTTCATATGGAAGAAATGAAACGGTCATAGGAGTTACAGGTTAAGAGATATTAAAGCTATTGTGAGACAGGGCCAGAATGGTTTCTGGGTTCCCTGTCGCAACTTTAAAAATTCACTATAAACTATCCAAAAAGAATTAGGAGATATATCTTATATGTACAGATTCCATTTTGAGTCTAGTTTCATTAGAAACAAACGACACCAGAATTAAAGCCCTGTACAGAGAGATATTCAAGTTATACCGCGCGAAGGTCGGAGCAGTCGATCCCTGTAACAGGGGTAACTTTAACTAATAAACTGTACCAATTGGCCCGACCAAAAATCCTAGAAATAAATCCATGGATGGATATATGAGTCTAAATTCAGGGAAAATTTACGAAACCAGTTTCCGAGTTTTGAAACTCGAGATATGATTTTTAAGGCGACAGTGACGCAGTTTTCCAGCCTGACTGGAAATGTCAAATTGGTGGGCAAAAACATGTGAACTTGGTTTGTTAACCCTCGGGTCCGACACCGGCGATGGTCTCGGGTTTTGGGGTGTTACATTCTAAGCTTTGCAAACGATCCTCAGAGTGTGAGGCTTGGGCTAGCATCTGATGGATTTAATCCTTATAAAATCATAAGCACTTCGTACAGTATTTGGCTTGTAGTGCTTATTCCTTACAATTTGCCTCTGTGGCTTTGCATGAAGCAATCTTCTTTTATCTTATCTATGATTATCCCTAGAGAGAAAGATCCCGGAAATGATATTGATATTTATTTGCAGCCATTTATTGAAAAGTTAAAATGGTTATGGGTGGGTGTTGAGACATATGATGTATTGAGAAAGGAAATCTTTTATTTACGTGTAGCTTTGTTATGAACTATTAATGATTTCCTGGCTTATGCCAATTTATCTGGTTGGAGTACCAAAGGACGTTATACTTGTCCTTGTTGTGTTGCGCAAACATGTTCAAAGTGGTTGTATAATGGGAAGAAGTTCTCTTATATGGGGCATCGTCGGTGGTTAGATGGAAATCATAGATTTAGATTTTAGAGGACTCTATTTGACAGTACTGAAGAGTTCAGAGAAGCTCCTAGTCAGACCATTGGATCTAAAATCTTGTTCATGTTGAAAGATATTAATTTCAGTTATGGGAAGATGAATCAACCACCCAACACGCAAACAAACAGATGATCAAGGGATGAACCTGATGAAGAGGATGATTTTAATGAGGTGGACCTGTAGAAAAAAAGTATTTTTTTTAGTTGTCTTATTGGGAGCATCACATTTTACGATACAATCTTGATGTCATGCATATTGAGAAGAATGTTTGCGAGAACATCATTGGGAAAATTTTGAATGTCGATGGAAAATTGAAAGATAATCTTCAGAGTCGACTTGATTTAGTTGATATGAAAATTTAGCGTGATCTTCATTCCCAAGTACTTCCCGAATAGGAAATATCGGTTGCTGCCTTCTATTTTTGCAATGTCGAAGGAAGAGAAAGAAGTAATCTGCATGGTGTTGAAGGATATAAAGGTCTCAGATGCATATACATTAAATATATCTCGATGTGTGAGTCTTAAAGATCGAAGACTATTCCTTAAAATCACATGATTATCACATCTTGATGCAAGATTTACTGCCAGTTGCTTTACGATGCTGTATGTCAAAAAAGGTAACGTCTTGTATAATTGAACTATCCAATATAATGAAAGCTATTTGCGGTAAAGTTTTGAATGTTGAAGAACTTGAGAAAGTACAAGATCGAGCCGCTTTGACTTTATGCAATTTGAATAAGATCTTTCCACCTTCCTTCTTCACTATTATGGTTCACTTGCTAACCCATCTCCTTTATGAAGCAATAATTGGTGGATCAATTTCCTATCGGTGAATGTATCCTATAGAAAGGTGCTAATTTATTTGTAAAGTATTCATTCATTCACCTCTATACCTTTAGTTACAACTTTTGATAATGTCACATATCGTGCTTAGGTTCCTATGCAAATTGAAGTCTTATTGTCGTAATAAGCGTTATCCAGAATGATCAATTGCTGAAGGTTACTTAGTAGAGGAGTGTATGACTTTCTGTTCTAGATATTTAGAAGATGTTGAAACAAGACTGAATAGACCAAGTAAAAATGCTGGGCTCACTGATTATAACTTGGCCGAAACTTATTTATTTCAAAGTTATGGATAACCAATCGGTAAAGTTGAAATTGCAGAATTAGATGATAGATCTTGGGTACAAACACATCGATATGTTCTTTTTTACCACGATTCAATTTAACCATTACGCAAGTAAGTTCTAAAATTTGATAAATATTCATATTTTTTATTTGTATATCTTTTAACCAATTAAACCTCTTTTTAACATAGTGAGTACAAACAAATCTTAAGATCTCGTTCACGCTCTCGAAGATTACAACATCGAGAGATTAATAAGTTATTCACAAAATCTTTTCATGAATAGTTAATCCAAACGGTATGCAACTGAAGCTTTCATTAACAAATAATAATGTTTTCTTATAACATTTATAATTACTCAATTTACTTTTAATTCAATAGGTTTGGAGTGGGAAGAACGTCAATGACGAAGTTAAATGGCTTTCCTAAGGTCCAAATAGAGTAGTAAAAAGATATAGTGCCTTCCTTATCAATGGATTCAGATTTCGTACAAAATATCGCGAGAGATTGAAGATAGCTCAACATTTTGGAATAGTTGTTAATTATTCAATTACAAGTTATACTAGTGCTAGGGATAGTAATCCTGTTGAGGGAAATGTGGAGTATTACGGACTTCTTACTGACATTATTGAGTTGGATTACTATGGCAAATGGAAAGTTATCTTATTTCAATGTGATTAGGCTGATGTTAATACTGCTCGCGAAATTAAAAAAGATCAATTTGGTTCTACAATGGTGAATTTCTCTTGATTGATTCACACTGGACAACAATTGATAGACAAGCCGTATGTATTTTCTTCTCAAGTGAAACAAGTTTTTTACTCGAAAGATCCAACTGATGAGGGTTGGTATGTTGTACTCCAAAACACCCCTAGAGACTTATTTTACATGGGCAATAGAAGAAGAGATGACATCGTCGAAAGATCAGAAACTTTGCCTTTCCCAGAACAAAACTTAAATGAAAATATCCCTAGTACTAGTACACAATTTCAATGGGTTCGCCAGGATGTGGATGAAGATATTTACGAATTATGATGTAGTAAGATTTTACGATTTTTTATTTATATGTAATATTATAATTTAAATCTTGGTCTTGTTAAATATTTCAACTATTTTATATGTACTATTATTGTTGTAATTAGTTACTAAAATTTCAACTATTTTATGTGTATTGCAGAAAAAATGCCTAGAAGAAGATTACGAAATCCAAGTATTATTCAGAATAATCCAAATTCGGAAGAAACAAATAGTGAACAACAGACTGCTATTGGATCTTCGAATGTTCCGGAAACACCTGACGAACCTGCAAAAATTCAAAGTAATATTAAATTTAATTTACATGCATGTTGACTTTTATTATTGATTTATTTTTTAAATTATTATATATAATATACCAATTTTCAGCTGAAAGTGGTGGGACGCACAGAGGTCGAGGACGTACGCTATTTAAAGATTTATACGAGTTAAATCCTGTCGAGCGTGTCAAAGTATCTAGAAACAATCTTGGTCAGCCTGTTGGATAAGAAGCTCGACTTTTAATAGGATACTTGGGCATTATAGCACGAAATGCTAATATCTTGCCTATCAACTGAGAGTCATGGCATCAAATGCCTGATAGTAACAAAAATCAAGCTCTCGATAATATCAATGTAACAAAACGTGAATGTAATTTATAATACTTTAGTTTAAGTTTCATTTATATTTATTTTCTAAACTTATGTTTTTTGTAGGAGAGATTTACTTTAGAGGTCTCGGATACTTATGTCAAGAAGGCATTGGGAAAAAAATAGAGAGACCATAAAAGCACTTTAAAGAAAGAATATTTTAAGAAAAATATAAGCCTTGAAGAGAAATTGCGAAATGTCCCACCGGGAATGCTGAGGTATCAATGGGAAGATACGGTTCGATTTTGGAATTCAAAGAAAGGAGAGGTATTACGTACTTCCAAAATCTTATAATTATTTCAGTTTATAACATTTACTATATACGTAATAATAATTTCATAATGTAAGATTGTGAGCGAGTTGGAACAAGCAGCATACAAAAACAAAAATTCACACACACAGCAGGGTCAAAAAGTTTTGCTTGTGTAGTTGAAGCCGAGGTATTTTGAATTTATTAATTGTGTCAAATATTAATTACTTTCTATTAAATAATATTTTTACTACTATATTGTAGGAACTCTTATCTGGTCAAAAAGTTGGACACCTTCAGGTTTTTGACATTACGCATAGGAAGAAGATGGATTTTCAATGACTTTTGAAGCTGGAGAAATTACGGTTATTTACTTAATAAAATTTGATTTATTTTAAATATTTATAATGTTTAATTATAATGGTTTAATTAGTCATTAGTAGTTTTAAATAATGTTAAGTTATTTTGCATTTGTTTTCATTATATATTTCGTTTCTAACTCTTTGATTGATTTATTAGGAGAAACTAAAAGACAAAAAAGAGGAGTATAAAGCGATTGCTTCGAGTGATAGTTCTGTTAATCTTGAGGACATTGATAACAGAATTATTACTGAAGTTTTGGGTCGTAAAAGGTACGGTCGGGTTCGATTTTAAGAATCTGGTGTTAACCCAACCCAATATTTTGGATCCAGGTCGCAGCAATACGTGCCTTCGAGGAGTCAAGCTCAAGCTGAAGTTCAAAGGTTAAGAGACCAGATCACTCAGATGTAAGCGAGCACAGTTGAGCAAATAGCTCAACTTAGAGTGGAGGCAGCAGCGAGGGAAGTAGAGCAGAGCAGAAAGTATGACGAACTTCAGCTACAGCTTCAGAATATGATGAAGATGTTTCAGTAGTCATAAAACTCGCCATCTTAGACATTTGTTTTCTTATTGTAAGAATATTTTTAACATTATAAATTTTAACATTTTTGTAAGAATATTTTGAATTATACTTCATTTATTAATTTGTATCATATATCTTTTGTTGAATTTGAAATATCATTTAGATTTGTTGTTTTCGGTTGGATTTCATGCTACAGGAAAGGTTGGATATGGGTGAAAACAGGATGTTGCAAATCTGTCAAAGTTAGTGGCCTTTTTTTTTTTTTGTAAAAACACCGCTAAAGAACAGTACTTTTAATGGCTTTTGTGACAAAAGCGCCGCTAAAAGCCATGTTCTTTAGCGGCGTTTGTGATAAAAGCGCCGCTAAATGTCATGTTCTTTAGCGACGCTTTTTTAAATAAAAACTACAAATTTTAGCGGCATTGTCTATAGCGGCGTTTTTTGTGATGCTTGAAAAAGCGCCGTAAATAGTTTTAGCGGCTAAAAGTTTGTTTTGCTGCAGTGGTGGGACAACTCACCTTAGGGATCAAAACAATCTTAGTATGATTAATGCCAACAATATCGTAACCCCCTTTAAACTACCAATACAAAATTACGCAACTTCCTTACCAACTATATGCCAAAACCTTTGATAGAAGACCGTACCCAAGCCATCCTCCCCCGAAGCTTTTAGCGGATTCATAGATTGTAAGGCCACACAGACTTCCTCATAAGTAAAATCTTTATCAAGATCATCATTCATTTTATCAGAAATACACGGAACAACCCCAACTAGAATTTCACCGGGATTACTAACACCATTCAATAAGAAAAGCGTAGAGATATAATCATTAGCAATAGACAACATTTCCTCAGTCCTCTCATACTGTCGACCTAAAGGGTTTAAGAGCCTCTCTACTTTATTCTATCCGCGTCTATCAGAAGTAAACTTGTGAAAAAAAAGTGTGTCTCGACCACCGTTTTTGAGCCAATTGGCTTTTGCACGCTGCTCCCAGTAAAACTCCTCACTATCGGCATTTAAATTAAGGGCCAATTTAGTTTCGACAGTTTTTCCCAAAACTTCGTCAGATGGGAATTTATCATTCAATCAACTGAGTTGCATTCCAATAGCCTTCTTTGAAAAAGCCTTCTCTTTCTTAATATGATGAAACCACAAATCCAAGCCCACCCCAATCATTTTTAATCTATTTGGCACATCCCGATTAGACTTATTCTATAATCTTTGTACTTCCGCCTCACAAGTACCCTCTAAAAGCCATGCCGCTTCAAATTTGAAGTGCCACTATTTTGAACGATTATAACTCTAATCTGTTTGCAATAATAACGAGTAATGGTCTGAATGAGCATAAGGAAGATGCTTTAACATATAATTCAGAAATAATTTACCCCAAACCTCGTTGGCCACCCCTCGATCAAGTCGTTCCCTTATGTTATTCTGACTAGTCCTTCCTCTCTCCCATGTAAACTATTGGCCAACATAGCCCAAATCAATAAGAGTGCAATTAGACAAAGTTTCCTAAATTTTAGTCATTTGTAGCTCCCTCCGAGGTAACCCTTCTTTCTTCTCTGACGAATAAAGCATTTCATTAAAGTTGCCAATACCAACTAAGGGATATGGGAGCAATCATCCAAAGCCCGTAATAAATTCCAAGATGCCTCTTGCTGACTTTCCTCTGGCTCACCATAGAAGCCCGTACATCTTTAAGTTTTCCCTTCTGTATCTTCATCAATCATAACATCAATATGACATCTTGAAAAAGACTAGAGTAAGACCTTATAATCGCTATGCCAACCCAAAGATGGACCTCCACTTCGACCATCCAACTCAACATCAAACCCACTTTGGAAACCACATTTACGTCTTATCACCTCCATCTTAGAACCCTGTAGTTTTGTTTCAATTAAAAAACTACAAAGGGATTAATGTCTTTCAATATATACCGGAGACGACGAACTGTCCAATGCCTCCCCAAACCTCGAACAGTCCAACTAAGGAGTTTCATTGGACCCGACTAGCTTGCTTAGAAAGGCCTGCCGATTTACTAGAATTTGGAACCTATAGCAATATGCCCATAACTTTAGTTCAATCCTCCTTATTAGAAACTCCTGAAATAGTAGACTGAACCCGGTGTCTTTTCAAACCATCACTAGAACGTACTGGGTTATTTTCCTCTTCGTAGCCCACCATTTTCGTATCAAACACAGCTTGGTCTCTTAATAGAGGGCCCACAATCCCCAAATTTATTAGTCCTAGAATTAGAGAGGTGTTGACCACACCATTTATAGTAAGAGGAGAATTTAGAATAACTTCGACAGATACTCCTTGGTTCCCTCCCTTGATTTGAAATTCCCAGATAATCTCATTTCTCCAAAATTTATAGAATTACTAGATTTGGAACCTTCCCCTTCATCATCCTCCATAAGCCATTTGCTCTTCCAGACCGAATTTCTTCTTGATTGAGCTCTTAAAGAAATATTCGATCAAAAAATAAAATCTTGTTGTGGATTGTGAGCTCGAATTGGGCAGAAACTTTCACCATGCCCAAGCTTACCACATTTAAAACAAAATAAGGTTAGCTTTTCATACTCAAAACAAACGAACACCGTCTCACTAGTTGGTAAAGAGATACTTTTCCTTCGTTTTATAGGTTTTCTAACATCAATTCTCACCCTGACTCGCATAATTCTTTTATACCCCAACTAAACTGCTGTTGAATCATATTCAATGAAAGTACCAATGAAACAACCTAACTATTGTGCTACTGTTTCAGACATAAATCCAATCGGGAGATCATGAATTAACGCCCAAAAATCCACCTAATATAGTGGAACTGAGAGAGGATCTTCCCCTTCCAGAAGATATTGTATCACAAGTAAGTGGGAATTAAAAGTCCAAGTACCATTCTTTTCAATACAAATAATGTCAACTTTATAATAAAATTGAAAAAAATAGCTCATTTCCTATATCTAAAATAGAAACACCTTCTATGGGATGCCAAACATTCGCCAAAGTCGATTTCATAGCCTGAAAATTGACAACACTGGATGTGAGAAAAGTTCCCACAAAACAATGTTCGTATGATAATTCTCGTTCAATCGCATCATCCCCCAAACAAATGGTGTCTTCTTCCTCATAATCAATGAAAAGATCTACTATTGAGTTTGCCATATTCACCAAAAAAAACCAATACAAAACAAAGAAAAGAGGCAAAAAAAAAAAAAACCCAAGAAATGTGTTAGGACAGCAAATGACGTGCCAAAAAGCAGAGAGAAAAACATGTTAAAAGACAGGAAAAAAAATTTTGATGATTAAATTCAACAATCTAACCACAAACCAACCGTAATGTGTAATTTATTTTAAAACAATGATTTTTGCTTTGTCTATATAAAAAGGCAAATTTGTTTATATAAAAAGCCAAATTCATTTATACTCACAAATCATGTGTGGTTCTATTAGAAATAATTTAATAGGCAACGTAGTTATCATATCAATGACATATGTTATGAAAGGTATACATATTTAAGTAAAAATATTGAAGTTGTTGATATTTCAATCTTATTCAAAATTTAGATCATAAACAAACATACCATGGAATATATAAAACATAAATTCATACTTAAATACAAAGAACAAAAATGAGCATTATTTTTAACTCTTTTTTTTCATTAAGAATATTAAAATCTTAAAATCTTTCAAGCACTCATGGAAAATCACGTACATTAGGATTGTTGCTTCAACAAGGACGTTGCGTATCTAAATTACTTGTTTTCCAATGGAATATTGAATACTATTGGGCAAGCTCGTGCTGGTAACGTGTTATAAAATAATAATAACAATACAAAGAACGCAAGAATAATATATGAGAATAAGAGGATTTTATTATCTTTCTCTTCTTTTCTATAATCATTACAAGCAGTATACTCCTATATATATATATATATATATGGAGATTAAACTCCTTATTTTTAATATAAATAGGAAATGGGATACAAGAAGATGAAAGGTGAAATGTTAATTATAATGAACATCCACTTAATAGCATTCATAACAAAATATGCTTATGTCTTGTTTTATCAAAGGCCATGAGACCTTCATACAAATGGACCTATTTATATCATAAGCAGTACAAAAATTAAGGGTAAATTTGACCAAAGTTCACTAAGCAATTAGTAAGTCTGCAAATTAGTCACTTAATTTCAAAAAGTTAAAAAGTTACAAAATTGTCATTGAACTATTCGAAAATTTTCACTTAAGTCATTGAGTTGTTAAAATATTTGTTGTTTGACCATCTTTGTTCACACTGCTTGCACAAATCAAAAGCTCTATCTTCTTTTCTCTTTTACAGTTCAATTTTTGTTCATGAAATAGTTTTAAATATCACAAATCTACTAATCAAAATCCAAACGGTTTTGTTCTTCGATCTCTGATTCTAACCGTCAGATTGACTTAAATCTAAGGTATGTTCTTCTACACATTGACGGGTATTAATCTACCATACCAATAGTCGAATCACCACTTGAAACCCGATAACTGAACTTTAAAAAAAAAAATTAACAACCTAGTGACTTAAATAGAAACTTTTGAATAGTTTAGTGACTTAAATGAAAAACTTTCAAATAGTTCAGTGACAATTTTATAATTTTTGAAGTTAAAGTGAAAAAATCTAAAGCTACCTTAGCTGTAGTTGACCCAAAAATTAATTAAAACATAATGTAATGTAAAAATTAAAATAAAGAATATATCAATATTTCAAAAAATTAATTTATTAATTATTAACATATTAAAATATTTATAAACATTTAAATATGATTATGACAAAGAAAATAGAGAAATACAAGACAAAATATAATTTCTGGAACATGCGACCTTATTCTCTCCCAAAGAAATAGAAAAACATCAATGAGGTCTTAAGCATAACATCGTAATTCGCGTTTAAATTATCAATGTTTACAATAGATATTTATTTGAATTTCAATGTTTTGAGGATTATATTTAGAGGTTGGCATTATTTTTTATTAACTTTTATTCAAAATAAAATAATTGGTGAAATTTGCATTCACAAAATTCCAATATTGCGTTGCTTGAAATCAATGAAATATATAAAATAAAATGCAATCACAATATTTAATATTTAACAGTTGTTTATATTAATGTTTACTATCTTATAATTAAATTTAAATAAAATAATGATTCCAATTAATCCAAATGTATATATTTGTAACACAAATTAAATCGTAAAAACTTTAAAAAGCAGTTTTACATAATTCAGTAATTTTTTATAGCATTTCTCAAGTTAGATAAAAAAAAAAAAAAAAACCCTCTCAAACCAATATAAATAATATTTTAGATTAATATCAACTGGGACAAGTACTGAAATCATACAATCACTAACTTATGTTACTTCTCCCTAACTCGGACGTAAGTTTGAAATACCGATGTATCCAACTTTGGTATTTACATGCAGTTCTTTCGGAAAGTCTTCAAAGGATTATATTATATTTTCCAACATGAATGTCGACGAAAATGAAGAGTCTAAATAACATAGCTCAAAAGGTCTAGTTACACAAATCAAAGCATGCCAGTGCCGGTTCTTGGTTTATACGAAAGAGTAAGCTATTCTACTAATTAGCATACTAATTTTCCATAGTTCAACAGGAAGATGTTTCCAATATTTACAAGCACAAAAGAGCAATAACATCCACAAATCAGGCATAAAAAAAGTTCAGTTGAGGAATCGGATAATGATATTTCCGATGGACTAAGTTCATATGACAAGTCGAAACAATTTCCTTGATCATTGTTTTCTTCACATATTCCACAGTGTCAGAAACGATTTCGGAGGAGCAACTCCACGATTGATACAAGCCGTACACCTGTTCTCCGAGTTTCTTGCATATAAATTTGCCTGAAATTTTTTTAAGTTTCATGTATAATTAAATCAAAACCAATAGTAATGCATATTCAATTGGAGAATCATATACAAAATCAAGGAAACGACAGAACTCACATGATAAGTTACAGCTCCGTAAGGAACCCCAAAAGCCGGAAAACTACAGCTAGGGTTAACAAGTAGCGCTCCACAATCAGCACAATCTTGGAATTCTTCAGTACATAGTTTGTCATAGTCTTTGGTTCCTTGAATCCTATATATTAATAACTTTTAAGCTTAAAAACAACATTGGCACAGTGAAAAACACAGCATAATAACACAGTGTCAGACATGAACGCATTTGGATGGTCTTTGGGAGATAAAAATGAAAAACCGGAGCAAAATTGAATAAAAAAGACAAGGTTCATGTCTCAATCTAACAACTCAAGCATCAAGCAAGCATGTCTTAAATTATCCAGAAACTTGCAGTATATATCCTAGTTTTTAAATAGCTAAACTACTGCTTAAGTCATTAAAAGGTATGATAGGTTATATTACTTGGAATCGAGTGTGAGTATTCGGTATGGGTACGTCTCAGACACATGTTCAATTTTTTCAATGTTTTTCCATATATTTAGAAGGTCACTTGAAGGTTCTATCCCCATACCCATGCGGGACATAGGAGTTCAGCAATCATGTCAGATTTTCAGATATGGGTATAGATATGATCCTCCAAGGACCCTTTAAATAATGGAAAAACCAAGAAAAAAAAATGAATATACCTGCACTGCCAGTATCCAACACTAACACTCAAATCCGAGTACGCTTGGTACATGCTATATGGTACAAACTTCAAGCTTTACCTACGTCATGATTTCTATGAACTTATATTCACATAGTATCATGAAATATGTTATATAACCTAAGAAATAAATGGAACCTCAGAGAAACAAAAATTATATATACATATATATACACATAGATGCACACATATATATACACACACAGATAAATATGACACATACAATTTCCAATTTGCACTCATTTTAAGCAAATGCATAGTACTTCACATACATATATACATGCGTACAGACACAGACATACATAATATACATACATATACACACATACAGACAATAAACTAGATTGTGGCCCACCCACGATGTGGGTGAAAAACATTTATGAAACAAATTTATAGAAGGTTGAAATAAAAACTAAATGTGCCTTTAGTTGAAATGACAACGGGATCTCAAGTTCAAATCTTATTATACACATGTATTTTTTCTATATAAAAATATAAAAAGGCAATACTCCCCTCAAAATAATATTTGGTACCTTATAAAATAACGGATTCGGTAATTTCACAACTGAGTTGGGACTTAGTGGGTGACACCAACTCAGCAAAACACTTAAATATAAAGATATAGATACTGTCAATTAGCACTCACTTGAGACAAAGCAAATGCACGAGTACTTAATATATATATATGTACACATAGACGTACATATATATACATACCTACATACAATATATATTGCTGATTTGTACTCATTTGAAACAAAGCAAATGCATGAGTACCTAAAATATACATAAAGACATAAAGACATATGCATATATACATACATATATATGCACACACATATGTTATATAGTGCCAATTAGCACTCATTTGAAACAAAGCAAATTCACAAGTGCTTAATATATACATACACATACGTATATGCCACTCATTTGAAACAAAGCAAATTCACAAGTGCTTAATATATACATACACATACGTATATGCATATGCATATGCATATGCATATATATACACATACGGATATGCAAATATATACACATTCCTACATACGTTATGTATTGCCAATTTGCATTGAAACAAAGCAAATGCATTAGTACTTGATACATAAATACAGGCGTACATGCAAACATGGCAAATGCATGAATACTTAACATATACAGAAATACATAAATATATTACATATACACACATACATTATGTATTCCCAATTTGAATTCATCTGAAACAAAGCAAATGTGTGAATACTTACTATATACATACATATATACACATAAATACATATATGCATATAATATATACAAATACATGTACCTAGAAATTTGCTCTCCTTTAGCAACATTGTTAAGAGAAACAAGTGAAGGGGTGAAAGCAGTTGCATCAAACTGGGAACGAGTCCGGAAAAACTTAGTTCCACGAAGATTTTTGCGCTTCTGATTGTAACAAACCACTGCATCATTATTGAATAACATCAAGATTTCCCCATTGTTCAAAACAACCATGGGTTCATAGAAATCCCAACTGCCTTGTTTTGGATACAAATTCTCAATCACAAACTGCTTGGTCCAGGACTCCTTCACACCATAATCCTTCATAACCCAAATATCGAATCGCGTCGAGTTCGTAAAATAAATCATAAACAGACACCCTCCTAGCACTCCAATCCTTGAGTAATTAGTGAACTTCTTATCGGTTTCTCGGAAATGATCAGGCGGTGGGAGCGTCCCAAACTTCTCAGAATCAAAGTCGAATCTGTGTATGAATTCACTACCATTAGGAGTACAAGGAAACCAGTGAAGAGCGCCATTCAAGAAAGCATTGAAAGGCAAAGCAACAGTATCAATAGGTGCACACCCAATGCTTCTCCATGTACCAGTTCCAATGGTGTAAATCTCAGCCATTGCGTATCTATTACTCGAGTCCATTGCGGGATAATAGCTTTGCAAAACTTTGTATTGATTCATCCTAGCTGAATAACCAAGCCCCCAAAAGCTACCCCTTTGTCTGTCCTTATAAGGCGGTTGAATTGTGATGAATTCACCCAAAATCGGATTACAAACATAAATGTTATAATCTTTCTCAGATCCAACTAAACAGAGTAAACCATTGCAAGCATTCATATGAGAGATATCAATAGTCGGGAGATTTGATTTGGGAGTAAAGTTGAGTTTCGAGACCTCAAAAGTTGAACCATTGGCTTCAACATGAGCTAACTGGAGTCGTTTCGAAGCGTTTTGGAGCGGCAGCGTCTTGATTAAGATGCAAACTTGCGATTTCGAGAGTTGAAGCTTAGCAAATTCAGGATCAGAGATAAAACAAAGAAATCTCTTGCAAACGGACCTGCATTGGAAGAGGGTTTTGATTGGGAGCCTTGAGAGAATTTCGTAGATTGTACGACGCGGGAGTTGAAGGATCCTGCAAGGAAGAACCAGTGCCTCTTGATTTGGGACATGGACGATGCTGGTCGAAGCTTTAACGGCTGCTCTTTTTCTGCCATTCATTTTCTTGACGCCGTTTAAGAACCCTTTTCTTGGCTTCTTTTGCTTCAAACTTGAAATGAGTTTTTTGGAAAATACTTTGTAAAGAAGAAAGCTTGGGATTGTTTAAATTGTAAAAAAGGATTTCATTTTGGATTTGGGAAATTTTGGAAACCCTAACAGAGAGGGTTTTTGATGATAACTTTCAGAAATTTGGCTGCCAGAATAAGTCAAACTGTGAAAGATGTTGTCGAAATCCCATTACACAATTATTATATAAAAAGTGTTAATTGCATACACCATCCCTAAATTATTGTCTATATTTTAAATTAGTCCTTAATTTCCAAAACATTCTAATTGAGTCCAAAAATATCAATATTATATCAATTAGATCCTTCTAATTGAGTCCAAAACAATAAAATATTTTTATAGTGTACTATATTACTAACTTGATATTAGAATAATATTTTATTTCTTATTAAAATATGAATAATTAAAAATATTTTATTAAAATTGAAATTATAAGAAACTATTAAACCCACAAAAAATATCTAATCAAAGCCCATGATAAATACACACAAACCGTACCATAAAGGTCATCTGACCAAATAGAGCTTATTTAATCCACTTGAACTGGGTTGATTTGTAGAACAAATAGAGAAACTTATCTATTTGAAGCCTTGGTGGTCTAGTGAAACACTCCAGTTAAACTAAAGTTACCATAATGAATATTATGAATCTTAAGGGATAAGATCGTATAAAGTTTAAATCTCTTAGGACTCTTATCTTGTAGATAGGCACTAATCTTAGCTGTTGATATAATTCAATATGTATCGTTGGATCTGGGGGAGATCAACTATAAATAGAGTTCCCCCTCTTTATTTGCAAGCATTCCATTCAAAGTAAGAAAATACTTTTGAGAGCATTTACTCAAAAAGTTGGTGTGCTATTGTTTTCTTGTGGCTTTGTTGTTCAATTCAAGTCCATTTGTCCTTTCGAGTAGCTTCTGCTTTACTTCGATGCATTAGAGAATCTTTCTTGAGAATTCTCACTTTCGAGAGATAAGATGACTTAGGTGGATTTAAAGCAAAGGAATGGCCTAAAGCCGCACGGTTTGCCAAACTAAAGTTCTAGCCATATGATAGTCGATAACAAAGCCAATGTTCAAAGGTGTTGGTTGATATGATGAAAGGAGGAGATGAGCAGAATGTCTCGATGGAGACCCGTGGGAGGGGCAGAAAAAATAACAGATCAAAGGATATTGTGTCAGCCTTGGAAAGTCTAGTGATCAATCTGGAAGAATCCATGAGTGGTGTGAAGGAAACACTCGAGGTTGTCAAGAGACGCACCGATGAGTTGGACTCAATGAAAGAACGGTACAGGGATTATGTGACGGAGGCTCACAGTTCCAATTTGGATGCGATGAAAAAGACCCTCAATGCCACCATGGGTGATCAGATAGAGAAGAATGATGCTCTCAAAGCCATGGTAACGACTTTGAATGAACATATTGTTGTTGGAAAAAATCCGGTTCAAAAACAGTTTTCTTATAGAACGAAAAATATTTTTTTTGAAAATAAAGCCGATTTGTGATATTTATAGCAATAAACCTTTTACCGAAATCGCAGTTGTGCTTTCGACTAGACAGATTCTTGTTGTTCCCAACTTTTAACCAAACAACCTTCTCTGCTATTCTCATACCACGAACTCCTTCGAGTGTAGGCTTGAACGATTTGAATCAAAACTTCTTTACTTTCAGTGTGAACGCAAAATTTCTCTCGATAAAAATTGACAGAATTGTTATTCTGGAAAATAGAATTAATACTTAGATAATAAACTTTCACTATTTTAAGGCAGAGTAAAAATATCTTTTAGTTGTGTATTTAGCTCTATCAGTGCCATCTATTTACAAGGAAAAGAGGTGAAATCCCATTTGAATTGTATTAGTCTATTTCAAATAGAAAACAAACTCCTAGTCTAACTAGGAGTATAGGGGGCGGCAACCCTAGTTAAATAAACTAGGGTTTTCCATCATTCTATTTAAACATGAAGACTTTTGGGCCTCTCCCATATCGGATCCAATTACAAGTACTTTCTGGACTTTTAATCAGTACTTTATAATTCGATCCAACTCAATATTTTTTTTTATTTCCCAAAATAAACATATCTAATTAATTTAAATAAATTGATTTCCCAATTAAATAAGTTTCTCAATCTAATTCTAATTCTATTAAAATCATGATGACTATCTTGTAAAAGAATCTATAAAAATCTATTTAATATTTCGCATTCAATGGATTCATTATGACCAAATTATTTATTTCATTTTCGAACTTTATTTAATTTGAAAGCCATAAATTCATTTCTAGGTCATTTTCCTTTATGAAAAAACCACATTTATTTCTAAATATTTCTCATTTCTCTATTTTTACCATTTTTGTTAATTTGATTCAATATGCAATTCATTTCTAGTTTCAATGAGCTAGTGGGAGGACTGATTGGACATATGTGATTGGGGCTTAAATGATATATAATTAAGTTCCAACTTTTCGCCTATTAATTATAAACTCATTTAGTCACGAAATCATTCCACTATAGTATCATGACCGAGCTCTCCCCAACAGCATACCATTACTAAATCAACTCAATCAATGCTTGTTCAATGACCTTATCATAAGTGTGTTATCCTCATAGGATATCCTCAATTTCTTTGGGATAATATCCTTTTTCCTTATATGATTTTATTTTATCCCATGGTAATCATTACATCTTCATTTATGAAAAGCCAACTACCATCAAATAGTAACCGAGCTCTCCCCAATAGCATACCATTACTAAATCAACTCAATCAATGCTCTTTCAATGACCTTATCATAAGTGTGTTATCCTCATAGGATATCCTTAATTTCTTTGGGATAATATCATTTCTCCTTATATGATTCTATTTTATCTCATGGTAATCATTACATCTTCATTCATGAAAAACCAACTACCATCAAATAGTAATCAAGTCATCAATCACAAAGACGAACGACCCATGGTAACATTTACTTTTTATCAACCATGTAATGCCAATGAGAGAATATCATTTACCCATGTTTCAAGTTTTGAATTCCACTATTTTGAATGACGTTACATATTGCAGAAGTCGTATACACAATGCACCAGCTTTCGATTCATTATCTTAGGCTTTTACTTACATCAAAGTATATGAGTCATGCATACATAGTCCGTCATCTACTCAAGATTTAGGTATGTCATACTTTTAATGTCACAAGTGAATAAAACTATTAAATAGATTTAGAGTCTATTCTTCTTGGGTCCAGTCTAATGTACTATCAATCCAGTCAGCCACATCTATGTCTCTATCTTCTGGGAGTCATCTGCTCTGATGCCTGAGACAAGGCATCTCCCTAATTAGACTTGATAGACGACATATTAGTATTCCAATCGTCTTGTACATTTTCAATTAGACTAAGGACACATTTAGATTCATCTACTAATACAAGTTGGTTTTTCGTATTACAATCCAACCACGTAATACCACTTAGTATTAATTTAAACATTAGATAAGCTGTGAGCCAATATTTGCTTCTATTTTGCTTTGTATGCAAAAATCACATAAGGACATTATACAAAGTATATTAATGTAATTCATGAATTGTTTTATTAACCAATATGTTCTAAAAAATTACAAGTTTACAAACGAATATACTACACTCAAGGTATCTGATCCAACAATTGTAGAGCTCAAGGGGGAGATCACTATCTACAAGGTTGCTTGGGGTAATGAGATGCTAGCTTTGGTTCTTAAGCAACACAAGATGGATGTTCCTAAGCCGAAAGAGTTTAAGGGGATGAGGTTCAAGAGGGATGTGGACAATTTTCTTCAAAGGGTGAAATACTTCCACATAATGGGCATTGAGGATGTTGCCACCAAGGTAAACACTGCTGCATTTTATTTTACTGATGTCACTCTCTTATGGTGGCATCATAAGTCCACAAATAAAAAATGGTGTGAGACCGCAATTGGGACTTGGAAGGAGTTCCACAGTATGTAACACCCCCTAACCTTAAACTGTCGCCGGAACAGGGTTACGAGACATTACCGGACAATCGAACAATTTACGAATATGATTATAAACTTTTACTAATTGTCTCTTTCTTTTCTTTTCTTTTTTTTAAAAAAAAAATCAATAGAACCCCTTTTATAAATATCTAACCTTCCCTGCAATTTCAAACCGGAACCAATCCAAAATCAATATTTCAACCAATGCAATTTCATGTTTAATCGTATTAAAATCATACCTATAACAATAATTTGATAATTTACTCTATGAACATTTATGTTACCATTAAAAATTAAATTAGAATTTCATTCATCCATTCTAAACTTAGCATTAATTATACCATGCATATCGTGTAAATTTTCATACTATTTCATTAGTTTAAACACCAAAATACCAAATGCCATTCTTTACAACAAAAATTATATAACATTTTAAAGTAACTAAATTAACACCTATTTACATGCCACTTTTACCAAAAGAAGAATACATCACCGAGTTTTGCGCTAGAGTCAGAATCGCCTAGATATTGAACCGAGACTCTGAATACCTACTAACCTGCGTACGGAAACAATCGTACACTGAGTATTTTATACTCAGTGGTATTACCATAATTCAAATTATAAACATAATAATCATGTAAATTAAATTATCTAACTTTAATACTTACTAAACCAATTCAAACATAAATTTTCCATTCTCAATATGTTCATACAATTTTAATTTAGCTATTCGTTAATTGAAATCATAAACATTCATGTTGAGCCATTGTCTAATTCATGAACCATTAATTCATGCTTTCCATTCTCATACTTACATTTAAAATCACATTTTCAATTCATGCTCCATTTTTAAATTTCTTTCAGTGGCTCAACCAATTCTTTTTATTCAACTTAACTATTCTTTTAATTACCCCTATTAACAGACTCGAACTTTGGCGGATACACGGATCCAACCAAACACACCAGTTTGGCACCCAGTGCCTCATCGGATAGTTCGAAGCAAAGTTGACACCTAGTGTCTCATCAGCCTAGCCGAAGTAAAGTGGTACCCAGTACCTCATTGAATCTATCGGAAGTAACAGTATGACACCCAGTGTCTCATCGACTCGAGGTCGAAGTATACCTGAACACTTCCAATCCTATGGCATGCCAACTATATCCGACTCAGCCGACTAGTTAATAGGGTTTCTGGATCACATATAAATCTCAATTCAATTCAATCGCAATTTCTAACATTTTCAATTTAATCATTTTCCACTTTTCAATCAACTTTCAATTCACATATTCATAATTTAATACACTTTCTCAATTCAATATGCAATTCAATTATTCACATATAATCACAATTCAATTTAATTTCATACAATTTAATACTAATACTTACCATGCATATTAACTTAAAATTCAACAATTAATAATAATTAAATTGAATTATAGTAATACTAACACGTATTTCTCATTCAATTCAATTTTCTAAATTCAATTCAATAAAATTACTTACCTCAATATTTACTTACTCTAAAATAAATAAATTTAAAATTAATACTTAATAATAAATAACTTGAATTATAGTAATACAAACCCGAATTTCGCGATTACTCCACAATAACTTTCTCCTTTCCTTTTTGTGCCAATGCCCCGAGTTCTTTGTTAACAATCAAAGCTTCAAGCTTCAAATCCTTAGTTTTCTCTTTTATTTTTCTTTCCTTTTTTCTTTTTCTTTTTCTCCCCTGCTTCTCGTTTTCAATTCTATTTATATTCTCTTTTGTTTCTTTACTTCTCTTTTATATTTCCTTTACTTTTTATTTATTTAACTCAATAAATATCTATTTAAAAATAAATATTAGTATTACATTTGGTCACACTTATATTTCTACATTTGTACCAATAATTTTATTAAAATTGTCATTATTTAATTTGTTTATCAAACAAAAATCTCATAATTTATTTATTTAATTTAATAAATATCTTTAACATAATAATAATTAATAAATATCTATTTTAATATCAATTATATATATTACATTTGTACACATACATATTATTACATTTGTACCCTATCATCCTCATACATTTGTCAAAACTTTAATTTATTTATTATATAAGAATCTCATAATATAATTAATACAATTAAGTATTATAAAATATCTTTATACTTAAATTATAAGTAATTTGAGTATTTAAATTACAAATGTACCAATATAATTTTTACACATGTACATTTTTATTACCATACAATTATCTACTATTTAATTTATTTAATACTAATACTAATAATAATAATCTAATATAAAACCATAATGTTAATTAATAATTATAATAATTATATATAATATTTAAATATAACCTAAATAAAATCTTAGATTTTAATACATATATGCCGCCTCATTTCATATAAATGGCTTAATTACCATTTTAGTCCTTTTTATTTTCTATTATTCTATAGTTTAACTTTTACCCTTATTCAATTTAGTCCTTTTTGCTAATTACTCTAAATTGAGCTAATTTTACTTAAATAAAACTTAATTAAACACACTACTAGACTTATAATTATTCCTAATAATTATTTATGAACTCGGTTTACTAAGACGGAGGCCTGATATTGTACTTTTCCGATGCCCATGAATTTTGAGTCATTACACAGTATGCCGAAAAGGAGGCTCAAGCTAAGTTGTGTTGGCTTACGCAACAAGGCACTGTTCGGGAATATGTCAAAGACTTTAGTGAGTTGATGCTTCAAATTTCTGATTTGAGAGAGAAAGAATAATTATATTGGTTTGAAGTGTAGGAAAAAATGTTTGAAAAATACAGCGGAAAATAAATTTAGGGAAAACAAAATTTCAATTTTTCTCTCTACTACTTTCTCTTGAATTCAAGTGCGTGTACAATAATGACCCAAGTCTCTCTTTATATAGGGAGAGTTTAAAGAGTTTAACTATAAGTAAACTTAATTATTTTAATATTAAATTAATATAATTTTATCAAGATAAATATTAGATCAAATTTAATATTAAATCTTATTAAAATAATAGAATGTTTATCTACAAGATAAACATAAAATTAGACTTAATATTAATATAATTAATTTAATATTAAATTAATAAAATACTATT
Organism: Gossypium arboreum; assembly: GCF_025698485.1. Lineage (NCBI taxonomy): Eukaryota > Viridiplantae > Streptophyta > Magnoliopsida > Malvales > Malvaceae > Gossypium > Gossypium arboreum. The sequence continues at coordinate 59,513,905 of NC_069078.1, read as the reverse complement.
AAGATTAATATTAAATTAAATTTAATATCAAACTATTAAAATATTATTATTTTTTGGAATAGTTAATCTGAAATCAAATTCTTTAGTAGAGTCCTAGCAAGACTGTAACTCTTCTAATGTTCAACCACCAAAGACCAACCACCGCCGGTAACTAGAACATTGCTGTCGCAGCCACCAGCAGTGCCGTGTCCGGTGATGTAGGTGCGACACCTTTACGGTACCCCGAGCCGATTCGATCTGGGTCAATGACGACCCGATCAATCCGGTATAGCCACCGGTTTCACTGTCGACCCGGTTTCACATATTAGGCTCGGTTTGACTAGTTTTTAGGTATTGGTCTCGTTTTTAGGCTCCCGGGCCCAATTTACGATCTCAGGTCTAATTTTCAAGTTCAATTACCTATTGGGCCAATTGTTTGACTTGAAATTTAATTTTCAAAAATATCATATTAATTTTAATTAATTTGATAAATTTGTTTTTACTTGATCAAAATTAATTTTTTTTCAAAAATCACTTTAAATTTTCCAAATTAATTTTTAAAGAAAATTCTTTAATCGAATTCTCTAGTTGAACAATTCTTACAACCATCTAATTTAATTCCTCATCGAATAAATCAATTCAATTAAATTATTCTAAAGTTGTAGAATTTTCTTCTAATTTAAAGACAGTCTGATCAAGCTTTTGTTTAGCTAGCGTAGGGACTAATCGGACATATACAATTGGGCTCTAGTAATTGCAATTATGTCAAGAAGCATCGTTCAGATAATTCGCAATTACTTAATCATGGAGTTAGTCCACAAGTACCATGATTGAAAACTCCTTATTGTATACTCTTTACAAAAACAATTCATCCAACTATATTGTCCAGTGACCTCGTCATGTGTGTGTTACCCTCATATGATATCCTTGATTCCTTTGAGTTAAATCAGTTTACTCAAAATAATTCTATTTTATCTCATTGTCACCATTGTGTCTTCTTAATGCTTAATATGATCACTGTCAATAAATGGCTGTGATAAATTGCTGGTTCGAGAATAAGCAACTCGTGGCTACGTTCCATATTTATCAATCCACACAACGCCAATAAGAGGATATCGTTAACTTTTTAATTGAGCTATGAATTCCACTATTGCTAGTAAAGTCATGCCATACACAAGTCATGTACCTAACATATCAGCTATAGGCTCGATCATCTTTAGAGCATAAGCCTCCACTTATATCAAATCACATGAGTTGCATACACATGGTTAGTGACTAACTCAGGATTTAAGTAAATCACACCATGAATGTCACAAGTGAACTAATTCACAAATGGATTCAGAATTAATTCATCTTGGGTCCAATCTAATGTTTCATTTTGCCAATGAATACATCTATTTCTCTACTCATGGAATCAACTACTCTGATAGCCAATACTAGTCATTTCCCTAATTGGAATTGTAGATGACATAATAATCCTTCTCAGCATTTGAATCAAATGCTCATTTCGATTCTTTTACGGGATTACGGACTTATTTAGATTATCTATTGAAGTAAATTGTCTTTCTCATAATGTAAACGTTCTTACAATGCTACTTATCTTTAGTTTATACTTAGACAATCAATGGGCTAATATTTGTTTGTCACAATTTCGCTATGCATGCAAAACATAAAAGATAGAAATACAAAATAAGTAACAGTGAAATGTAAAATTAACTTTATTTATTTATTTATCATTCAAATAAATAGAAAACAGTTACATGTTTACTATAATATGGAGACATTTCCCAACAATCAATACTATAGATGCCACTGAGAAATGTTTCTATAATTGATTCAATACTTTATTTTAGTGTGTATATATATATATATATATATATATATATATATGTAAAAAAACAAAAATGATAATTGCAAGTAAATCGAGCAATGGTTGAAGCACTACTGCAAGCAATGCCTATTGGTTCAAGCACTAGTGAAGAACAAAGTTGAACACAACAATATGTTTATGCAATCGATTTTTCTATGTTTGTATGGTCTTGCCTAAAAAGATAATCCACCATCTTAACATGTCGTACAATAAGTGATTAGAAACACTAACACTCACTAGATTAGCAGCCTTACTTTTTCACCTAAGATCCAGATTTTTCACCTAAGATCCAGATTAATCTCCTCTAATTTTTCTCCTTGAAAACTTAATATAATAACCAAGTGCCTCACTTAATTATTGACAAAATGCATCGGAAAAAAAGTTATGAATAAGTGTTAAAATTCTCCACACCCTTTTACCTACATAGACCTTTCAATATATAAGAGTTTAAGGCTTATTAAGATAAAGGTCAATTACAATAAATCTTGTCTTCAACATTGTAAGATAATCAGCATGGATAATATCTTCAATATGATTAGGATTTGTCTTCAAATCTTCAAGATATGTTACTAAGTTACCCAATCCAAGCCAATCTCCTCAAAACAGAGAAGTCAATTTCCTAGAACCAATCCAAACCAATCTTCAATATAAGTTCCCATAACAATGTCTAGATATCATAGATGGGCTGGGATATGTCTAAAGCATCAACAAAGATCATAACTCAAGGATTTTGTTACCAAAATTTGCCAACACTAAATATAACAAGTTTATGAGTTAAGTAGTGCCAGACACCAATAGGCATTGCTCATTGGCACTCTTTATAAACTGTCTCAACAATCTCCCTACGTGGCAAATTTTTGAACAAAACCATAATGGGGAAACATATACAACATTAGAAACAACTGCTCACCTTAAGTAAAAATATCCCCAAAATAAGGTATCATCCCAAAATTAAAGTCAGGAGTAAATATACCAAAATAAAATAGTGTACTACAAGCACCAACATCATCATCATGAACCAGTATCAACAACATGTCTTTTTCATTCTACTCCCCTTTTTTGTTCAAACAAATATGCCAAATTAATTCAGGCAATTGTAAATAGAGAAACATATTTATATGTTGAAGTTTCACCAACAAAATAAAGTAATAACATGTAGGCATCATCATGAATAAACAATACAAATAACACCAATAAAAGCATGGAAAGGAAGAAACCCCTTTTAGTAGAAGCATCAACACACTCCTCTTCAACAAAATGTTTTAGTAGGGGTGAAATGGATGCTAAGTCATCAGCAACTTTTCATATGGGAGATGTAACTCCTGGAATAACAAGGATTTTTTACCATAAGATACCAAAAACACCATATATATCAAACCTTTTAATTTTACCATTGCGACCAAAATATCATTTGGTCACTTCAAGCTTTCTATTTCCCGTGCATCGTCAGGATTCTTCTCTTCCACCATGGCTACTCTAGAACTCTCGATTACAACTAGCTCTTCCTTGTCTAGGCCTCATTCATCGTCGATGTTCGAAACACGGACCTGGAAAATAGGCCTTGGCTGGACTGATTTTTGGGTCAAAATTTGAGATTTCTTTATCATAATCTGAGTTGGTTTCTAAACTACTAAATCAAAAACTTATCTGCTAATCAAAAACCACTTTCTCCAATAACCCTTCTTCAATTGTAAACCCTAATAAACCCTATTATTTAATCGAATCCCCAAATAAAAAAACCCTATTTTAAAAAGCCAAAAGCTTTCCTTGAATTTAAGAACCAAATGCACAATTCCGATGCTTTAAAAGGCTAACTGAGACATTGAGTAGGTAAGTTTTATGTAATTGCCAGATTGAGTTCTTTTATTTGGAAATTGACTTTTTCTTGACATGCTTTCTAAGTTGAAAAAGAAAAGGTCTTATTGTAAAGATTTTGGAAAAAGGCTTATGTTTAAGGTGGCCAAGTAAGCAACAACAATTGTACCCAATTTGTAATTTTATATTTAAAATTCGTTTGTGTGCAATTGAATAGTATATAATAAAAAAACAATTTGTTTCAGTGCATTTGTCAGGGTTTAGATTCCCTTTCATAAACAACAATAATATAAAAGTAAATAAATTAAATAAAGTCAATATAGTATTGACATAGAATTTTCTCCCCTATTTTTCTTGTTCTTGTTCGGATTAATTATATAAGTTATCCTTTGTATATGTCTGTTAAATAAATTAAATAAAGTCAATATAGTACTGACAATAGACATAGCAATGATTTTGTCTTTTGGGTATGTTTGTTAAATATAATTTATCATGCCCATATTTCTTGTAAATAAATTGTCGGGAATGAACTATTTGCACTAGATTTCTTTTTCTTAAATTTCTTGTAGAGTTCTTTGCTTCATAACTTTTCTGATTGGATTTTTATCCTTGATGTAACTAGTGCAACGAAGATTAGTTATCCCGGCACCGGAGCCTCAATCAGGACCAAAGCGGCACTTGGACTTAGTAAGTCTTCAAATTTTTATGAAACAGGAAATTGATAGCTGTAGGTTTTGGGGTCAATCTTCTTTTAATTGTTGCTTCCCTTGAAACATTGGTTTATTTAGGGTATATTGAAATTAATATATATTATAGGTAGAATTTTGATTTTTTAAATGAAAATTGAAATTGTTTTCGATGTTAAAAAAATGTAACGATAGACCTTATAATTTTAGAAATGATATGTGTACATCTAAAGAATACGAATTTATCACAATTTATATTAAAATGAATAATAAAATTTATATAAATATATAATGTCTTGAATTATGACGTGTGAAAACAGAATATTAGTATTTATCAAGTTTTGAAAGATGTAATTATTATTGTTTAAAATGTGATGATAAAAATGTTATTTATGTCTATTTGATAGAGTGCCAATTGAATGCAATCTGTATGTTTATTTGTATGACATTAGTTTATTTGTTTGTTTCTACTTATGCAGAATGGTGTATATGTTAAGTTATTTTCATGGTGGAGAGTTTGTCACACACCCTAAATTTGACTATGTGAATGGTAGCTTAGAAAAGTTTCAAGTGGACCTTGATTTATTATGCTTCTGGGATATTATAGACAATGTGAAAGACTTAGGGTATGAATCTAAACCATATGTTTATTATAAGGTCCCAGATGTTGCCTTTGATGGGGATGGGTTAGTCCTAATACATGATGACAATACTATTAGGCAAATAATAGATAATTTGGAAAAATGGGTAATATAGACCTATATGTGGTAGGTTAGGGTAGTGAAAACTTTAATGAGGATGGGTTTGGTATTGGTGAGGGTTTATTAAATATTGTTGGTGAGGGTGTTATAGGTGCCACAGGGGCTAAGATTGGGGAAAATGCTAAGACTAAGGTGAAAGCAAATTCTAGGACTGAAGGTAGAGAAGATGTTGGGACTGAGGGTGGGGACGATGTTGATAGTGAGGGTGAGGATGTCTTTTTATTCAATATGGAGATGAAGAAGTTGAGGAAATTAAGACGAGATTGAGAAATAAAAAAAAAGATTTAGGGAAGTGCATGGGCTAATGAATGGTTAAAATGTGAGTTTGAGAAAAGTGGTGAGGGTGATAGTGAGGTTGTATTAGATGGAAAAAAAATACTTGTGGAGGATGATTTCATAGTATAAGATGGGATAAAAGAAAATAAGGGCAAAATTGAGGGGAATGAGAGTGAATATATGGACTCATCTGAGCTAGAGAAGTATGGGGACAAGGAGCTATCTAATGAAGAGATTGACACATCTTACTTGGGTAAAAAAATTATTAGTCCTAGGTATGATCCTAATTGCGTTATCCAATTGTGGGAGATAGGACTTAGGTTTGAAGATAACCAATAGTTCAAAGAGGTGCTATAAAAATATTCTTTTGCAAAAGGATTAATATTGACGTTTATTAAGAATGAACCCAAAAGAATGTGCCCTTGAAAAGTTTTTGCTAGCTTTGACCGTAGAGAGAATTGTTTCACCATGAAAACTTACAACCCTATACATAAATGTTTCAGAAGCACTAAGAACCCATATTGTCTTGAAAGCATTTATAAAAGACTTTTAGGGGTAGAATAATTTTTGAGCCAGAGATGAAAGTGGCAACTTTGAAGAAGATGTGTAAAACTGAATTAGGATTTTATGCTAGCTATAGTATGTGTCAAAGAGCTAGGAGAGAAGTTCTTAGGGAAATAAGGGGGTAGAAGAATATGTAAATTTGTGGGAGGTATGCTACTGAGCTATAAATAAGTAATTCTGAGAGCATAGTTTCAATCCAAGTCCACAGAAATCAAGAAGGTAAAGCTGTCTTCCATAGGATTTATGTGTGTTTCGAAGCATTGAAAAAATGGTAGAAAGCTGGTTGTAGGCCTTTTATTGGAATTGATAGGTGTTTCTTTAAAAGTGTTGTAAATGAGAGATGTTAATGGTTGTTGGTAGAGATGCCAACAAGCAGATGTACCCATTAGCTTGGGTAGTAGTGGAAGGGGAACATGCCTCTTCGTGGAAATGGTTTTTGGAGAACTTATTTACAGATTTGTGTCATCCAATGGGTGTTGGATTAACATAGATGTCAGATCAACAAGGTAATTTATTAGTATAAATATATATGTTCATTCTATTTATTTTTTTAAGATACATATTTTACACTAATTGTATGAGTAACAATCTGAATTTTATGATTGTTGCAGAGGTTGATTAGTTTACTAAATGAGTGTTTTCCAAACTTGAAGCATAGAATGTGTGCAAGACACATCTATGCCAATTGGCAGAAGACTTGGAAAGGGTTGAATAAGAAGATGCAATTTTGGAATTGTGTCAGGTCAACTTTTGTTGAGGACTTTGATCTATTTTTAGAGATCCCTGTGCATCATTGGGCAAAGTCATATTTTAAAGGGACATGCAAATGTGATGAAGTGGACAATAATATGGTTGAGGCATTTAATGCATGGATACTTAATGCAAGGTGCAAACCTATCATCACCATGCTTGAAGAAATCAGAGTGATGGTGATGACTAGGATGCATGTGAAGAGAACTTGGGTAGAAAAGTAGAGAATTAACATTTCCTCTATTGCATTACAAAAGTTGGAAAAGAATCCTAAGGTTTGAAGTGATCCATGAAGACAACCAACACACAATTGACTTGAAAGAGTTGAAATACACTTGTAGAGAGTGTGAGCTTACAGGGATTCCTTGTTGCCATGTTGTATGTGCCATGTACCATAATGAGAAAAATCCAGAAGCCTATGTCTCACCATGGTACAGTAAGGAGAAATATGCAGTGACATACAGTCAGGTTTTACAACCAGTTAGGGGGGGAAATTTAGCTCAAGAGGGATAATTCAATTCTTCCTTCACTAATAAAAAAGATACTTGGAAGGCCCAAGAAAAACATAAGGGAATCTAAGGATGAACCACAAAAGAGCAAGTTTGGAAAGGACACTAGGAAATGCCTAAAATATCATGTTCTTTATGTAAACAAGTAGGGAATAACAAGAAATTGTGTCCAACAAGATCAAATATGAATCAGAATTTACAAGTAATTTATGGACCACTTTATTTTAGATAAGTTTTTCTTTACATTCATATTTGTTTAACAAAAAAAATACATTATAATGAATTTCTTAATTTTTTTTCTAGGAACAAAATCAACCATAAATTATCTGACGTTGATGTTAGCTTAATTTTAATTTCTCTAATAATACAATTTATGGTTGACAAGAGACAAGATTGGTACATTTTGTTCATATAGGAATCATTTGTTGACAGTGGAACATCTTGTTTATATTGGAATATTTTGTTAATAAGGATGCATTTTGAGGATATTGCAGATTAAAATTTATTTTTATGTAATTTTTGACTTTTTTTATTTTTCATTATTGAATTATTGTTTAATTGAGATTTAAAATTCATACTACAATGCAATTAAATACTATTTGCATTTGAAGATGGAATCTTATAGTTTTGGGGTTATGATTAATACTTTTTCCTTTGGCTCAATTCATTACAAAATTGTTAACAAATTTTATCGTAAATAAAATTAATTAAATTCATTTAGTTATAATAACAACAAAATATCACATCAAGAAAACATCACTCCACGTTCACGGAGAGTGAGTCGTTGTAACACCCTAACCCGTTTCTGTCGTTGGTCTAGGGTTATAGAGCATTACTGTAAAAATCAGAACAATTAAAATCTAAGTAGTTTAATAATTCTATTTATTATTAATTATTTAAAATCTTATTCATATCCAACAAACATACACATTTAGGCCTTAAATTGAACTTTCGAGGCCCTAAAAACAATTCGGAATCAAAGTTGGACTAATTTGAAACAATTCAGAATTCTAGTGAGAATTTGGAAATATAGAAAATAGGGGTCACATGGCCGTGTGACATAGCCCGGACCATGTAGTGCTCGAACAATGAGACACATGGCCATGTCCTAGCCTGTGTCTTTAACCGTGTGACTTACTAACTTGATACACACGACCGTGTCTTAAACCATGTGATAACTATACCTGAAATAAAAAGTGACACACAACCATTTAACCATGTCATGTGTGTCACACGGCTGTGTGACAGCCCGTGTCACAGGTCGTATTCTCCATAATTGATCCCTAAAACAAGCCATTTAAATTCTAAAACTTGCCCAATAATCTACTCCATTAGTGCATACATCCAATAGACCTAAACACACTTCAAACACATATAATAATCCTAATTCTAACAACCTATTTATCCTAGCCAATATGCCATTCAAAGGCACCACATTTATACCAAAACAACTTCAATCAAAACAAGGCTATAATGCCACATCTCAAGCACAAAACATAGTCAATTTAGCTACCTAATGGCATCAATTGTCAAACCATTCACATTACATTAAAACATACCAAAATCACCTTATTCATATGGCTTTTAATATATAGACAAACCAACTACACCTTAAGTCCACAAAATCAAAATGTATATATAAAAGAAATACTCACACCAAATTGATCATTAGCATGCTCAAACACTTCCATTATAAAAAGTCCTACACATGCCATTTATAACCTTGAGCAAAATAACTCAACAACTACCAAAGTGATTATTGGATAGTGTAATAGAACTCTGACAAGATGCCAACCGATCGAACTTTTGACAATCTATGAAACAGAGGAAAATAACTATGTAAGCAACTAGTGTTTAGTAAGCTCGTATAAATTCAAACATAAACTTAACTAGTGTTTAGTAAGCTCGTATAAATTCAAACATAAATTTACCCTTCTTAAACTCATTTAATGAAATATGCATAACATCATTACCATACTCATGAGCTTAATATCATCCTATAAACACCACCAAAATCGTAAATTAGTAAGCTCATGCATAACATATATAGAAAACAAAACCATATCACAAGTGAATCTTCATGTACATATCATTCATCACATACTTACTTTGTCTCATTCAATTCATTTACATTCATCAAACTTACCTTTTCATAAGATTATGAACAATTATACAATTTCATACATGCCTTGCCATTAACCTTAACTTACCCGTTGAACCATCTAGAATTACATTGGATAATCGGGAATGCTCACACATAGTGTGTCTTTCCATATAACCATAATCTTTCCTTTACAATATTGCTCACCTGTGAAATAGGCCTGCTCACACAAGCTATGGGTCGGAATGTTAGCTACACAATGTAGCTCACACGAGCTGTAGAGAATTCGTAGCAAATGCAGGACCTTAGCCATAGATAAGACATTCAAGAACAACACCCGAAACATGAAATCCCTTTATATCCTAATTCACGAGGTTCAAACGGGACACTTTCCATATCCTTATTTGTGACCTTCATTTTCATATTAGCATTTCAATATATTTCCATGAAGTTCACATTTTTCATACTTAAACTTTAATTCCCTTTTCGATACAATATCTCATATAACAATTCATGGAATTTATATGTTCTTAAATTCATCAATAATTCACTTTAATCATTTAATTCAATTGACCATGTAATACATAATAATCAATCCAAAATACACTTACGTTGATTATTCAATAGCAATTAACAAATTTACAATTAATGAATGATTCAATATACGAACTTACCTCGACAACTATAGTTGCAAAAGTAGAGTTGGAGATTAATCCAAAGCTTTCGCCTTTTCCCGATTTAAGTCCAGTTGTTGTTTATCTTTATTAAAGTAGATAATTTCATTCAATTAAATACTTCAAATATCCTCAAGTATTCAATTCAATCTATAATTCATATTATCATGAAATTATAAAATTATCCCTCATATTATAACTTTGTCACAACTTAGTCCTTATATCCATAACTTGCAAATTCACTATTTTCTTAGACAACATGTGCTAACCGATTCTTCCTCTTATCTATATCAATTCACATTTTTCCCCATTTCATAAGATATACATGGAATTTTCCACTTAAACAAATTAATCCTTAAACCTTAAATTTACTAAAATTCACTTAACAAAACATGTCCATATAACAACCAAGTCCAAGTATCTAACAAATAACTTCACTAAAACATCAAATTCATTCATGGTACATCCCTCAACCTTAAAAAAATTTACAATTTTACCCCCAGGCTAAGTAGTTTAATCTAAGACGAGCTCAAAAACATAAAAATTATTAAAAACGAGACTTGAATACATACCATGCAAGTGAATTAACAAAAATCGAAGCTTTTCTCCCCTCTTCAATGGTGTTTTCGGTTAAACAAGAAAAAGAGAGAGAAGATGATAGCCCTTTGTTTTATTTATTTCATGTTTATTTGATTATTTACTTTTTTGTCTTTATACTATAACTTAAATGTCCATATTTGTCCACTATCAACATATATGGTATAATTACCATCTAAGTTCATTAGCTTTCATTTCCATGGCCAAATAACCCATTAAATTAATAGAATTCAAGTTTTGTTTCTATTACGATTTAATCCTTTTTACCTAATTAATTATTTAAACTTCAAAATTTCTTAGCGAAACTTCAATACAACTCTAATATAACCCCGTAGAATTTAAATAAATAATAAAATATTTACTCTCTCGACGAAATCGTGGTCCCGAAACTACTATTTTCGACACCATTAAAAAATGTGTTTTACAGTCGCTTTCCTATAATACTGAAACGTAGTTGCTCAATTGCATGAGCAATGACAGTTATAACTGCAACAAAGAAAAATAGGGTGGCAATCTTCTTCACTTCATTGCATGTTGTTTCCCAATCCATGTAATAGGCTACTAGTGCTTGAGAAACCCCTAGAGCAAAGAGAGGCATCTAAACTCCAACAATTAATGCAGCAATGGTTCCAGAGACCCCATAATACCAATCAGGTCCTATAATAGAATATAGTCTTCTTGGTGAAACAGGCTTCCATATATCTATTCTGTCAACACCTAAACGACTAATTATGGAGTCTTTGTCAGAACGAAAACATACCAAAGCTTGTCCTTATTCGGGATAATTCTCGTGAATAACTCAAGTTATAAAGTGGGGAAAACAAACAATTCTAATTAATGAATTCTTACTAGACTAGCATATAGAAAACATGATATAATGTCTGATGCAAATCAACTGCATTGTTTTACACACTTGCGGGGTGTACTCATTGCAAGACTTTGCGAAGGGTATCGTTGAAGTGATGCTGTCTCTTGAAGCTGTGAGTGAAGACTAGGCACTGTTAGGATTTGAAATAAGCTCATCATGACCGCCAATTTCTTTTATCTTCCCACTCTAACAAATATACATAAATAACACTTTTATCACCATGTTTTACACAATAATAATTACTTCTTTCAAATCTTGATAAATACTAATATTCTATTATCACACGTCATAATTTGAGACATTATATATTTATATAAAATTTATTATTTATTTTAATATAAATTGTGATAAATTCGCATTCTTTAGACATACGCATATCATTTCTAAAATTATAGGGTCTATCATTACATTTTTTAACATTGAAGAACAATTTCGATTTTCATTTAAAAAAGAAAATTGAAATTCTACCTATAATATGTATTAATTTCAATACAGCCTAAATAAACGAAGATTGACCCCAAAACTTACATCTATCAATTTGTTGTTTCATAAAAAATTTGAAGATTACTAAGTCCAAGTGCCGTTTTGGTCTCGATTGAGGCTCCAATGTCAGGATAATTAATCTTCGTTGCACTGGTTACATCAAGGATAAAAATCCAATCAGAAAATTTATTAAGTAAAGAACTCTACAAGAAATTTAAGAAAAAGAAATCCAATGCAAATAGTTTGTTCCCGGCAATTTGTTTACAAGAAATATGGGCCTGATAAATTATATTTAACAAACATACCAAAAGACAAAATCACTGCTATGTCTATTGTCAGTACTATATTGATTTTATTAAATTTATTTAACAGACATACACAAAAGATAACTTATATAATAAATCCAAGCAAGAACAAGAAAAATGCGGAAGAAAATTCTATGTCAGTACTGTATTGACTTTATTTAATTTATTTACTTTTATATTATTGTTGTTTATAAAATAAATCTAAACCCTGACAAATGCACTCTAACAAATTGTTTTTTTACTATATACTATTCAATTGCACACAAACAAATTACAAATTGGGTACAATTGTTGTTGCTTATCTGGCCACCCTAAACACAAGCCTTTTGCTAAAATCTTTACAATAAGCCCCTTTATTTTTCAAACTAGAAAGCATGTAAAGAAAAAGTCTTTTTATCATAAAGAAACCAGTCAAACACCCAAATAAAAGAACTAAATCTAGAAATTTCACAAAAACTTACCTACTCAACGTCTCAATTAGCCTTTTAAAGCATCAAAATTGTGCATTTGGTTCTTAAATTCAAGGAAAGCTTTTCGCTTTTTAAAATAAGGTTTTTTGATTTGTGGGTTCAAGTAAATAATAGGGTTTATTAGGGTTTGCAATTGAAGAAAGGTTCTTGGAGGTTGTGGTTTTTTATTAGAAAATGAGTTTTTAATTTAGTAGTCTAGAAACCAACTCAAATTATGATCAATAAATCTCAATTTTTGACCAAGAAATCAATCTAGCGAAGGCCTGTTTTCTAGGTTCGTGCTTCGGACGCCAATGATGAATGGGGCCCAGACAAGGAGGAGCTAGTTGTAACCGAGAGTCCTGGAGTGGATGTGGTGGAAGAGAAGAAGCTTGACGATGTAGGGGAAATAGAAAGCTTGAAGAAAGCTTTGGTGGATTTGTTTTATAGGACAGTCGTGGCTTGAAAGTTAGCAGTAAAAGGATAGGGTTTTTATTTTTTTTTCTACTCATTACATAAATTGTAAATAAAATTAATTAAATTAATTTAGTTATAATAACAAATAAAAAAGTCACATCAAGAAAAAAATATGATGTTACCAACAGTAAACGTGACATCCGAGGTGGCGTCTTAGTTGGCAAAAATGAAAAAAAAGTCAAACTTAACAACCACATCATCTTGGCCTTTAAAATTTAATAGTCAATGTCGGGCAATGGGCCATTTTACTAAGTTTTGACGGTTCAGGTAATCACTTGAGTGCAAAAAAAAAAAAAATGCATCGGCTTAATTACTTTTTTTGAATAAATTTGAGGGTTTTTTTCACCCTTAAGCCTATAATAAACTTATTTTTATATTTTTACTTTTTCATTTTACTCAAGGTTTTTTATTTCTTTATAAAAAATATAAAACAATTATAATTAATTTATTTGAAATCCTCTTTTTATTTTTGTACTTATAATTATTTTTTTATTTCTTTAACTTTTTTCTTAAAAAACCTAAAACACTTTTGCTCTTTCTCCTATTCTTTGTCTTCACTGTCGCTTGTTGTTGCCATCAAGTGGCACACTTAACCTAAAAACTAGAAATGGCACTGTTCTACCTTTTTGTTTCCCTTAAATTTGGATATGATCTTGGTTTCTTTAAAAGCTTCCTAAAAAATCACAAATATGAGCCAATTGATCAAATTGTTTGAGCTTTTGGGACTCATGGTGTTTTCTTGACAATCAATATGATAGAAAGAAGGTTTAGGAGGAGTGGAAGACTCAACTTAGATCATGGCTCGAGTAGACAACCGTAAAACAATATCAAAGATTGAAAAGTTCAAACTTTTGAGTTTGGATTTATGGAGTTTAACAAGCTTTTTGGGGAAATCAAGGTTTAAATGAGGTTTAGAGTATGAAGATCTATAAGTGGGTGAAATCTATTGTCAAAAGGATACTTTGACAAGACAACTCCTGACGATAGATAATCGTTTAATATGTGTTGTGAGGATGGTTTTTAGGTTTTCATGAATTTTCTAGGCTTATGTGCTTTCATGAATTTTAAATATTATTTAATCTATCATATTTGAAATGATTTAGGATATATTTATAAATATTCTAAATTTATTATTTTAATAGAGAATATTTGATGCACCATCGGAGCATGAGTTTCATGCACAATTAGTGAATAATAATATGACACATCGTTTTAATAAAATAAAAACTAATGAAGGACTTATAAGCAAATTCTAATAATTTTATGGCTTAATACATATTTTGGTGTTTGAGTTTGACACTTTTTTTAATGTGGTATTTGTTTTATTTTTGGTCTAATGTGGTAGTGCATTTGATGAAGTTATACATTTGATACCTAAAGGTAATAATATTATATTTTTAGTGTTTATTTCGGGTTTAGAATTCATTTAATGAAAATTCATAATTAGCTAATAATATTAATATTTAACTTTCATTAAATCAACCCTAAAACCCAAATTAAATTACATTCATCATATTGTATTTGGCAAATTAAATGCAAAATTAAACAAATTCACAATAAAAATTTATTCTATTAACAAAATCATGAAAAATCTAAACCTAATAATAGCAATTAGCTTTCACCAAATTAACCCTAAAACCCAAATTACACACTAAAAAGTTAACTTTGTTACCTTTGGGTACCAAAATAAATAAAATTTGCCAAATATAAATACCAAATTGGGCAAAAAACAACACATGTACTACATTAGAAAAAAATGTCAAACATGGGTATCAATGATATATTAAGCCCTTAAGCCTTAAATATAAAAAAATCATAAATCATAAACCTTAAAACCAAAAGTTATTATTTATTTATAATAATTATATTTAATTATGATTAAATAAAATTATTAGTATTTATTTATAAGTCATATTTTTTATTTAATAATAAGATATAATTTTATTATTTATTAATGATGTATAACTCGTGCACTAACTCAACATAAAATATTATTCCTTATTTTAATTTATGTAATGCAAGAAGAATTTTATGAATGAATAAACCAAATTTTAAAAATCTATTAATGAATTTTTTTGAGTATTTTAATGTCAAATTTATTTATTATAATTAATTACTTTTTATAATTTTATTTAATTTTTAATTTATATTTTATTAGATTTTATATAAATTTTATTTTTATAAAAAAGTTAGGTGATTACGTGACACAATTTTAGAATATCATATCATCATACATTAACACTAGTTAGAAAAATGATAAAATGTGCAAAAAAAATACAAATTCGGATGCTAATTTGGATCGAGAAAACATTAAGTACCAACATGAAAAAAGCAACTACACCAACAACCTAATTTTCAGTGATGTCGAAAAATGGTGGTTTCGGAATCCCATTTCTGATGAGTGAATCTGTAAATATTATTGAATTTATATTGAATTTTGGTTTAGAAATTTTATTGAATTGATAATTAATCAAAGGTAAAAGTGTGGCAACCTTAAAGTCAGTGGTTATAAAAAATGAGGTATCGGGACCTCGTTTCTGTAAACCGAGCCTGTGAATATTTTTATTAAATATACATGGAGTGAGTATATTGGTGAATTAAAATTTGAGTAAGTAATTTTGCTAAATTAATAACTGAGTAAGATACAAATATTAAATCGTAAAAGTTTCAAAAATTAAAATACTTGAATTTTTAATTGCTTAAGGACTTAAAAGATAATTAAACCAAGACTTGAAATGGTAAATATACCATTTCAAAAGATGGTGGACGATTTGGTATAATTTTCTTAATAGTAAAGTATGTTAAATTATAAAATGTTAATTTAATAAAACATAAAATAATGGAAGTTGATCCATTTCTTTTAATATTTCTTCTCACCGATTTTGGCTATCAAAGAAAGCTTGGGAAGCCATTTTTGAAGTCTTCAATATTCAGTCCTTGCATGGTAAGTTAAACAAGCTCGTTTTTATTTATTTATTATAAATTTTATGTTTTTGAGATCGTTAATTTGATTCAGCTAACTCGGGTATTATTTTATAAAAATAGTAAAATTTTAAAATTTACCTTTAATGATTCTTGAAGCTTTTGATGTTAAATGGTTTGATTGTAAGTGTAGATGTGATTAACGATGGATTTGTATGGTGGAATTTGTTAGTTTTGATAGTAAGGACTAAAATGATAATATTTCAAAATTAGCATGAAATTTTTGTAAATATTGATAATAGAAGGCTGTGGAAGGATGAAATTGAGATCGGTTTCAAAACCAATGCTCAAATTTGAAAGTTATGACAATTTCGGTTTTAGGGACTAAATTGAATAAAATACAAAAATTTAAAAAACTTTTGTAAACTAAAATTAAAATGTCATATGCATACAATTAGATGCCGTAAGATATTATAGATTAATAAATTGATTTGAATTATAATATAGACCGATATTTACATAAACCGGAAGATATTTAAGGAATAGGAAAAATTATGGAGTAGTCCCGACACCTTGACTGTTGTCGTTCTTGTAAGGTAATTTATATGAAACTTAGTGTGTAAATTTTATGATATGTTTGATTTTATGTAATGTTTACTAGTTAGATTAATTATAATTTTGATGATATTGACTAATAAATGACTAATTAAGTAAATTATAAATTGTATGGAAATATATAAAAGTTTGTAATGGAAATATAACATAAATAATTTGTGCCTTATTATGTTTGATTTATACAAATGATAATGGTTGAGAACATTGCAAGATTAGATATAGTATGTATATAGGGCTAAATATATATATATATATATATATATATTCACTTTTATGATAGTTTTGATTTAAACCTTGATGAATGCTTACTTTTGAAATGGCAAGGATATATGAAGATGTGTATATGATGGTAGCTTGTTAAATGGCATAGGTATCACTTGAATGGTAAATTTGGTAGTCTTTTGATTATGTTTAGCTTGGTTATATCTAGCATGAACTTAGGAGCTATTATGTTGTTGTGTAACGTTTAGTCAGTTTGGGAATTTTTATTTGAATGTGAACTTGTGTAGTAAATTGTAAATGGTATATGTTTAATAGTTAATACCATGAGGTGATAGGTGTTAATGGTATCCAAGGTTGTCTATTTGAATGTGAATTAACTTGAGAAGATCTATTGTTGAGTTGGATGGATTGATTGCTTGGCAATGTACTTAGTTAATGTTCAATGGTTTGATGATCTTGTATTTAGTCAGTTGCAAGAGTAGTTGAGAGATGAACGAATTAGTGTTGGAATTGGCATGGTTTAATTGGCATAATTTGTATAGGTAAGTGTTATATGCTTTAGTGCCATTTGAGACATGTTGGTATCAACGATTGAATGTGATTAAGATGTGGTAGTATTTTATGTTTCATATGTCTTTGTCTAGGAATTAAGCGTGCTTAATGTACCATGAAAGTTCGATTTTGGATTTGTGCATAAAAAGGTACATAAATGTTGTATTTTTGAACCTTAGCTAGGAAGTATCAATACCTTTAGTTATAGTACTGGTACTTTTAACAAATAAACAAATTTTAAAAATGGTAAAATGCTAATTTGGTATCAATACCAAGGTAATGTATCAGTACCTATAAAGAAGTACATTAAACTATGTGTCGATACCCTTTGCTTACAACTTAAATTTTTTGAGAATTCGAAGCTAGAAATGGATCGATACTTGGTTTAGGTATCGATACCTATACATAAATCTTGGAATGTTTTCATAGTAGTCTTTCTTCATGTACGAGTCAACTTAATAACATTCGTAAACTCAATTAGGTCTTGGATTTGTTTGTTAATTCAATTGTATATGAAACTATGAAACAATTAGGTATATAAATTGAATTGATTGATATGACTTATATGTGTTTTCTCTGTTAACTATAGTAGCATTCCGTAGCTCAGATCTGGCAACTAGGTCAAGTGAGGGGTATTACATGAGGGATGTTATGTAGAGACCGATTCCTAATTTGGTAATGATTGTGTTTCAGTTTCGAGTTAAAAATTGCTAAAGAGACATTAATTGTAGATGGTATCAAATCTAAAAATGGTTGTATAATATTTGAAACGAATGAACTAGGAGGTATTAGAAGTGGTAAATTGGAAATGAGACTGATAAAGGCCTGTTTATATATTGATTAGTTTAAAATTATTATTGTTATAGGTATAATGAATTGTCCCTATAAACTGTATTGAATTGGGAAGAAGTGTTAGTTTTGTATATTTATCATGTTCATATTGAGAATGTTAAACTTAGTAACTTTAAATTATAAGTATATGGAAGACGTGTATATTGATATACATATTTACTTAGATTAGGACTGTTAACTTTAAGGTTATCTTCTTAAATTATTGAAATACCATTGAATGCTTTACTCAACATATAGATTGTTTTCCCCATGCACAAGTTTCATTTAATGCAACATTTGTGAGCATTGACCTCGGCATCCAATTCACAATCTCGGTCTCGACAATATTTATTAGTTCCAACGTTACTTATATTTGGCATGTACCTAATAGGTTAGGTTTTGTGGTAGTTGATTGTTGTTATATTTTATATTCTAGTTGTAATATATGGTGAATTTGTTGTATTTTATTAGATGCATGTATAAATAAGGAATGTATATTTATTTGATAATTATCATATCAATGGTATAAATTTAATTATGAGTTGATTGTAGTTGCTCCAAAAACAAATATGACACACTGTAGCTTGGACCTGACAATTAGGTCAAATATAGGGTGTTACACATCCTGTTGGCGTAATGTCAAGAGTGTTTTGATTTTCTTTGAATTCTTAAATTTTAAAAAAGTTAATTAGTTGTTGACATGACACACACATGGCAATTCACATGTATGTCACATCAGCAAAGTCAATAGATGTTAACTTTTCTATTCATTTTAGGGTGATTTGACAAGTAACGTAAGTTTAAAGGCTAAAAGAGGCAAAAATTAAATGGAGGGATAAAATAATTTTTTTATAAAGTTGGAGAACCAAATAAGTCATTATGCCAAAAAATGACAAGGCATATATATAAACTTATTTTTAATAATACTTCCAAAAAAATTACACCAATTATTTTAAAACAAATAATTATTTTCATTAAAAATATTTATCATCATGGTTTTTCTTACATACGTTTTTCTATTGGGTAAACTACATAATTAGTCATTAAACTATGGGAAAATTTTCATTTTGGTCACTTAACTAAAAAAAGTTACAATTTGGTCATTGAACTATTTGAAAATTTTCGTTTAAGTCACTAAACTATTCAAAAGTTTTTATTTAAGTCACTGAGTTGTTAAATTTTTTATTTAAAAAAAGTTCTGTCAGGGAGCTCCAAGAAATGATTCAACGATCAGTATAGTGGATCAATACCCACTGGCGGATAGAAGAACATACTTAAGATCCAAGTTGATTTAATGGCCAGTGTTGAAGATTAGAGAAAAAAATGTTTGAATTTTGGTTGTAGATTTGTGATGTGAAAAATTATTTCATGAAAAAATAAATTGTAGAAGAGAAGAGGAAAAAGTGCTTTCGATTGATGCAAGTACTGCAAATAGAAAAAGCCATATAACATCAATTTTAACATTTTAATGACTAAAATAAAAACTTACCCATAGTTTAGTGACTAATGGTGTAATTTACCCCTTTTCAAGGACATAGTGATCAATGAGTAACATTTAATGTAGAAATTTGTATTTATACCTTTCGGTCCGCAGCATCTATCCTACTCATTCTTCATAGACTTTTCAATTAAGGAATCAACCTTCTCTTAGTCTTGGTGACCACTTCTCCAAATGGTCTATATCATTAAACATTATTAAAAATCAACAAAAAGATACGACTGGGTGAGCAACTATTGTTCAAAACTCTAATGAATTCCTCTTGCTGTCCATCAAAGCTTCATGTTTGTTAGTAAGTTTCAGGTTAGAATTTTTACCCTTTGCGCTACTTTTTTATGCCTTAAGTCTCAATATTTCTTGTAGGTTGCTGAATAGAGACAAGAAATGAATCGACATAATTTTTATACCCACCAAAATAGGATGAAAACTTCAATCCGTATTTAAAGACATCTAGATTCTCTTCCAATTTGTCACTATTGATCACAACCACATACTAAAAAGATAAACAACGAAATTGACAGCATGTGATTTGAAAACTTACATTAGTTTCTCCTAGTTATAAATGTTTTTTTTTTTTTGATGATGTACCAAAAAAATCTAGAAAGTATTTATAAAAATAGTAAAGTATTATTTTATTCATTTTATTTTTTTTATAAAAATAAGGGTTTGTGGATTTTTAAATTTAATATAAAAATAATTAAAATAAAATATTATATATCGAAATAGAATTACTGTCGGGTTGGACCCGTTTGACATTTCTCCTTGAAATGAAACATTTTTCCAGCAATTTATATATTTTCTAAATTCCCATTGAAAAAAGAAATACCCAAATTTTCCCATTGAAAAAAGTCTCAATGATCAACAGCAGATCAACGGATCTTTTTATCATTTCTCAATCTACAAATCCTTAATCAAAGCGAAATCGAGAGATTATTGAATTTTGGGTAAAAATCATATCATTCCAACATTTAATCGATATGTCTTTCTCATTCTTCAAGCCGTCGAGGCCGAAAACCCCACCAGAGGTTGCTAAAGCGATCAAAGACAGCCTTAATGCACTCGACACCAAAACCGTTGCTGAAGTTAAAGCCCTTGAAAAGGTTAAAGAAAATATATATATATATATATATATATATTTAATTTTGTGCTTGATATTTGATGTAATTTAATTCTTTCTTTCATTTTTTTCTTGGATTTGGATTAAGTGGGTGAGTCTTAGATTTGTTTTAATATTGTAATTATGAAATGAGTTTTAGGAATTATTTCATTTGCTTATGGTTTTGGCATTGATTTTGCTGGTTGTTTGGGATTTTTTTTCTTAAAATTATATACCGTTTACTATGCTGTTCTTCTCTTATGTTTGGAGCCCCTTGTTTCCCCTACTCTCATGAAAATGCATGTAAATTTCATTCGTTGTAATATAAACAAAATGGCTAATGCTTTATTTGTTGTAATAATAATACTAAGCCAATTACTCGGACTCAAGTTCGAGTTTCGGATGTATGCTCAATTTTCGTCTAAGTTTTTCCATGTAGTTGGGGGTTCCCATATCTGGGAATGCGCCAGTCTCAAATGTGGGATACATTTTTTTTAAGAAATGAAGAGTACATTGCCTTTTTTTAGAGCTTCAAAACTTGAAACCTCCAAGTGGAATGTTCAAGTTCTACTTTTGGAACCTAAAAGGGCAATGCTTGCTTGGTGTCTATGTCTTCTAATGTCGTCTCATGGGATTGATGCCATTTTAACCTGCTTTACGATGCAATGCAGATTGAATAAAATGTTGGGATTTTGTTTTGGATGAGGTTTATGTTAAGAAATGAAATCAACAATGGACTGCAGTCGTGTATTCAAGTATTTTGTTAATTACCGATTATATGATTGAGAACTTGGATATTGATGGTTTTGTTTTTTTTATTGTTCGTAGGCTATGGAAGAAGTTGAAAAAAATTTTGTGACAATGAGATGCATGCTTTCTGGGGATGGTGAGGTTGAACCGAATGTCGAGCAGATCTCACAGTTGGCACTTGAAATTTCTAAAGAGGATGTTATTTCCCTTGTTGTTCACAAGTTACCGATACTGGGATGGGAAGTAAGTTCTATTCTTGATATTTTTACTGTTGTGGCTCATATCTGTTATTCTATAAGCATGCTAATGTAGTATATGTTTTCCAGGCAAGAAAAGATTTAGTCCACTGTTGGTCCATATTCTTGAAGCAACAAGTTGATTCCAAATATTGCTGTGTGGAATACATTGAGAAAAATTTGGAGTTACTTGACTTTCTCGTAGTTTGGTAAGGTTATGAATGTCGTAACATTTATCTATGTGCATGCCTTTTTACAGCTTGAAAATCCCTATAGTATGTTGTCTGTCTATGTTGCTCTGATCCTTCATTTCTCTTAAAGTACCTATGTCTGACACATATTTAGACATTGGTATGGAGTTTTGGTCCTCCAAGGGCCCTCTAGATGCATGGCAAAACTTATAAAAAGTTAAAACATATCTATGTGCTCAAGTTTGAATAACCACTATTTTCCTTATTAAATATGCATAATACTGGTTTAAAGGTATTGACCAGTATTTATACTGAAATAACATGGCCTAAGTCATATGTGCTTTTGAATCATTAAAGTTGGGTGTATTAAGTCTTATTTCTGTTTTTGCAAGCAGCTATGACAACAAGGAAATAGCTTTAAATTGTGGAAATATGTTGAGGGAGTGCATCAAATTTCCATCACTTGCACAGTAAGACATTCGAACTTTATGACTATTCTTTTGTATGATTGAAGTGCTTAACGTTGTTGCTAAAATGATGCTGTGATTAAAAATGTCACTTCATCCTCAATGATCATTGTATAATATTTCTGAAAAGGAAATATGTTTCTTTTAGCATATAAATGCTCATATTTTTTTTAATTGTATTCTATTTCATCTAAACTTATGGTGAGCTTTGCATGTTGCGTTGATTGCAATCAAAGTCCTCATCCTTGTTCTTTTCATATGATTTAAGTATCTGCTTCCAATGCATATCTGGACATGTATATAGGAATATAGTCCTCCAAGCACCCTCCAAATACATGGAAATCATTGAAAAAATTGAACATACCCATGTTGGACAAATACTGTTGTCTGACATTTACACTCCAGTTTAAAATAGTTTCCAACTATGATTTTAGGGTCGAGGTAGTGGAGAACCAGGACGTGCATGTAATATGTTTCCTTCAGCTAAACATTCACATATAACTCAAGTTCTTAGTTGTCTGAGTAATCTCCTCTTTTAGTATCTTATGATGACTTTTAACTTGATATTTGGTTCCCAAAGATAAACTTATTGTTATATTCTAAATTGAGCTGCTTGAAAAGATCAACTGTAAAGCATGTTATGAAGTTATCTCGTAAAATAACCTTGGATATTGGAGAACTCAGGAACTAGTGAGCTATAGACACTGGCAACAGACAGCCGATTAACTGTTTTAGTGCTACTATGTTGCCAACTTTTCTTTTTTCATTAAAGTATCCATGTTTGGCACCTGCCTCTAACATATATTTGAACACGGGTTTGAGGATATGATTCTTAAAATGCATGGAAATCTTAGAAAAAGTTGAATATGACTGTATCGTACATGTATTAGTGTCTGAGAATTGTCAAACTCTTTTCTGTTTCTACGAGCTAGTCCAAGCAAACTAGAGGATTCAGAATTGGCTGCTTGGGCATTTTCTTCATTTTATATTCATGTTTTTTTTTTTTAAATCTACAAGTGTCCAAGATTCACTTAAGTCCTGGTAACAAAGGTGACGCTGCTTTTGTTAGTTGTCAAACCCTTAGCTGGTTTGAGTCTATTAGCTAGTCCAAGTAAACTAGAGGACAAGAAATTGGCTTCTTGGGCACTTTCTTCATTTTAAATTTGTGTTTTTGATGCAAAATTTCTTAACTGAAAAAGCAAGTTTCACTTTTTCACCAGTTAAATTTTGTAGTGCTTTTTCAGATACATATTAAATTCTGCTAGCTTTGTGCTGTTCTTCAAATTTGTGGAGTTGCCCAACTTTGATGTTGCTTCTGATGCATTTTCAACCTTTAAGGTCAGATTTGTTAGTTTCTGAGTCTTACTCTTACTTTAGATTAACTAAATACATTTACGGGTTATGTTTCTTTGTCTTATGTGTGTGTGATTGAATATTCTCAGGATATTCTTACAAAACATGCATCATTGGTAGCTGAATATTTGACTGGTCATTATGATGAGGTACATTTACATACTGTTTAATCCTAGAAGCATGGACACGGACATGTAAAACGGGTACAACTTGAAGATGAAATTAAAAAAAAAAAAAATTAGGACATGGACAAGGCAGGACACAACAATAAATTCTTTTATATATAACAAAAAAGTAAAATTGGTGCTTTTCAATTTAATACTAATATACAATTAGCTTCTAAATTTTGAAAATTCATTTTGAATATAAAAACTTGAACCTTAAAAACTCATTATAACCAAATTACTCATTATTGATTCTGTATTTGGGAGAAAATGCAAAAATAAAAAATAAAAAGAGAGAAAGAGAAAAGCTTCCTTGTGTCTCTGGAGGTATCTGGGAGTGTCCGTTCATGATTTAATCATGTTTTGACTGTCTACGGTATACCTTTTTTTACTTGTCCTCACGTGTCAGAAATGTATTCTGCTGTGTCTGGCACTCGGAAACTCCCTTTGTATCTAATGCAGACTCCGAATGGTCTTGCCGGAGTGCAATTTTGCTTTAGTGCTTTATGTTGATTGAATTGTTCATCTTATATCACCTACTCAGCTTAAAAATATCTTAGGGATTGTTTTATATTGTATTTACACTTCTGGTAAGGCTCAACTGCGACTATTTCTGATGAATTGGTGTGGATCTTTTCTTAAGTTCGTTGAATTATTTGTTTTCCCTTTCTCTTTTTGCTTATCTAATGCAATATTGTTGTTTCAGTTCTTTGATCTCTATGAAAAACTCCTGACCTCTTCTAATTATGTCACAAGAAGGCAATCTTTAAAGGTTGGTTTTGCCTCTCTC
Source organism: Gossypium arboreum (assembly GCF_025698485.1). Classification (NCBI taxonomy): domain Eukaryota; kingdom Viridiplantae; phylum Streptophyta; class Magnoliopsida; order Malvales; family Malvaceae; genus Gossypium; species Gossypium arboreum. The sequence goes on along the minus strand of NC_069078.1, from coordinate 59,489,054 downwards.
TCCTTTCGTTCCAGTTTTGTTCTGTTGATATTTTGATTGTTAATGCTGCAATTTTTTTGGTTTAGCTTCTATCGGACTTTCTTTTGGAGGCTCCAAATGTGCAGATAATGAAGCGCTACATTTTAGAAGTTCGATACTTGAAAATCATGATGACATTGCTGAGGGTACATTCTAACTTTAGCTTCTCTATGATCTGGTTGGTATTCATTGATTTGAACCATCCATCAGCAGTTCTGATGTTACTTGAGCTTGACAGTGTGGGATACGGGTATGCTCAAAATTTTTAAGTTTTTCCATATGTTTGGAAGATCAAACTCTTATGCCCATGTCCATATATGTCTCGGACACAGGTGTTGAACATGGATGCATAAAGATACATGAACAACAGGGGTAAATAGACAGGGAGGGCAGGATGATGTTTTTGTTTATGGGAATGGCTTTAACTTATTAATTATTATTTCGGTCTTTCAACTTTGAATAGATTGGACCTAGTGGAACCTTTTGAGCTCTCTGTTTTTACTTTATGTTGCTCCTACTGTTCAATTTTCTTGAAGCATCCGTGTCCCACACCTTTATTCTAGATGTGGATATTATCCTCCAAGAACCCTTCTAGTACATGCGAAAAACCTAGAAAAAATTGAACATACCTGAATCTGACACTAACACCGGAGTCCAAGTAAGTTTCTATTTGCATATCTGATATGATGTTCCACATTTGGGTTTCCTTGGTACATTAAATACCTCAAATCAGTATTTCATTTTCTGCTCTTTTGTTTCAATGCAGGATTCAAGCAAAAACATTCAGATTTCTGCTTTCCACATTTTTAAGGTGATCTCTCATTGGCTCTCTTATTGACGTGCATCAGCCTTTACCCAAAATTCTAAAAATGAATAAAATTTACAAACCGACTGAGATACGAGAGATAAACTGGAATGATTGAACCGAAATTAATCAGTTTGTTGGGTTGGGTTGAATAATGTTAATTGAGTTTAGGAATGCTTGAATAAAAAATATAATTCATTTTTTGATTATCGATTTCAACTGGAAATAAGAAAACTGCTAACAGATTGAATAAACATGTTAAATACTTACTTGGGTGTATCAGACAGGTATGTATCTGATATGAGCACAAGTTTTTCAAGAGTTTTATGTATTTGTGAGGTCCTTTTGAATATCATATTCCAATATCCATGTCTGAGTAATGGTCGGGTACTTGAAGAAAAATGATGAGTTAGAGTAACATAGGTTAAAACTGAACTAGTGTTTGATAAATTAAAAATTTAAGTGTTGAAAAATTAAGTACTGAATTTATATTATAAAATTGTTAGGTATATTAGTAAAATTAAGTACGGAATATTATTATACTGTTAGATAATAGTAAACCTTAAATTTTAATAATTATTTATTTCATAATTTTAATCCTATGATGGTTTTGGATAAAGTTAAACATAATAATTTCGAAAATTTCATTATTTAACATAAATAAAGAGATAATTTATTTTAAATATATATTTCCAAATTAAAATTAATTTAGCATTTTCAACATTAAGTGATAAACTATTTATTTGCTTATCATATTCAACATTTTTTTTGTTGAAATTTCTATATCAAGTAAAAACCTAATACAGTTGTCAAACACAATTAAAAAACTAAATGCTGAAAATTTTCTTAACTTTATCCAACACATCCTAAATTATTTAACCACAAATAGAACCAAAACTAAACAAACCGAATGAGCTGAATTTGATTGGTTACAGTGGTTTGTTCAGTTAGCTGACACCTAAAATAAAAAGACAAATAGGCGTCTGATTTATGTTTTTTTAAATCTTTGTTTATTCACATGCAGGTTTTTGTTGCTAATCCTAACAAGCCAAGAGAGATAAAGATCATTTTGGCAAAAAACCATGAGAAATTGTTGGAACTGCTTAATAGTCTTTCAGGGAAAGGTATTTATTCTTTTCACTATTACTTTGTCTGAACCTACATTGTATGAACTTATGTTACTCGGATTTAGAGGTGTCCATCACTGTCATGACTATGGTAACATTTTCTTAATTTTTCTATGTATTTGGAGGTCATATTCTTGTAACCATGGGCCGGACATGAGTACTTAAACAAAAATAGTCATAGCAACATGGTTCTGAACAAACGACTCCAGATCTATGTTGCTATCATACTTTATTTTCTTGAAATACCCCTACCTGTAACGAGTTTGGACATGACTATTGGTATGGAAAAACCTGAAGATAACTGTGTTGGACACTCGAATTCGAGTAAACATATTGAAACCATGCTTCTTGTTATTCTTTTGCTTGACTCTTAAGAAATCATGGTCCTTGCAGGTGCGGAAGATGAGCAATTCGAAGAGGAAAAAGAGCTAATTATCAAGGAAATTGAAAAAGTATCCCGGTTGCAAAGTCTTAAATCCTAGCTTCCTCTTCTCGTTCAGTCAAATGCTAAATTCTGTGGTGGCTGTAACCGTTTGCTGAGGAAAAAAGGGCTGCAACTAAGGATAATCAGAGGTTGGATATAAGATAAATATACAAGAAATAGTAAGGCCTTCTAATTCTAATATCTTGTTAGGACTATCCATGAATTATGATATTTTCGTACAAAAGTGTGAAGAAGAACTGATGACTAGGCTTGATTGCCGTGTGATTGATTGAAAGGGTGATTGTATGAATCATCTGCAAACTCGTGTCATGCTAGTGGTGTATGAGTTCGGTATCTGGATCTAGGGTTTGTAATAGAATTGAAGCATTGTTTTTCCCCCAACAAAGTAAAAAATGTTTGGTGTGGAAGTTCTTTGAACTTCTATGTTATGGTGGAATTGCTGCAAACTAGAACCTATAATATCAGATATGGTAGGTAAAAATAATTAGAATACTGCATGAATGACAAGGATACCACCTGAATATACAAACATGTTATTAATATGTTAAAATCTATATAAAACATCTTAAATACGATTATGAGTTATGACAATGTAGCAAAAACCTATACAAGGATTAGGATTATTAAGAAGAAACTGGGAAGAAAACATCAGCAGCAGCCAAAAGCTGCAAGGCCGCAATTCCTTAAAACTTTCCTGATGAATTGCTGTTGAAGTTTCGAATACTCTCATCCGGAAGAGGTGGTAGGGTTGGAGATTGAGGGGAGAAAAGGAGAGGAAGGTGGGCGGTGAAATCGGGGTTAAGCTGCATGGATAAGATAGTGGAGGCTTGGACCATATGTCTTGGCACCAACAAGGGCTTGCATGGTGGGAACACAAGGCCTAGCGTTAAAAGCGTGACATGGAATGAGCGTAAATTTGATGGTTTCCAAGATTAATTTTTAGATTAAAAGTTCATAAACTTTTTCATGAAAAATTTGAAATAAAATAGTCATTTTGAAATTTAAGTTTAAAATTAACAGAATTTCATCTAAGAAAAACAATACTATGTAAGAAAAGGTTGATAGATGGTAAAATTTATACAATTTAAAATTTATACAAAAAAAATCCAATAAATTATGTATATTAAATTTTGAGTAAATTAAAAGATCTATTTTATATGGAAAACTTTTAAGCTTTAAAAACATATTAAGACTATTATGGATGGATATAATAAAAAAATATCTAAATGATTCAAAAATTTATACAATTGTATTAATAAATTCAACAATTGAATTATTAAAATGTTAATAGTACAAAAAATTATTTAAGTAAAATTAAATTAGTTTTATGGTAGTATAAGTGAATCATTCTCCTAAAATAATATATTGATTTTAATCAATATTTGTAAAATTAGAGTTCAATTTCAACCTATATATATATATATATATATATATATATAAAAGAGAACTTAGATGCATGTTCATGTTTCATTAGAAAGAACTGCAAATTTGTGCAACCATCTTAGTGGCTGGTAAAACACAAGAAGAAAAGATTAGATCTAGCAACATGATTACACGATATCAAATAAGTAAATAGAACATGATTATAACAAGAGAAAATACACAAATGCAGTACGAATACAGTAATTGCCAAGTCTAGCAATTATACTATATAGACTAATATTTTTCCTATTCATCAGACAATAACTCGTTCGCCATACCTTGAAATCTTTCCAACTGGCCTTGTGAGAAATATTGCATAACTAGTTATCCCCGGATCTCAGAACCCGTAAAATGGAAATGAACAAATTCAGGATGTCCAAATAAAGAGTGGCGGAGGCCAATATGTAATCATCATATGTGAAGCGTTTGATCAGGTTGTCGGTGTCATATACTATGTACCCACAGAAAATCAACGCACTAATTCCACCATATACAGCAGTAGATGTTGGGCCGAGCGGGAAGAACATCTGCATAATAACAGAACACATATACTAAGTCTGATAAATCCTATATACAAGTAGGTGGAGGCATGAGTAATCATATAGCGTTAACTGCAACATTTCACCTGGATTAGACCAGTTAAGATGAGGATAATAAGGCTGGTGAACAAAATCGGTCCGAGATAGCTGAAGTCCTTGCCCTTCTTCGATGCCCAGAAAGTGTAGCCAGTAAGAGATGCAACCACAGCAGCTGTCAAAATTAGCGCTTCAAGCACGATTCTTCCTGAAAGTACATAAAAGTGGATGGTTAGTATAATTCTCGATTTATAACCAGACCGAGGATGTTTAACGACAAGCACCAAGATTCTAACCATCAGTATTTGCACAGCTCACACCAACTGTGAGACTCAATGACACGGTGAAGAGGCCGAGGATAACCAAGTTCACAGGGTGCTTTTGGTGATAGACGTGCAAGGGCCATAACACTGCATGGATTAGGCTTTAAAATTAAGATTAATCAGAGAAATGTGACACAACGGATCAAACAGAATTCCGTAAAATCTTCAGTGAAGGCTTAGTTTTTTCCAAATTTTTCCATGTATCTGCAAGTTCCTTAGAAGGTCAAATCCCCACATCCATGTTTGAATATTGTGTTGGACATGAGTACTTCAAGCAAAATATAAAGTCAGATCAACATGGGGTTAAGATAACTAAGATTTCATTTGCTACAAGAGTTAGAGGCCAATGTTACCACTTTTATCAGAGAGAAAAAGAGGCCGTTGAAGAAGGTATTCAGTACCAAATCTGAAGGTTAGTTTATGAAATTATTAGACGAACTAAGAACTTCCAATGTAACCAAACAAAGAGAAAGGCAAACTGGTGTACATTATGGGACAATTCAGAAGGCAACAAGGAGAGCATAATAGTCTTATGCCATTAATATATATTATTGATACCAACTGCAACCAGTTAATTGGTTCACACAAAGGTAAGATTATCATAAGAATGCAACAAAGTAAGAAAAACTAAGACAAAAGGATATTCATTAACTTTCCATATTTACTTTAATTTCAAAATATTAATTCAATAAATCTCTTTATCCTATTCTGACATACAAAATATAAAAAAACGAACATAAAGATCTCCAGTATTAGTTAAGGGACAGCACATACTGTCATATTAAAAACCTAATGTGACATAACTGGCGCAAAATGAGATTCTAAACCCATAAATTCCCCATGAAAAGAATCAGAATAAAGGCAAGAGCAATTAGAAAAGATATATGGAGAATATTGCAGAACACCATCCTTGTTTAGGGAACAAAGCTTCTGTCAAATCCTTTACTCAATCCTTTGAATTATTTTCTAAACAAAATGAGGCAGCTAAAAGTTCTAAATTCATAAATTCCACATGAAATGAATCCGAATAAAGCCAAGAACAGATAGAATCTATATATATACACAACAATAGAATACTGATCTTGTTTGGGAACAATATGTTTGTCAAATCCTTCACTCAGTCATATACTTCAGAATATTGTTTAAACACCAAACCCCTCACACTTGACTCAATTTTCTTTCTAAGTTTCTCATATTTTTAGGCTAGGCGTCATATGTTTCAATTATGATTAAAATATGCTGTTAGTCCCTGTACTTCTATAGTATTTGAAATCTAGTCTCTGTACTTTATAAGTTAAAAATTATATCCTCTTTCTTTTTCAATTTGAAAATCCGAGTCCAATAATTTACGCGGTTAATAGTTTCTATAAAAAATTTGTCAACTTAGCATATTCATTTCCATCCTAACAAGTCATATGGCAGCCAAATTCTTTTTCAATTTGAAAATCCGAGTCCAATAATTTACGCGGTTAATAGTTTCTATAAAAAAATTGCCAACTTGCATATTCATTTCCATCATAACAAGTCATATGGCAGCCAAATTGGCAAATTTAGACAAAAAAAAAAAAAAAAACTAATAATATTATGATTGAACTAGAAACCTAAAGGACTAATGGATATTTTAACCTTCAATTATATTCTACAACTTCAGTAGCCAAATATTTTGTTCATCCAAACAAAGATGACTTCATAAAAGAATTACGTTGAAAATTCAAGTCTAAGATACGATTTATTAACAAATCTAACCTTAATCTAACACTTGCAGAGATTAAATTCATAATAAACAATGAAAATGCCCTAATTAACAGCAATATAACATATATATATATACACTATTCAAAAGAGACCTAAAAATATTTGCTGCACAATTTAAAATTCAGCAGGATGAAAGCGCATAAAGAAAGAATCAAACTTGAACAAAAAAAAATTAGAAAAAAAAAGGTGAGGACTTTACAGACGAAGGGGATTAAACAGAGGAAGAGCAAGAGGCCAGAATTTCCACGAAGGAGCTCGTTGACCGGAGCAGAAAGAACCACGAAGGCGGAGACCACGGTGGTTAGAACCAGCTGCGCCGCCAAGATGCCGTACACCTTGCGGATAAAACCCCACCGGAGTTGGTTCTCGCCGTAGCTGAGTCCCGGGTACAAAGTCTCCCCTGATTCTAAATCTATCTCATCCGCCTTGTTGGCACTCGAGTGGTTTACGCGATCGTATCCAAACATTTTTTTTTCTCTCTCTTCGAATTTTTCTTTTTCGTTGTATGTTTTCCCGGAAAATGAGAGCTGTAGAAAGAAACTGTGGGAAAACTATCGGGGGATTTAATTATATAGTATAAGGTAGCCAATCAAGATAGTTGGTACAGTGGGGACCACGGTTGACTTCTAATTTAATTAAAATTCCGAATTAGATGAAATTAACAAAATTCATTCATCTTAAATTTATATAATTCGAATTTATCCAAATTGAAATATTAGTTTATTTAATAATTTTTTTAGTTTAAACATAATTATAAATATATTTTATATCAAGGAAAAATAAATTTTAATATAAGATAAAAGGGATTTTTTTCTTCCATCTAAAACAAATAAATTTATTATTATTCGAGTTTGATATCAACTATGAACTTTTCAATTAACTTGATTAGGAATTTATAATTTTTTTATTTTTAATTTAATCTTGTTTTGTTTGTAATTATCGTTAAAAGAAAAAGAATCTTGTTTGTTATGCTTTAGCCTTAGTTCTGAATTTCTATGCGTTAATTGACTTATTTCTTGATGTTTAGGGGCAATCACCAACCCTAAAAATGGATAGTAAAATGGACATAAAATAAACCAAAATGAAAAATATAGAAAGAAAGAAAATAGAATTATTTAAATGACTAATAATTCTATTTTAATTTTAAATGACATATTTAAAGAGTTGACTCAAATGTTGACTTGTAAAATTTTCATGAAAAGTGTTTACCCTGAACCAACTCGAATTGTCATTTCATTATTAAAGAAAAATACAAGGTACAGCTCTTCATTTTCCCTGAAAAGTACCCATGGCCGATACCCGTATCGGGCACATTCGTACATGGCTGATCCTATCCAACAATCACCTCCGAGTTTTGAGTAACATGAGATAAATGAATAAGTAGAAATGATTTGCTTAATTTGTTTCTAGGACCTCACTTAAACATGATTCAACCAGATGAGTATTCCTTTGGCAAAACTTGGTAACAATAGAATGGCATATGCTTGTTTTAAGTGCATAACCTAATCTAAACATAAAATCTAGAACAAGTAAAGAATCATCCAACCTATCACTTTCCGAGAGAGATTGAACCAGTTTCTCGAAAGTCTTCTTTTGCGGTTTGAGTTGATTCTCCAGCATCTTTTTGAACCGTTCCATTCCTTCTGCAACATGTCCTTGCTTGCATAATCCAAAAATTAAGTGATTGCGAGTACAATCTTTCGGTTCTAGACCTTGACTCTGCATGTCATTTAACAAACTTTCAGCTTCTTCGATATGACCGGCTTGACATAGGCATTTTATAATAGGGGTATATGATGAAGCAGATGGCTGTAAACCCTGTGCTAAGAGTTCATGAAGCAGATTTAGACTCTCAACGACTTTTCCTTCCATGCAAAAGCCCCGGATCAGATTGTTGAACGTGATCAAATCACGAACAACGCCCTTTCGAGGCATTTCTTCAAATAAACGATAAGCTTCATCCGTCTTCCCATGTGAACATAACCCTGCTATCATGGTATTGTAACTTACTGTCATTTCACCATAACCTTTTTCGAGCATCTCCTTATATAGAGTCTCAGCCTCTTTGAGGTTATGGACCTTATAAAGACCATAAAGCAGTGCATTATAAGTGTATTCATTTGGAACCATTCCCTTGTTAATCATCTCAAACCAAAGCTTTCTGGCTTCCCTGATGTCCCCAATCTTACATAGCCCATGAATTATTGTTGTATACATGACCCTATCCGGAGAATACCCTCTATCCTTGAGATCGTTGAAAATCCGGAAACCTTCCAACCACTTTCTGTTCTTACAAAGCCCATTGATGACTTCCTGATATGTATAGATATTGGGAGCACGATCTGTAGCAATCATTGTGTGAAGAAGTTGAGATACTCTACCATAATCCTTCATCTTACAGAAAGCCGCAATCAATTTGTGAAAAGCAACCGTATCCGGCACCAACCCATCAGCCAAATTTTGCTGAAGAATTTTGTAACCTTTTGAAGCTTTCCCATCGATACAAAAGGCTTGAACCAAACACCCAAGGGTCCCAACATCAATATTGACCCCTATACCGGATTCTACCATATCCTGATACAATTTCCACATAAGATCATTCCTACCAACCTTAAGACAAGCCGATAATGCTAAATTCCAGGTCTCTATTGATGGACGATGACCGATCTCACTCAAGATTGAGAACACATCAACAGCTTCTTCAACCGATTCATTTTCACAAAGGCATCTTAAGTAACGCTCTAAAGAACCTGGCTTGGGCTCAAAACCGGTCTGTTGGAGAAAATTTCTTGCTGCTTTGGAAGCCTTAGCCTCCACAAGCTTATCAAAGAGCATATTACACGAATCAAAGTCTGGCGAAAATTCGTATTCAGACCGCAGCCAATGAAAGAAACGCAGAGAGAAAAACACATTATCTTGATGTCTCAAAAGCTCTCGGAAAAACCAGGGTTCCGAAAAATTAAAAGAGGGGAAATGTGAAACCAGTGTTTCCTCCCATCTAGGAACTGTTCTAGTAATCTTGCAAACTTGTTTGACAATGTCTAAATTAGATTGCTTTACAGAATCATTCAACTTTTCTTCACATGGTTTTTGATTCTCTACAAATTCCTTAACGATAAAACTAGTTTCTTTGGATTCTATAGTGAGATTTCTGATTTGGGTATTAGGGTTTGGACCAGTTCTAGGGTTTAGCCTAAGGAAATTTACGATAAGTGATGAAGCTTTAGCCATGGAGTACCAGCTTTTTGATCTGATTTCATCAATGGGTAGTTTTGATTTAAGCAAAAGATAGAGGATTCAAGGTCAAAAACTGAAAATAAAATGGATTAAAACTTACTGAGAAATGCGATTTCGAATTCCTTGGAAGATGAAATGGAAGCCCCAATTGATTTACTTTATGAAGATTGAGATTGCTAAGAATTTCAGATGGGAGAATTTACTTTACGGGCAAAGGGTTTTAGGGGAATAATTTGCAGGGAAAATATTTCTCTCGTTAGAAAAAAGTAATTTACAACATAGCCCCTGAGCTATTTCCATTTCATTATGTTGGTACTTAAATTTATTTTTGGGTAAACTACACAGCAGATAACCTTAAAATAAAGTTATTTTATTTTGGCCACTTTAAATAAGATAATTACGTAAAAATTTTCATTAACCCACTAATAAATTGGTGACATGACATTTTTTTTTTTGCCTAAAGCAAGAGAGCTCTCTAACTAATCCAAAACACATATTTATTTATTTATTTGTTGTCGTTCTCCTATGCCTAAATTTCCATGGCTAAGAACTTTCCTAATCTTTTGGAGTTCTATATGAATCTAAATCGACCACCGCCATCATCATCATCATCATTGGAATCTTAAAAGGAAAAAGTGAAAGAAAGTTATAAAATTCGACAAAAATGGCCATCATCGAAATCCAAAATCAGTAGCGAAAGGAAGAAAATCCAAAGAAGAGCTTGAAAAAGGTGGCAGCAAACTATAAACTTAAGCAAAAGTGACTACCGTTGTTATCGGAACCCGAGAAGGAGATCAATAAACCCGAAGAAGAAGAGCTTGAAAAGGTAACAAAAATGTATAAACTTAAACAAAAGAGACTACTGTCTTCATCAGAACTTGAAAAGGAGATTGGTAAACCTGAAGAAGAGCCTGAAAATGTGACAGAAAGGTACATTCTTAAACAAAAATGGCTATCGTCTTCATCAGAACCCGAAAAGGAGATTGGTAAACCTGAAGAAGAAGAGCTTGAAAAGTTAACAAAATGGTATAAACTTAAATGAAAGCGACTATCGTCTTTATTGAAACCCAAAAAGAAGACCGATAAACCCAAAGAAGAGCTTTAAAAGGTGACAGAAAACTATAAAATTAAACGAAAATGACCATCATCTTCATTGAAACCCGAAAAGGAGATTGATAAACCCGAAGAAGAGCTTGAAAATGTGACAAAAAGCTATTATCTTCTATGGGAAAATCTATTAGGAGTTTACAATACCGGTATAAATGAAGTTGGGAGACAAGTGTTGAATTTTAGTTGTTTTTCAAAATGTTCATATGATACCAATCAACAGAGATTATGAAACAAGCAATAAAAATGAATGAAAAATAATATTTTAGACTAATTATAGAGATGTCCTTAACTTTAATTAAAATTAAAAAAATGTCACGTCAATAATCTATTAGTAAATTAATGGAATTTTTAATTGTAGTAATCGATTCGAGTAATTATCTTAGACTAATTAAATTGATAAAAAATTAGAGTGACTAAATTAGAAAAACATTACTTTTAAGGTAGTTTATTCTTTATTTTTCTTTCATATTAATGCTTAAACTATTATTTTATATCGGTTAACCTCGGAAAATATCAAACAATAAAAACATAAAAGGTGGTATCGTCAACCTCGATATTTTATAAGATAACTTGAGATAAAATGCTTATTTAAATATTGAAATATATAAAAAATAGAAAAATAAAATAAATATAATTCTAGGGCTGAATTTAAAATATGAATAAAGTCTGTAAGTGTTTTATTTTTTACAGTTTGTAATGCTAAACACAAATTTATAGGATCTGATAGGATGATGAGTAGAAATTATTTTCAAATCAGAAATGGATGGAGACTGTAAAATATATACTTCAGGGCGTTGTGAGAAAAATTACAATGAATTATAAATTTTTAGGTTATATTATAATGTATTTTACAAAATTTTAAGGGTTTAGATAGTGATTTTACCATTTTTGGGAGGAAAAAAAAGGTAAACAACTTTTATAGTTACTCTAAAATAAGATTTGTCTTATTATGATCATTTTAAAATTATTTTCTCAATTTAGTCTTTTTTTTTTTTGTGATAATGAAAATTAAAACAAATACAGATTACAAAAGATAGTTCGCTCCCTCTAGTGGGGATACATCATAAATTCATATTTCATGGCTTCCCCCATGTGCCAGCTTGACTAGCCTATCAGTCTCTTGATTGTCCCCTTCAGAAATATACGAAATACTCCAATGATCAAACTGTGATAATAACTGAAAAACCCTCCTTATCAAGGTCGAGTTAGGTCCCCCTATGACTTTTCTGAATAACCTTAGCAGCCTCAAGGCTATTGGTCTGGATTCTCACATGACCATAACCCCCATCAATTAAAATGCTTAAACTATCCAAGATGTCCCAAAGTTCAGCATCAAACACTATGCAACTATCCAATAATCTATTAAAACCAATAATCCACTCTCGATTATGATTTCTTACAATACCCCCGGTAGCTAAAAAATACATTAATCCATTAACGGATTGCTGATATGGCATGTTAGCCCATTGAGTGACTGACACGTGATTATTTTCTTTTTAGACCTTTAAAACTAATGGTCTCTTTATAATTTGTCCAGAACACTTTGTTTTTATTTTTTCTTGTTCTTTCTATTCTCTGCTTCTTTTTCTTGTTTTGGTTTTTAAGATGACAAATGAGCCTTTTTTTCATCGATTGACTTCATTATTTTTTCATTCTTTCTTTTAATCATGTCTTTCACTATTTTCTCAATAATGGATGTATGGCAACTATTTTTCATGTCAAAACCTACTCTCTACACGTGAATAGCAACATGAAATTGAAGTTTTGATAATCTCAACTTTAACCAAAAACCCTTGTACAAATCAAACATAGGGATCAAATTCACAATATTTGAAGCTATCTTGTTGAATTTCCATATATGAGGAATCAAGAAAGTGTACTAAAACTGTAGCACCCTAAACCCAGCCCAGACGTTAAGGCCGAATCTGACGTGCCACATTGAAGTCAAAAACCCGTGTTCCCTTTTTAGTGTTTTAAAAAGCCGACTTTTGTCAAACTAACCAAGTGAATGGAAGCTGGGCACCAGGTAGGCATCCATAACAGAGGAGGTGAGCCATGAAGGCTGCTTAAGTACCAAGCTCTCCGATTGGATCCAATCCTAGACATGCCCACATCCATTGCCACACTTGGTTATAACAAGTTGAAATTTCTTTGAGTGATTATCTTTGGTAAATCGAATATTCGTGACGTCGTGTTATTTAAAAAAAAACAAGTATCATTTTGAAATCACGCCCTAAGTCTAGCCCATTTGAATTAGTATCCATCAATTTAAAGTTATTTAAAATAATATAATCCTAGAAAATCAAAGAAGAAAATAAAGTTAAAATGGCCTTATTACAACCCAAAAATTAAATCGTAATTAAAAATAACTTAAGAAAACCAGTTTCTTTTTCAAACCCAAAAGTATTCACCATGGCCACTCTGAATCCCCTCCGGCTCCAAGTCACCCACATCAAGACTCACCTGCAAGGTTAAAGAAGGGGTGAGTTTAGGGAAACTCAGTGTGTAAGGAAAACCCATTAAAAGCCCAAGTAAGCTCAAGCCCATTGGGCCTAAGCCCATTCAGTAATATGGTCTTGGGCGAGCCCTTTTCAGATTACAATAAAGCGGGCCTTAGCCCTTATTCAGATAATGTATGGCCCATAGGCCCATTTCAAAATACATGCAACATCAAGAAACATATGCAAGCCCATTTGGGAGACTACTCAACCCATCAACCACTACACTCCACCGTACCAGCCATACACTCCATGTGGGAATAGCTCAACCCACCCAAATTTAACACTCCACATTCTTGACCTTGCTGCTCGATTATCAATAAATTGAGGCAAAGCCTCCAAGATCGTGGACAAGCCACTTTTAGTACTTCCTCCGTCAATATCCCAGTCCCATGCATCAGATAATAACATGGCATGCAGTAAATAACAACAGTCAAACATGTATTTAGGTCAATTTAACCCTAGGGGTATTTTGGTAATTTATCTCCTGGGGTAAAACTGTAAATTTTCCACTTTTAAAGGTATTTCAGTAATTTATCTATTTTTGGGTTTTTCATGCATATTCTTACCTTTCACGTACTAACGGAATCACTACCGAGGGTTCTTACCGAATTGGGCCCGTTGGCCCATCATTCCAATTTTGGCCCATTAAGCCTAAAAATATCGAGGGCACAGAAATCATGCACTTTGCAGTCCAAACATTGCAACTTACCAAAAACATTAATCGATTTACCTCACGAGCATTCTCACACTCACAAATCTACAAAATACCGGTTTTCGACATTTCGGCTTTTCGGCTTTTTCCGATCTAGACTAAGAAAGAGGGTGTTAGTTACACACATATTTGCGACGATATGCTGACGAGATCCACACACGAACCGCCTACAATTGGATTACTAACACGTTAATCTAACTATTCAAATACAAACTACGTATTAACCCCTTACAATATTCGGCCAACCACACCTACAGGTCATAGTAAGCTTATAAGAAATCAATAAGCAACTCATTAACAAATTTTTGTCAATGTTTACCACATAATCATAATTTCACTGCAAGTTGTCTTCCTGAGCAACAGTCACTAAATCATTTATAACTGGATCTACGAAACTCCAAATCAAGTGCCGTTAATTTTCCCTGCAAATAGACTCATATATCTTCTATCCATAAAATTTTCAGAATTTTTGGTTTAGCCAATCAATACCAGATTTTTCTCAAAGTTTCCCATGTTTCACTGTTTGACTAATCTGACCACTCTTCATTACGAATCAAATTTCTCATTGTACAGAATTCAAAATATGTTCTTGTTTATTTCATTTGAAACTAGACTCATTAATATTTAATTACATAATTTATGTAGCTTCTAACTCATCTCCCACAATTTATGGTGATTTTCCAAAGTCACGTTACTGCTGCTGTCCCAAGCAGATTTATTACCAAATCACTCTTTCACACCTAACTTGCATGCTTGTTATTTAAACATGAATATCACCAATCAATCATCACATATCTATGATTTTACTTAAGTATAATCTCCATTTCATCATTTTAAAGCACAACATGTTAGCCGATTTTTCCCCTTAGCATCTAAGGTACATGCATGCTCATTTGTTTGGCTCAACTTCACCTATCTTCCATTTTTCATCAAAAGAACATGAAACAACAACCATTTCCTTCATTATAATTCATGAATAAATGCTCACAACACAACTAAAAACCAAAATATGCTTCAAGAGTTAAGGTAGAATCAAGAAGAACTCATGAGCATCAAGATAGAAGCAAACTACCATGAACTTACCTTCAATTTCCTTCCCCAAGTGACCGAATATTCAAGAGCTTTCTCCTATCCTTTCTCTTCTCTAACTTTCGGCTATGATGAACAAAGATGGACAAAACTTTGTTCTTTTCACCCCTTTTTCTTTTAATAAAATTTCATATTTCATCCTTTTAATTCTTTAATACAAAAGACATGAAATGCCATCATGGAAAATTTACCTAAACCATTATCATGGAACATTTACCTAACCCATTATCATGGAATATTTACCTAATCCATTATCATGGAACATTTACCTAACCCATTATCAATTTGTACCATGAATTATGGATATCAAGTGCTCATATTGTCTACAACAACATGATGGCTAGCCACTTCATGTAAATGGGAGGTTTGTCATGCAAATCCTCCTATTTTGCACTCCTATTTATTTGGCCACTTCAATTTAGCCTATAGCATTTTCAAATATTTTCACATAGGTCCTATTTCATAATTTCACCCCCTTTTTCTTATGGAACAAAAATTAACTAAAATTGTCGGGTTCTATCTTAAGCTTGGGCCTTCTAGAGGCCCACTAACATAATTAAACCTATGCCAACATTCACAGAATTCTCGAAAATTAGGGCGTTACAAAAACATTCACAATATCACAAATTTCTATTATAAGTTTAACATACCTCTCATCTTCAACCATAACTTTATATAAATTACCCAATGCTTGCTTTTTCATCTCTTTATCCCCAACTTTCATTCTTATTAATAAATCCTTTATGTAAAACTTCATATCATCTTTAAAAGCACTAAGACCAGGCCTAGAAACAACAATGGCGAAACAATGGGTTAAAATCCTAGCACTGTAAAACCCAAAAAAAGTGAGAAAAAAGAAAGAACAAAAAAAAAAGTGTTTTAGACTAATTATAGAGAAATTTTTAGGCTTAATCAGAAGTAAAAAAATGTCACCTATCGCCACTTAATGGGTTAATGTGCCATATCAACACTCCGTAAGTGAATTAACCCAATTTTTAATGGTAATAGTTAATTCAAATAATTATCTTAAATAGGGCGACTAAATTAAGAAAAAAATTAGAATGACCAAAATTGAACAAACTCTAATTTAAAGTAATCGTGATTGTAGTTTATCCTCATCTTTCATGCAACCACCACAGGAAATAGCATTTTTAGTGGAGAAAAAAATTAGTCACTAAAATTATAAAAACTAGTCACTATAATTTATAGCGACTAAATCTAAAGTCAATCACTTGTCGTCACAAGTACCTCTGTCACTATTGTATTTGTGACCATTGTTATAAATGGTGTATCATATTTTTGTAACTAAAATTTAAGCATTTGTGATACGAAAATGGTCACAAATATTTAAGTTTTCGCAACCAAATTGTTGACACTAAAATTATAAATAATTGTAACAGTAATAAATGGTCAACTTTTTACCAAATTTTCAACACAAAAATTGTAAACAATTGTTCCAAAATTAAATAGTCATAATTATTTAATTTTTTGTGACCAATTTTTTTGCACTAAAATCTTATAACTCTTTTTATAATAAAAATATATTTTACCACGAAATTAAATTTCTAACAAAAAATAGTCAAAATAACTAATTTCGAAACCTTTTTTGAGATCGACTTTTTATTTAAAAAAACAAAAATGGAGATGGAGTCGCCACCAATCCTTTTTATTTAAGTGTGATTGGATCACCTCAAAACTCATTTTAATAAAATGTTAGACTTATTAAAATGATACTTTTTGGTCTACAAAATCCAGGAAATGAGTTCAAGAGTTGGTTATGCACGAGGAAGAATTAGCACCCTCTTAACGCCCAAAATTGGTACCTAGTAGATTACTTGACGTCTTAGTATCGAGAATTGAAAATTTTAAGAGAATTGATGTCTTAGTACATTACTCGTGTTTCTGGGTGGTCTACCTCTAGCTGCAGTGTTACTCGGCCTTGTATTTTGCACTATATCTTGCTCGGCCAACTCAGGACATTAACGGATGAAATGATTTAATGATCTACATTTGAAACAAGTCCGATCATTCAATCTACAATTGCCAGTATGTCGTTTACCGCAATGTTTGCACTCAGGTTAATTTGGTCTGGCATTTCCAACACTTAGAATAACTCGCAGTAGCCTTTGAACGACTAAAATAATCTCGGAACCTCTTTGATGCTGACTGATATGACTTACTCAATGATCTTTTTCGCAAATCTTTAGCTTCAAAGTCAGCTTTCTTTTTTTCTTTCCCGAGTTCTTCAGCTTTGCATGCTTGCTCAACAAGTAGCAGCACTACAACAAAATAGATTTTTAGCGGCGTTTTTTTGAGCCTATAGTGGCGCTTATAAGCGCCGCTAAAACAATAAGCGCTGCAAAAAATGTCGTTATAGATAACGTCACTAAATACATAATTTTTAACGGCACTTTCTCCTCAAACGCTACTAAAGACATGACCTTTAGCGATGCTTCCCCAAAAACGCCACTAAAGACCATATCAAATTCAACTTCCTTTTTAATCATCTCATTTACATTCTTACCTTAAATGATCATTCAAAATTTAAATGACCTAACAATGGACTTATTTTAAATTGTTTTTGAGTTCAAAAACATTAACAAGAGAACTTTTCATAATGCTTGATCAAAATGTTAACATAATCATCTTTAAAAACCCAATCTAATGACTACAATACACTTTCTTCTAAAAAGTAAAATCTTTGAAACTTCTGCCGAATAAATAACAGGATGTTCACTATAAGAAACTTCAACTACAAGCATACTACAATTACTTGTCAGTTTAATTCTAGCAGAGCTTCTTAATTGACTTGCTCCAGATCTGCACAAGTCCTTGTCAGTTGAAGCTGCTGCACCCATGATCATACTTAAAATTGCAAAAACATAGAATCAATGAACTCATATAGAGTATAAAAAATCATCTGTGAGCTTTGAAGTTCTTAAAATGCTAAATAAAGAACATTTAAACACTTCAATTTACAACATTTAAATACTTCAATTTACAACATTTAAACACTTCAATTTACAGCATTTAAACACTTCAATTTACAGCATTTAAACAGCAGCAACCATCAATTAAATAAGAGGAATTTTAAACATTTAATAGGCATTTCCATCATAATCGACAGCAAATTATCCACCATTTAATTAGCTTAGTTTCAGCACTAATTCGGTAATGAGCAACATATACAGCAGCATTCAATCCACCATACAAAGATATTTCAAACATCAATTTACTCACTTCCAGACCTCATTAACAGTTGCAATTTAACTGATTTCTTTCATACAGTTCTTCCAACTCGAAACAGCAAGATTAAACCACCAAGGATTGAGCATTTTATGTGACAAAGACCAAGAAAAGCTCACCAATAAATCTGTTCAAAGTGCCGAGATCCTCATACTAACATTTTTATGTGACAAAGACCAAGAAAGGTTTGAAACACTAGTACCGGATTACTAATTAAAAACTACTTTGTAGTGCAAATAATAGCAAACAATTGTGTAACCATGATAGATTTGCATTCACTAATATAAAGTTGGTAAAACCAAGATCATTGCATCAGTATCTTGATAACATATAAAACAAGTAATTAATCAAAGTTGAGATACCTTCATTAGTGATGCACTAGTAGGTTAATTAGAGCACTGAAATTGCTTCATTAAAAATTATAAAATATACTTCAAACATTTTACTTTAGAAATTGAGGGTAGTAAGCGTTTTATTAAAAAATTTAAAAAAGTTATATAAAATTTTATTATAAAATATTTAATAAAAAGGTAAAATTACAAATAATTATAATTAAAATCAAATAAATATAATGAAACTTAATCAAACCAAGAGATATTGATTCATTGAAATTATCAAAACCTAAATAGTTTTTGTTTTTAATTTACGACAACATTAAACCGATTATTTTACAGCAAGTAAGATCTTGGTAATTGATTATGTTGACTAAATGCCATTTGAAGCATGAGTATGATGACACAAGAGCAGAGATATGAATATAAACATGCAAACAGATGCATGTAAGCCCATAAACAAACACATCAAGAACATGCACATGTCCATTAAACCTTTTCTCCATTACACGCTCAACCCAATTTCCGAGAGATTTTCT
Organism: Gossypium arboreum; assembly: GCF_025698485.1. Classification (NCBI taxonomy): domain Eukaryota; kingdom Viridiplantae; phylum Streptophyta; class Magnoliopsida; order Malvales; family Malvaceae; genus Gossypium; species Gossypium arboreum. Next base: position 59,469,818 of record NC_069078.1, on the reverse strand, counting down.
AGTCTTGTAGTTCTTCAATATTTAATCCATGGAGTTCCTCACCTCTCATTTGCTGTTTCAAGGCAAAATCCATGGATGAAAAAGTCAATATCATTTTAAGTAGATAGAATTTAATGGTGAAGATACAATAATCATATTCAAAGGCCTGTATTATCTTATACAAATATTTAGTTTTAATGGATATATTTAATCCTTTTTAAATATTTTCATATATTCGAAAAAAACCATACACTGATGCCTTCATACCTAAATATGTATGCATATGTATTGAATACAACGAATAAAAATAAAAAAAAAATAATGTGAAACAAGAGGCTCACCAGTGAGACTTTCACATTTACTGCTCTATAAAATAATCCAAATTTTCATTCATCCCCAAGTAATTTTCCAGCCGACTGATTACATATTAATGTAAGAACTAAAAGTAAAGAAATATGTCTACATATATACAAGAAGAAATAAAAAGCCATTAACCTGCAGCCCAAGACAAGGTTGTTCCAGCTTCTCAAGGTTCTTTGAGTGCAAATGGTGCCTTTTTAGTATATCCTTCATGCTTCAAGTCAAAATATTAAACCATCAGTTTTTATTTTTATTTTTATTTTTATCTCAACCTATAAAAATGGTTTCAATTCAAATATGATATCCTAAAACTTTTTTATGATAACAATTGTATATAGTTTTAAAATATCAATTTTCAAATAGAATGTCAAGCTTTTTGCCCGCTAGTGCAATTATTATCTAAGTTAATGTAATTTGAGTAGGAGTATTGGATATAAATATATATTTTAAGATTTATATAATATCTAAATCATCCTTGTTTTACATAATTTGAACATGATGTGTAAATAGTATTATCTTTCAAAAATAGATTTTTTCTAAAATCCCACTAATAGCTATATTAGCGAGATATCATAAGCATAAATACATACCTACATGCATATATATACACACATATAGTTAGATGAGTGTCCATTCTCTCAAAACATACTAGAGTATGCTACTGCAAAGTAATTTAAGGTGAAAAAAAATGTGTTTCAGTCTCTAATAGTTTCCCTGAAGAAAATCTGTAAAATGGCAAAACCAACCAAGTGACATTAAAGGGTAAAAAATGAATTAAAAACAAAACAAAGATCCTGACCTGAGACCAATACTTAAACTGTATATATATTATACATGAACTATTTCAGAATTCAACACTTCAAACAAAATATATGCAAAACTATTTCAGCATTCTCAACGAATCAACAAGCATTTAGTTCGGTTACATATTAAAATAACACGAAACTTATTAAAGATTTCTTGAGGAATAATCATGAGCACTAAAGCTTCAATAACCATTAAATAGCAAAAATGCAAAAGTAAGAGAGAATTGACTCAAAAAACATACCAGTCCAGCACTCCATTCTTGCACAAGGAGATATTTTTATTACATCAGGTGGATCAACACTGCTATTTAAACATAAAACTAGGGCCAAACATCCTGTCTTCATCTGCATATGAAGTCGTAACTCAAGTGAATATGGTCAAGCACACCATATCAAGACAAATTAAAGGAAAAACAGTTCTTAGGGGATGGTTTCTAATATTTATTAAGAAGAAACATACTATTATCCAAGAATCAAATTCAATTCCAAGAAAGAAAATATTACTTAATGTATTGCAAAGAAACCTAAGCAATTTAGCAATCCTTTCGTTAAGTTTTAACCTCCTATTAAAGTAAACCAGGTTGTAAACCAAAGAACTCTACCACTCACTCATTTACAATCAGTGAAGATGATAAGAATAGTGTTTAAAATATGCTATTCTAATCATCTAGGCAACGGACATGACATTGCAGTAGAAGAAAATACCCTTTAACAAATTGCAAAATGAAACCAATCTCAAGTAGCAGGTAAAGATACTTATAGCAATTAGCTCAATTGCCACCTGAGCAAGTTCAGATTGCCACCTGCCTTGTTTAGTTTCAGGTTTCAGGCCACCTGAATCTTGAATCAGTTCTGATAGCTTCTTGCCAACCTAGAACAATGATGAGTTGAAACCAGTAGCATTAACCAGTGTATCACCATACCAAATAGATCATAACATCTTTTTTCAAGGTAAGCAACTGAAAGGGAGTGAAGCAATGAACTTTTGAATGCAAAGAAATAAAACAAAAGATAAAAAAAAGTCTAAGTAAAACTAAAGCTAAATCAAATAGAATGCGGTAACAATCATCTTTACTTGAAGCTTGGTCAATATATATGACAATCTGTTGGAAGAAGATGAAAGCTTCTTATCCATAACCAGACCAAAAGTATAAGTAAAATTGAAGCAATGATCATACGTGTTCCATTCACACAAGTTTTATTACACAATTACACTATTTTCGAAATTCAAAAGTTCCTAAACTAAATTAAATGAACTAGGGAAAGAATTTTGTTGTTGTTTTTTTTTTTTAACCTAGAGATTCAGGAAAGATAGAACAAAGGAAAAATTAGAAAAATTAAGACATTTCACAGGAAAACAGTTGATATTACTTTTGGCATAGAACATACAAGATAAAAAAGAAAAAAGAAACAGAAACAACTGACCGCATCACAAAGAACTGCACCAACAAATTGAAGCTATAAAAGGAAACTAGAAAACTAATATAATAAAAATAAGAAACCCAAACAAAAAAAAATAAAAAATTTCTAAGACGATTGAAAACTAATATAGGTGTTTAGGGTTTCGGGAAATCAAAGAATAGACTGAGAAATAAAATAAAATAACAGGTTGAGAGGATTTTCGGGTAAAAAATAGAAGAACAGGTTGAGAAAGGCTGAGAAAAAAAAGGAAATTGGGAAAGAAAAGGGAAACGGGGGAGAGAAATAGAGGAACAGGCTAAGAATGGCTGAGAAAGAAAATGAAATCGGGAAAGAAGAGGAAATTGGGGGGAGAGAAATAAAACAGCGTTGTTTCAATCAAAACTAAAAATTAGTGGCGATTATATCAAAACGACGCCGTTTTCTTTAAAATAAATTGATTTTTTGTGGCGTTTTTATCATAAACGCCTCTAATACTTGACTTTTTACAATTTTTATATTGAATTATTATATCTTTCATATCAATTTTAAATAAATATTTTTTAAAAATTTAAGTAAAATTTAAAAGAATTAGATAAAATTTAAAATTTTATATAATTTTTATTTAAGAAAACAAAAACAAAAACTTTCAAAATATGAAAAAAAAACAATTTTTTTAAAAATTCTCTTTGTAATTATATATTCTTTCAATATTTTAGGAAATTTAAATAACTTTTTCAAGTTACTAATTAATTTTGTATCTCTAAAGATGCATAGGTTAGCAATTTTTAAATTTTAATATATATAAAGTTTATCTATTATCTCTTAAATAATTTAAACTTTATTGATAATTTTAATATATTAAAATTAAAATTATCTCTTTTACAATTATATTTAATATGTAAAATATAAAACAATCAATCATATACCCAATAAAAACTTTAAAATTATTTTTAATAATAGTATTTTAATTGTTTTCACTTTTAACATATATATGAAATGGTTTAGATTAAATATTTTTAAATATAAAAGCATTAATTGATTGTATAAAATTTTATCATTTAACAAATCTCAAGTAAACCTTAAATCCTAAACCATTTAATATATATAAAGTTTATCTATTACCTCTTAAATCATTTAAACGATAATCATAATTTTAATATATTAAAATTAATATTATCTCTTTACAATTATATAAGAAATTATTTAATATATAAATTAAAAAACACTAATTAATCTAAACCCTTAACCCATATCCCATAAACCCTAAATCATAAAACATAAACCTTAAACCTTAAAACCCTAACCCTAACCCTAACCCTTAACCCCTAACCCCTAAACCTTAAACCCCGGCCAAACCTTAAACCATAAACCATAATCCCTAAACCCATAATCCATAAACCTTAAAATAGTAACTCCTAAAACTTAAACCCTAAACCATATACCCTAAACCATAAACCCTAAACTATAATGATAATTAATTCAATATTTTAAAATTAATACTATCTCTTTTACGATTATATAAGAAATTATTTAATAAATAAATTAAAAATAATCAGTCATATACCCCAAAAATTTAAAATTATTTTAAATAATTGTATTTTAATTTTTTCGTTTTTAAGAAATATTTTTCGTATTTTTACTTTCAAATTTTTTCTACGTGTCATTAATTTTTGAAGAATTTAAATATCCAATTAAAAAAATTATTTTAATTAATATAAATAAATCAGTTAAATAATAAATAGAAAGATAAAATGTTTTTTGCGGTGTTTTTCAAAATGGGCCACTAATGGTCGACCTATAGTTACGTTTTTAAGAAAGCGCTGCTAATGGTCAACCTATAGCGGCGTTTTTTAAAAAGCGCCACTAATGGTCGATCTATAGCGACGTTTTTCTAAAATCACCGCTAATGCCACTAAAGCTTACGGCGTGTGCTTAATTTTTTTGTGGCGTTTTTTAAAAAGCACAGCTAATACTCGATCTTTAGCGGCTTTTTTTTATCCAAACGCCGCTAAAAACCCGTTTTACTGTAGTGCACAAACTCTTTGATTTCTAAAATCCTGACTAATAACTTGATGTCTTCATTTAAACCATCCTCGAATCTCTTGCACATAATAACTTCAGTTGAAAAACATTCCCGGTGTATCTACTGAGTCTCACAAATTCCCGCTCATATTCTATCACGGTCATGCGACCCTGTTTCAACTCGAGGAATTCTTTGCATTTCTGATCTATGAATCTCTCACTGATATATTTCTTTCAGAATTTAGTCTGAAAGAACTCCTAGGTAACCCGTTTTTTTGGAACCACCGATACCAGTGTATTCCACCAGTGATACGTTGTGTCTCAAAGCAAAGATATGGCACATTTGATATATTCATCAGGGGTACAGGACAATTCATCAAACACCCGGATCGTATTATCAAGCCAAAACTCGGCTCGTTCAGCATCACCATCTACCGTAGCTCTGAACTCTTCGGCGCCATATTTTTTGATTTTATCAACCGGAGGCTTATTCAATCGCATCGGATCAGTAACTTGAGTTATTACATGTATTTGAGGAGGATTATGCGGGGGTGAAGGTTGTTGAGCAGCTAGATTTGTCCCGATGTACTGTGTGAACTATTTGTTCATCACCTGAAGAAAGCTTGCTTAGCCTCTCCCTTGTGGCTACCCGTAATCGGCCTAGAATCAGTCGGCGTTGTCCTTGAGTAGGAGCGGGCGCATTACTTTCCATATCATCAGCTACCGCTCGATCGGGATCCATTTACTATACAAAAGCCATTTTAATTGTCAGGAATCATCACACTATCGCAGTTTATATATATGGCATGTATAGCTAGACTCATACGCGCTACGTTAGTCCTAGAACCGACTAAACCGTAGCTCTAATACCAATAAAATGTAACAACCCTAACCCATATCCATCGCCGGATTAGAGTTACGAGGCATTACTGATCAAAACACAGTTCTGAACAGTCATTTATTATAATTTATGCATAAAGTAATATCATTTCCTTTATAAAATTTTCAAACTCAAATAACAACCATCCTCTTATTTCCTATAAGACAAATTCGCATATTAATACAAAACAAACCATATTATACGGCTTAATAATCATCTATACATGAGACTTTAGCAAAAATCACCTAATGGTCAAATATAATCTTTTTGTTTATACATTACAAATTCGTGCTCATCTCACCAGAACAACATTAACCATTTCTAAATACATTTTTCCTAAACAAAGCATACCAAACTCGCATGTTAATCTCACCAAATTAGCAATTACTAATACTAAACACAAATGTCAAATCGAATCATACCAAAACCGTAACTAAATCTTATACCAATTATACCAATTTCATTTTTCGCATAATCAATCATATAATCAACAAAACATCCCTAATAATTTGGCCAAATGCATACGGCATCACAAAACATATATATATACATACCATATACCAAAATCTCATACTTATCAAAATCAGCCAAATACCATAACTGAATATACAACCACATATATAACACGTTTTGTAATCAAACATTAAATCAACAACTTGACCTTTAAATATCAAACCACAAACAAATCATGTCATAGGCATATGTATTTATTTTACCTATCGTTAGTCGAATGTAAATATATATATCATATATCATAATTTATCTCACAAAATGACCAAAGTAATTTTCATCATTCACAAACCAATTCACAAGGCAATTTATATGTCAAAACATAGGTCATTAATAATCCAAACCAAATAGCCAAATTCACATGGCATAGCATAGTCATTACATAGCAAATATGAACACATACCAACATTAATAACTAACTGAATAATTAACCATATTACCATCACTCGAACCAAATTGTAACTATTCACAAATGTAAAATATACCATTAAACAAACTTCCCAAAATGCGCAAATTAACAAGGCCGATTATTCACAAACATTAACATCATTATCAAGCCATTTTCACATGGCTATTTATACACAATTCAAAACTAACTGTATCAAAACTAGCTTATACATGCCATATGTCATAAGTACAAGCTTTCAAAGTACCGAAATAGCGATTAATAATGTAACGATGATCCTTGACAACCCCCGAGCATGAGCTAGCTTTATATATCTATAAAACAATGAAAGAACACACAAGGTAAGCTTTGAAAGCTTAGTAAGCCATAAGCAAATAAATCATCACAAGAACATTAATAATTCAATTCGACTAGGCCACATTTAACTAATCTAATACACATATACAATCACTTTCCTCACATAATCCATATTACCACATTAAGTAACTTCATTTACCTTTTTTTTTCAATGAACATATAAACTTCATATGTATCTGAATCATTTAGCTCAAATTCACATTCCGTCTCATTTTGACATTGCCCATTGAACCATTCAGAATCATTAAGGATACTCGAAAACACATATATCACATACAATGCCATATCCCAGATATAGTCTTACATGTTATCACAAATCGATGCCTCTATCCCAGACAGGGTCTTACACGTAATCTCATACCGATGCCAGTGTCCTAGACATGGTCTTACACAAAATCACACCTCGGAAGTCCTAATGTCATGACATCAGTATCCTATACTATTCCTAAAGTTCATACGGGGCTTTCAACTTCGTAACTCAAGCAATTCATGCTCGAAACAAGTTCTCCAATGCTCAATTCAATTATACAACATATATAAATATACAATTCAATTTAGCAATATAAATATTTAAATTTAAAAACATTTATTTGCATATGAACTTACCTTGTACGGAAGCGAACGGATCGGAACAACTATTCAACAACTTTCGACTTCTCCCATCCAAATCCGATTTCTTTCATTCTTGATCTAAATAAATTCAAATTTAACTTATTTAATCACATATTCATTCAATTTCACCCAAAAACACATAAATGGGTATTTTTCACTTTAGCCCCTAACATTTCACATTTTCACAATTTAGTCCCTATTTCAAAAAAACACAAAATACACAAAATTTCATCAAACCCAAGTATGGCCGAATCTTCCCTAGGTCCTTAGCAGCCTATTAATTCCATCAATTTCACATTTTAACCCCTCAATTTACGAATTTCACAATTTAATCCTTAATAAGCATTTTTATCAAAAATCACTTAATAAACTATGAAAATCTAACAACAGATATTTATTTTTCATCATTAAACAACAAAAAGCTTGAATATTCTTCAATTGAATTTCACAAATTCATCATCAAATCCAAAAATTAAAGCATGGGCTAGCTAATATACGAAGCAACGATCTCAAAAACGTAAAAATTATCAAAAATCGAACAAAAATCACATACCAATTGAAGATTCAAATGACCGAACCCTAACTAGCCATGGTTGTCTCTTTCTTCTTCAAATTTCGGCAAACAAAGATGAACGCTCCACTAACCTTTTGGTTTATTTTAATTTATTAACATTAATACTTAATTTACCATTTTACCCATGGCTATTTAACTTATAAATTAGTTAATGGTTGTCCATAAATGTCCACTTGCTCTAATCATGGTCAAATAACATTATAAGGACATCCAATTAAATAAATCATGGCAAATAAGTACCTAAACAATTAGTATGTCACTTTTGCATTTTACGCGATTTAGTCCTTTTATCAAATTAACTAACCAATCGGTAAAATTAAATCACGAAATTTTCACACATATCAAATAACATGCTGCAAACACCAAAAATAATATTAAAATAATTTTATGATCTTGGATTGTGGTTTCGAGATCACTGTTCCGATTTAGCTAAAACCAGGCTATTACAGACATTACTTAATTAAAATAATTTTCGCGAAGAAGGCTTATTTCAGGTTAATCGAGAAGAAGAGATCATGTCCCTTAAGTTAGGACACAAAGCTTTAAATCCTCGAAGACAAGAATAAACACCATTTGTTCATTACTTTAATCTCGTTTTTTAATTTTTAAAATAGATATTTTACTATTTCAGTTTTAGAAAGAAGTTATATTTCATAAGTTAGGACTACGACTCTTCTAATTCCAAAAATAATGAACATTGCCTCGATTTAAAAAATTTTCGTTTTTATGCATCATACAAAAGCAACGTAACATTTAAAGTAATGTGCATTTAACTTATTCAGGCATAATATAAAAATGGATAAGTATATTTAAACACAATGTATGATATATGGGTATAATATTAGAATGATAAATAATAAATAAATAAATGAATACTATAATAACAATAATGTAATTATTATATCATAATCATATCATAATAATAAAATAGATAAGGTAACTTAAAAAAAATGGAAGATGTATGATTAAAAGATAAATATGTATGACACGAAAGTGCCAAAAATAATAAAAGAAATAATAAAATAACAAGAAAAAAGAATAATAAAATAATAATAATGACAATAATAATAAATAAATAGAAACGCACAAATAAAAGAATGTATACAATCTAATTTTTAAGTATATATAAAAATAAAGAAGTAATAAATAAGTAAAAAGCTGTTTGTAAAAGGTTGAAGTTAAATAAACAAGGATTAAATTGAAATGTAAATGAAATTAAGGGTACAAATTGTAAATAATAAAAAATAAACTAATAAAACGGAATAAAGGACCAAAATGAAATGCGCAAAAAGAAACATGGACTAAATGGGAAATTATCCCAAAACTCCAAGACACGCGTCATTCCCCAAGGGATCAGCATACAAAGGACTAAATCGAAAACAAATTAAAATTAAGTGATAAAATAAAAAATAGAACAATTGCTTTGAAAACCGCCTAAAAAACGGAAGGAATAGGGTAGCAATTATACCCTAGTCACAAAAACACGCGGATCCTGAGGTACTCGGTCGGGCAATCGGGTTAAGCGTAAAAATGACGCCGTTTTGGGACTTACGAACATCGGCCAAAACGACGTCGTTTAGCCCCGCCTATATAAGCCAAAAAATCTTAAAAAAATTATTCTGTTTAGGGTTTTTTTTTAAAAAAATTGAGAGCTCTTTTTTTTTCTCTCGGTTTTTCTCTTGTTCAGCCAAAGGGATGACGAACTTCTACCATGGCCACCAGTCATCGACGATGGTGACTGTTGCCTCCAGTGGCTAAAGTTTAAAAAGTTTATTTTATTTTATTTTTTTAAAAAAAGAAGACTAGATCAAAGGGTGGTTTTCTCCTTATTTAAAAAAAAAACAAAAAGAGAAAAGAGGCTTTCGGCCTTCTAGGCATGTCCCTTTCATGCCTTCTTCTCCGACGGAGCCCAGGTGAATTCCGAGGGAATCAAGGGCTCTTCCATGTCGAAGATGGGTCGTTTCTCTTTGAGGACGACAAACCTGCCTAGCCATAGCGATGGCGCAACAAGATCGGTAAGGGCTTTTTGTTTTATTTCTTCTTTTATATTTTTGAAAATATAAATGTTGAATAAAAATCTAGCTTTTGAATTTGTTCTCTTTTTTTTATTCTTGTTTTTTTTTTTTGCATTCATATTTCTCTGTAAAAAATACATGGCAGTTGTTATAGCTTTTGTAGCCAATTTACAACATCGTTTATCTTTTTTTTTATTGTTTGCTTTTGCTATTTCTGTGTTTGCTGTCTTTTCTTTCGTTCTCTTTGTAGGTGACAGTGCGCGGTCAACGGTAGGACGGGGACCCTTGCTTTGTCATTTTGGTGCAAGGGTGGCAGAGGTGTGTTAGACCTCAGAACGAGGAGCCTCGGGTGGCGTGCCTACGAAGGAGGGTGCAGCACGAGGAACCCTAGGGTTTCTAAAAGCTTTTAGATAGTGGGCCTTAGGGCTTTTTTGGCTGTTGGGCTTGTAATTTCGGTAGTGGGTTTTGTTTAAATTAAGACTTGTAATTTGGGCTGGCATGTAATTGGAATTTTTATTTATTTGGTTTTATTTATTTTTTCATTTGGTTTCTGTTTGGGCCGGACAAAATTGGGCCCTTATAGCTGCCCCTCTTTGCTCGTTGTCATGTAACAAGAATGAAGCAAAGACTTTAAGAATGACCAATTTTGTCTAGTCTTGCCGAATCTCGAGTTCTTTGGTACTTCTCTTCTTCAAGTAGCCTCATTCTAACCCACTGCAACTTCAGGAGTATAGGAAGTGTAGTTTCAATCTACTCTGCTACAACTTCAAGGAGATGAAACTCGAAGCTTCAATCTGCTCCACTGCCACTTCAGGGAGATAAGATTCGCCATGGTAGATTTAATCTGACCTACTGCAACTTTAGAGGTATAAGATTTAGTTTCAATATACTCTACTGAAACTTTAGAGGTATAGGATTTAGTTTCAATCCACTCCACTGCAACTTCAGGGAGATAAGACTTGTAACTTGTATCTGCTCCACTGCAACTTTAGAGAGATAAGATTTGTCACTTGTAGCTTTAATCTGTTCCACTGTAACCTCAGAGAAAAAAGATTTGTAACTTCAATTTGTTCCAATACAACTTCAGGGAAAAAAAACTTGTGGCCTCAATCTACTCCACTGTAACTTCAGAGAGATAAGACTTGTGGCTTCAATTTACTCTACTACAACTTTAGGAAGATTAGATTTATAGCTTTAATCTGCTTTATTGCAACTTTAGGGAGATAAAATTCGCTATGGTAGATTCAATCCGTCCCACTGCAATTTCAGAAGTATAGGACCAGTAGTTTCATTGATCTGTTACGCTATTCTCTAGGAAACATGACCTGTAGAATCTATTTCATAGGCCTATATTTATGCCAAGCGATTAGGATGTTACGATCAGAATGAATCAAATGCTCCTAACTAGATGTATATGAATGATATTTGCATGAATGGAAAATGTCATTTTTCGAGAATGATCCCTTTTTTAATGCTTAGGTTGACATTGCTCGTTGTTCATCAAGATTCCATCATTAATGTGATAGCATGCCTTCTTGTTTAGATCTAGTATCTTTGACAGAAAACCTGAAGAAACAATCATAATTTAGACTATTCATCCCCAAATATCTCCCACCCTTAGATTTGGTTAGTTCTAACTAGTATGTTTCAAGTCCTTGCACTATTTAGAAAACCTTTCAGAGTAATACGCAGAAATCTTTTTACGTAGATATTGTTAGGCCATTAATCATTATTTCAATCTAAAAATACTTGAAAAAGGTTGTAACAATGAACAATATTGAAATTTATTGTAAGCAAAGCTTGAAATGAATAAATTAATCAAAATAGAAAATGTTGCTAAAATACAAAATGAGTAAGATGAAATTAAGTGCCCCAAATATCACGGCATGAGCTCTACACAAACTTCTTAAGGACCAGTTTGAGTCTGATATGTATTTAGAAAATTTGGAGTACTTTGTTGATGCCCCAAGATGTAACGTTTCTCCTTTTGAGAAGGCTCGACCATCACAGGTTCAATCTTCAATCCAAATTTGAGCTGCATTTTCCTAGGTTTTCAACTCAAAACCCCTTTGGTCTCAAGGTGCCCTTTGCGAGTTTTCGCCTTGGCCTCTCCCATTTCTTTTTAGGTGAAGTATTTATTGACTAAATCTGAATTCACAGGATTAGGCAAGTTTTTTCCATCCATCTCGGTCAAAATCATAGCTCCTCTAGAAAAGGCCTTCTTTACTACATAAGGTCCTTCCCAGTTCGGCATCCATTTCCCTTTGAAGTCCTTTTGTATTAGCAGGATCTTTTTCAATACTAGGTCCCTCTCATGGAATTCTCTGGGGTGAACCTTTTTGTCATAAGCTCGCATTATTCGTTTTTGGTACATCTGGCAATGGCAGATAGCTTTCAACCTTTTCTCTTCAATCAAATTCAACTAATCATATTAAGATTGGATCCATTCTGCTTCATCTAACTTCAACTCTGACAAAACTTAGAGAGAAAGAATCTCGACTTCAATGGGCAAAATCGCATCCATTCCATAAACTAATGAGAAAGGCATTGCCCTGGTGGAGGTTCTGACAGATGTTCGATAAGCATAAAGGGAAAATGGTAGCTTCTCATACCAGTCTTTATAAGTCTTAGTCATTTTCCCCATGATCTTCTTAATATTCTTATTGGCTGCCTGCACTGCACCATTCATTTTTGAGTGATATGGTGAAGAGTTACGGTGTTTGATCTTGAATTAACTACAGACTTCCGTTATAGTGCTGTTGTTCAAATTCAATGCATTGTCAAATATAATCCTTTCTGGCATTCCATACCGACATATGATCTCTTTCTTCAAGAATTAGCTGACTACCAACTTTGTGACATCGCCATATGAAGTGGCCTCTGTCCACTTGGTGAAGTAATCGATGACCACAAAGATGAATCGATATCCATTGGAAGCTTTTGGCGAGATCGGCCCAATGACATCTATGCCCCACATAGAGAAAAGCTATGGAGAAGTCATAACATGAAGAGGTGGATGACGCACATGAATTTTGTCTCTATAAATTTGACACTTATGACATCTCTTGGCATAACTAATACAATTCCATTCCATGGTGGATCAATAATACCCAAATCTCATGATTTACCTGACCATTGTAAAACCATTAACATGTGTTTAGCAAACACCCTTATGGACTTCTTCCAAGATTTTCTTGGACTCAACAGTGTTCACACATCTTAGTGGCACCTGATCCTTCCTCTTTTTGAATAGGATCTCCCCATCTAAGACATAGTCATTACCCAGTCTTCTCAACATCCTTTTATCATTCTCGGTTGCTTGATCAGGGAATTCACGATTCTTCACATATTGTAATATATCGTGATACTAAAGGCGATAATCTTTTTATTCTTCCTTGATGCGGTAACAATGAGCCAGAGCCTCATAAATACTCATCTGGATAGGTTTTACATCCTCTTGTTTGGTCACTTTGACCATGGAGGCTAAGGTAGCCAGGGCGTCAACAATTTGATTTTCATCTCGTAGGAGGTAGTAGGATATCATCAAACTCATTAATTAACTCAAGAACCAGCCTTCGATAATTGATAAATTTGGGATCTCTTATCTCCCATTCACCTTTGAGTTGATAGTTCACTAGTACAGAATCCCTATATACCTCCAGTTCTTTGATCTTGTATTCTATGGCTACAGGGATACTCATGATGCATACTTCATATTCTGTTATGTTCTTTGTGCAATCAAAATCTAATTTACTAGTAAAGGGATAATGATCTGCATTTGGGGATAGCATGACTGCCTCGATTCCGTTACCCATTTGAAGCCCCATCAAAATTTAGTTTTCAAAGATGTTTTTCTTGAGAACTTTCTTTAGTAGTCGCAACATACATCAGGTTTTCTTTTGAGAAATCAAAATTCAAAGGCTCATAATCTTCTAGAGCTCTACTGGCTAAAAAATCTGCTATTGTACTCCTTTTTACTACGTTCTGGTTCACATATACTATATCAAATTCGGAAAGCAAAATTTGCCATTAGGTCATTCTTCCATTCAAAGCAGTCGACTCCATCATGTACTTTAGAGGGTCCATTTTTTATATTAGTCAAGTTGTATAGTACAACATGTACTGTCTCAGTCTCTGGGTTGTCCAGATTAAGGCGCAATATAACTTCTCAATTGGTGAATATCTTGTCTCACATTCAATAAACTTTTTACTGAGGTAGTATATCATTCTTTCTTTCATTCCTAACTCATTGTGTTAGCCAAGCACGCATCCCATAGAATTCCTAAATACTGCCAAGTATAGTATCGGTGGCTTATCTGGACTAGACGGTATCAACATTGCGGCATTGGACAGGTAATGTTTGACCTTGTCAAAAATTTTTTTGGCATTCCTCATCCCATACACTTGGATTATGTTTCTTAAGGAGACGGAATATGGGGTCGCATTTCTCGGTTAGTTGTGAAATGAATCGGGCGATGTAATTTAATCTCCCTAAGAAACCCCGAACCTCCTTTTGGTACGCGGTGGAGGCAACTCCTATATAACCTTGACTTTATCCGGGTCAATCTCGATCTCCTTTTCACTGACTATGAATCCTAATGATTTTCTCGACCTAGCCCTGAAGATACATTTTGCTGGATTGAGCTTTAGCTGAAATTTTCTCAACCTCAAGAACAATTTCCTCAGGACTTGTATATGCTCTTTTTCTGTTCAGGATTTTGCGATCATATCATCAACAAAAAGCTCGATTTGTTTGTGCATTATATCATGAAACAAAGTTACCATGGCTCTTTGATACGTCGCTCCCACATTTTTCAGTCCAAATGGCATCACTTTATAGCAAAATGTTCCCTACATGGTTACGAATATAGTCTTTTCCATATCTTCAGGATGCATCTTATACATTGTATCCAGAAAAGCCATCTATGAAGGAGAATAGTGAGTATCTTATCATGTTGTCCACTATGGTGTCGATGTGAAGAAACGGGAAATTGTCTTTTGAGTTGGCTTTGTTTAAATCTTTTTAGTCTACACACATTCGTACTTTCCCATCTTTCTTAAGGACGAGGGCTACATTGGATACCCATTCTAAGATTTAACCACTTGTAAGAAATCATCATCGAATTATTTCTTAACCTTTTCTTTTATTTTCAGTAAGACGTCAACCCTCATCCTTCAGAGTTTCTGTTAGACCGGCTTGCATTCTTCCCTTATGGGAAGTCAGTGTACCATGATATCGTACTGAGACTAGGCATGTCTTAATATGACCATGCAAAAACACTTTTGAATTCTTAGAGTAATTCAATGAGATCTCACTTTGTCTCTGCAGTGATGCAAGCCCTGATCTTCACCTTTTTCTTTTCTTATTTATCCCCCAAACTCACAATTTCTATTGACTCTTTGTAAGGTAGGATTTGTTTCTCATCTTGTTCTATCATCCTTAACAAATCAAGAGACAAGTTACAATCTCGATCATTTTCAAAGTCTTGAGGTTACTCTGGACATATATTCTGCTCAAAATGAGACTCTGAGTCAATAGCAGTGTCACTCGTATCATTGATATCTGGAGACCTATTGTAAGAATAAAGGAAGACCCAAAGAACAATTGAATCTAAAAATAATTATCTGTGTGGTATGAGTATGAATGAAATGGAAAAAAGTAAAAAAATATTTGCCAAAATGAGACACAAAGATGCATTTTATTGAAATAAAAATAGTGAACATATACATTTTTCACAAAAGGATTCTTATTGCTCCCAAGCTTAGAGTAATAAGTGTATTTTGAACATTACTCTAAATTAATTCTAAATATTACAGGGATCTCTTCTGTTGTCCAATTGTTCAGAACACTTCTGGGGATATAAGGACAAATGCATGATAGGTTCTCCCCAATTCCTTCTTCAGATATGGCATTGATGCTCAAATTTCCCAACATTCCTTCTAGGCTTTCATTTTCTAACATCTTTCATTCAGGATAAATGATTTCTCCTGACACAAAAGTTTTAGATATATTGGGAAAGATCATCGGTTCCCACTTGACCTTTCCCCTACTTAGTTGCACTCTTCTCCTTTTTTACTTCTTTTCCAACCCCTTCTTCTTTTGTCTCGTATCTGGCTTTTATACTAAGCCAAAGTACTTTTGTTTGTCCATCAACATTGGTGCCTCAACTCTTCCTTGAAGGTATTTTTGAGTCTTCTTCTAAGTAAGGCTCATTTTCCAACCGTCAACTGCACTCGTGGTTTTAGATATTTTTGGCACTGGGATCTTATTTCCTTCGACAATGAAAGTTGCATTAGCAAATTCCAGTGATCAAAAGGAACATTCTAATGCCTCCTCATCCACTTGTATGTATGTTGCGTCACTAGTTATGGATGCAATGATATCTTCTTCAGCATTTATCATCACCAGTCGACCCTTCGTTACCAACTTTAGTTTTTGGTGGAGTGACGACGACACTACCCCAGCTGAATGAATCCAAGGCCTACCTAACAAGTAATTATAATAGGGTTTGATATCTATCACCAAAAATTCTACCTCATATGTGCTCGGACCAATTAAGAGAGGTATTTCAATCCTCCCCATCACCTTCCTTTTATGTACCATCGAATGCTCTCACTATATTTTGGCACGTCTTCATGTGAGTACTATCCACTGGCAATCTATTCAGTGTGAATAGAGGCAAGATGTTCAATGCAGATCTATTATCGATTAACATCCCTGCTAATGTATATCTTTTGTAATAGGTAGTGATGTGTAGAGCATTCATGGATCCCATGCCCCTTGGAGGTATTTCATCGTCATTAAAAAAGATGAAATTGTCAGCACTCAGATTGTTAATGAGACGGTCTAGCTTGTTTATAGAGATATCATCAGTGACATAAGTTTCATTCAACACTTTCATCAATGCACTACGATGTGTCTTTAAGCTCAAGAGCAAGGCTAGTACTGATATGCGAGCTGGTTATTTGTGTAACTGTTCTACAACACTATACTTGCTATGCTTTAAGAATTTCAAGAATTCCTTATCCTCATTTTTAGTTACTGGCTCATTAACAGATGATTCAAGTTTAGCTGTCTTTACTTTCTTATGTTCAACTGCTAGGGTTTTTCCTTTAACGGGCTTGGTTCTTGTATTTGCAGGGCCATGGCGCCTCCCACTGCACGTGTAGAAACCAATATCCTAGCCCTCTTCTGAAGTACCAACCGAGTTCTCCTCTCTTGGGATCATTACATTGCAGTTATAATCTATGGAACCATTTTTCTATCCTTGTAGAGAAAAGCCATGAGATTCTAAATTATGACTCTTAGCACAGATTGTGATCCCACTCCATTACTTCTTGGTCGTGAAATAATCACTACTGGATGATTGACCTTATAGACTTTATCCGTTGATCCTTCCTCTGAGGCGCAAACATCTTCTCCTTCTAAGCCCTTGACATCTTCAAAGAATTCCAATTTTTTGTTATCCATCAGACTTTGCGCTAGAGCTCTAAATTCAATGCACTCCTGTATTTCATGACCTTCTTTGGTATGGAACTCATAGTAGCTCCTCATTCTTTTGGACATCCCTTCTGAATCTTAAATGATTAATCTTATGTCTATTATTTTTTGCCAAACTCATTTCAATGGGGTTTTTACTTCCGCAACATTGGTTTTGGTTCTCTTTCCTCCACTCTCAATTATCGTGTTTATCCCTTGGTCTGAATGCCTGGGTAACGGATTTCCTACCACATTATGTCCTAATGGATCATCGAACCTTACAATCCCCATCTTGATGAACCTTTCAATCAACTTTTTAAATACAGTACAGTTCTCAATTAAATGTCTTGTTATTCCTGTATGGTACTCGCATTGAGCATTTGCATCATACCATTTTGAGAACAAATGTTGCATAGGTTTTAAGTAAAACGGGGATACCACATGCTAAAACGGGGATACCACATGCGCATCGAACAAATTCTGATATAACTCTCTGTATGTCATCGGGATGGGTGTGAATTAGAGTTTTCTCCATGTTTGGCCTTGAGTTAGATTCTTTCCTTGATGGGCCTTGATGGCTGGTTATTACAGTTCTTGGTTGGCCTACAGTGACCGATTTTGAATAACTTTTACACACTCATGGTGTTCACTTCATTCTCTTTCTTTCACAAGGCTGATCTTTTAGCGTCTTCCCTCACGTCTATTTTCTCACTCTTTACTGCATTTTCAATCATTTCTCTGGACATTACTATATATGAGAAGCTTTTGGTAGCACTTCCCAACATATGGTTAATGAACAGGGCTTTCAGAGTGTTTATGAAAATTATTGTTGTCTCTTTCTCTAGAAAAGGTGGTTGAACTTACATTACTACCTCTCTCCATCCCTTAGCATATTGTCTAAAACTTTCACTTTGCTTCTTCTCCATGTTTTGTAACGTAATTCTATCGGGTGTCATATCGGTCACATGGCTGTATTGTTTCGTGAAAGCCTGTACCAAGTCTTTTCATAAGTTGATTTTGGCACAGCTTAGCTAGTTGTACCACTTGGCAGCTGACCTGACCAAACTATCCTGATACAATAGATTAACAATTAGTCGTTATTGATGCATCCCGTCAACATTGTGATATGGGCTTCAGGACAACTAGTCCCATTATAATTTTTAAATTCTGGAGTTTTGAATTTTGGTGGGAGCACTAGATCTGAGACTAAGTTCAACTCCTTAGCTTCAACCACGCAAAGGTAGTCATCACTCTCTATATCTCTAAATTTCTCCTCCACCAACTTGTACCGATCTTCTAGCTATTTTGGCAATTCTACCATTGCTATATCTATTTCTGCCATGTCATCCAAATTGGGAACAACTGGGTTGGTCAGATTATCCCCGGGATTGGAACTTGAACCTGTTGGGTAATTCACCAGTGCTAAAGTGCCGACTTAATATTGTTGACGTCTTATGGTAATGGGTACCCTTCGTAGATATGTATCTGGTTGGGCTTGGACATTCACTAGGGTAAATCTTAGGGTATATAGGGTCTTCATTATCATTCTCAGAGTTAATCATATTACTTTTTCCTTTTTCAATCCCTTTGGCCAGCAATTGGGTCAACTGGCTTATCATACCTTAACTAATTGTTCCTGAAGCTACGCTTGCAGCTGATTTTGCATGTCTTTCTGAATTTGTTCTAATATCTCTGATCTTTGATCCATGGCTTTGGTTTGTCACAAGTACTGTAACGATATTTAGTTGGCAGATTCTTGTTGGTTTCCAAGGTAACTGTTATACTTTCGATTAATTAGGGTCTTTTTATGAAATTTAATATATATGATGCAATGTAATGCTGATGAATGAAATGAATGCAAAAAGAGGCATTGATTCTGGTTCAATTCTATTAGAACAACTTTACTACAAAACAAATATTTTTACATAAAACAAATATATTTTACATATACGGCATTGCCCTAATACTCAAATCCTTGACTTTCCTAAGAATCTAAGCTAATTCTCAGCCTTGATCTAATTCTAATTCGTATTTTAAGCTCAGCATGTCGGCTTGAACTGCTACGGTTTGCAAATGGTCGGCTACTTCCCTTACTTGAGTCACAGCTTCGCTGATGATGTGATCTCTATCCCTAATCTGACTTTGAGAGTGTTAGAGTTGCTCTTTCCAGTGTTCATTATTTGTTTCAAGAAGCTCAACTCGAAGTTCACAATTTTGCAATGCAGCCTTGAGTTCTCCTATCTTTCTTTTCAACTCTTCAATCTTATTTAGGCTTGTTTTCAACTCAATTGCGGACTTATGACTATGATATTAATGCAGTGATCTTTCTAATTCTACCACCCGGGCTCTTAACCCAACCTTTTCATTTTAACTTTCTAACAAATCTCTTTCTAGAGCATCTACTGGAACTCGAGCATTTTGGAATTTCTTTTCTCACTGATCAGCTCCAATCTTTTCTTTTTTAACTTTTTACTGCCATTGTTTCAATGTCTTACCCAACCCGACTGTCTTCATCGACAAACGCAGCTTCTTATAATATGTTTTTAAACTGTTCAAATCTTCATTATTTTTGTTTTTTCCTTTTTTCATTTTCTCGGCTTCTAGCTTCTGGATATCGACGTCTAATCCTAGCTGAATCTTTTCTTCTTCCAACTGTTTTATCTTTTTCCCCAGCTCTGAACTCTTCTTTTCAAAATCCTGCTTTACGATCTCCAACTTAAACAGATCACTTGTAATTGTTCTTTTATTAGCAGGGTGTTTTCTTGACTTGACACAAGGACATTGTCATTGACTCTTTTATCCCACCACCAATCATATTCGACGGTCGTAATGGGATTTGCAGCAAATATTTTCATTTTGTGAGTTTGGTTCCAAGCGTTCGATATTTCGTGAACCTTTTTCTTGTAATTATCACCTTTATACGCAAACTCACACTGAGCCAACCCTTGCATTGCCTGTATAAATTGCCTCGACCTATACTGCCTTAATACAAGTAGATGAGCATATCCAGTAACTCCGTATATCCCAATTAGAGGGGTTCAACCGAAGTCTCTACATCAGTACAAAATTTCATCAGGGATTATCCAGGAATCCCTCCATTCAACGTCTTTGTCTTGGAGACTCTGGGGAATTGCCATCCACTTTTCTTCAGAAATGTCCTCTTGCCTAGGGGTAGCCACGAATTCCTTCAACGGAGAACAGTTCTCAGAGAATACTCGATAAGAGACCTTTTCTACCTTTCAAAATTGGCTATGAAACCAAGCTAGCAAGAGTTGCACACAGCCGATAAATCTTCCCTCACCCGCTCTCCGGCATGCACTTAGAGATCTGAAAGTTTCAACCAAAATTGCTGGGATAGGCGTGACCTTTTTGTCGAGCCAGTCAAATAGATCTGAAACTGCATCATCTATGCGCCCTAATGCTTTATGAAAATGACCAACCCGTAGATACTCAAGATGAAGACGTCAACTCTTTTCTTTGTATTCGGATGTGCCAAGATCAAATCCCGTAAACTTTTCCAATAGGTACATTTACTATCTCCCTTTTTTTTTAATCCGGGCCGCGACTTATTTCTCGCTCATCCCAATTATACTCATTAGCCTCTTTAAGAAAGTTAGGATATTAGCGGCTCTAAAAAACACTTTGTCGGTTTAGATCCTCGGGCAACGGAGTAGAGTTGTGCACTCTTCTATGGTGGGCACCAAATCTACTTTCCCAAAAGTAATGCAGCTATAGGCAGGATTTTAATATTGTGCCAGAGTCCGAAATAAGTGCTTATCCACTTTGATATCAAGTAAATAAGGCAAATCACCATAGTCACGGTAGAATAACTTCTTGGTTTCGTCATTCTATTGGTCTCATATTTCTTTCAACTCTTAAAGGTTATTTTGAGTCACACTGATACAAGTGAAATCCCATAATTCTGACATATATCCTTCCGTCAGGCTGTTGCCATCCTCTTGTTGTGTCTTCTCAGACCATATCTGGACGACTACATTGTCTTCCACTTTATCAAGAAATTCCTTTTCCATAACAAGCTCTCTATTTAGCAACTGAACGTGAATCAACACCCTTTTCTATAATGAAAATGCAATGCAATCATAGCCAAAACAAAATAAAACAAGTCATTACATTTCATACAAAGCTAGAATTCAAAGCAAGAAATAATAAATAGAACACCTATTCAGGTGACCACTAGAAGTTTGGTATGGTTCTACCTGGGTAAGGTTCTTAAGGCTTATTATATGCGGTTCGGTTCTAAAGTAAGGGTACCTGAACTAGCAGATTCCTCAATCCTCACCCATTATAGGCTCATACAGATCGAGTTTAGTTTAGGGGAATACATTTCCCTATGGCTATATGGAGATGAAGATCTCACGAAGACATAAGTATGGATGTATCCCGAAAGCAATCCACTATCCTATATGGAGGTGAAGACATCATGAATGAATAGTTTCTCACTTCTATTTAAGAAGGGAAAAATGGAATGATTGTGCAATGCAATATGTGGAAAACATATAAAAAGGAACTTTCGAACCAGTAAAACAGATATACTAGATCGCTATATAACCTAATATATCAAAGACAAAACATGAATGATGAAATGCAAGAAAGGGATCGTAAATTTAAACCAAATTATCAATTTTCGACAAAAAGACTAAAAGTTTTCAACTCGCAGCTTGACTCTCTTATTTGTCCCCAGTGGAGTCGCCAAGCTGTCGAAACCTTTTTTGAGATTGACTTTTTATTTAAAAAAATGAAGATGGAGCCGCCACCAATCCTTTTTATTTAGGTGTGATTGGATCACCTCAAAACTCATTTTAATAAAATGTTAGACTTATTAAAACGATACTTTTTGGTCTACAAAATCCAGGAAATAGGTTCAGGAGTCGGTTACGCACAAGGAAGGATTACCACCCTCATGACACTCAAAATTGGTACCTAGTAGATTACTTGATGTCTTAGTATCGAGAATTAAAAATTTGAAGAGAATTTAAAATACGAATCTTTTTTGTATTAAGAAATTACTTAATTAAATTAATTTTCGCGAAAAAAGGCTTATTTCAGGTTAATCGAGAAGAAAGAATTATGTCCTGTAAGTTAGGACACAAAGCCTTAAATCCTCGAAGACAAGAATAAACGCCATTTGTTCATTACTTAAATCTCGTTTTTTAATTTTTAAAATAGATATTCGACTATTTCAGTTTTAGAAAGAAGTCATATTCCTTAAATTAGGAATACGACTCTTCTAATTCCAAAAATAATGAACATTGCCTCGATTTAAAAATTTTCTTTTTTTATGCATTGTGCAAAAACAAACGTAACATTTAAAGTGATGTGGATTTAACTTATTCGGTATAATATAAAAATGGATAAGTATATTTAAACACAATGTATGATATAGTGATAATGAAATAATATAAAATGGCTATATGGGTATAATATTAGAATGATAAATAAATAAATAAATAAATAAATAAAGGAATACTATAATAACAATAATGTAAGTATAATAATAATAATAATAATCATATCATAATAGTAAAATAGATAAGGTAACTTAAAAAAAAAATGGAAGGTGCATGATTAAAAGATAAATATGTATGACATGAAAGTGCCAAAAATAATAAAAGAAATAATAAAATAACAAGAACAAAAGAATAAAAATAAAATAATAATGACAATAATAATAAATAAATAAAAATGCACAAATAAAAGAATGTATATAATCTAATTTTAAGTATATATAAAAATAAAGAAGTAATAAATAAATAAATAAATAATAAAATAGTTTGTAAAAAGGTTGAAGTTAAATAAACAAGGATTAAATTGAAATTTAAATGAAATTAAGGGTTTAGGGTTTAGGGTATAAATTATAAATAATAAAAAATAAACTAATAAAACGCAATAAAGGACCAAAATGAAATGCGCAAAAAGAAATAGGGACTAAATGAGAAATTATCCCAAAACTCCAAGACATACATCATTCCCTAAGGGGTCAACATATGAAGGGCTAAATCGAAAACAAATTAAAATTAAGTGATAAATAAAAAATAGAACAGGACTGTATTAAAAACCACCTAAAAAGTGGAAGGACTAGGGTAGCAATTATACCCTAGTCACAAAAACACGCGGATCCTGAGGTACTCGGGTTAGGCAATCAGGTTGAGCGTCAAAATGATGTCATTTTTGGGCTTACAAACATCGGCCAAAACGACGTCGTTTAGCCCCCGCCTATATAAGCCAAAAATTCTTTAAAAAAATCATTCTGTTTAGGGTTTTTTTTAAATTGAGAGCTCTTTTTTTTTCTCTCGATTTTTCTCTTGTCCGGCCAAAGAGATGACAGACTATCGTCGTGGCCACCGGTCATCGGTGACAGCGTTCGTCGCCTCCGGTGGCTGGAGTTTAAAAAGTTTATTTTTTTTATTTTTAAAAAAAAAGAAGACTGAAATAAAGGGTGGTTCCCTCTGTATTTAAAAAAAGAAAAGAAAAACAAAAAACAAAAAGAGAAAAGAGGCTTTCGGCCTTCTGGGCATGTCCCTCTCAGGCCCTCTCCTCCGACAGAGCCCAGGCGAATCTTGAGGAAATCAAGGGCTCCTCCACGTCGAAGATGGGTCATTTCTCCTTGAGGATGACAAACCTGCCCATCCACGACGACAGCGCAACAAGATTGATAAGGGCTTTTTTTATATTTTTGAAAAAATAAATGTTGAATAAAAATCTACCTTTTGAATATGTTCTTTTTTTTTTCGTATTTATCTGTAAAAAATACATGGTGGTTCTTATGACTTTTATAGCCGATTTACAACATGGTTTATCCTTTTTTTTTTTTTTACTGTTTGCTTTTGTTGTCCTTTTGTTCTTTCTCTTTGCAGGTGACGGTGTGCGGTCAACAGTAGGACGAAGACCTTTGCCTTTGCCATTTTGATACAAGGGTGGCTGAGACGCGTCAGACCTTGAGACAAGGAGCCTCGAGTGGCGTGCCTGCAAAGGGGGGTTCGCACCAAGAATCCTAGGGTTTCTAAAAGCTTTTAGATAGTAGGCCTTAGGGTTTCTTTGGCTGTTGGGCTTGTAATTTGAGTAGTGAGTTTTGTTGAAATTTAGACTTGTAATTTGGGCTGACATGTAATTGGACCTTTATTTATTTGGTTTTATTTATTTTTTTCATTTGGTTTCTATTTGGGCCAGATAAAATTGGGCCCTTACAACTATTTTACTTGTGATGAGAATATTAATATCAGTTACAAAAAAATTATGGACACTCGTGTTATTTCAAATGAATTTTTATTTGTGTGTATTGAAATAGTGGCTCATGAGTTGTGTAATAACTAAAATTTATCCAAAATTAAATCAATATTTTATGATAAGTTCAATCTTGAAACATGTTTCAAAGTCCATAGATATATTGATTGATTAAACTTATCAAATTTTGGTAAAAAAAGGTGGGCATAGCCCTAAATAGTCCATTAGTTTCTAAGTTATAAGTTATTTTTATTAATTAAAAATTAAAAATAAAATGAAATGAAATGAAAAATTAAAAAAAAAAACCCTTAAAATTTTGCAAATACAACAATTTAATCCGTGAGACCCTACACCTGCTGGTCAGGTCAAAGTCACCCAAACGACACTGCTAAGGGCCATCCCAGCCAATCGGCCAACATCCCATCAACCATGAGTTTATGATAGGAAAAATCTCACTCTTGAGTCATTTTAAATTTAAGTTATTTAGAGATTGGATTATATTTAGTTAAAGTTTTTTGTACCCAGCAAAAAAAATACGAGCATTTAATTTTGATGGGATTCAAACACATATTTTTATATGATATTATTGGGTAAAAATAGTATGTGATTAAGTGATACAGAATTAAACTAAACCTCAACTTCATTTGAAAAGATGAAGGTTGATTTGCAAAAAAAAAAAAATTAAAAAATGAATTAAATTACCGGTTCAATTCATCAGTATTAGGAAGTAATTTGCATATAATATTTAAAGTGGTGAAAGGGGAGAGAATAATTTCCTTAATATTAGTGATTGCTAAAATAATGGTAAGAGTTAACCAATGATTTCCCGGAAACCATTTAATTATTAATCCTTGATTGCTTCATTTGTATTTATTGAGTTGCTAAATGTTGTAAGTTGAATAATCCTTTTAATTATAGGATTTAAAAAGAAGATAAATGAAAATTTGACTTGAATAGTAATGTTTGATTAATTTTAATCTTGGTTGAATTTAGTTTCGATTCATATAATATGTTTAACTAATCAAGGATTCGGAAAAGAATCATTTTTACTTTTCGTAACTTGGGAGATTTCTTCATTATTTTAGAATCAATCACTTGGGAATTAGCAATTTTGGAGAAATTAGTGGAAGAAATTTCAATGCATTCGAAGCCTATAAATTTCTTTATTTTTTGTTACTTTTTACATCAAAAGCTTGAATATTTTTGAAGCAATGGAAACTATGAACAAGAGATTTTCGAGGGTGAGTTTAGTCGCTGTTTTGCTTGTTCTTATCGCAATTCAAGTCAATGGTTTATTCCCTTTCGATTACGAATCTGAATTTGCTCAAAATTCTTTAGATTTCCAAAATTTTCCATCAAATTCCAATGAAAATTCATTGTTTTCAGAATCCCAAGTTTATGAGCCCCAATCCCAATACTTTCACCAGGTAAATCCTGAAGAAATATCTTTGCTTTCACAATCTGAACTTCCTCATGATTCATTTCAAACTCAAAATTTTGAATCCACCAATCTACCTTTCGAAACTCAACAATTTCCTTTTGAAATAAATGCAAACCATAGAATCAAATCACCATCTCCATCACCGGTACCATCACCTGTCCAAGTGTCATCACCAGCACCGTCACCTGTAGAAGTGCCCTCACCTGCACCATCGCCTGTAGAAGCTCCACATCCTCCAAAACCGAATCCAGACAACATTTGTAAATTGAAGTGTTCGACGAAATGCCTAAAACAAGAAATTCCAATTCTTCACAACTTATGCTGCAGAGTCTGCAAGTTAAGATGCTTATACCATTATGCGGATCTCATCTACACTTGTACTAATCGTTGTGTAGAATCCATGCCCAATACCTTCAAATCTGGTAAAAATAATCTGTAATCTTTTTTTTTTTTAATTATCAAATATTATTTTCATTAAATTCTGATACAAATTCTATTATTTGCAGATGAGAAGAAAGAAGCTGCATATGTGAAATACTGCTACAAAAATGCACCAAGAATTTCTAGGCTTTTTCTATTTAATATTTTTATTTTATTTATAATGTTAGAAAATTTGTTCATTATTAAATAAAATCCATTGCATTTTCTTTTATTTGTAATATTTATGAATTTTATTTACAACCGTTTTTATTTTGTTTTCAACCCTTAAATCTTATTTATATCTTATTATTTATCTGTTTTATTTGACATAATTCTTTGAACTACCTATAATTTCTCTTCAATTCATAAATAAGAAAATAATGCAGTTTAATATATAGATAATAATATTTATTCCAATTGAATTAAGATTCAATTGGCTATAAACAATCTATTTTATTACCTCGTAAACCTTTTTTCATTTAAATTTAAAACTAAAATACTTGAATTTAATATTAGAAAATAAATATATTGTCTTGTATCTAAAAGTCATCCTTAAATGTTTTTAATATTATCTTAATCTTGTATCTATAATGTGGATTGTATTGTGTATTACATGTTTGCATTTAATTAATTTAAAAATATTTAAAATATTTTTATAATTTTTAATTTTAAAAATATATTTTTATAATATTTGAATTTTAAAATTTTAAAAAATATTTAAATATTGACATGTTATCCATGTGGCAATTTACATATATGTGACATCAACAAAGTTAAAAATGTTGATTTTTTCATCCATTTTAGGGTTATTAGATAAAACTAAAATAACTTTTTTATAAAGTTGAAGGTTGAAATATAATTTTAAATATTAAAATTATGATTAACTCGATATGTTAATAACATGATGATAAATTATATAAATTGTTTAATGTTGAGAGGATAAATTTTGAGAATGAAATAATTTTTGGATTTTATTATGAAAATTTACACAAATTTCAACTTTTGTGGGTGTCGAGGATGGTATATCAAAGTCAAATAAGTATGAATGTAAAGACAAGATTTTTTGTGGGAATCTTAGATAATCATGATATGTAATTATGAAAAATACATTGTCCACATCGAGATCAAATCATGTAGTTATTATACTTTTTTAAACATCTTGGATACAAATTCTATAAAAATTTTAATCCCATAGAAAGCTTGACCAACAAATTGTTTACATGTTGATCTTCTCTTTATACTGCCGGAGATTAGAGAATGAAAACCATTATTATCATTTATTCAAAATTTTAAATTATGAAGCTATTCTTTGAGTTTGAACATAAGTCGAAATATTTGAATGTATTTAATTAACAAATGAGGGTTAAGAAAGTGTATCGTAACTATTAATCATTAAATAATTTGTTAAAAAAAAGTGTAAAGTTGAAATTTTAAAAATAGTGAATGAATTTATGAAGTTGATAGAATTAAAATTAAATAATATCGATTAATTTTTATTTTTATTTTTATAATTGCGGAGGAACATGAAATTACGATTTTAAAATCTCCCTAAGAAATAGTGATAGGCTTAGAAAGTGGAAAGAGTTGATCAATGATTTAATTGTACATCCTTTGATTGCTTCATTTCTTTTGATTGAGTTGCCAACTTATTTATGCTCCTTTTAATTATAGGATTTAATTTAAATAAAAATTGAGAATTTCTAAATTGGAAATTTGGGTTTTTTAAAGAAAATTAATATAAATAATTTTTATGTTTTTTAAATGCAATAAAATTGAATTAAATAAAATAAATAGGATAATTCAAAAATAAAATATTAATTTTTAAAACATTTTTACTCTAATTACCATAACTAAAATCATCATGAAAACCAATCAAATGACATATTCACAAGTAAACAATTTCAACTTCAGGGATTTCTTCATTATTTTAGAATCAATCAGTTGGTAATTAGTAATTTTGGAGCAATTAATGGAAGAAATTTCAATGAATTTGATGCCTATAAATTTCTTGGTTTTTTTGTTTACATTTTTCATCCAAAGCTTGAATCTTTTTGAAGCAATGTTAGCAATGAATAAGAGATTTTCAAGTGTGAGTTTAGTCACTATTGTGCTTGTTCTTATTGCAGTTCAAGTCAATGGTTTCTTCCCCTTTGATTACGAATCTGAATTTGCTCAAAATTTCGATGAAAGTTCATTGCTTTCAGAATCTCAAGTTTATGAGCCCCAATCCCATTACTTTCACAAGGTAAATCCTGAAGAAACATCTTTGCTTTCTCAATCTGATCTTCCTCATTATTCATTCGAAACTCAAAATTTTGAATCCACCAATCTACCTTTCGAAACTCAACAATTCCCTTTTGAAATAAATCCAAACCATAGAATCAAATCACCGGCACCATCACCACTAGAAGTGTCGTCACCAGCACCGTCACCCGTAGAAGTGCCATCACCTGCACTGTCGCCTGTAGAAGCTCCACATCCTCCAAAACCGAATCCAGACAACACTTGTAAATTGAAGTGTTCGACGAAATGTCTAAAACAAGATATTCCAATTCTTCACAACTTATGCAACAAAGTTTGCAAGTTAAGATGCTTATACCATTATGCAGATCTCATCTACACTTGTACCGATCGTTGTGCAGAATCCATGCCCAATAACTTCAAATCTGGTAAAAATAATCTATATTATTTTGTTATTTTTATCAAATATTATTTTCATTAAATTCTGATACAAATTCTATTATTTACAGATAAGAAGAAAGAAGCTGCATATGTGAAATACTGCTACAAAAAGTGCATCAAGAATTTCTAATCTTTTTCTTTTTAATTATGTTTTAGATTGAATTTCTAATTTTATAAATTGTGTTCATTAATAAATAAATTCCCTTACATTGACTCTTCTCATATCTCCATTGATGTTTGGCTATGATTTTTATATATTGTTTACCTTTTTTGTTACATATTTTTCTTTGATTTAATTTAATTATTGAATCCAATATTTGTATTCTATTATTAACAATTTCATTTTATTTTTTAAATTTAAATATTAAAAATGTTTTATATTAATGCCTGTATTTTATAAACAATCTATTTTGATTGCCTTTGTATAGTTTTATTTTTTAGTGACTAAACACAATAAAAAAATTAATAATTGATAATTATAATTGAAATGCTTTATTATTTTAATCAATCATAATTAAAATAATAAAATATGATTTCATTCAATTATCAAAATAAGTTTAAATTAAAAATAACATAATAATTTTTATTTTATTGAGCTATTTAAACTATTAATAATTTATTAACTTGTAATTTTAAATTTTTTAATATTTAAGATCTTGATAGGCGTCGAAACTACCAAATATAAATTTTATTACAAAATAACAGTAATTAACAGTATAGAGCTGTAAGGTTTAGTCCACAGGGACTGGTTATCTAATTTCATCTTTTTTTTGGGACCATAATCGCTGTTGTAATTACAGTTGTGCCCATGACCTGTGCGTAGAAATGCTGAAAATAAAAATAAAAATAAGAGATTTAAAATTGATTAAGGAAATAAAATAAGGAAATACAATAAAATAAAATACAATAAAAACAAATTCGAAAATGTAAAAATAAATTTAAGAAAATAAAATAAATGGATAAATAAAATTCTTTTTAAACTTAGCATTAGCCTCGGGTTACTCCAATTTTGAATCGATCTTTGAAATAGATTTTCCCTTCCAAGCAATAAGCTGGTTATTGCAATCGAGGATCCCTCAAACCGCCAACTCTTCCTCTCGTAATCAATCCCGGTATCACTTACAAATCAACTCTTGTTGAATTTCCAACTATGTGGCACATACCCGTAATTTAAGACTTCGACAGCCTTGTAACCTAATAAGCCCAACTCGAATTAACGGCCTCAACCATGTGGGTCGTTTAAATTCGATCACAATCTCCTTTAACGGAATCCAACTAGCTTTTTGCAATTGCACATGCCAATTTGTTCGCAGTTTTGAATACAGCACCACCGACTCAACTTCCCAACTGTACGCCAAATGATTCCAACCCAACATGTGCTTTTTAAATTGAAATTGAATCAACTTTGAGGGACGAATTTGTTCTATCCTATATACCGAAGAGATAGCGAATACCGAATTGCAAAGTATTTAGTGTGGGTTCATATCTCATGATTACTTTGTCGAAGAGATAAACGGGCTAAGGCTAAAAAAAGTTTAGTTAATCATGAAAAAAAATCATGTTTTGAAAGAGATTTTGTGGAATTGTGAAAGATGGAAAGGAAAAGGGTTTGGAAGGTAATTAAAGCAAAAGGCTAAAAGTTAAAGAAAAAAAAAAGAATGAAACAACAGTATAGAAAATCGAGGCAGGAAGGGAAAGAAAATTAAGGAATTTTATTGAATGCGAAAGGCAAAATTGTGTGTTAAATTGGTTGTAGCCACTAGTTATTTATAATTTTTTTTAAATATTATAATTAAATAATCCTAAATATTATTACTAAATATTATCACTAAATAATTTTAAATATTATCACTAAATAATTCAAAATTTAAAAACAAAATTTAAACTAGATATTAAATTTAAACTAATTACAGAGTTGTAACAATATTAAAAATTTATCCAGCCACTTTTTAAATATTCAATCTTTCAATAAAGCCCTCATCTTTGCTTTTTGTTCCAATTTAGTCCCTTTTTGTAAGAGTTTGAATTCAGCACACCAACTTCATTCTTGATAAGAAAAATTCAAATTTAATAGCATTTTATTCAATAATTAGCCAAAAAAATATATTAAAAATATGAATTTATCTTGCTATCAAATTCTCCCTACTTAGTCGATGCTTGTCCTCAAGTAGGGGTGAGCGTTCGATCGAATCGAATAGAATCGAATGAAAAAATTTCGAGTTAATCGAGTTAACAAATTATATTTTATCATCCTAATTTGATTTGAAATTTTCTCAAATCGAGTCGAGTGAGATAGAATTCGAATCGAATCGAATCGAATCTAATGTATTTGTTCGAGTTAAATTTTAAAAAATAATTTTGGGTCCTTGTAATCACTGCCACCTACCATAATAAAATTTGTCCACCTTAATCAAATTTTTTATTAACTTTCATCACATCATAATTTATTTATTAATATTTTATATACGGGTTAGCTTATTTGCTTGCTTAGTTGTTTCAATTATCTTTAGATTTTTGTCACTGTATTTTGGAATTAAAAATATATTAAATGTAAAAATGTGATTTTTTAATAAAAGTTATTTTAAAGATAAAATGTAAAATTGATACCAATATAAAATTTTAACACAAATATTTTATGGCATAATTAATAATTCAATTTTAATATAAATATTCAATATGACTAAACAATTCAATAATATAAATAATATAAAATGTGAAATTTAATTTAATAATATAAATAGTATATATAAATAAAATTATTACTATTTATGTTTAGTGATTTTTTGGACAATTTTAATTTTTATTTGAGAGTAAAGGGTGAGAAGTAAAATTTAGGGAAAAAATAAAAAATTTTGGGAAATAAAATTTGAGGAAAGTAAATGGGGAGTAAAATTTTGGAGGGAAAATATTAAAAAAAAAATTGGGGGGATGGGTTTGGGGTAGATGGGAGGTGGGATGCGAAGGGAGTAAAAGGTTTAGGGGGAAAGTGGGAGGGAG
Source organism: Gossypium arboreum (assembly GCF_025698485.1). Classification (NCBI taxonomy): domain Eukaryota; kingdom Viridiplantae; phylum Streptophyta; class Magnoliopsida; order Malvales; family Malvaceae; genus Gossypium; species Gossypium arboreum. Next base: position 59,437,634 of record NC_069078.1, on the reverse strand, counting down.
TAAAAATTTTGGGGAAAAATAAAAAGTTTTGAGGGTTTTTGGGAGTAAAATTTTGATAAAAAGTAAATGGGAGAGTAAAATTCCGGTGGGAAATGGATTTTGGGTAGATTAGGGGGTTGGGATGGGAGAGGAGAAAGTTTTGGGGGGAAAGTGGGAAGGAGTAAAAGTTTTGAGAGAAAAGTAAAAAGATTCGGGAGTTTGGGGTAAAAATGTGAAATATTATAGTTTGATATTTGAATTATTCGAGTTATTAGAATTTGAAAACTCAACTCGATTCGAACTTAAAATTCGAAAAAAAATTCGAGTTGACTCAAATAACTCGATTAACTCAAATAACTCAATTCGTTTAAATTGAAATTCGAGTTTTTTTCGAGTCAAATCGAGTTTTGCTCACCCCTATCCTCAAGCATGATATCCACTAAAAATAATTCGTCAATTCTTTTCAAAATCAAAACCCCCCTTTCTTAGTCAAGCATACTTCAAACAATTAGGTGAATAAAAAATAAACAATTACTAAACTCAATCAATAAGCATTTTATAAAATCTTGAACGATATGTCAAATTTAACTATTTCACTAGATTTTGGCTTAATCAAACATGCGAAACGATCATACCTAATATATACTTTTATCAATTATTATTATTATTATTTTTTTTCAAATATAGTCAAGACTTTTGACGTGAAATGAGATGACAACCCAAACACCTCACCCTAGTTACTCAACCTGACACGTTTTCCTTATTTATTTATTTCTAACCAATTCGAGACATAATTAAACCTTTTGACGTGAAACGAGATGACAACCCAAGCACCTTATCTTGGTTACTCAATTTCACATGTCCCTAATTGATTTATTTCTTAAGGCAGCTCGATTAGCGGAGTGTTAAAAGCTTCGACTCGTCACCAAACCTTTTGACACGAAAAGAGACGAGATATTGACTCGTCACCTCATCCCGGTTACTCAACTTGGTCTTATTTCTGAATCTTCACTCTTAACCAAGCTATTAGCAAATTCATTTAAAACGAGTACTTTCATTAGGCAAGTTCAATAAAACCAAAAAATTTCATGAAATATTGACTAAGGCATAACATTTTCAATTCTACAAAATATTCATTGATCAAGCAAACAATAGTTATTCATAATTCACCCACTTATTTAAGTAAACTAAACATAAGATTTAGAAGTTTATTTCCGAAACAAATTAAGGAATTATTTAGCGAAACACATGCAAAAAAGAAATAGCATGGCACATTCTACGAACCCCCTATTTAGACCACATTGCCCTCAATATGCAATTTTAAAACAATAATGAATAGAAGGGTCAAGTGTACTCCTCGTGTTAATTTGGCGAAAGATGGTTTGGGCAATTCAAGTTGATTCTAGTCGATTCTGGTCGATTTTGGTCGGTTCGGTCCTGGGTGTATGTTTCAACAAATGGCAACACTGAAATTTGATAGGGTGTGCTCATGCCACGAATTAATTTTGACCTCATAAAAAATGACTGTCTTCGTCCATGTTTTTGGTAAATAACATGATCAAACGGATTAAAATGATACTTTATTTAATTCTCAAACTAAATTAGAATTCAAAATTAAATTAAATAAATGAAAATAAATAAAAAATAAATGTGGGTTGCCTCCCATAAAGTGTTTTTGTTTAACGTCATTAGCTCAACGACGTGAGTGTTAATCATTTGGTTTCTCAAGAATTAATTCTTCCATTATGTGCACTTGAAAGTTCTTGCAGAAAGGTTTCAACCTTTTCTCATTGTCCTTGAAGCACTTCCTAGATTCCTCAATTATTGGTGGATTAATGAGCCTTTGAGCTTCTTTGTTTGGGTTTATCTTTTCCTATATCGAAATCCTTAAATGTTTTGGTAACAATTTGAGTTCCAGTTCCGAAGCCTACAAAATAGAAGGCAAGAGTTTAGTTTTAGAAGGAGAAAGTTTAAAATTTTTGCCTTGACTTTTAGGAAATTGTGGAGTCTCCAATAGAATAATTGTTTCACGAATCATTTCTTTGAACGTCATTAACTCCTCCAATTTATCCACCGTATCGAGGTCTAAACTCTTGCAAAGTATAGTTTGTAACTCATCCTTTTCATGATACTTAAAATGAAATTTTGTTAGTGGTTCAATAATATCAACACTAGAAATATTCGACATTATGTTGGGTTAGCCCATCACTTCATAAACATTAAATTTTACCACATCACCGTTGAATTCCATAGTGAGGGTTCTACTACGAACATCAATGAGGGTTCCACTACGAACATCAATCTTTGTACATGCGGTACTTAGGAATGGCCTCCCGAGTAGAATATCAGAAGCATTTTTTGAGTGGTCGTCTTCCATATTGATGATATAAAAGTCTGCAGGAAAAAATAATTCATTTACCTTTATGAGAACATCTTCTAACACCCCTTCTAGATATACGCATGACTTATACACCAATTGAATAATCACCCCTGTTTCTTTCAAAGGACCCGTGTTTAGCAATTTAAAAATAGATAAATGCATTACATTAATAGATGCTCCCAAATCACACATAACTTTCTTTATACTAATATTTCCTATTTTGTAGGATATAGAAAACAAACATTGGTCCTTACACTTAGGTGAAATTTTTCTTTGTAGTACTGCAGAAATGTTTTCCCCCACGTTTACCCATTCATTTCCTTGGAGTTTCTTTTTGCTGGTGCACAGTTCTTTCAAAAACTTTCTATAGCTTGGAACCTGTTTAATTATATAAAGTAAAGGAATATTAATTTCTACCTTCCGGAATGTCTTAAGGATTCTTTTTTCCTCTCGTTCCTTTTTAACTTGGGCGAGCCTTCTAGGGTATGGGAGAGGTACAACAAATGGTTTATGTGGTGCCGTATCAGTGGGAGTTGCTGGTTCGACTTTCTGTTCAACGTCGTGGTCACGACTCGTGCTAGGCACTAGTTTTGACTCTTTTCCATCTTTTACGGTCACAACACTCGTATTTTTACATGGGTTTGGCTCAGTTTGATATGACAATTTTTCTTAGTTCTCCAAACGACTAACCATAAGTGCTAGCTTACTTATTTGTTGATCTAGTTTTCGGAAATGTGCTTCAATATTTTGTTAGAACTTTTCAGTGCTAACGACTAACTTCTCTACTATGGCTTCAAGAGATGACTTTGGAGGTTGATACTATTGAGGCGTAGGTGGTCTTAGTTGATATGGTTGATTGTATTGAGGGTTCAATCCATAGCTCAGGTTTGGGTGCTCCCTTCACCCTGCATTGTATGTGTTTGGATTGGATCGTAACCCCTTTGAGTTGGCCTTGCAAAGTTCCCAACGTCATCTATTTGTGCAGCTGTGTCTTCAAGTAAATTTGAGTACAAGTCGATAAGATGATCAAGCTTAGCATAAATCTCGCACAACCAAGTTGGGTTCGTCTATGCTGCAAGCATATTTTTAACCACATTATTAAGTTCATTAATTTTATTTACTATGGAAGGAGTACTTAGCTCATGAAATTTTCTCGTATGTCCTATAAGTAGTTGATACTGTTGAAAATTTGCAACCATAGTCGAAATTAATTTCCTAGCTCTTTGGGGAATCATGTTCACAAGAACCCCTCCACTAGCTGCATCAATCATCTTCATTTCCTTTGAGAGTAACCACTTATAAAAACACTGTAAGAGCGACCGTTCAGACAGGCTATGTTGTGGGCAACTTGCACACAACTTCTTGTATCGCTCCCAATATTCATAAAGTGATTTTCCTTCTTTTTGTTGTATTTCGACTATACTCCTCCTTAATTCGGCTGCTCAAGCTGCTGGGAAAAACCTATCAAGAAACAATCGAGACATATCAATCCAAGTATTGACAGATCCCGGAGGTAAATAAAATAGTCATTCTTTAGCAGAGTCAGCTAATGAAAAAGGAAAAGCTTGTCGTTTTATTTAATCCTCAGTTACTCATTCTGGTTTCACGCTTAGAGAAACCATGTGGAACTATTTCAGATGAGTATGGGGTTCTCATTTTTCAAAATGCGGGAAGTAAGCAATAAATGTATTAATCCTGACTTCAACTCGAATGGTGTTTCGCTCGCCGAATAAGTCATGCATAACGGTTGTTGTTCATCTGGTGCAGCTGCAAGTTGGTGTATAGTTTGATCTGCCATATCATTTGAAACTTCGGATGAGTAAATATTTTCGATGTAAGATCCTTCTTCAAAGTCGGGTTGTGGTTGTTTATCACGTTGAATAGTTTGTCTTTGAAGTGTTCGAGCCAACTTTTCTATTTCCAGTTCAAATACTAGAGTACCCGATTCCGACCTAATCATAAAGAAAACAAACAAAAATTAGAAATTTTTACCTATCACCAGTAACGGTTCCAAAATTTGATGGGCATCGAAACTACCAAATATAAATTCCTAAGACAAAATAACAGTAATTAGCAGTATAGAGCAGTAGAGTCGAATCCACAGGGATTGGCTATCTAATTTCGTCTTTTTTGTGACCAAAATTGTTGTCGCGGTCATAGTCGTGCCCATGACCTGTGCGTAGAAATGCTGAAAATAAAAATAAAAATAAGGGGTTTAAAATTGATTAAAATAATAAAATAATGAAATACGAAAAATAAAATAAAATAAAAACATATTCGAAAATGAAAAATAAATTTAAGAAAATAAAATAAACGGATAAATAAAATATTTTTTAAACTTAGCATTAGCCTCGGTGTACTCCAATCTTGAATCGATCCTTGAAACAGATTTTCTCTTCCAAGCGATAAACTGGTTATAGCAATCGAGGATCCCTCAAACCGCCAACTCTTCCTCTCGTAATCGATCCTGGTATCACCTGTAAATCGACCTTTATCGAATTTCCAACTACGTGGCACGTACTCGTAATTTAAGACTTCGACAGCCTTGTGATCTGAAAAATCCAACTCGAATTAACGACCTCAACCGCGTGAGTCATTTAAATCTGATCACTATCTCCCTTGACGGAATCCAACTAGGTTTTTACAATTGAACATGCCAATTTGTTCGCAGGATTTTGAATACAACACTGCCGACTCAACTTTCCAACTGTACGCCAAACGATTCCAACCCAAAACACACTTTTTGAATTGAAATCGAATAAACTTTGAGGGACGAATTTGTACTATCCCATATACCGAAGAGATAGTAAATACTGAATTGCAAAGTATTTAGTGTGGGTTTATATCTCACAATTACTTTGTTGAAAAGATAACCGGGCTAAGGCTAAAAAATGTTTAGTTAATTATGGAAAAAATCATGTTTTGAAAGTGATTTTGTAGAATTGTGGAAGATGGAAAGGTAAAGGGCTTTGGAAGGCAATTAAACTAATAAGTTGGAAAAAAAAAGGAATAAAACAACAATATAGAAAACTGACACGGGAAGGGAAAGAAAAATAATGAATTTTATTGAATCACAAAGGTAAAGTTGTGTGTTTAACTGTCTGTAGCCTATAAGTATTTATACATATTTTTAATACTAAAATTTAATTAGATTTTTTCTAAATATTATCACTAAATAATTCTAAATATTATCACTAAATAATTCAAAATTTAAAAATAAAATTTAAACTAGAGATTAAATTTAAACTAATTATAGAGTTGTAACAATATAAAAAATTCTTCAATCTTTATTCAGCCACTTTTTGAATCTTCAATCTTTCAATCAAGCCTTCCTCTTTGCTTTTTGTTCCAGTTTAGTCCCTTTTTGTAAGACACCAACTTCATTCCTGATAAGAAAAATCCAAATTTAATAGCATTTTATTCGATAATTAGTCAAAAATAAATATATTAAAAACATGAATTTATCTTACTATTAGATGCAATCAAAAGTAATAGTTTAGCTTGAATTTTAGTTCGATTAGAGTGAACATTGTTACCAATGCATGAGAATGTGAGTTTGAGTACGTTGAAGTGCATTATCCTCTTATTTATGAATTGGGGATGAATTATAGGTAGATCAATGCATTGTGTCAAAAGAATAAATATGATCAAAACTTATAATAAAATTATTAAAAAACATAATAATTGTGCATTTAAATATATTTCAATTTCTGAAAATAAAAATAATTATACAACATAAGTTTACATTTATTGGAAAAAATATAATAACATAAAACTAAATGTAAACTACATTATTAACTTGTTAATTTTAATTATTCTACTTTTGAATTAGAAAATTTAATCTTTAGATGGCATCGATTAAATGTATTTGGTTAAATTTCACTATATGCATAAAGTTGTAAATTTTGTCCATATTATTTAATTAGATTTTTCTTAGTAGTTATATTTTTCGCATTTTAATTTTAATGCAAACGATACTATTAATTGATTTTTTGTAAGTAAAATATGAAAGTAAAAAGTTAACATTAATATAATATTACACATGTAATAATATGTTTATCTTATTAAAATTTGGCATAGTGAATAATAAATCGCGTTTGAGGACCAAAAGTGATAATTTTGTGAGGAAAATCGAAATTCATAAACATAAAAGGTGCAAAATAAAAAATTATCATTTAAAGTGGGGTCGTGGCTGAGTTAAGTCCATCAGGTGTCGACTTGACTAAAAAATTTTCCCAAATTTGCTCAAAATCCAATTGCTCTCGTCTTTTACCCACTTTGCTTCATTTTATCTGTCTTTTCTAATTATTTCCCCTTTTGGGTATTCAATATTTTCCATCAAAACTGGTTCTTTAGAGCAATTGAAATCATGAATAAAGAAAGAAGAATTCAGCAGCAATCACCGGTTGAAGCTGAAATCCCTCTTCTTCCCCAAGAAATCATGGTGGAAATCCTTTCAAGGTTACCCGTCAAATCGCTTTGCCAATTCAGGTGTGTCTCAAAACAATGGCTTTCTCTTATATCAGATCCCCTTTTAGCCAAATCCCACCTCAAAAAAACCGTTAGTAATGATAGTTTTTATTCTCAGAGAAAAAGAGTAATCATTTCCTCACACAATTTGTACTCTCTTGAATATGAATCAATTGGTAGAAATGGTCGTTTTGATGAGAATTTGGTAGCTTTAGAGCTTGATTATCCCTTGAAAGACAAGCCAAATGGATTAGCTGAGTTATTAGATTCTGCCAGAGATGGTTTTCTGTATTGTGAAAGAAGTGAAGGTGGTAATGATGAATTTCCAGTAATGGTGAAGTTAAATTTACCATTTTGTGTGAACCAAAGGAATTGGGTTGATATCTTAGGTTCTTGTAATGGTTTAGTTTGTATTGCCCCAGATGAAGATACCCTTTTTTTGTTCAATCCTTCCACTAGAGAATCCAAGAGAATCCCAGACCCACCTTCGGGTTTCGTTCCGAACGGTTGGAGTGTTTATGGTTTCGGTTACGATTTTGTTAATGATGATTATAAGGTAGTGAAAGTAGGTTGTGGAACTGTTTGTGTTTACTCATTGAGAACTGATTCTTGGAGGATTGTTTGTAGTTTTCCATATGTGGATAATGTGTCTGAATCCGGAGTGCTTCTTAATGGGACTATTCACTGGATGGTTAGTTTCGAAGATGGGGTGGATTGTAGGTGTGTGGTTGCTGCTTTTAGTTTGGAAGAAGAGGTGTTTTCAGATATGCCGGCACCTGACATTGTCGATACTAGCTTTGAGTTCGTGGTTGGGGTTCTTAATGGTTGCCTGTGTGTGCTCCATAGCCGCAATCAGATGCACAATGATTTTTGGGTGATGACTGAGTATGGTGTGGGTGAATCATGGACTAAACTAACCCTCAGTCTCTCATACATATGTATGAAGCCATTGTGTTTGGCGCAGAACAGAGAAGCCCTGCTGGATGTTGATGGAAAACTGTTGCTGTACAACTTGGAAGACGATAGTTATAGGTACCTAGTGGTTGATGGCATTCCGGCAGGGGATGGTTTTGAAGCTGATACCTACTTGGAGACCCTCGTTTCACCCAATGGCTTCTGTCGGACTTGAACTAGCAGTATCAGGAAATTTGGGAACTTGGGGACAAGTGGTAAGAGCTTAATATGATAAACTCGTTGGAGTCCGAGCAACATGGAATATCAATTGAGCTGTTAGGTTTTCATGGAAGGTTGAGGATGTGAGTGGCAAACCTTCATGTTATATATCTTCAGCATGTAACCATAAGGTAGCCTTATAGTAACTGTTTTAGCTGATATTGTCTTCTATTGATCCTTTAGTTGAAATATCATATATTTGTCGATCATACCTTATACCCATCTCCGAATAAGTGTTGGACATAGGTGTTAGACACTGGTACTTCAAGAAAAAACAAAGAGTCGGAAGAACATATGTTAGAACTTGTTTCCCCCTTTGGCAGACTTATAGTGGAATGCATATCGTTTTTTCTCCTCTTCATCTTCATGTTCTTCTGTTGGCAAAGAATCACAGCAGCTCTAGTAATCGTTTTTTTGATTGGACGGATCCTTATTCTATGGAATGATACGGAAGCAAACCCCGTTGAAGGTTTAGACTATAGATAGATAAGAAATAGTCGTCAACACGAAGATTTCATCCATTTATACTTTGGTGTTGTCGATAAGCTCTTTGAAATATCATGTACACTAGGTCTTGTAAGACCTGAGATTGTAATTTGGTGTTAGGGATTATCTTTAATGTCTGAAATTTTGTACCCTTTGATTGATCTTCTCATTGGTTTATAATAATAGCTATGAGATTAATGTTATCTTATAATAATAGCTATGAGATTAATGTTATCTTTAGTAGTTTTGATTTCATTTGAACCCTCAAATCTCCATTGTTCACTGGTTATGATTTTTGCATTATACTTCTACTCTTATTTTTTGAAGGAGTTGGAACTCTATCTTTTAAAATTCAAGCTTAATTTCATATAAAAAGAATCTGATTTCAAATTTAATTATTTGTGCTTCACCTCAATCTGAGTTTCTTACAAATCTAACTTCTAAATTTTTAACAAATTACATCGAATGCCACAAAAGCGGTTAAATAATAATGGAATCGGTTAAAGTATTGATTTGGAGAAGGGTTTTGAACCGATTGATTTAGGAACTAGGCAAAACTCTATTGAATTGGTTGAACTAAATCTTTAGTATTTTTAATGAATTTTTAATGATTTATTTGATCGAATTGGACAAATCAATCGAACTAGCCGGACAGAGGCGGATACAAGGGGGGCTGGCAGTGGCCTTGGCGCCCTTAAAATGGAAAATTTATATTTAGGCTCTTGAAATTTTTTTAAAATTTTAAATTAGTAAAGGTAAAATTGTACTTTGGCCACCCTAAAATTATAGAAATTTGATTTAATCCTTTAAAAATTATAAAGATATAGACTATAAAAAATTAAATTTTCATTCGGCCTCCCCTAAAAATTTATTCTGGCTTTGCCTTTGTAGCCGGACCAAATGGATCAACGAACTGATGGCTTGACCGGTTTGACCACCGATCTAGTTCTAAAAACTTTGATTTGATAAAAAATCTTATAATCTCGATAAAAAAATTTATAATCTCGGACTGATGAAAGAAAATAAAAGTTTAAGGGTAGAAATATTGAGATTACCCAATTGTCAGTTTTGAAAAAAAAAAACTTAAAACTTGAAAGAATTATTTAAAACATGAAAGGACTTTAGTAAATCAAGTAATTCAACTTATAAAGAAATTAAATAATTTGTGATATATGAAATAATTATTTAAAACTTGAAATAACTACTTAAAACAAGAAAGTTTTTAAGAAATTAAGTAATCTATAATACATGAAATAATTATTAAAAACATGAAAATGTCATATTTTCACAAATGGAAGTACTCCTAACTCTCTGAACACAAGCCAACGAAAAGTCTAATAAAGACACTGGACTCTCTATAGAGTTAGGGAATAAAATCTCCCTTTGCCATTGTTAGAAAATCGATTGACTACCCAGCAAACAAAACCTTAAATACTTCTCCCCAAAAATTTGACCCCTCAACAAAGATTAATATATGTTATTGATAACTTATTTATCTAACTTATCCCACCCCACAAAGACATAAAAGTAGGTAAGAGAAGCCAATATTCACAGCGTGTATGGGAATTACTTGGTCTTGAGAGTGAGATTTTATTGGGCATATTTTCTTCGATACATGAGACAAAGACAACACAAGAAAATTTAAACTATAAAGCAATCTTGTTGTTTGTTTACCTGACGATACCAAAGTCTCGAAGTTGTTTTTAAATATACCTATGATGTGTGTTCCCAAATTGGTTCCACCTTTTAATTTTCGTTAACTCTTTTTACTTTTAAATCTACATAAAATTTTTTTAAATCACCTTTCTAATACGTTAAAATAATCTGTCTCGACACAATAAGTTAAAATGGGTATTTTTAAAAAAATATCTTAACACTATAAAAATAAGTGGATAAAATTATTTCAAATTAAAGCGTAGATATTAAATCTTAAATCTAAACAAAATATATAGAAGGTTTGCAACCATAATTTATTCTAAAATAATCTATATCAAAGTTATTATCTTTATTTTATTTGAAAATTCTTAGTAAATTTAAATATTTCCAAGAATCTGAAAAATTATTTTAACTGTAACAATTTAAAAGTAAACGTATTCTCAACTAATTTTATGCATATTTTGTTATATTTTGCAATTACTTTCTCTCTCAAGTAAAAAGATATTGATTGAATTAATTGATTAATATAAAATTTCCAAGTCCAAGAAACTAAACTTCTATTAATGAAAACTCAAGCTAAATTTTAAATTTTTTATCCACCTATAGTTTGACTTAGTAACATGGTTGATGATTTTTTAAAAACATTGTTTTAATTAAAATTTAACAAGTGAATGTTAACAATTGAGCATCGATAATGGCAATATAGAACAATTGTAAAGCAATAAGAAAAGAAAAATAAAATACACAAATTTTACATAGAAACACTTTTAGGAAAAAATCATGGGTAAATGAAAAAAAAATTCACTAATGTTGAAAAATCGAATGATAGAAGAGGAGTTTCGACTACATCTATTTAAATGTTGAAAAATTTTATTCTAATCAATGTTAAATAGTATTTTAACAAGAATTCGGGTTATACAACTCCAACGATAAAGAAATAATTTGAATTATTATAATTATTTTAATAAAGAGTAAATATTTGATATGCAACTTGTTATATATATATATTACAAAGTTTCAAACTCTCCATAGACGTAGAAGTTTAATTTACTTATACATGACATATCTATTGTAATCGCATGTGATAATCTTGTTATTTACTTTTTCTTATTTTTAAATAAATAAAATTTATTTTAAAAATATAATATATTATTTGAGATAAATATAAAATATTAAAATTTTGTTATTCTTCAAATTTTTTTAACATTTTCCTTTCCTAACCCTCCATTGCTCTCGTCCATCATTATTATCACTTTATCAAATTCATTTATTTTCCTCTTTACACCCACAACAAAAAGTAAAAATGGCGAGAGAAAAAGGATAATTAAAAAGAGTGAGTAAAGGTAAACGAAAAAGACGAATCAGCTTACCATTATTTCTAAAATGCACTTTTCACATATTATTAAATAAGATGTTTTAAGTTTTTTCAAAGTGCTTTTGAGATAAAAAAATGTTTTGTAAAAATATTTTTTTAGCCAAAAGTAGAAGTAAAAAATTGTAATTTTTGTTCAAAAGTATTTTTAGTTCAAAATATTTTTGAGAAGTAATGTAAATTAAGTAAAAAGAAAAATTGATAAATGAAAAATAAAAATAAAAGATTTTGGTATCATTTTTCTCTTCTTTCCATGTTTGCTTGCTTGCTTGAGAGCTTTTCCGCGCAAGGTTTTACTACATTTTATGTATATTTTGTTCATCACTCATATTATTTGAGGTATATCTTGTTTACATTTGTTTAGTGAGTGTTTTTATATATTTTGATTTGACTTTTTTTTTTTTTATGCTTGTATTGTAAATATTATTTGTTTTAATGTTGTTCACGCATTTAGATGATGGGTGATAGTTCAATACTCAAAAATTCAAAATTTGTAATTTGGACATATTTAAAACTTCCAACCAAAACACTTCTTACTGTTTCAATCATTTCTCAAACTCTTGGACTCCATTTCGAGGTACTTTATATCATTAGAAAGAGACGTTGAAGATCTATTCAAATATTGGAACACCAATATCAAAATGCATCACGAAGAAATCCTACAAATTTCATATTGATGGACAATTTTGACTCATTTTCGTGGTTGGATCATATCTTCTACAATATGTAGATATTCAATCAATTTTCTTTGACCTTTTCAATTTGGAGTCGTTAACTTGAACAAAAGAAGCCATCAAATAACATGTAAAAAATAATTCCAAAAAATGAAAAAGAGGTGAGATCTAGCAATTTATTACTAACAAGTCTTTGGCATTGTCATTTTCCTCCTCTCAAACCTCTATAAGTATAGCATTTATTTTTCAGAATGGGAGGCATCTTGGAGTGGAGATCAAGATCATTTCTTGTTAGTATTTCTTTCTTTCTTTATCCGTATAAAATCTCAAGTTTCTTATATCTAATATGTTTTTTCATCTAAGTTTGAATTGTTTAATTTTATTATGCTTTTCTAAGTTTTCAATGCTGAGGTGAAAGGGTGAGACTCTTGCAAATATGAAGGTAAATTCCATATTTATCATTTGAGCTAAAATTGATTTTCAATCACTTGTCATAATCATACTTGTAAAGTAAGATTTTTTTTTTATTTGTTTTAGACAACAGCTGACACAATAAATGCTTGAATAAATTAACCTTGGTTTGTTGTAGACATATGAAAATTAACATAATAAATATTTGAAATCTTTTTTATAAGCTTTGAAGTTATCAAATGATTATAATACCATATGTTTTATTTTTGGACTACACTTAAACAGTTGAACCTTCATATTGCACCATCTTTTGCTTATGGATTCATTTGCAAAACTCTTGGACTTATTGGATACTCATTTGATGGACATACCTTTACTTATGGATTCATATGCTTAATTAATGGACGTAAATTGCTAGATTATTCGATTGGAACCTTCATTTTGTGTGGATTCTAATTGAGTAATAACATTGAGTACTAAAATTTAATCTTAACATGATATTAAGAGTTAATCCTCTAATTTCAACACATTTTCTTCCAAGTACTTATTTTAATATTTTCTTTGAATTATGTACAATAATTACATATTTGAATGATAAAAAAATTCCAATTTTAAATTTCAATTTGCTATAAGGGTTAATTAGACATTTTACTATCCAAAACCACTTTTGGTACATTTTGGACACTAATTTTATGTACGAAAACCTCTTTTCCTATTGTTTTTTACATTTCTTATATTCTCTTACCTAATACTATTTTTAATTCATAGCAATTTAGAGAAATATTTATTTACCCAACCAAACAAACACTATTCTATAATAATTTAAGTCGAGTTAAACGAGATTGGGTTCCATTTGAGTTTTATCATCAAAAGTATTGGATAACTACGTTGGGATTGAAAATTAGTTGAAGTATTGGTTCAAAACAAAGATGTTGGATTGGTTAATTTGCTAATTGATATGAACTAACAATTGAATCGAATTAAAAAAGAGGTGAAATTGATTTTTGTCCTATTTTTAATTTTTAAATAATTTATTTTATTGAACTAAACAAATCAATCAGATCAATCGAATCAAGAATCGAGAGTCAATGGTTTAACCATTTCAATCATGGGTTTGGTCGTGAAAACTTACACTGAATTTAATTCACTAGAATGGATAGAATTGTAATAAAATGACTTATGTCAGTATGAAATAGAGTTGTAATGGAATAAAATAAGTATAACAATAGTTTGGTTGGATGGAATGGGATGAATATTGTAATAGCATTCATGTGCTTAGTTTAGTAGAACAGAAGCTTACTAAAATGACAAATTTATCTTTTAATAGAATTTTTAAAAGAGTAAAAACTCTAAATTTTAAAATACTCAAAATCATCTATATATCCCTTAATGGATTTTTTTAATAAAAATAAAATAAAAATTATCAAATGATGATTATATGTTTTAACAAATAATTTTAATGTTTATCGATAATAAGAATAAGAAAGGTAAGTTGGCAAGACAACTTGCATGAACCATGCATGTTTGGGATAACAATTGTGGAATACGTGTAAGTCTTGTGCAGTAAGATGTTACCATCCACTATACCCCTTCAAATTTTATCTTTTATATTGAAGTAGTCCAGTTTATTAATTTAATTGATACAATTTTTTTGTTCTAATTATTCCTATAAAATTTAAAGTTTTTAATTCTTTGAATTAGGTACAATTAAAGCACATTTTCAGTTGGCAATTTTGTGAGCAAAGGTCCCAAGACAATACAGACTTCATCATTTAAAAATGTATGCATAACAAAAAGGAAATGAAATGGATAAATAATTAGATGTGAGGAGAAAAATCTTAATAAATTTGCAGACACAGTCTTCATTAGAATTCAGCTCAACCTCTATAGTCTTACATACAAGAAATTACAACCTCCTATGAGATACTTACATGCTATAAACAACTCGCTATAGTACACATCTGTAACCATACTATTAATAGTTCATTTTTACACGTCCACATACTTGAGAGTAAAGATTGCAACAATTGAATGAGATATTTGGTGATTGTTGTAGCTATTAATTAAGAAATGCAGAAACTCTCGCAAGTACTTCAAACAAACACTTGAAAAAGGGTATATGCTTTGCTTTATGGTATACTTGACATGTTACAATAGCCACAAGTTTTCCTTTTCATTTTTGGCTTCCATGCAACCAGATTAGCCTTTTGCCATTATGGTTTGCTGCAGGGAAAAGAAGTTGGAGCAGTTTTTTTGAGCTTGCAAATGAGAGTGTTGACTCAATTTTTGAACTAATGAAAGTTACACCAAAAGGATCGATAAATGTTTTAGAAGAGGGTGACATAATCATCTCAAGATTTGATTGACCGGATATTCCAAGAAATTGGACCTTTCTGGTTGTTCACAGATAACACCAATGGTTCTACTCTTGACTTTTCTTCAAAATAACCATAGTTCGTATCTATTAAAGAATCTGCAAGTAACTTTACATGATAATTATCTTTCATATTTGTTTAAAATTTGGATGCTGCTTTAGTCTTCATGTTATGATCAATACATTACATATGAAAAAATATTGAATATATGGTGTTTATATTAGATTATTATTAAAAGAAGTCATCAAGTTTAGGCTAATTTGATTTTCTAAAAGTGTTAAATAATTTAATAATTAAACTTAATTAACATAAGTGTTAATAATAGAACATGATGACTAAAAAATAAATGAATATAACTATGGTGTAGTTAAAAATACAGCTAAAAGAGTTCACTGCTATTTACTTTGAAGAACTGCAGGCTTTATGGTGTGGTTGGAAGGCGAGATATTATCAAACAAATAAAATGGTGATATTGGAAAGTTAATTTTTAGGATTACCATTACCCAAACCAATCAAAGTAAACGTACAAAGATCCAAACGTTAATCACATACAAGCGGAGCAAAGAAAAACCAAGATAAAAAATTGTTGAAGTTGGCCTCCATGTAGCTCATGCAACCAAGGAGAAATTCATGCAACATAAGTTATGTAGATGAAGTATGAAGAAGTAGATCAAGCTGCTGCAACATTGCCGGATGAAATACATGCAACTGAGGATGTTAATGCTACTGTTCTATTTCAGTTTCATGTTTGTTACTTCAATCAGTATTTTATAACTTAGTCAGATTCAAACTAAGCAAATGACACAATTAGGTAATATCTTGTCAAAGTTTACAAGCAATGTTTTACAAGTTTCAATGTTGCTTAGTGGTAGTAGGTGTTTGTTTAGGTGAAATTTGTTCATTTTGACCAACTTGTGTCTAGTATATGTATTGGCTTTTAGCCTTCATTCAAGTTAATGAAAGTTCATTAGAATTTCATCCAAAATTCTCTTTCTTTTTTTGCTTTCATTTTGTTTTTCAAGCTCAAATCTCCTGACTTGAATTTCAAGTTCTCTTCATTCTTTATCCGGATTTATTACGTTGTTGCCCAAATTTCTCACAGAGCTTCATACTTCCTTCGAATAAAGCGCCTCAATACCCCAACAATTGGTATCTAGAGCTACATTCTCAGTGGACCTGTTTTTTTTTTTCAACCTTCAAAACAAATGGCTTCATCAGGCTTCTCACCAGCTGCACCACTAGTCTTCAATGGAGAGGGCTATCACATATAGGTGTTCAAAATGAAGACCTATCTATAGGCATTCGACCTATGGGAAGTGATCAACTCAAATGTTGAACCAGCACCACTTAGAGCAAACCCAACAATGGCGTAGATCAAGCAGCATGCTGATGAAAGGACCAAGAGACATAAAGTCATGTCTTGCATTCAGAATTGTGTGCCAAATGTGATCTTCACAACCAAAGTAGGCCTAGGATAGGTTGAAGGAGGAGTTCCAACGGATTGAAAGAACAAGGCAACAACAACTACTGAATTTGAGAAGGGATTTTGAAAACTTGAAGATGAAGGAGGAAGAAACAGTAAAGAAATACTCAGATAGAATCATGGCTGTAGTAAACAGCATAAGATTGCTTGGGGAACAGTTCACTGAAGCAAGGATAGTGGAAAAAGTGGTTCAACCTTACTAGAGAGGTATGAGGCAAAAATATCATCCCTGGAAGACTCAAGAGATCTGACCAGCATCTTATTAACAGGGCTGGTCAATGCCCTTTATGCTCAAGAGCAAAGGAAAGCCAGTAGACCGGAGGAGCACCAAGAATGTGCCTTCCAAGCCAAAACCAAGCCAACCTTTAGCACAAATGCCTACAAAGGCAAAAAGACCTGGAGAAACAAGCCTAAAGTAGATGGTGAAAGAAGATATCCACCCTGCCCACACTGTAGAAAGCTAGGTCATCCGGGTGAAATATGTTGGTTCAGGCCTGATGTGCAGTGCAAATACTGCAAGAAGATGGGCCATGTTGAAAAAGTTTGCAAAAATAAGGGCAAACCAAGGCAGAATCAACCACAACAGCCAAAAGCTGAAGCTCGAGTAGTTGAAGAGGGCAGTGACCATGAAGAACAGGTCTTTGCAGTCTCTTGCTCAACTACAAAAGAAAAAACCACAAAAGGTTGGATGATTGACAGTGGTTGCACAAACCACATGACACCAAATGCTGCAATCTTCAAGTCAATAGAAAAAAGTTTCAAAACCAAGGTGAATGTGGGAAATGGCCACTTCATCAAGGCAGAAGGTAAGGGGGATGTGCTGACTAGCACTCCCATAGGTAACAATCTAGTTTTAAATGTTCTTTTGGTACCTGGAATTAATAGAAACCTGCTCAACATTGCTCAGTTGCTTGAGAAGGGCTATACTGTAGTGTTCAAAGGCCAGGAGTGCCAAATCACAGATCCAAGCGGATCAAATCTCATGACATTAGCCATGACAGATAAAAGTTTTATTGTTGACTGGAACAAAGCCTCAAACTCAGCTTACACAGCTTCTACTGATGAATCCAAGTTATGGCATCAAAGGCTTGGCCATATCAACTTCAGGTCCATGGCTCAGATGGTCAGGGAGGATTTGGTTGAAATATTCACTAACTTAGTCAAAAAAGAAGAAGTTTGTGAGGTATGTTAGCTAAGAAAACAGGCCAGGTTTCCATTTCTTTCAAACAAAGCCTGGAGAGTTTCTGAAAGACTACAACTTGTACACACTGATGTGTGTGGTCCAATGAAGACTCAATCTCTGAATAACAGCAGGTATTTCATCTTATTCATTGATGATTACTCGAGATATTGCTGGATTTATTTTTGAAACAGAAATCAGAAGTGGCTTTAGTATTTTTGAAGTTTAAAGCTACAGCAGAGACTGAAATAGGTTGCAAGTTAAAGACTTTGAGGTCAGACAATGGGACTGAGTATACTTCATCCGGGTTTAATACCTTTTGTGATGAAGCATACATTAAACACCAGCTCACCAACACTTATGCACCTCAACAAAATGGTGTAAGTGAAAGAAAGAATAGAAGCTTGATGGATATGGCTAGGTGCCTGATGTTTGAGAAGAATTTGCCCAAAACCTTGTGGGCTGAAGCAGTTAACACTGCTGTTTACATTCAAAATAGGCTTCTAACCAAGGCTTTGACTCAAAAAACTCCATTTGAGGCCTGGTTCGGGTTCAAGCCATCTTTAGCTTACCTAAAAATCTTTGGTTGCATATGTTATGCACAAGTACCAGCTGTAAAAAGAGGCAAGCTGGATAAGAAAGCTCAAGCAGGCGTTTTGGTAGGTTTCACACAGTCAAGAAGGGGTATAGGATTTTGGATCCTTCAACAAACAAAGTGCTTGTGAGTAGAGACGTGGTGTTCAATAAAAAGGGAAGTTGGAATTGGGAAAAGAATGAGGTAGTGCCAGTTCTTGAAGACCATGTAACAGATCAGACTGATGCAGATTAAAATGGTCTAGAAATAGACATTGATGATGAACCAGTCAGAGGCACTAGACCTTTGGCTGAAATTTATGAACGAGCTCGAGTAGCAATAGTAGAACCAAGTTACTTTGAAGAGGCTGAAGCTCAAAAAGGCTGGAAACAAGCAATGGCTGATGAAATCAACATAATTGAGAAGAACCAGACATGGGAACTAGCTGAAAGGCCAGTTAAAAAGAAGATCATTGGGGTGAAATGGGTGTATCGAGCCAAGCAAAATGCTGATTGTAGCTTGAAAAAATTGAAGGCAACGCTGGTTGTAAAGGGATTCAGCCAGAAATATGGCATAGACTACCTGGAAACCTTTGCACCAGTGCTAGGCTTGACACCATAAAGCTACAAGTTGCCTTAGCAGCACAAATGCAATGGAAAATCCATCAGCTCGATGTAAAGTCAACCTTCCTCAATGGATTTCTTGAAGAAGAGATTTATGTTGAACAGCCTGAAGGATTCAAAGTGGCTGGTGAAGAGGACAAGGTGTACAAACTGAAGAAAGCCTTGTATGGCTTGAAACAGGCTCCAAGAGCCTGGTATAGCAGGATCAATGGCTATCTAGCTAGCCTTGGATTTGAAAGAAGCATCAGTGAACTTACTTTGTATGTGAAAAAGTAAGGTAGTAAAAATCAACTGATAGTGTCTCTATATGTTAATGACCTGTTAGTGATAGGAGGAGATCAAGCAATGGTGACAGACTTCAAATGCAAAATGGAGCAAATGTTTGAGATGTCTGGTTTGGGACAAATGTCCTACTTCCCTGGTATAGAAGTATTTCAAGCTCAGCATGGGATCTTCCTAAGTCAGAGAGCTTTTTCTTTAAATATCCTGAACAAATTCTCCATGCAGAACTGCAAGGCAACAAAAACACCAATTGCCATTGAAGAAAATCTATCGAGACAAGGTGGTTCTGTAAAATTCAGTGAATCAACCTATAGAAGTCTAGTTGGATGTTTGCTCTATTTAATTGTCACTAGACCAGATATTATGTTTGCTGTGAGTTTATTCTCAAGTTTTATGCATTGCTAAAATGAGATGCATTTTCAAGCAGCAAAGAAAGGTGCTCAGGTACATTAAAGGTACCCTGAGTTATGGAATGCTATATAGCAAAGCTGAAAGCTTGAAATTAGTTGGCTATACTGATAGTGACTAGGCTGGTTTAATGGATGACATGAAGAGCACCTCAGGGTATGTTTTCACCCTTGGTTCAGCTATCTTCTTTTGGAGTTCAAAGAAGCAAAATATTGTTGCTCAGTCAACTGCTGAAGTAGAATATGTAGCAGTTGTTGGAGCTGTGAACCAAGCTGTCTGGTTAAGAAAAATCTTGGTTGATCTGAATCAACACTAAAGGGAAGCAACAGAGATAAAATGTGACAATCAATCTACTGTTGCAATTGCAAAGAATCCAGTGTTTCATAGAAGAACAAATCACTTCAATATTAAGCTTCATGTTGTTAGAGAAATGGAGCAAGCTCGAGAGGTGGAATTGGTTCATTGCAATTCTGAAAATCAAGTTGTTGACATCTTGACAAAACCCATTAGTGCGTCAAGGTTCATCAAATTAAAAAGGCAAATGAGAGTTTGCAGCATGGAAGCCAAGGAGGAGTGTTGAAGTTGGCCTCCATGCAGCTCATGCAATCAAGGAGAAATTCATGCAACGTAAGTTATACAAATGAAGTATGAAGAAGTAGATCAAGCTACTGCAACATTGTCAGATGAAATACATGCAACTGAGGATGTTAATGCTACTGTTCTATTTTAGTTTCATTTGTGTTACTTCAATCAATATTTTGTAACTTAGTCAGATTCAAACTAAGTGAATGGCACAATTAGGTAGTATTAAGCTGATAAATCAGCTTGTCAAAGTGTACAAGCAATGTTTTACAAGTTTCAATGTTGCTTAGTGGTAGTAGGTATTTGTTTAGGTGAAATTTGTTCATTTTGACCAGCTTGTGTTTGGTATATGTATTGGCTTTTAGCCTTCATTCAAGTTAATGAAAATTCATTAGAATTTCATCCAAAATACTCTCTCTTTTTTTGCTTTCATTCTCCTGACTTGAATTTCAAGTTCTCTTCATTCTTTATCCGGATTTATTATGTTGTTGCCCAAGTTTCTCATAGAGCTTTATACTTCATCCAGATAAAGTGTCTTAAAACCCAACAAAAATACAAGTGTTGGAAAGAATTTTAGAGATGGAGAAGGGAAGAGGTACTTCATATGGAATGAATATCCTTTTTTCACATCAGATTCTCATACACTCTTACTTTTTTGTAAAAAAAAAAACCCCAAAAATTACCTTAACTTTTCCAATTTTTTACCTTTACAACACAAAGGTCACTCTCATACCGAAAATTTATGGTAAAAATAGCGGTGTTTGCAAGCCTACAAAAGTGATAGCTGATAAAGCATTATGACACCAAACCCCAGAGTTTTGCAAGCCTTCCGCATGATGAAAAAAATAAGAATTAGTGAGGAAAAAGTGAAACTAGTATTGAAGAAGCTTCTGAAGCAATATGACAAAAATTAGGAGCTAAATGAATCAGAGAGTTATAAAGTTCTTGCTGATACTATATATTTGTGGAAGAGGGTAGCATGATGCCAGAACCTAAAAAAAGCAATACACATGATGAGGACATTAACAAAGAAGGTTCCACGCATGAGTTTGTTCACCCCTTAAAAAGAGCAAGATTGAAAAACTAAAAAGGGCTGGCCACTTGTTCTCATACAAATCGAAACTCTAATACCAAATTTGTTGGAAAAAATTGAGGGTATCATACTAAAGATTATAAATATCTGAAGAACTAGATTTGATATTAAGGAGACAATTTCTTTTTATGTTGCCTTACATCCACAACTTTCTTCAACACACTTATAGAGCTTATAATAAATTTAAAAGAGATAGACTCAATTTACTTAACACAACTATTTTAATTCTTTAGATTCATGAATGGTTTAGATTCATAAATGGAAAGTGCAAAATAATATTTTTAACAAAAAGAAAGCCAACAAAATTCGAATAAATACTTGTAATTTTTTAGTAACAGAAAATTGAAGCCTGCAAGGGAATTTATAAAACAGAAAGAAATCTAAAATCAAATTGAAACAATTAAAATAAACAATGAAAGAAAGTGTGACATACTAGACAAAGTGAAAAAAATAAATAAACAAAGAAAAATTCCAACGTTGTAAGAGAAATAAAACTTTTCAAGAAGGAGATTTGTTGGTTTTATATTGATGAGATTGAAATAAAATTGAGAGAGTGAGGGATTTGCTTGTTGCGAAAGATTGAAAAAGAGAATTTTTTTTCCTTTTTTCTATTCAAAGGTAGAGGTAAAGTATAAAATTCGACATTTTTGAGTAATAGAGAGCATGTAACAACGTAACAGGTAATCATAGTGTGTAACAACCCATTTTTCAGTGAAATTGGAACAATGGTTTCGGGACCACAAATTCGATCCGAAAATATGATTTATTTTTATTTCATTATATGGTCCGTATTATAATAGGCATGTCATGTGAAAATGTTGATATGAAAATTTTATCGATTAAGTATATAATTACGAGAAGGACTAAATCACATAAAATGCAAAAGTTGAATTCTAGTAGCTATAAGGATCAAATAGCTATGGAATTCAAAACTAGAGGTCCTTATATGGTAATTATACCATTAAGAAAAGTATGTAGATTTTTCTTGATGACTCATCCATGGAAATATAGAAAAAGGGCAAGGACTAAATTGGAAATAGCAAAATACTTAATTAATTAAAAAGATGATAAAAGAAATCATCTTATTTTATGTCATCTTCAACCTAAAACACATGCAAACCCTAGAAGAGAGAAAAGAAACTTTTAAGGCCTAATTGGGTAAGTTTTCTTGTCCCATTTTTAGTAATTTTGGTATTTTTGAAACCGGGATAGCTTAATCTCTCTATTTGAAGGATTAATTTGAAAAGTTATCAAGGTACAAAAAATGAGTCATGGATGTATATAGGGGTGAGCAAAACTCGATTTGACTCGAAAAAATAAAAAAAATTCGAAATTTGAGTTAAACGAATCGAGTTATTCGAGTTAACTCGATTTTTTTCGAATTTTGAGTTCGAATCGAGTTGAGTTTTCGAATTCGAATAACTCGAATAATTTGAATATCAAACTATAATGTTTTACATTTTTACCCCAAACTTCCAAACCTTTTTACTTTTCCCTAAAAACTTTTACTCCTTCCCACTTTCCCCCCAAAACTTTTACTCCATTTCCATCCCAACCCTCCAATCTACCCAAAATCCATTTCCCACCAAAATTTTACTCTCCTATTTACTTTTTCACAAAATTTTACTCCCAAAAACTCTCAAAATTTTTTATTTTCCCTCCAAAATTTTACTTCCCCATATTTACTTTCCCTCAAACTTTTATCTCCCAAAACTTTTTATTTCCCCTCTAAATTTTTACTTCTCAGCCTTTACTCTCAAATAAAAATCAAAATTATCCAAAAAATCACTAAACATAAATAGTAATAATTTTATTTATATCTACTATTTATATTATTAAATTAAATTTCACATTTTATATTATTTATATTATTGAATTGTTTAGTCATATTGAATATTTATATTAAAATTGAATTATTAATTATGCCATTAAATATTCATGTTGAAATTTTATTTTGGTATCAATTTCACATTTTATCTTTAAAATAAATTTTATTAAAAATCACATTTTTATATTTAATATATTTTAATTCCAAAATAAATAGTGACAAGAATCTAAAGATAATTGAAACAACTAAGCAAGCAAAGAAGTTAACCCGTATATAAAAGATTAATAAATAAATTATGAGGTGATGAAAGTTAATAAAAATTCTAATTAAGGTGGACAAATTTTATTACGATAGGTGACAATGGTTACAAGGACCCAATATTATTTTTTAAAATTTAACTCGAACAAATATATTCGATTTGATTCGATTCGATTTGAATTCCATCTCACTCGACTCAAATCGAGAAAATTTCAAATCAAATTAGGATGATAAAATATGATTCGTCAAATCAATTAACTCAAAATTTTTTCATTCGATTCGATTCGATCGAACGCTCACCCCTAGATGTATATGTTGGAAATTAGAAATTTATGGTAGAAAATGAAAGATTATTGATAGATAAACAACTTTTACAAAGTGATTTTTGATGAAAACATGATTTAGGGGCTAAAATGAAAAGTTGTAAAATTTGATAAAAAATTCTGAAATTTAATGAATACATGTTCTGTAAAATTTTGGATGGGGCTTTGGTTAGGCTTGAAATAGGGAGTAATTTGCACAAGTTTCATTTTCTGAGCCTAGGGACAAAATCAAAATTTATAGAAAAGTTAGGGGCAAAATGATAATTTTGCCTAAGACGTAAATTGATTCCATTTAAATATGAAATGTGTGAAATTTATGGTTAAATTCATTTATACAGATCTGGACAACACTAATTCGAGGTTAGGTCGAGTAAAAGAAAAGGTTTCGGATTAGTAGACTTTTTACGAGAACAAGTGTCGAGGTAAGTTCGTGTAACTTAACCAGGCATGTAATTATGTTAATTGAATGTTGTGCTTGTATGTAATGTGGTTTATGTTGATGTGCTTTACTTGTATGCTATGATGGAAAATTGATACATGCTTGAAATGGTGATAAAGGGTTAAGTCCCGTTTGAATGTGAATTTCGATGATTATATACGCTCTCCTGAAACTAATAAGGTCCTGCATTTGTTGCAGGCAGGATTTAGCTCGGATGAGTAATCCTATTGACCTTGTTAAAGAAAGGATTTAGCCCGTACGGGTAATCCCAATATAATACCTCTTGAGCATACGTTATGATTAGGGTTTAGCTTGGACTGGTAATCCTAATCGAGCTCCTCTGAACATACGTTATATAAAGGATTTAGCCTGGACTGATAATCCTATTATACGATAAGTGGCTCGAGAGATAGCTTCTTGGTTAAGTGCCCTAAGGGGTACCCTTAAATAAGGAATTGACGGATTATTAAATCGTACACTTCGAGTGTACTACTTTAGCATCCATCGAAAGTCAATGATTCAACGGACATAAAACTCTTGACATGGCATGAGAATTTTGAGATGAAATGATAATGACTTGAAAGAATATTGCTTCATGAGCTCATCTATGTTACTTGATTGATATGAAGATTTTGGTAACTAACATGTTTGATTGAATGTATGTGATTAGGCAATTTAGCCAAATGGATGGAAACATGACATTGTATGCTTAGATTTAATAAATAAGATTGGTAAGTTTAGTTTCCGTTATACGGACTTACTAAGCATGTAACTCTTACTCCATTTTATTTTTCCCCTGTTTTATAGTGCTCGGAAGCTCGTGAAGGTTGGAAGATCATTGGAGCATCGTCACACTATCAACTAGTCATTTTGGGTACACTTAGTAAAATCATTTTGGTATAATGGCATGTATAGGACAACTTGGCCAATAGTGGCTTGAAATGTTATTTTGTAACCTAGCCATTGGAATGGCTAGTAATGGTTTATTTTGGTATAACTAAGTAGATTATTATGATATATATATATATATATACACAAATGTGTTATGTTAAGAATATGTGATCAATGTTATGAATGCCTAAGTTAAACTAAGGTAAGGGACACAGGTAGAGACACGGGCGTGTGTCTCAGCCATGTGTTCCACACGGCCTAGAGCGTGTGTCTTGGTCATGTGAAACCTACACCTATTTTTGAATTGAATTAATTAACCACACGGCCTAGCACATGGGTGTATGGCATGGTCGTGTATGCAATTCAGAGAGTTACACGGGGTCGAACACAACTTCCAACATGGACATGTCCCAGGGTCACACGGGCATGTCCCTTAGACCACATGGGCGTGTGAGCCCTTCACCTTGAAAATTTTTTGAAAAGTCGTGAAAAATTCTTAGAGGTCTCGATTAAGTTCTGACTCCATTCTAATGCTCGTATTGGGCCTCGAGGGCCCGATCAAGAGATGTTATGAATGTTCTTGACTAATGAGTAGTAATTTTCCTAATTTATTTTGAAAAATGTTTTGAAAGTTTTGGTAACTCTCCGTAACCCTGTTCTAGCAACAAATACTAGTTAAGGGTGTTACATTTAGTGGTATCAGAGCTACGGTTTAGCCGATTCTAGAATTTGACGTAGCAAACAAGAGTTTAGCTATACATGCCATTATATAACTTGTAACAGTGTGATGACTCATTATCATTTTAAATGTGTTTTTCATATAGTCATGTCATCCAACCAAACTAGTGCTGAATCCAAGGAAGCTGAGAGCAATGCTTTAGCTTCAGTTCAAAGAGTTGTGTCTGCATCTGG
This sequence comes from Gossypium arboreum, assembly GCF_025698485.1. Classification (NCBI taxonomy): domain Eukaryota; kingdom Viridiplantae; phylum Streptophyta; class Magnoliopsida; order Malvales; family Malvaceae; genus Gossypium; species Gossypium arboreum. Next base: position 59,411,782 of record NC_069078.1, on the reverse strand, counting down.
TAGTGAAAGGCTCGTGTCTGAAGGCTGAAGTGAGGAGACGAAACAAGCCTTCTTTCAAATGATAAATGAATGGTTTACCCAGTACTTGAGAACAAACTCTGTTGTACAACGACCTCCTCTACCTGTTCCTCAACCGATTCTTGAGGTACCACAGGGTGCCGAACCTGTTAAAATTGGTAAGCCTCCGATAGATAAAATCCGTAAGCATGAGGCAGAAAAATTTAGAGCTACCGTAGATGATGATCCGGAAATGGCTGAGTTTTGGTTAGAAAACACTATCTAGGTTTTTGATGAACTATCCTACACACCTGTCGAATGTCTGAAATGTGCAGTATCCCTACTGAAAGATACAGCTTATCATTGGTGGAATACCATAACTTCAGTAGTATCGAGGGAGAATGTCACATAGGAATTCTTCCAAGTTGAATTCAGGAAGAAGTATGTGAGTCAGAGATTTGTGGATCAGAAAAAAAAAAGAATCTCTAGAACTCAAACAAGGAAACATGACCATATCTGAATATGAACGGGAATTGTTCAGTTGAGCAAGTATGCTAAGGAATGGGTTCTAACTGATGCTAAAATGTGTATACGCTTTGAAGAAGGTTTAAATGAAGATATCAAGTTATTGATTGGGATTCTTGAAATAAAGGAATTTGTTGCGCTAGTTGACCAAGAACACAAAGCTGAGGAACTGAGTAAAGAAAAGAAATAAGCCAAGAGAGAGGCTCGGGTTTTTGAAAAAGAACTATGAGTAAGTTACAATCATTTGCTTCTAAGAAATTAAAGAAGTATTATGATCATGTGATCACCACTATGGGATATTTAGAAGAGAGCGGGGCTCTCAATGTTCTAACCCGAGGTTTTTATCTCCATCTATGACCAGTGTGGGTAGTGTCAATAATCCGAAACCTAAATGTAAACATTGTAACAAATTTCATCATGAGGAATATCGGTCTAGAAGTGGAGCTTGTTTTGGATGTAGTTCACTTGAGCATTTTCTCAGAGATTATCCAGAAATAGTTGAAAAAGAGATTGAACCACCTCTAAAGCCAAGTAATCCTATCTCGAGGGGTAGACCACCCCCCATCCTGACAATGTTGGTGGTAGTCGAGGTACTACCAAGGATACTATAGTTAGATCTGAGGCACGAGCACCTACAAGGACATATGCTATTCGTGCTAGAGAAGATGTCTCTGCACCATACGTCATTACTAGTACATTCTCTCTACTTGACACTGATATTACTGAATTAATTGATCCTGGTTCCACATATTCATACATATGCACGAACTTAGCGACTGTTAAAAATTAACCAATTGAATTCACTGAATTTGTGGTTAAAGTTTTAAACCCCCTGGGCCAGTGTGTTATGGTGGATAAAGTTTGTAAGAACTTTCAATTGATGGTAAAAGGTTATCACTTTTCGGCTGATTTGAAGTTATTGTCATTTGATGAATTTGATGTGATCTTAGGAATTGATTGGTTAACCCAATATGATGCAGTGGTGAATTGTAAACAGAAATATATTGTATTGAAATGTGAGAATAGTGAATTACTTCATGTTGAATCTGATAAACTGGATGGATTACCTAATGTGATTTCAGTAATGTCAGCACAGAAATATGTTAGAAAGGGGTGTGATGCTTATCTCGCATATGTGTTGAATTCTAAAGTATCTGAGTCAAAGATTCAATCAGTGCCAGTTGTATGTGAATTTCCTGATGAATTTCTAAAAGAATTACTTGGTTTACCACCGGATAGAGAAGTGGAGTTTACTACCGGATAGAGAAGTGGAGTTCTTTATAGACCTTGTTTCGGGTACAACACCTATATCCATAGCACCTTACAGGATGGCTCCTACTGAATTGAAAGAGTCGAAAGTACAGTTACAACAGTTGATTGACAGAGGTTTTTCTCAAACTAGTTTCTCACATTGGGGTCTGCCGGTTCTGTTCGTAAAGAAGAAAGATAGATCGTTGAGGTTGTGCATTGATTACAAACAGCTCAACAAAGTTACAATAAATAACAAATATCCATTGCCTCGTATTGATGACTTGTTTGACCAGTTAAAATGTGCCACTGTATTTTCGAAGATTGATATCTGTTCTGGTTACTATCAACTAGGGGTAAAAGAATCGGATGTGCCAAAGACAATTTTTAGAACCAGGTATGGACACTATGAGTTTCTTATGATGCCATTTGGCTTGACAAATGCACCTGCAGTGTTTATGGATTTGAAAAACATAATTTTCAACCCGTATTTAGACAAGTTTGTGGTGCTATTTATAGATGATATTGTGGTTTACTCTCGAGATGAAAATAAACATGCTAAACATTCGAGAGTAATGTTGCAAACCCTGCGAGAGAAACAATTGTACGCCAAATTCAGTAAATGTGAATTTTGGCTACGGGAAGTTAGTTTCCTTGGGCATATTATGTCTGCTGAAGGTGTCAGGGTAGACCTGAATAAAATTTCAGGCATTGTTAATTGGAAGCCACCGAAGAATGTGTCTGAAGTCCGAAGTTTTCTGGGACTAGCTGGTTATTATCGAATATTTGTAAAAAAAAATTCAATGATAGCTTCTCCGATGACTCGTTTGTTGCATAAAGATGTGAAATTTGAATGGACCGAGAAATGCCAGTAGAGCTTTGACAAATTAAAGGCTTTATTGGCAGAAGCACCTATATTAGTCCAGCCTGAATCGAGTAAGGAATTTACAGTTTATAGTGATGCGTCATTGAATGGATTATGCTGTGTTTTTATGCAAGATGGTAAGGTAGTAGCCTATGCTTCACGACAACTAAAGCCACATGAAAAGAACTACCCAACACACGATCTTGAATTGGCGGCCATAGTGTTTGCATTGAAAATCTGGCGGCATTACTTATTTGGTGAAAAATGTCACATATTCACTAGTCATAAAAGTCTAACATACTTGATGTCACAGAAAGATTTGAATTTGAGACAGCGCAGATGACTTGAGTTATTGAAAGATTATGATCTTATTATTGACTACCATTTGGGAAAAGCCAATATAGTGGCAGATGGTTTGAGCAGAAAATCCTTGTATATTCTTGTAAACTAAAAATATATAGGATTTTTCCTATATAATTCATCACCTTTTACTTAAATTTGTTATTAAAACCAAGTAATTGTTTAATAAGTTAATGAAATATATGAAAATATGAAATTGGGACATAGAAATTATTAAAATGTGATTTTATGCTTTATTATATAGTTTTTATGCGAAAATGACTTTTTTATATTAATTTAAGCATATTATATTTTTAAGCTATAAAGTGGGCCATGCATGATTAAATTAAATAATAAAATATAAAGTTATATTTAATAATTTATTTTATTATATTTCATTAATAAATTGGGTTTTAATTAATTAAGTAAATTGATTAATTAAAGTGGGTAAATTTTATTTTTTTGGTCCTTGAAATTATCTACTATTGTTGGACAGGTCTGAGAGCTTTATGTTAATTACAAAACCATCCAAATGGAGGGCCAAGTAAAACCCAAAATTCGGCTGCATGTGGATGTTCATAAATCAAATTTTGGTTCAATTACACAAGGTCTTTGAAGAGTTGAAGAAATCGGAGATTTGAAATTGACCGAGTCCTGATCCTGATGATGTTGTGGCACTTAAATCAAGCAAAAATCAGCCACACTTCCAAAAATCATGACCGGCCACCCTTGGAAGAATTTTCAAAAGATGGACACTCCTATTTTTAGCAATAAGACCCTATTTCACACTTATCCATCATCCCTCACTCATTCATCATTCTCTCCTTTCTCAACTCTCTTAGCTTTCTTTCTCCTCACGCCTATCATCATCTTTGAATAAAGATTTTTAGAAAATTAGCCTCTTACAGAGCCCTGGGTCGGCCACCTCGGAGAGCCATCAGTAAAGGAGCAAAGCGAAGGAACGAAGGAGCCCTCGTCAGTTAAAGTCTTGGGTGACAGCCACTTTGATTTAGGTTTAATCTTTCTTTTCTTTAATTTAATTCAAGAATGTTTGCTATGTGTTTACTGTTCTTGTTTATAACAATGATAGTTTAATTTTATTTAAGTTAGGATGATTACTTTAATTAAATAATAATTATTTTATTCATGCTTATAATGTTTATGCCTCAATCGATCATGTTTTCAATTAAAATCAAGTCTGTATTTCGTTCATACGTGATTGAAATGCACTTGAATTAGCTGAGCGATCCTAACCAAACGATGGCTAATGGACGCATAATTGAAATGTGCATGCTCAATTTAGATCCTAACCCGATTAAATTGCAGGTTGCATAACAACCCTAACCAGGCTCTGTTATATGCATAGTTTTTAGATTTGTGTGATTAAACTGTTTCAAACCTAACATGTCCCTGTTACCTCGCACAAATACTAAGAAACCCTTAGTAAATAAGGATTAGTAAAATGCATATTTACTAGGTAAAGGATTCCGAAAGGACCTAATGTGGTTTCCAAACTCATGAAAGATCAAGTTGCCATGGAATATTTTTCGAATATTATTAAGCATGTTGATAATAAATTGAGTTTAATTAAAGTAATTGTCCTAGCTTATTTCTGTTATAATTGTTTCTTATTGTGTTAATTTTGCTAAAATCTATTTCATTCATATAATTGCATGTTAGGATAAATCACATTAGGAATCATTGCATCTAGATTAATTTTGCATAATTTTAATCAATACTTCCAAATCAAATTGTGTTTCTATTTACCAAATTGTTAATAATATTTTTATAATTGAGTGACGTAGCATGAATACAATCCCTATGCAGACGATAACTCGATACTTACTTATTACTTGATAACGACTGTGTATACTTGCACAAACCCGAGCGTTACAACTCTGCAAGCAATAAATACCCGATTATTATTGTCTGATGATGGTTCAATCATAGCCGAGTTAAAAGCTAGACCAATGTTTTTGCAACAGATTTCTGAAGCTCAGAAAAATGATAGTAAGTTGCAAGCAAAACGGGTATAGAGTGAATTAACTCCTAACTCAGAATTTCAGATCGGGACTGATGGTTGCTTGTATTTCAGAGACAAAATATGTGTACTGAAAAGTTTAGAATTGGTACAGAAGATTTTGAATGAAGCTCATAATGGTAACATGTCTATACATCCTGGTAGTAATAAAATGTATAATAATCTGAAAAAGATGTACTGGTAGCCGAGAATGAAACGAGATATTTTTGAGTTCGTATCTAAGTGTTTGATATGTCAGCAAGTAAAAGCTGAACATCAGTTACCTTTTGGACTAATACAGCCAGTTATGATACCATAATAGAAATGGGAAAGAATTATCATGGACTTTGTAATGGGATTACCCCTATCTCCAAAGAAGAATGATGGCATTTGGGTAATCGTTGATCGGTTGACAAAGTCTGCACACTTTATTCCAATACGTATGGATTATTCATTGGATAAATTGGCTGAATTATATTTTTCTGAGATTGCCAGGTTGCATGAAGTGCCTGTCTCTATTATTTTAGATAGAGATCCTCGGTTTACATATCGATTCTGGAACAAACTGTAAGAAGCTTTGGGTACTTAGTTACATCTTATCACAACATTTCATCCCTAGACAGATGATAAATCTGAATGGGTAATACAGATCTTGGAAGATATGCTTCTATGTTGTGTACTTGAGTTTGAAAGTAACTAGGAAAAGTATTTGCCTTTGGTTGAATTTGATTATAATAACAGTTACCAGTTTAGTATTAAAATGACATCTTATGAAGCTTTTTATGGTCGCAAATGTAGAACTCCATTATATTGGATAGAACTCAGTGAGAAAAAGTTAAACAGAGTCGACTTGGTCTGAGAGACAGAGGAAAAAGTGAAAGTAATTTGAGACAACTTGAAAGTAGCCTCTGATCCTCAAAAGTCTTATGCTGATTTGAAACTAAAAGAAATAAAATTTCAAGTCAGTGACAAAGTATTCTTGAAAGTGTCACCTTAGAAGAAAGTTCTCCAGTTTGGACGCAAAGGAAAATTGAGTCCACGATTCATTCGACCATATGAGATTACAGAAAGGATTGGACCGGTTACATATCGGCTAGCTTTACAACCAGAGCTTGATCGGATTCATAATGTTTTTTTATGTGTCTATGCTACGGTGGTATCCATCCGATCCTTCATATGTTATCTCTCTGACAGAAGTAGAGATTCATCCTGATATGACATATGGTGAAGAACCAATCAAAATCTTAGATCGGGAAATAAAAGAGTTAAGCCTTTTTAGTAAAAGTTCTTTGGCAACAACATGGTATTGAAGAGGCTATCTGGGAGCCTGAGGATACTATGAGAAAGTAATACCTGAATCTTTTTATTGGAAAGATTTTCGAGGACAAAAATCCCTAAAGGGGGGAGAGTTGTAACAGCTCATTTTTCAGTGAAATTGGAACAGTGGTTTTGGGACCACAAATCCGATCCAAAAATATGATTTATTTTTATATCATTATATGGTCCGTATTATAATAGGCATGTCGTGTGAAAATGTTGATATGAAAATTTTATCGATTAAGTGTTTAATTACTGAAGGACTAAATCGCATACAATGCGAAAGTCGAATTCTAGTAGCTATAAGGATCAAATTGTTATGGAATTCAAAACTAGAGGTCCTTATATGGCAATTAGACTATTAAGAAAAGTATGTAGATTTTTCTTGATGACTCATCCATAGAGATATAAAAAAGGGCAAAGACTAAATTGAAAATAGCAAAATACTTAATTAATTAAAAAGATGATAAAAGAAATCATCTTATTTTATGTCATCTTCAACCCAAAACACATGGAAACCCTAGGAGAGAGAAAAAAAACTTTCAAGGCCTAATTGGGTAAGTTCTCTTGTCCCGATTTAGTAATTTTGGTATTTTTGAAACCGGGATAGCTTAATCTCTCTATTTGAGGGATTAATTTGAAAAGTTATCAAGGTATGAAAAATGGGTCATTGATGTATATGCTGGAAATTAAAAATTTATGGTAGAAAATGAAAGATTATTGATAGATAAACAATTTTTACAAAGTAATTTTTGATGAAAACATAATTTAGTGACTAAAATGAAAAGTTGTAAAATTTGATAAAAAATTATGAAATTTAATGAATACATGTGCTGTAAAATTTGTAATGGAGCTTTGGTTAGGCTTGAAATAGGGAGTAATTTGCACAAGTTTCATTTTCCGGGCCTAGGGACAAAACCAAAATTTATGGAAAAGTTAGGGGCAAAATGGTAATTTTTCCTAAGACATAAATTGAGTCCATTTAAATATGAAATTTGTAAAATTTATGGTTAAATTCATTTATATAGATCCGGACAACACTAATTCAAGGTTAGATCGAGGAAAAGAAAAAGTTTCGGATTAGTAGACTTTTTACGCGAACAAATGTCGAGGTAAGTTCGTGTAACTTAATCGGGCATGTAATTATGTTAATTGAATGTTGTGCTTGTATGTAATGTGGTTTATGTTAATGTGTTTTACTTGTATGCTATTATGGAAAATTGATACATGCTTGAAATGGTGATAAAGGGTTAAGTCCCGATTGAATGTGAATTCTGAGTAATTATATGCGCTATCCCGAAACTAATAAGGTGCTACATTTGTTGCAGACGAGATTTAGCTTGGACGAGTAATCCCATTGACCTTGTTATAGAAAGGATTTAGCCTGGATAGGTAATCCCGATATAATACCTCTCAAGCATACGTTACGATTAGGGTTTAGCTTGGACTGGTAATCCTAATCGAGCTCCTCTGAACATACATTATATAAAAGATTTAGCCTGGACTAGTAATCCTGTTATATGATAAGTGGCTCGAGAGAGCGCTTCTTGGTTAAGTGTCCTAAAAGGTACCCTTAAATAAGAAATTGACGGATTATTGAATCGTACACTTCGAGTGTACTACTTAAGCATCCATCTGAATTTAATGATTCAACAGACATAAAAATCTTGACATGGCATGAGAATTTTGAGATGAAATGATAATGACTTGAAAGAATATTGCTTTATGAGCTCATCTATGTTACTTGATTGATATGAAGATTTTGGTAACTAACATGTTTGATTGAATGTATGTGATTAGGCAATTTAGCCAAATGGATGGAAACATGACATTGTATGCTTAGATTTAATAAACAAGATTGGTAAGTTTAGTTTCCGTTATACGAACTTACTAAGCATGTAACTCTTACTCCATTTTATTTTCTCCTGTTTTATAGTGCTCGGAAGCTCGTGAAGGTTGGAAGATCGTTGGAGCATCGTTACACTATCAACTAGTCATTTTGGGTATACTTAGTAAAATCATTTTGGTATAATGGCATATATAGGACAACTTGGCCAATAGTGGCTTGAAATGTCATTTTGTAACCTAATCATTGGAATGGCTAGTAAGGGTTCATTTTGGTATGACTAATTAGATTATTATGATATATATATATATATATATATATATATATATATATACATGTGTTATGTTAAGAATATGTAATCAATGTTAAGATTGCCTAAGTTAAACTAAGGTAAGGTTGTGACCATGTATGCTTATAGTGATATACCTTGTGAATGATAGGCATTGTCTAATTTGAATGCTTGAATTGGTTGGTATTGAATGTGTGACACTCGACATGGTAACACGGGCATATGGTTAGGTCGTGTGTCCCCTGCACCTTCATTTTGAGAAACAAAATGCTCAGAATTGGGCACACAGGCAAAGACACGGGCATGTGTCATGGCCGTGTGAAACCTGCACCTATTTTCGAATTGAATTAATTAACCACACGGCCTAACACACAGGCGTGTGGCATGGCTATGTGTGCAAGTCAGAGAATTTCATAGGGTTGAACAGGACCTATAACACGAACATGTCCTAGGGTCATACAGGCGTGTCCCTTGGACCACACAGGTGTGTGAGCCCTGCACCTTGGAAAAATTTTGAGAAGTCACAAAAAATTCTTAGATGTCTCGATTAAATCTCAACTCGATTCTAATGCACGTATTGGGCCTCGAGGGCCCTATAAAGGGACGTTATGAATGTTCTCGGCTAATAACTAGTAATTTACCCAATTTATTTTGAAAAATATTTTGAACGTTTCGGTAATACTCTATAACCCTGTTCTGGTAACGGATACGGGTTAGGAGTGTTACACAGTGAATCAAACGTATGCAAAGTGGTGGGCCTGTTGAGTCCATGACTCAATTAAGCATGGTCTTAATTTTGTACAGGAAATGAATAATTCTAAAACACGGATATGAAAACTCAATATTTATCATTTTTCAAGAAAGTAAAATTTCTCAAACCCATTTTCTGTTCTCTTTGAGTCATTGCATCTCTCTTTTTTCTTTGATATTCAATATTTTCCATCAAAATCGATTCTTTAGAGCAATCAAAATTATGAGAAAAGAACAAAGATTTTAGCAGTAGTTACTAGTTGTAGAGGAATGAGTTGAAATCCCTATTCTTCCCCAAGAAATCATGGTGGAAAGCCTTTCAAGATTAGTTGTCAAAACACTTTGCAAATACAAATATGTCTTAAAACAATGACTTTCTCTTATATCAAATCCCCTTTTAGGACATGTCAACACCTGAAATTGTTGGTTCTACCTATGTGTTCCTGGTAGGAGTTCTTAATGGTTGCCTTTGTGTGCTTCATAACTTCCATCTGATGCACGATGATTTTTGGATGATGACTGAGTATGGTATGGGTGGATTGTGGACTAGATTGAGGATTCTGATGCTTCGAACCCTACTCAGTGGTTTTTGACTTTTTGTTTCTCGTAGGAAGGTACTGTGTTTCGAGCCATTCACTTGTTTCCTCGTCATGATATAATAAAGCTTCAAAAAAGCACATTTGTTTAGTGGAAGCATTAGGTTAGTCTTATTATTGATGGTTATGGACTAACTGACTTTATCACCGACACAGTGGCTACTCCTCCTTCGGTTGTCCTTGATAAAGAAGGGAAGTTGGTTTTGAATCCTAATTTTGCTACTCATAATCAACAAGATTAAATTGTTGGCTTCTTCATTGTTATCTACTATCATTACCGATGTCTTACCTTACTTTACAGGCACTACCACGACTTATGCTATTTGGAGCAAGGCTTGTCTTCTCTTTGTGGTGACGTCAAACACCATGGTGTCTCACTTAAGGCACTCGTGTCAGTCTTTGAAGAAAGATCATCTGATTGTGAAGGAGTATTTGGCCAAAATCAAGGCCACTTGTGATCTTTTAAGTGCTTCCAGTCATGATGTTCTTGATGAAGAATAAGTGAGCGTCATCTGTGTTGGTTTTTCAATGGAGTTTGACTCAGTCTTGACATTTGCCTCATCTGTTTCTGAGTCCCTTCTGTTGGATCGTCTCACCAGCATACTTATTGAGTGTGAGAATTGACAGAAATAATTTGTAGTTGAGGTTTCGGTTCAAGCGAATCTGATTCAACAGTCTACTCCGTTTGGGTCTTCTCAGGTAGAACAGAGTCCTCGATCGAGTCCTATTTGTCAGACCTTTCACCTCGTGGTCGAGCTTCCTATCATGGTCGTGGTCTTCTACAATGTTAACTATGTGGCCGGTTAGGACATATTGCTAAAAAAATGCTATTACCGATTTGATTGGTCTTTTGGTGACTCTTTGCTGACAAAGAAAGGGTTTGGTTTTAGGTATAACCCTAATGATGCAATCTGTTACTCATAAGGCCCATTGATTTAGACCAGGCCTATAATGTATACCAATTATGTCTCTGTAGCCACTCTTGTCACATGGGCCTAAGCATATGGTTTTTCAAGTGTAACAGCTACTCACATGGACTCGTATGGATTTTCAAATTTGGCAGCTACTCACATGGGCCCGCCTTATTCTAATGTTTATGGCTCATCTCAAATTTTACTTGGGTCTTCGCTTACTTCTCATTGACAACCTGTTAGTTCTCATGTTTTGTCAAAATCTGGTTCAATCACTACTTCTATGCATTCTTTTTGGATAGTAACAAACCCACTGACGTTACAACTTCGTATTCTGATTTTGAGGCAACGAATCATGTCTGTAGTGATGCTTCTTTGTTGTATGGTACCAGTGAATACTCAACTATGACACCCCTACTCATGAGAGATGGTACACGAGCTAATATTGCACATTTAGGTCATAGTACTAAATTTACATCAACCAAACAATTGCCTTTGATGAATGTGTTACATGTGCATAATTTTTTTCGAGTTTCATCATTTTTATTATCTTATAAAGGATATTCAAACCAAGGAAATATTGCTTCACAGCCGCACACATGATAGGTTGTATAGATTTTCTCTAGTATTTTCCTCTATTGCTTCGAAGTCCATTCGTGATCTAGAATTGTGCTTAAATAACACCGGGTTGGAGAATAGTCCTATCTCTACTTTTTGTAGTACATTTGAATTGTGGCATCGACGACTTGGACACCCGTCATCTCGGGTCCTTAGGTCTGCCTTAAAATTTTGGTAAGATTTATGTATAATATGTAGCATGTTTGTTCTGCATGTCATCGAGGGAAGTCTCATAAGCTTCCATTTTTTAGCTTCTATTACTATTTACAATAATCCTTTTGATCTTGTGGTTTCTGATTTATGGGGGTCAACTCTTGTGGATTCTGAGTCGAATTGGTATTGTGTTACATTTTTGGATGTGCACATTCGATTTACTTGGTTGTATCTTCTTAAAAAGAAACTTCAAGATGTTGATCGTTTTATGTATTTTTAGAAGTTTGTTAAGGTGCAATTTCACAAAGACATCAAGCAATTTAGAGTGACCGGGGTGGTGAATTTTGGTATTTCACTTCTTATCTTTCTCAACATGGCATCATTCATCAAGTCATTTGTTCGTACATATCAGAACATATTGGTATTGTTGAACGAAAGCACTATCATGGGGTTGAGGTTGGTCTTACATTACTTGCTCAGGCTTACTTGCCAATAAAGTGTTAGGGGTATTCTTTTTCATGTGTTATTCATTTGATCAACCGCTTACCTGCTTTGGTTCTTAAAGATCAGTAGCCTTACTCAGTTCTTCATGGTAATCATCCTGATTATGCTTATCTTCAGGGTTTTAGGTGTTGTTGTTACTTGTACTTATGACCATTCAATTGTCACAAGTTAGAGTTCAGAACACAAGGGTTATCAATGTCTTGTTGCTAATGGTCGAGTGTTTGTTTTACATCATGTGGTGTTTAATAGAACCAGTTTTTGTTTGCACCATCAACTGGTGTTACTTATTCGCATTCGGATTCAAATTGTGTTACCACATGTGTTCCTGTGGTATATCATCGTTCTATGCCTAAGCCGTATGGTGTCTTGTCATCTCATTCAGGTACTCAGGTTTTAGCATCTCCTGTTGTGCGTCTTAGTCAATCATTAGGGTGTTCTCTTGATTCTTCTTCTTCAACTACTAGTCTGCTTATAGAGATTGGTGGTATTACACATGATGATGGGTTTAGTTCATGTTCTCCTACACTTGAGGTTCCAACTCTTATTGTTCATGATGATGCTATTTTTCACTATCGCCGGTTCTTTCCATCAATACTCATCCTATGGTTAACCAGTCGAAAGTAGGTATTTTAAAACCAAAAGTCTTGACTTTTGATCTTAATGAACGTAAACCTCGCAATATGGGGAAGGCTTTTGTTAGTAATGAATGGAGGAAAGGTGCTCAAGAGGAATATGATGCCTTAATCCATAACAATACTTGGACTTTAATCTGTTATCTTCGGGTCATAAAACTATTGGCTATAAGTGGATATTAAAGTGAAACTCATTTCTGATGGTACTGTGGGTCAACGAAAGGGAAGATTAGTTGGAAAAAGGTGTTCTTAAGTTCCTGGTTTTGATTTTTTGAAACATTTAGTCTAGTGATTAAATCTACTACGATTTGTACTATTTTTTCCATTGTTTTTACAAAACCTTTGTAGTTGCGTCAAGTGGATGTGAACAACGCTTTTCTTAATGGTGACTTAACTGAAGAGGTATACTTGCAACAACCTCTTGGTTATGTTTAGAATGATGCTAATGGTCAACAACTTGTTTGTCAATTGAATAAAGCTTTGTATAGGTTATGACAGGCTCCGAGAGCGTGGTTTGACAAGTTGAATGAATTTCTTATTTCTATTAGGTTTGCGTTTTCTAAATCTGAGGCTTCTTTGTTTGTTCGGGTTACCAACACATGTCACATATATGTATTGGTTTATTGAATGATATAGTCATTACTGATAACTCGGATAGATAAATTCATGGGTTTGTTAGTAGGTTGTATACTAAGTTTTCACTCAAAGATATGAGACTTCTTCATTATTTCTTAGGCATTGAAGTTACTCATCTCAATGGTGGTGGGCTACATCTAAGTCAGCAGAAGTATGTGCTTGACTTGTTGGAGCAATGTTGTATGGAGAATGCAAAAGGAGTTCTTATACCTATGGTTAGTTATTGTCAGTTGTGTAAACATATGGGATGGGGCATTTGAAAATCCACATGAGTATCAAAGCATTGCTGGGGCATTACAATATGTGGTACTTACTTGTCCTGACATTGCTTATGTTGTCAATCGCATTTGTCAGTTCATGCATGCCTCGACTAATGTTCATTATGTTACGGCTAAATAAGTTTTGTGTTATCTTTGTGACACTATTAATTATGGTATACAAATACAGCCTTCTGACAGGTTATCTTTGGTTGCATATGCTGATGCGAGTTGGGGTCTTGATTTTAATGATCGTCAGTCCACCACAAGGTATTGTGTGTTTTTTGGTGGTAATCTTGTCTCTTGGTGTTCTAAAAAGCAGCAGGTTGTGTCTGGTCGATAGTAAAGGTTGAATATAGGAGTATTTTTGCTGTTGTTGCTGACCTTACACGGCTTAAGTCATTGTTAAGTGAGTTTAACATGGTTCCAAACAACAAATCTGTTATTTGGTGTGACAATTCAAGTGACGACGTTGTTTCAGCCAATCTAGTTCTTCACTCAAAATTCAAACACGTTGAGCTTGATTTATTCTTTTTTCATAAGAAAGTTGATGATGGGAAGCTTGTTGTAGGTGAAGTTTCAACACTTGATCAGGTTGCTAACATACTTACCAAGTCGTTATCCTCCACATTTTTTTTAGTTGCAGAGCAAACTTAGTGTTAGAAGACATGGGTGATGGGTGAATATTAGAGTAACTAAGAGCCAGTTGGAGTAATTAGTTTGTTTAAAATTTGTTAGCAGCAGTTGCTGCTATTTTTCTCTGTATAAAACATGTCATTCGTTGTCTGAGAATGGAAATGTTTTTTCTCTATTCTTTAATGATAAATCAAATATAGTCTCTCTTTTTTTCTCTGCTCATAGTTGTTTTTGATACATTCTTTCACTTAGTCTCTCATATGTATGCATGAAGCCACTATGTTTGGCACAGAACGGAGAAGCCCTGCTGAATGTTGATGGAAAAACTGTTGTTGTACAACTTGAAAGACAATAGTTATAAGTACTTAGTAGTTGATGTCATTTAGACAGGGGATGGTTTTGTAGCAGATACCAACTTGGAGACCCTCGTTTCGCCCAAGGGCTTCTGTCAGACTTAAATTTGCAATATCGAGTGCTAATGAAATTCGGAGAACTTGGGGAGTAGTGATAGGAGCTTAATATGATAAACTTGTTGCATCTTTTCCAGTTATGTTCTCTACTAGTTCATGTAAATTGTTGTTTTACTTGTTTGTGGCTCTTTGACATATCTAATTTGCTGCTTATATTTTGGAAATTGTTGATCTGCTAGGTGATATTAGAATATACCCAATGGTGAGAGGCTCATGAGTGCCAATACAAACAGCTTTCATGTTTTATCCTGATATTAGAATATACCCAATGGGGAGAGGCTCATGAGTGCCAATACAAACAGCTTTCATGTTTTATCCTTTCCAGACAAGAAGGTTGAGGATTTGAGTGGCAAATCTTCAGGGTTTAATCATCAACATATAACCATAATGTAGCCTTATAATAATCTCTTTAGTAGGATCTTATTCATGTTGATTTATTTGACATTGTCTTCATTTAGTTAGATTTTTAGATTCAATATAAGTCGGTCTTTAATAGTATAAAATTATATATATATATATATATATATATATATATATAAAAGAGAAACTATTTAAAACAAATTACATTTAATCAAATACCCAAAAATTTTGAAAGACGTACAAATTTTATGCAAATTACACCGAACTCCTTATACAACATGTTTTGTGACAATAAAACAGTAAACGAAAAAAACTAGAGGATAGTGCCTTAGGGGTATTCTCGTCATAAAAAAATTTCTGGTGGGACTTGTAATAGACCCGTTTACATGCCTACAGATATTTTTTTCTTTGTTTCTTCCTTTTCGTATTCGATGTGAGATGAATTTACATGCTTAATATATATTAGAGGGAAAATTGAACTATACGGTTATACTTATAAGCTACTATGTCGGACAAAAATTATCTCCTTGATCAAGGCATGAGGGCAGCCTCTTGAACGAAAGGCTCGGTGACATTAACAAAATGTTCAGCTTCCCTCTCCACTTGCTCCCAACACCGACGGCTATCTTTTCCTTCGTTCATCTTCTTCACGAAAGCTACAAACCGTCTCCAGTTGTCCGGCTGAAAGAGTGACGGGTTCATCCTCAAGTATGTAAACGAAAACATCTGCCTATCATTTGAGGATCCATCAATATTCAATGATGACGCTTTTAAGATCTGCTCATGCGCCGATTCGTCGTATCGGGGCAGTGCATTCTCCCCGGCAAGTGGAACTTGTGCTTCTTTGGTAGCTAAACCCACTTGTCGAACTAGGTTCTCCGGTGCACATAGGGCATCTTGTGGCTGCTCATGATCTCGCATTTCTATACAAGTGAAATTGAAAACAGCACCATATCGAGCTACCATTTGAGCCATCGGGAGGTAGCCGTCTCGGAACCTTGTGTTGTAGTACCCTGCAGTGAGTTCAGCAGCATGTGATCGACTTCCATAGTGCCAGTGAATACCGGCAACTTTTACAGAGATCTTCACTCCTGTAGCTTCAAAAACAGAGGATGCCGAACATAGAATTCGCTCACCGTGTTCAATTAGAGTTTGAGAATACCATGAAAGAAAGAATTCACCATACTGGCTGTTCCAACCACCACCATCTTTCTTGAAAAATGGCGTATCTTCAGGCCAACTATTGTAGTGACCGGCATCTGTCGGGCCTGTGCTACCCCATTCTGGCTTACCTGCTGCTTCTGCAGCTGCTTTTAGGCTGCTAAGCATATACTGCATTATACAACATCCAACCTTGGTCAAGAAACACAAAGAAAGCAGCAACACGCGAGCTAAAATATACATATAAAGAGACCGTTGCTTATGTAGCTCTATCCGACCCAATTTTGGACATTGATACAAGAAATAATCATTCAAAATATAAATTTTTTGAATAACATGAAAGTAGCAACATGAGAGCTGATATTAGATATAAAAGAGATAATTGCTTATGTTGCTCCATCCAAAATATCTCCGAACATTGCTATAAGGATACAATCATTCAAATACATAAAAAATTAAACTACCGAATCTAATGCATATTCATGCCTAACATTCAAACTCGAATCAAACAATATAAATTCCAACTTTAGTTAAGAAACATGAAGAAAGTGGAAACTTCGGAGCTGATATAGATAAAAGAGAGATCACTGCCTATGTTGCTCTGTCTAATACATGTTTAGACATTGATACGACAATACAATCAATCAAATAAATTTATACAAATATTATGAATAATTGAACTATTTATGTCAAAACACATATCCGTATTCAAGACAAGTATTTGAAACCAAATGATATTAAAAGAACCTTATCATAACATTGGAAGGCTCCAATTCCAGGGAACTTCCATATCCCATTTTCCTCAGGGTATGAAGGATACCGAAGCTCACCTGCCGGACCCATTCCCACTTGAATTTCCTGTTGAGAAAAACAACTATTTAGCACCTAATTTAGTCAAATATTAGTGATTTTCTGCAATTTTTAAATGTAAAGCAAAAAAAAAAAAAAAATTCAAATAGCTAAATTCGAATATCCAAATCAAACAGCCATAAAAATAAAAGAAATTCAACTCGTAAATATCAAAAAGTTAATATATGCAATATGCAAGCAGAACAGACATCACCACATCCCGCAATATCTATTGCTAATTCTTTAATATGTTTTTTTTCCAAATCAGGATGTCCACCATCTTGTAGCGACTAATTCCAACAGGTAACTTTATTCCGACTAATTCCAACAGGTAACTTCATTCCTATGAGTGAATATTGAACCCCAACTCATGGTAAGAAGACAAGATGAATAACCACCACAACTCTGTTAATATTGGTTTTTAACAGTATAAACAAAAGGGATTTAAAGGATTATGAAAAAGTAGTGAAATTAAATACCACAATGGTGTCACCAAGTAGATGTTTGAAGTTGTCCTTAAAGGCACGCATGAAATCAGCGTAACATTGAACTGGAGACCGGCCTTTCAAGACCAGTAGAGAATCGCAACCCAGTGAAACGTATTCGTAATTCCTTCTTCCCCATTGATCTGTGTATGCAAGGTCTGAATCTTTCTCCATCTCTTCCCTTACCCATTTTGGCAATGGAATACTGCCAAAAAGATCAAAACTATTTATTTTTCAAAAAATAATTCGGTAATTTTATAAATGAAAGTGGGAGGGGAAGGAAGAAAAAATACGGACGTGCAAGAGTCACCGACGTTGCTGCCGCACTGATGGAACGACATGACGGCCTGGACTTTGAGGCCATGTTTCTTGGCCATATCGAGGAGCTCGGTGTAACCACCCCAATTGTAAGCACCCGGAGCTTCCCTCTCCACCAGTCCCCACCAAACGTCAATCATTATCCCCTCCACACCGGCGCTTTTCAAAGCGTGAAGACTAGCATTCATCGCCTTCTTCCTATTGACCGTGTTCCCATTCGTCACGCTATCCAACGGCATCATCACGAACACTGACACTCCTTTCTTCTCATCCTTCCTACCTCCATCTGTCCACTCCGCCGTCCCCGCCACCTCTTCCACCGTCATCTCCAGCGGCGACGACGTCGCGAATGCCTGGCATGCTACTGAAAGATCCGGACGCAGCATTGGGAGGTTGATCAAATACGACCACTCCCCGGCGCTGTTCGGTGTGAGTGGCGGTGTTAACATAGGTGGGGATGCATTTTCTTGGGGGCTATTGGATCGGAGATTCCCGGCGGGTGATTTCCAAACTGCCGATGGACTCGCTGTTGCTGATGATGGTTGTTCTCCGGAGGCGAATTCCGTCGGAATTTGTTTGCCGGAAAGAGTTCCAATCTGTTGTCCCAAATTCATTGCCATTTTTTTTCTTCGATTGAAGTGACTGAATGAGAAGGAAAAAAGTAGACTATGTTCGTCAAAGAAACCGTTTTCGAGGGATGCTTTGAAGGTGAGCGGAACGTTAAATCAAAGAAGAGGACTCAGATCGACTCATTTTTATAGTAATGAGATTAAAGTGATGGTTTAATTGTGAATTTCGTCCTTCTATTTTAAAATAGTTAATATCCTAATCCTTTATTTTTTAATTTGTTAGAATTTGATCCTATCGATACTTTATGAAAATTGAGAAGTTGTTGGATATCATTGTTAAACTTTTCATGAAATTATTGTCCTAGAAATTAGTAGCTTAGCAATTTATATGTAAGAAATTGGAAAATAAAATTATTTAATAATTTATATACAATAAATTATTCAATTTATATGTTTACCAATAACTGGACTAACTTTTGAATTCTCACAAAATACGAAATCAAAATTTAATAAATTAAAGTAGAAGGACAGAATTCTTAATTATCATAAAGTGAAGGGATGAAATTCTAGAATTAGACCTTTTGTTTTTTCTTTTTGAACTAACCATTAATCTATTTTTAAAATGCAATTGATCCTAGAATCTACGTGGCGGAAGGAACAGGAATCTAGGAGGCTACTGCTACGATTGCTCGATTTAAGTGAGGGCGGACGGTGAGATTGATTTGTGGATTGAAGGATTTAAAAAGGATAGCAAATGAAGTTGAGACGCGTGGTTATTAAATATCACGTTTCCAAATTTGTCGGGCTTTTGTCTTTTTGGGATGTCAACAAAGGGAGACACGAGGAAGCGGTTGAGGGGAAGTAGGACGGGTGATGATGCTACTGCCTGTCGGTTTAAGGACGTGTGTACGGGAGATATAAACGGTGAGAAAATAAATTTGTTTTTTATTTTTGACACTTTTTATTATTAATATATTTATAAATTTATAAAATATTCATTTAATTATTTGAATATTTGTTTTATCTTTTGAACACCATCCATTAAAAGGTTGACGAGAAGATTATATGATAATTTTAAAATTAGTATAATAGTAAGTTTAGTCTTTTATATTTATATATTGTATCAATTTAATATTAGTTCTAAAAAATTAATATTCAACATTTACATATTTTGTAATTTGGTCTTATTTTTTCTTTTTAATTTTAATTTTTTACCATGTCACCTAAAAAGCTAAAAGAAATGTATATCCACTAAATTATGTTAGTTTTGATATGCCAAGTGCCTATAACAACATTTAAAATAAATTTTATATATTTTATTAACTAAATCATTTAGTGTTCAAATATTTTCAAAATATTTCAAAAACTTAAAAAATACGCAAAATCATGTTTTTAATATGTTTTAACTTATCTAAATGTTTTTGAGTAAATGCTAAAGTGTTTTTAAGTGTTTGAAATTGATTTTATGCAAGCCTGGAACAATGTTCCGATACTTATATTATATGTATCCAAACATACAAAGTCAGTAATCTCGGAACTCAAATTGTGGGTAAGGTATCGGTACATTTCTTTGATGTATCAATACACACCTTAGAGGTATCAATACATTTCTTGCATGTATCGATATATTGTTCTATGCATCGACACATTATTGTCAAAATAAGCACTAACAACTATTTTTTATAGATGTGTCAATACATACGATAACACCCTTTACTCGATCTAATAACAGACCTGGATAAGAGATGTCGCATTAAAATTTTCATAACTTTTCATAATATTTAGAAACTTAATTTACTATTATTGGACCCAATTTCAACTTTTGAAATTTATTCACATTTTATATCAAATTTTATACATATATCCACCATCTGAGCTTATTTCATTGCCTTAAAATTTAATTTTATTTATTCAAACTAATTTATAACAAATTTTTATATACAACTCAAACAAATATTCCAAATCACATATAAATAACAACAATCTAACTAACCAATTTCAAATTTTTACTATTTAATTTCATTCATGATTATTTATCAAATATTTCATAGAATCAAGTATATAATTATTATGCCCATAATTTTACTTAAATCTTTCAAAATTTACAAAATAGTCTCTATAATTTAGAATTTACAAATTTTGCAAAGCAACCTGAAATTCAAGTTTTACAGTTTTTATGATTTATCCTTGAAATCCCAAATTTACACAGTTTTACAATTTAGTCCTTGAAGATCAAATTTTCTTATTTTATAGTTCAATCTCAAATCTTAGTTTGAGCAGTTTTGCGAAACAATCCCTTTTCTAAAATTTCCAAATTTTACAATTTAGTTCCTACAACTAAAATTGCCAAAATTTCCACAAATTAGTCCCCGATTTTCAAACCATTAAACTTTCATATTCTCTTTTCAAAATTGTAAATTCTCAATTCATATAAATTAGTCCTAAAACTCATGTTTTGAGATCTTTACAATTTAGTCCCTGTGGTTTCAAACTTTACTATTTTATGTTCAACTTTCCAATCTTTCGTATTTCATAACCATATAATTTAGTTACTACATCAACTTTTAGATTTCATTACTCAACCCTTAGAATTCAAAATTTTACAATTCGGTCATTACTTTAATTTTTATCAATTTAATCACTTAACAAATCATTTTTAAGTTACTCATCCAAATAATATCCAAAATAAATATTTATCACTTTCAACATAATAAATACACAATTCCATCATTCCAAATAATTAATTCCAACTTAAATATTCTTAATAAAACACTCACACTTTCTTACTTTAAATTATTCACTTAAAATCATTCACCAAATTATTCAAAAATCATTCATTTCATACATAAACATTATATTTTATTTACTTAGACATATGAAATAATTAAACAAGATTAGTTCTTACAATATCTCATCGAATTAAACACTCAAATAAACATAACATGATAATTTAAACTACTTACCTTAATTTCTTAACTATTTTCTTCACATAACGATGCTTTCTCACACTTTCATCTTCATCTTCAAGCTTCCATGGTTGGTTTCATACGAAAGGACGTTTTTGAATTAGAATTGTAACACTGCTCGCCCGCCCTGATCGTCGAGTCCGAGTTATAGGATGTCACATTCATTGTCGGAGCAACTACGGTCAAATCAAAGTAAAATATTCACATACATATGTAATCTAATCCCAAACATATTCATTTATTGGTTAAACAATCAAAATCGAGCCTTAATCGACCTTACAAAAGCTCTTTTGTTGACCCAGGCATAAAATAGGACCAAATTGCAAAGTTTCAAAACTATAGGGCCAACGTCGCCAAAAAGTTTGTCACGTTATGACGTCAGGCCACTTGACATCACTACATCACTGATTGTCGGTCGGTATTGTGACAAGGAAGAAATGTCATCGGGATGAGGACTTTATTTTTGGTAAAATTGATCCATTCGGTACCTTTTTCAATGTTTCTAACCACACCTATCAATATGTGTACCAATTACTTAGCTCATGAAAGAATTACAATCCTATGAGTTGATGTTGAATGGTGATAAGTTGGATTAGGAGAAACTTGAGGCAAACTTAGTTGTGAGCCCCTCATCCTCTAAGGGGAAGCAGAAAGCTAAAGGAAAGAAGAAACTGACTAAGTCTTAGGATCCACATCGTGTGAATAGAAAGAAGGATAAGAAATCAAAATATCCTAAAAAGATCAAATGTTTCTTCTACAACAGGAAAGGCATTTTCAGATCAAACTATGAGGAGTATTTGGATTACCTAATCGAAAAGGGCAAAGTTATAGAACTTTTTGTGGTTGAAGCTTGCTTAGTAAAAGAATCAATTGACAACTGGTTATTGATTCTGGAGCCACTAATGATGTGTGTGTTTCTTTACAAGGATTTAGCGAAAAGATATACCTGTTGGGAAATGTGCCCATATTATAGTAAACATGTAACTGTTGGGAAATGTGCTTATTGATTGCCTAAAGTTCAAACTGGAGATAAGTGGCATTGTAAAGAACGTTTACAATGAAAGAAAGGCAACTTACTTTAGTAGGTAATCTAAATGTCTGTAATCAATCAAAGTGAGCATTTGATTCAAATACTAAGAAGGATTTTTATGTCGTCTACAGTTCCAATTAAAGAGATGGCTAGTCTTGGCTATCGGAGTAATTAACTCCACGAGTAGAGACATAAATGTATTCATTGGTAGAATGATACATTGGATTGGACCGAGGATGAATTAATTCTGAATCCATTTGTGAATTAATTCACTTGTGATGTTCACGGTGTGATTTACCTAAATCTTGAGTTAGTCACTGACCATGCGTATGCAACTTATGTGCTTTGATATAAGTATAGGCTTATCCTCTAAAGATGATTTAGCCCATAGCCAGTATGTTGGGTACAAGATTTGTGTATGACATGGCTTTACTAGCAATAGTGGAATTCATAGCTAGACCTGATCATGGATCGAGTCACCCGTCCCGACTCGAAGGCCTGCCCGAAATGTGAGAGGATTTGGGCAAAAATATGGGCCCGAAAAATGGGCTTAGACAAAAAAATAAGGCCCGTTTAAAAATGATCCAGGCCTCAAGTAAGGCATTTTTGGCCCGGGCCCAGCCCGAATTCACTAAAGGACAAAAAAATCTGCTCTTTTTTTTTTAATGTTATTTTATTGTTGTTTTCTCCCTATTTTGCAACCATTTTACTATTATGTTGCTAGTATTTTGTTATTTTGTTTGGATATTGTATAAAACTTATTTTATTGTTAATTTTGTTATTATTTTAAAGGTATTTGTTAATTTTGTTATTATTTTAGAGGCATTTGCTTGTTAAGTTGCATTTATCTTAGTATTATTTAAAGTCTACATAATTTTAAAATTTATTTTCAATTTGTTGGGAAATATTTATTTTGATGTTTTAAGTATTTAAAATTATATAAAAATAATATAAAAAATTAATACGGGCGAGCCGGGTCGGGCTCGGGTTTTAGCATTTTTATCCAGGTCGGGCTTAGGCAAAATTTTAGGCTCATTTTTTGGGTCAGGCAGGGCCGGGCCTAATAAATGGGCCTGAATTTTTAGTTGAGCCTTGCCTGAACCTGCCCCGGCCCGGCCCATGAACACATCTATTCATAGCTCAATTAAAGAGTTAATGATATCTTCTCATTGGCATTGTGTGGATGATAAATATGGAACGTGGCCATGGGTTACTTATTCTCAAATAAGCAATTTATCACAGTCATTTGTTGGCAGTGATCATATCAATCATTAAGAAGACACAATGGTGACAATGAGATAAAATAGGATTGTATTGAGTGAACGGATTTAACTCAAAGGAATCAATGATATCATATGAAGGTAACACACACATGATGAGGTCATTGGCCAAAGCAGTTGGATGAATTGCTTTCGTAAAGAGTATACAATAAGAAGTTTTCAATCATGGTACTTTTTGTGGATTAACTCCATGATTAACTAATTCCAAATTATCAAAACGATGCTTCTGGACATAATTACAATCACTAGAACCTAATTATATATGACCGGTTGGTCCCTCCGTTAGCTCAACAAAAGCTCGATCAAACTGCAATGAATTAGAAGAAAATTCTACAACTTTGGGAATAATTTAATTGAGTCGATTTATTCGATGTGAAATTAAATTAGGTGGTTGTGAGAATTGTATATGTCCTATCGATGGCTGAGGTCATACATTTGTTGAGGATTCTTCACAACTCGTGTGAGCAGTATCGTGTAGCTAACATCCTGACCTACAGTTTGTGTAAGTATTATAGAGACGATTACAGTTGCATGTAAAGGTACACTTTGTGTAAGCATTCCTCGAGTATCCGATGTTATTCTATTTGGTTCAACGAAAAATTAAGGTTTAAAACGAAAACTTACCTATATGAAATGAGCTATATTATTGAGAATATAGAATGGAAAATGTAATATGTATAATTGGATAGAAAAGGTAACAAATGGATTATGTGATGGATGATTTATATATTGAAATCATTTACATGATATGTGCCATGTTTCATTGGTTGATATGTTTTCAAATGTATATA
The DNA here is from genome assembly GCF_025698485.1 of Gossypium arboreum. Taxonomy (NCBI): domain Eukaryota; kingdom Viridiplantae; phylum Streptophyta; class Magnoliopsida; order Malvales; family Malvaceae; genus Gossypium; species Gossypium arboreum. The sequence continues at coordinate 59,387,364 of NC_069078.1, read as the reverse complement.
TTAACTATGTGAAGTGTTATGGATAGGAATGAAAAATATCCATATAATCTAATGAGCAATGCTAAATGGTTCAATTGCTTTATGTTCGGCAAGTTTAAGTTTCCTTTACATGAGCCTACTAAGAACTAGTTGCTTATATAGCTATTTTTCATTTTTTTGTAGATAATCGAAAGCTCGGTCAGTTAGAATTGCGTCGAAGCACAATCACACTATCCAATCATCATTTCAGTAGATTTTGGTTCTTTTGGTTTAAGGTTATAAATGGCATGTAATAGGGCTTAATTTTAGTTTAGCAATTTGGTATGTTTGAAAGGTGTCAAGCTTATGTGTGCATTAATGTTTATAGTTAATGGTGTAAATTGATAGGTTGTTGAATACTTATGCATGCCTTGTGATGATAGGCAAACCATGGTTGAATGACGTGTATGTTTGAAATGGTTTTGGGTATTGTAACAGCCCGATTTTCAGTGGTGTCAGAAATAGTGGTTTTGAGACCATAATTCCAAAAAAATACTTTGTGAATATTGTTTAATTAGCCTATTTATGAGGTTTATAGAGTCATATTAAATTTTAGTTGAGAAATTTATTTGTTTGGATAGTTTAATAAGTAAAAATGACTGAATTATAAAAACTACAAAAGTTGAGTAGTTAAATTAAATGGACTAAATGGACAATTTAACCATGGAAAAATTAGTTAGCGGGATTTGATGAGGTTATCTTTAATAAAGTGATTTAATTAGACTTAATTATGATTATTAAAACTTAATTAAGAAAGTTGAAGTATTTACAAATAGGCCATAAGTATAGATATATTAAATTAAACCTAAAATTTAAAGAAAGTTTTCAATTCTCTTCATCTTCTCCATGAAAAAGAAAGGAAAAGCTAGGGTTTTTAACATTGAATTTAAACTTTGATTTAGTAATTGTATTGATGTCCGTTTTTAGTAATTTTTATATTTTTGAGTTCGTATCAATTTGGTCTATTTAAATCGAGGACCAATTTATGAAACTGTTAAATGTTATAAAATTTTCCATTGATGAATGACGCTATTTCTTAATGTTTGTGATGAAATATGGAGCTTTGATGATAGATTAGAATATTTTGAAAAGTGATTTTTGATGATTTTGATGTTTAGGGACTAAATTGATTAAATGATAAATTGCATGAACTTAAGGTGAAATAATTGCAAATAGGGATTTATATAAAGTTATGGAATATTTGGGTATCATGGGTGTTTAGGAAAAATGAGTAAATTGCATGATTAGGGGTTAATGACTGAATTAAACAAGATGGAAAGTTAAGGGGCAAATAGGTAATTTGCCAAAAAGGATTTAGTTGCATGAAATGATCAAATTGTGTTGTTATTCTAATTGATGGAATGAAATTATTATTGTTAGATCAAGAACGTACTGATAATCGTGGAAAAGGAAAACTGCGAAATAGTCCATGTATTCTGGAATCACTTGCAAATCGGTTCAGTAAGTTCGTATGTTTAATTATACTCCTAAATGCTTATATTCTTGTTAACTTATTGTTAACGAATGTCGTTTCATATACTGGAAGTACGCTCTATCAAGCCAAATCTTATTGTTATACTGAATAAAGCTCAATCGAGCAAATCATACTATTATACTGAATGGAGCTTAACTGAGTAAATCTTACCGTTTTACTAACTGATGTTTAAATCGAACAAATTCTTCTGTTATACTGAGTGAAACCCAAATGAGTAAAAATGTAACACCCCTAGCCCGTATCCATAGCCGGAATAGGGTTACAGAGTATTACTGAAAGTTACAGAACAAATAAACAAATATATCATATCATATAGCATTCATATTAGAAACCAATGGAAATCAAGCATAATGTCTCTTATGTGAGACCTGGAGGCCCAAAATATACATTAGAAACAAATAGGGACTAAACTGGATACTCAAAGAATTTTTTAGAAAATAATAAAATTTTTCAAAAGTGCAGGGGACACATGCCCATCTAGCCAGCCCATATGACTCACAAGGTCAAGAGACACGTCCGTGTTTCAGGCCGTATGGGTATTCGAAATAGGGGCACACGATCGTGTCCCAACTCATGTTCATACCAGTGTAACTCTCTGACTTGAGTCGCACGGCCAAGTCATATGCCCGTGTGCTAGGCCGTGTTGAGCATACTAACTTTCGCAATTTAAAAGATTTAGGGGACATACGACAGTGTCACCTAGCCGTGCGTGACACACGGTTGAGACACACACCCTTGTTTCTGCCTGTGTGGACAAAAATAGGCCATTTTCCAAGCCATATTTCTCACCCTAATTGTCATCAACCTAACTTAACATTTTTGGACGTTAATAAGCCATAACAAGGCATTCAAATCAAATCAAAACCAAGTCTTATATGTGACATATCACTACATATATCCAAGTATCCATACTTACCAAATTGTCCAAATACACATATATGCATATTTGTACCAAATATACTATCTCAAACCAATCATCAATATGCCTATATGATTTCCATCATTCATCCATTTCAAACACACATCAAACATGTTAAGGCCATATATATATATATATATATATATATATAAATCAAAATGTATCAAACACAAGCCATTCAAATGGCTAATCACAACAAAACATTTACATGCAATTATTGGCCAAATTAATCTATACATGCCATTATAACCAAAATTAATTTTCTAATTATACCGAAAAGGTCGTTGGATAGTGTGAATCAACTCCGACCAGCTTCCAACCCAGACGAGCTTTCGAATTACTATAAAATATGGAAAATAACACAGAGTAAGCATTTAATGCTTAGTAAGTTTGTATAACACGGAAATTAACTTACCATTCAATTGCATTTAAAGTAAGTATACAAAATATATCCAAATCATTTTGGCCAAAAGCGTAAACACATATCCTCAACTTGTTAGCCATGTAATACTTTTAATAACCAATAAACATGGATGTACATAATCACTAAGCATGTTTCACATACATGTAATATCATCTCCATGTATTTCAAGTATATACCCGTAATAGTTTATTTCAAACTCGTATCAGAACTTTGTCCGTTGAACCATTTAAAATATTGTTGGATACACGGGTAGTACACACGAAGTGTAAAAATTTGTAATCCGTCAATTCATGTACTTGTATGCTTATACAAGCATGTAAACGGGAAGGTCATGTGAGCTGTGTAACGGGAAGCTCTTACGAGCCATTTATCGGGAAGCACAAAGAGCCATTAATCAAGAAGCTCGTGAGAGCCAAATATCAGGATGCTCAGAAGAGCTATGATAAACCGTAATCTATACATATTTCTATCCCATGCTTAGCGCATTTTATGGATGATTTTTCCTTAGATTTGGTGAATTCGATGCTCCTAATGTCTTAATTTCATGTTTTATACTTAGGTGAGCATAGGAGAGTAAAAGGAATGAGAAACGGGCCAAAAATAGAGAAAATAGGCCAACGTACGAAATCAACACGGCCTGGACCTCCTCACAAGGGTAGACCACACGGTCGTGTCAATTTGGCAGAATCGAAGCACGACTCACACGGGTGGACCACAAGCCCGTGCCTATTTAACAGGCTTGACCACGGCCTGAAGTAATCGCACACGGGCGTGTCCCTGTTGAGCCCAAATTGAGTCCAATTCGGGAAAGGTCAATTTTGAGGGTTCTTAGGCATTCTAAAGCCTATAAATACACCCTAGAGGAGGAGGAAAAGGGAGGACACGGAGGAGGAAGCAGGGAACTGCTCAAGAAAAGCCGATTGATCCATCTCAGAAGCTGGACTCATCATCAAGACTGAAGATCTCCCCTTAATTTCCCTTTAGGAGTTTTGGGTTTTTCTTTATATTTTGTATTTATTATTCTTCTGAGATATTTACCTTTTTAGTTATGAACTAAAACCCCTAAATACCTAAGGGGAATGAAACCTAAGACAGATCTTGTTATTATTATCTGAATTGTATGATAAATATTTGTCTTGTTCTTAATTATGTGTTCTTAATTCTTGTTTTGATATTCTAGGATATTAATTCAAGTTAAGCTCTTATTCAGAGGAGGAATAGACCCTGTCTAAGAGTACATTTGTCATAATTAAGTGGAGTTGATTGCGCGCCTAGAGATAGGGTGACAAGATTTTGCCAGATTAGGGTGAAACCTAATAAGGGGATCTATAGATCGAGTTAATGCAACTCTAGGAAGTTAATTAGAAAGAGATTTCAATTATTCAACCTAGGGTTAGACGTTGTTAGTCTCGAGAGGGATAATAATATAACTTAGGGATTTCTACGGAACAATTCAAATGAATAAATCGTCCGATTCAGAGTCAAATAACAAGTGAGGTCTAGGTGGATTTTTCCTTAGGTATTGTCTTAATTCAATCGTTTTTCCAAAAGTAATTCCCCAATTCTATTTTCTGTGAATTCTTAGTTTAGTTAATTAGTTAGTTAAAACAAACCCCATTATTTTTAGGCTAGATAATAAAAAGAAAGTTAATACTAGTACTTTTAGTTCCTTTGGGTTCGATAATCCGGTCTTGCTAAAGCTATACTACTATTCGATAGATACACTTGCCTTCATCGTGATAATAGTTAGTTTCAAGAACGATTCATTATAAATATTTAAAACCTGTCATGAATATCACGTATCAAGCTAAATAATGGGAAGCTCGTGAGAGCTGTGGTGTATCTGCAACACATGCAAGACAACAACCAATCGGGAACCCTTAATGACATGTCATTCATATCCATTGAATTTTTAAGGTCCAAACGGGACTGGGTACTTGTTGGATATGTGATCAGTATTGTAACGCCCCAATTTTCGGGAATCCTGTGAATGTTGGCATAAGTTTAATTATGTTAGTGGGTCTCTAGAAGGCCCAAGCTTAAGATAGAACCCGGTAGAACCCGGTAATTTTAGTTAATTTTTGTTCCATAAGAAAAAGGGGGTGAAATTATGAAATAGGACCTATGTGAAAATGTTTGAAAATACTATAGGCTAAATTGAAGTGGCCAAATAAATAGGAGTGCAAAATAGGAGGATTTGCATGACAAACCTCCCATTTTACATGAAGTGGCCAGCCATCATGTTGTTGTAGACAAAATGTACACTTGATATCCATAATTTATGGTACAAATTGATACAAATTGATAATAGGTTAGGTAAATGTTCCATGATAATGGGTTAGGTAAATGTTTCATGATAATGGGTTAGGTAAATGTTTCATGATAAGAATTTCATGTCTTTTGTATTAAAGAATTAAATGGATGAAATATGAAGTTTTATTAAAAGAAAAAAGGGTGAAAAGAACAAAGTTTTGTCCATCTTTGTTCATCATAGCTGAAAGTTAGAGACGAGAAAGGAGAGGAGAAAGCTCTTGAGTATTTGGTCATTAAGAGGAGGAAAATTGAAGGTAAGTTCTTGGTACCTTGCTTCTATTTTGAGGTTCATGAGTTCTTCTTGATTCTACCTTAACTCTTGAAGTATATTTTGATTTTTAGTTGTGTTGTGAGCATTTAGTCATGAATTAAAATGAAGGAAATGGTTGTTGTTTCATGTTCTTTTGATGAAAAATGGAAGATAGGTGAAGTTGAGCCAAACAAATAAGCATGCATGTGCCTTAGATGTTAAAGGGAAAAATCAGCTAACATGTTGTGCTTTAAAATGATGATTGGAGATTATACTTAAGTAAAATCATAGATATGTGATGATTGATTGGTGATATACATGTTTAAATAACAAGCATGCAAGTTAGGTGTGAAAGAGTGATTTGGTAATAAATCTGCTTGGGAGAGCAGCAGTAACGTGACTTTGGAAAATCACCATAAATTGTGGAAGATGAGTTAGAAGCTACATAAATTATGTAATTAAAGCTTATTGAGTCTAGTTTCTAATGAAATAAACAAGAACATATTTTGAATTCTGTACAATTATAAATTTGATTCGTAATGAAGAGTGTCAGATTAGTCAAACAGTGAAACATGGGAAACTTTAAGAAAAATCTGGTATTGATTGGCCATACGAAAAATTCTGAAAATTTTATGGATAAAATATATATGAGTCTATTTTCAGGGAAAATTAACGGCACTTGATTTGGAGTTTCGTAGCTCCAGTTATAAATAATTTAGTGACTGTTGCTCAAGAAGACAGCTTGCAGTGAAATTATGATTATGTGGTAAACATTGACAAAAATTTGTTAATGAGTTGCTTATTGATTTCTTATAAGCTTACTATGATCTGTAGGTGTGGTTGACCGAATATTGTAAGGGGTTAATACGTAGTTTGTATTTGAATAGTTAGATTTACGTGTTAGTAATCCAATTGTAGGCGGTTCGTGTGTGGATCTCACAAGATATCGTCAAAACATGTGTGTAATCGACACCCTCTCATAGACTAGATTGGCAAAAGCCGAAAAGTCGAAATGCCGAAAAGTCGGTATTTTGGGAATTTCTGAAAAGTCGAATGCTCATAAGATAGTTGGGTTTGTATATTTGGTAATCTAAAGTAATAAACTGCAAGACGCGCGATTTAGTACATTTTGATAATTTGGGCTTAATGGGCCAAAGATCGGGTTCATGGGCCAACGGCCCAATTCGTAAGTATGCTTGTGTAAGTGTTCGATAGTACGTAAATAGTTAGGATATGCATGAAAACCCTAAAAGTAGCTAAATTACTATAATACCCCTATGTATGGAAAATTACTGTTATACCCCTAGGTGCAAAATTACTGTTATACCCTTAGGGTTAATTTTGATTGAAAAGCATGACGATCTGATTCTATATGATGTATGCCATGATTATATATCTGTTGCATGGGGACATGGGTTATATTATGGAGGAAGCGTTTTGGTGGCTATGCCACAAATATCTGATCTGGTGGCTCTGCCACATATATCTGATACCGTGGCTCGCCACGATTATCTCAGATCTGGTGACTCATCACATTATCTGCTCGCAGCCATGCTACAAATTCGTGGTGTGTAGCGGTTGGGTGGGTCAAGTTGTCTCCCACACGGTGTAAGGTTGGTACGGGGTGTATACGGTTGGATATGGTTGGGTTTCGCATAAACATGTAATATCTTACGTTCATTATGGGCCTATGGGCTTTATTTTGAATTCATCGGCTAAGGCCAACTTATTCTATTTCGTGGTTTAAGCTGATATAGGCTATGGTTGGGTTAATTTACACACGAGTTTCCCAAACTCACCCTTTTATTTTCATCCACGCAGTAATCCCCAACCATAGTGGGCTTGGAGTCATGAGGGAATTGAGTGGCCACCATTCGAAAGTTTGATTTTCTTTTGGTGAACTGGACATCCTTTTATTTACGTTTGAAGTTTTGGTTTTTAAATGTAATAAGGCCGCTTATTTATTTTTTGATGGTTTTTATATATGTATTACTAAGATAGGTAATACTTATTTTAACTGTTGAAATTGGATAGCTTTAGGTAGCGTTTTCAAAAACAAAGCAGTTGATTTCAAAATAACACGACAACAAGCAAAGCTTCCGCAATGAAAGTATTTTCCAAAATTAATCACTTTTCCTAAAATGACTTAATCAAATCGGTTTCCTAGAAATATCCATGACATTAAAGTGTGGCAATGGCGGTATGCATGTCTAGGATTGGATCCGAAGGAGCTTGGTATTAGCGGTCCGATGGACTCACCACCTCTTTTTGGTTTCCTACCGGTGCATGACTTCCATTCACTTTAACCTTTAATGAATTAATCTTTTGAACATCAAGTACGATTTTCTGGACTTAGAATGGAAATTTTTTTTTTTACGTTTTTGATGTGGCATGCCGGATCCGGCCATAACTTCTAGGCCGGGTTTGGGGTGCTACAAGTATTTTCCATGGTAATTACACATTTCACACACATAACAATATTCAATTCAAAACATACAAATATACAATTTAGTTACACGAACTTACCTTGACAAGTGTTTATAAGTTCGTAGGCTACTAATCCGATACTTTTTCTTTTCCTCGATCTAACTTCATATTAGGTCTATTCGGATCTATATGAATGAATTTAACTCAATTTAATACAATTCATATTCAATTCAATCCAACACACATCTTTGAAAAAATTACTATTTTGCCCCTATACTTTTAATTGATTATGATTTTGTCTCTAGGGTTGGAAAATGAAAATCATACAATTTAATCCTTATTCCAAGCCTAGCCGATTTTCATACATATTAATAGCAGCCCATGCATTTCAAAAAATTCAAAATTTTTCATCTTTTCAATTTAGTCCCTAATTAATAAATTTATCAAAATTCTCTTTACAAAAGTTATTTATCTAACAACAACCTTTCATTTTCTACCATAAAACTTCAAAATTCAACTATACTCATTCATGGTAAAACCCTAATACTTTAATAGTTTTGCAAATTAATTTCCGAGATAGCTAGATTAAGTTATTACGATCTTTGAAACATAAAAATCATTTAAAAAAGGGGACAAGAATACTCACCTAATTAAGCAAAATAAGCTTGACTATCTTCAAGCTTCCATGGCTAGGGTTTCCATGTTTTATTTTAGGAAAGATGATGAAAATGATGAAAATTTGTTTTATTTTATTTATTTGTCATCATTTTATCATTTACTTTCCAGAATTAACCTTAATAATTTACTAAAGTCCAATGATGAATAATCATCCTTATCTACGAACTCCTCTAAATGGCTTATTTGTCATATAAGGATCTCCAATTTTAAATTCCATAGCTATTTGATACCTTTAGCTACTAAAATTCAACTTTTGCACTTTATGCAATTTAGTCATTTTTATCAAGCTAGGCATGTAAACAGTAAAATTTCCTAACGAAACTTTCATACAATATTTCTATCATACTGTAGACTATAAAATAATATTAAAATAAATTTTCTTCTGACTTCGGATTTGTGGTCCCAAAACCACTGTTTTGATTTTATTAAAAAAGGGTTGTTACAAGAAATCTATGGATATACTGATGAAAAGATCAATCAAGTCATGCTCACTGAGTATACTGAACTACTAAATTGGTTGTGACTACTATTATAAATTGCGTATAATGGAAATCTCTATGCTTAAGTTGATTAAATCTATGTTCGATTGAAAAGGTTATGAATTTCTAAACATACTTGCTAAGCTTCATTTAAGCTTACCTTTAAATTTGTTCATTTTGTAGATCAGATTTTGAAGGTTAAAAAGATCGGGTCAATGCTAGGAATCATACTATTCAGCAATCTTAGTAGACCTAATTTCTCGGTTTTGGTATATGGCATGTACTAGGATCCTATTTATTGATATGTCAAATGCCTAGCTTTTAAGTAGAATGTTGTAACATGTTATGCCCTTGATCAACTTGTTATTTCCTATTTGTTACTTAAATATGTTTGATAGGTCACAGTATGAAATGGTATACTGCAGGTTACCTTAATACTTGTAATAAAATGGATGTATGTTTAAAGAGACAATTGTGTTGTGGTTACAAGTTGAGAATGGGTATATGATTATGTTTGAGAATGTTTGAAGTTGAATTGCACCTCCTATATATGTATTTGAAAGCGTGTAAGTACCTATTCTATAAATGAGTGAAGTTGAGCAAGAAATAGGTAAATTTGGCTCACACAGCCTGAGACACGAGCGCGTGACTCGGCCGTGTAACACATGATGGTATTTTATATGCAAGTCAGTAAGTTATACGGCTTAACACACGGCCTGGCACACGAGCGTGTGAGGTAACTTCGAGAGTTACACGACTTGGCACACGGGCGTGTGATACGGTCTTGTGACCCTACTCAAAGAGTTACACAGGTGAAAACACGGGCTGGGACACGACTGTGTGTAAGACACACTGTAGTGTGTCCCCTGTTTTCAAATTTTACTACTTTTCCCAAATCTTTCTAAATTGATTGAAATTGGTCCCGAATTGTTTCTAAGCTACAGTATGCATGCATATGAATGTTATGTATTATGATTATAATTTTGATTGATATAATGTCTAAATGTTTCTAATTGATTAGTAATACTCTGTAACTCTAATCTGATGACAATGATGGGTTAGGGGTGTTACAGGTATAATTGATATGTGTTTAATTAATAAACTTAAGATGTTGATTGGATTGATTTTGATGTATGAATTGTGGTGCGTTTTGATGGCATATTGGTTAGGTTGATAGGATGGTTGATTTGGTTTGTTTTGAAATGTGTTTGATGGTGTTTTGGACATATGAATGTATGTGGGATTATTGTGCCTTGGTGTGCATGATTCGGCTTGTTTTGGGGCACCTTATGTAGCATATCGCCTGGGACACGGGCTGTCACACAGCTGTGTGCCACACACGATCACTCCAAATGATCGTGTGTTTCAAGTTAGTATGTAACACGATCTGGAGCATGGCGTACGACACAACCGTGTGGCCCTATTTAAATACTTATACAGGCTGGGACACGACCGTGTGTCCACACTTCGAATGCTTTCATGGCCGTATGGCCTTTGTTTTCAAGTTTTTTCAAATTTTTCTATTTTTTTTCAAAATGACTCTTGAACGTTTTCAAACTATTTTTAGGGTATCATAAACTCGATTTAAGGCCTATGAATGTATTTTTATTATAATTAAATTGTATTATTTAATGTTATTAACTAAATTGCGTGATTGTTTCTGTTGTAAGTTAAATGTTTTGATTTGTACCGTAATGATCCATAAGCCTAATCTGGCGACGAAGACGGGTTAGGGGTGTTACAGTTCACAAGCAGAAAGGTTGATATTTGTAGGCATCAACATTGTAAGCCGAAGAAGGAGTGCTCTTGTCAATACAGGGGCATCTGACTTGTTTATATTGGAGAAAACCATGGGTAAAATTGTTCTCTCGGTTAGCAAATCGAACAAGATCAAGACGGTTAATTCCAAAGAGGTTGCAACTATGAGAGTGGCACAAAGAGTTGGGCTATAGATCGGTCAATGAAAAGGCAAGAAAGACTTTGAGGTAATTTACTTAGATGATTACGACTTTATGCTTGTCTTGAATTTCCTTGATTGGATTACTGCTTTGTTGGTTCCTTTTTCCAATTGCATTTGTATCTTGGATACTCATTAACGACAATGCGTGGTACCAATGAGTTGTGATGAGAAAGGTGGAACCAAGGTACTATCGACAATTTAGCTAGTAGAGGATGTTCATTGTGGAAGGAGCATTAACTCGGTAGATCAGAGTGCTAGAAAGACCCCCTTGGAAATGCTAGAGGGACAGAAAACCAATATGAAGTCTATTGAATTATCAGTAGGGTACTTGCTACCACTTATAAAAGAAGTGGGTTGTGCATCAAACTTTAAGGGAAAAGTAATAATGCAAATTGGATAACTAAATCGAGTAAATGGTATGAGTGAGATACATCTCAAACACTTATCTATTATTTTACATTTTGACTTACCATTGGCTTGGAAAAGTCACAGTGGCCCTTTTAGAGTTTTGAAGTTGGTAAGCCGAGGGGCTTACAAACCATAGTTAGAGGCAAACTTAAGGTTAACCCGATGTTCAATGTGAGTGTGCCAAAGTCTTTTCGTGTGGATCAAGAGGACCCCAATCGAGGCAAGTCACAATAGGGGCAAGTAAGAGAGGTGGTATCTTATCTTATGATCAAGGTGTACAAGAAAGAAATACAAGTCAAGATAGGTGACGATAGAGACATAAGTTGACGCAAATGTTTCAAGGGGTGAAATTACTCTACAGAAAGACGAGTTAGGATTCAACCTAGGCATTGAGATCGTTCTAAGTCGAGTCAAACAAGTGTCATCCTTAGGACGCGATGGAGGCATTGCGAGAATAGGTGGAGGAGAATGTCATAGGCTGCCAGTCAAAACCTGTGACCACTATACACAGAACGTCCCATGGAGGTCAACTTATTAAATGGGGCTCATTTGACCCACATGAACTGGCCAAATTCATGGAACCCTTAGAGAAGCTTATCTACTTGAAGCCTCAGTAGCCCAGTATAAAACTAGAATTACTAGGGTAATTAATGTAAATACTAAGGGATAAAGATGTATAGAGTTTAAATCCTTTAGGACTCTCAATTGTAGAAAGACTCTAATCTTGATCATCGATTTTTTGGTGCCTTGGAGAATTTCTAGTGAGAATTCTCACATTGGGAGAGTTAGACTGACTTAGGTGGATTTGAAACCAAGAAATCACCTAAGGCCGCACAAATTGTAAGACTAAAGTTCTAGCCCCGTGACACCAGTAGGCAATTAGGGGTGAACCACTAGTGTTCAAGTTATTCATCCTTTCTCTTTTATTTTGGAATAGTATGAAGAGATTTTAAAATACCAATTCACCCCTTTCTTGGTATATTCGGGCCTACCAAATTATAATAATTCATGATAAAGATGAAAAATATTTACACTAAATTAATAAACACATTTAATAATAGTGATTAAAAATAATTGTTGAAATTTAACTTTCTTGTCAAAACAAACCCACAAAATTTTTCACTTGCACCAAATGAATAATGGATAGATAGTAAAAACAATTTGAAGTGTTTGCTTCACATTATATAAACAACTCACTGAAAAATCTAAAATATATATCATAATATTATATTAACTCATCATCAATTAAAATAATCTTTGATCACCTTCGGTACCTATGATTTGATATTGCCTCTTCAAAGAACCATTGATTTAATACTCCATTTTTTTTTATATAATTCTAACTTATTAATGCTAACGATCTCAATTTTTTACTGTTAATTTTTCTTAGATACTACTTGATTGAATATATCTAATACTGAATGTTATTTATAAAGCTAAACTTATATTTTAATTGCTATATGATTCTAATATTAATTAATTGATAATTAATATGCTCAGAGTTCTATTCAGTGTTGTTTGAACCAGACTAGACTAATTGGATCAGGAACCGACTATGGTACTAGTTCGGAGAGTGGCTTTGAATTGGTTAGACCAGGAACCGGTATAAACCGACTGAGTCGAGATTTTTTAAAAAAAATAATTTTTTTGAATTTTTAATAATTTTTAATTGTACCAGTCAAACTAATGAATCAGTGGCTTGATCGATTCAACCACAGGTCCGATTTAAAAATATTGATTCTATTCAAGTAATAACTTTATTTTACTTTAATAAACTTAACAAAAAAAAACAAATTAACACAATTTTTACACCAAAATTTTTAACTAATAATTGTAAATTAGATTATAATTATCATATTTTCATATATTTTATACTTAGAGTTCTATTCAAGTAATAACTCAATTTTAAAATTAGTACAACTTTTTAACTAATAAATGTAAATTAAACTATAATTATTTTTAAAGTTAATTTAGTTATATAATAGAAATAAAGAGCATTCTTGTCATTCAATTTTTTTCAAACTCATGTTGTTATAGGTGGTGCCACAAAATATCAACACAAATTTGAATATACATATGTATGTGTAATATTTATACATATATTTATGACAAATTCAATTTAGAATTTTTAAAATAATTTTTACAATTTTAATAAATTTTATAATATTTTGAATCATCCAGAATGAATTTGGACAAATTAAATATCCACGTTCAAATGAGTTTGGACATTTATTTGTCTAAATTCATTTTGTGCTTGCATTTTATAATCTTCAATAACTTTTAAAGATTTTTATTTTTAAAATATATATTCATGTGACAAACATCATAATATTTATCCATATGATATATCACATTTCAACTTTTCAATTCTTTCATCAATTATGTCAATGTTGATTAATGATCAAACAGGAAGGTTTTATTAACTAAACATCTTAAATGATTTTTATATTTTTTTTCTAATGGTCTAACTAATTATTTTTAACCCTTTTGCCTAATAAATATAAGAAGAGAAAAGGAATGCAACTTCCACCATTATGGATATTCTTTGGAAAAGGAATGAGCAATGGAATCCATCTAACTTCAATTTGTCTTCTTTTCTCGAATATTATTAATCTAACTTCAAACTTGATTTAAGTTAAAGCTCTAACTTACATTAAATTTTTAATAATAATTAATAAATATATTATTAAAATAAATATAATTCAACAGTTGGAATTAATTTTAGAATCTACACATATTTTAATTTCTTACAACAATATAAATACTAATCAAATATAGATTGAACTCACTATCATTAATGATGGATTAATCAGGTTTAAGTAACCTTATTTATATAACAACACGACAACATAATAAAGTAAATTTGTAACAAGCGACAAAGGAAATTAAAAAGAACATATGAGATTAAGGTAATCAAATAGAGAATCTAATTCTAATATGATTCACTAACAATTAATGCAACATTTTATATATATAAGTTGGATTCTAACCTTTTATTTTGAATGTGACTTAAGACTCAACCAAAAACCCACAAACATCCAATTCTACTTGTTTTTAACTATTTCTTTAAACTCATATCATACGTGTGTTCATGTATTTTTTTATTTGGTAAACTAATTAGTCAGTCACTCAATTTTTACTACATTTTTTTATTTTGTTACACAATTTTTAAGGTGTTTTTATTTTAGTCACTCAAGTGTTAAATCTCTAACGACAATTAATTGTTATGTCACATTATGCTTACACTTTCATTTTGGTTAACCAACTTCTAGTTACTTTCTTTTTTGTCACCAAAAAATTCTTTTCTTTTAAGTATTGATCAAGGTAAAAAAAACATTAAAGATTAAAGTGATAAAATGGTAGAAACGAAAATAATGCATTAAAATTTGTCAAAATTACTTGTTTACTCCTCGCCAAAGGTTCTAATTTTTTTAAATATTGAAATTTTAAATTTCAAAACATCAAAATCAAATTAAATAAATTATTGAAAAATTATCTCTTGATAGTGTCAATCGATTTGTTAATATAATATTAAAATTAATTAATTTAATCTCCTTTTAAAATTTTAAAATTTATTTTATGTTTCCAAATTAAAATCAACTCAAATAATTCATCTTTAATAATTGTCTAAGTATTCAAGTCAGTTCGAATAACTAAATCGAGTTTCAAGTTCGAATCGAGTTAAACTTTACTATTCGAATAATAGAATTGGTGTAAATACCCTTTTGGTCCCTGTCTACTTTGAAAATGAACAAATTGATCTCTCTTCCAACAAAAATTACAAAAAAAAATCGAAATAATTTTCAAAATTTAAAATATTTATAAAAATTCAAAATTTATATTTTAAAAAATGAAAAAATTCTTTAAAATATATAAATAAAGTTAAAATTTTAAAATTTTCTAAAATAATAATTTTGAGACATAAATAAGTTAATTAATGATTCAAGTTTATTATACTAAACTATCTTATTTTTTTTATTATTTTGCTTTAATTTTTTTTTCAAATTTATGTGTTCTAACATCAATTTAGTTATACTATAACAAGGTTTTAATTTGACATGTTTAAATTTGTAATTTAACTCGAACAATTTCACTCGATTCAACTCGACTTGAAGTTTATTTCACTTGACTCAATTTTAAAAAAAAATTCAAAATGAGTTAGGATGATAAAATATGACACGCCAACTTAATTAACTCGAAATATTTTCATTGATTCGACTTGATTTGATTGAACGCTCACCCCTATACGAAACCCAAATTTCTTTTGATTTTATAATATTAAATCTTCCATACTAAGCTAAAAGTAAATAAAAAAATTTCTTGCAATTAATTTAACTAATTAATTTTATCTTCCAAGCGAAACAAAACTCATAATTTTTTTCATCACTTCTTTCTCTAAACAAAGAACAAGCAAGGATTTTTTGCCTTTCGCTTTTAGCTGACCGTTGAACATTTGAGATTATATAATTAAAAAAATTAAGTTTTGTAAATAATTATTAAATATGAATTATTTAAGTTGATTTCATTAAAGATAATCCGAAACATAAAATAAAATTTAAAATTTAGAAAGATATTAAATTAATTATTATTGATTGACATTATTAAGAGATAAAAAATTTCAACAGTTTATTTAATTTATTTTGATGTTTGTAAGTTTAAAATTTCAATATTAAAAATAATACTTAGAATTTTTAGTAATAGGATAAATAAGAAAAATTTGACAATTTTGTGTACTATTTTAGTTTGTACCACTTTTTCACTTTAGTCATTATTTTTTACTCCAATCAACACTTAAAAAAATATATTTTTTGGGTGACCAAAATGAAAGCGATCTGGAATTTGGTGACCAAAATGAAAGTGTAAACATGATGTGGTGTGTATAGTTAATCATTATTAGAGATTTAATACTTGGGTGTCTAAAATGAAAACGCTCTAAAAGTTGGGTGACGAAATTGCAAATATTTTATTTTGGGTGACCAAAATGAAAGCACCCTAAAAGTTGGGTGACCAACTAGGTAATTTACCCCTTTTTATTTATATTTTGATTGACCAATTGTATATAACTATATTCATCATTATCAAAAAATTGTCAATTTCAGGAGGTTAACTTAGAGAAAAAAGTTCAAGTCCCAATGTGAAAACAATTACTTAGTTTGACTCAAATGTGAGAATAATTGCAAGTTCAAGACCTAACTTTGACACACAAAAAAATTTTAGATCCCAATATAAAAATAATTACCAAATTCAAGCCCCAAATAATAATTTAACCCTTAATTATCTATGATTTATTCTTCTAACCAAAAATATAATCTATTTAAATTAATTTTTTAGAGATTTAAATTTAAAATTTTAATATAATAATAATTTCTTATCTTTTAAGTAATTTTTAAAAGAAATGATATTTAAAATATTTTGATATAATAATATTTTATTATAATTTGGTAACCTAATGAATAAATAAAACTATTTTGATCTACCTTAAATACCATTTTTTCTATTTTTAAAATAAAAAATATTTAATTAAACTGAAATAAAATTAAAAGTAGATTATTTGAACTTGACCTGTATTGAAGCTTAAGAGTTGGTGGATGGGCAATAGCACATGCTCGCCTAGCTTCAAATTCTGTTTATTCAATGCAGAATTGGATCATTTTTATTGGTAGGATAATACATCATAATCAAAACTTCAGATTTAGGACCCTTTCTTATTTGACTAAAACTAGGTAATCTTGTAGGAACCATGGCGTTTCTCACACTAGCTTTAGCTTGGCTTACTGCACCATAACTTCCATTGATAATCATCCAAGTTCCATAATCCATCCCAAACAACATCCTCGTTCGATGTCTCATTGTCATTACCCATGGGATAAAACAAGCTTTGTTCTTCCACCATGTTGGGGCATGAAGTAGCCGCCCCCATCTCTTGTCGCAGCTGTGGCATATATTGAGCTTTGGGTTCAGTTTCTTCCAGTAAAGACATCATCCTTTTCATGTCGGATTCATTCAACTGTAAGTACTGCTGCTGTTGTTTTTGTTGCAGAAGTTGCTGTTGAAAATGTTGCCTTTTAAGTGTTCGAGCTTTTGCCTGATCGGAGTTTTCCGGTGATAGTTTAGCCTTTTTCTTGAAATGAGTCCTCCAATAGTTCTTTATCTCATTGTCAGTTCTTCCTGGTAAGCTTCTTGCAATGGTTGACCACCTTAAAAATTTTGTTCAAATACGAATATTAAATACGAATACTTCAAGAAAGATTAATCCGAACAAATTTATATATTAAAATCATTACCTGTTTCCCCATCTTGCATGTAGCTCAAGAATTATACTCTCTTCATGAGGGGTTATTTGGCCCCTTTTAAGGTCTGGCCTTAAATAATTCACCCACCTTAGCCTGCAACTCTTCCCATTCCTTTTTAACCCTAAATAGATGTTATTATAAACAACAAAATTATTTCATTTCTATTTAATAAATAATTTTGCCTTTAACACAGCTTTCTTATTGAATTCTAACCATACTTTTTCTTATAAATATCATATTAGCTCTATACTACGAACTGAATAACGTTTGTGAATACATACGTATAAGCTTACCAGCAAGCCTAGCGACAGAGTTCCATCTGCCTTCACCATGTAATCTAACATATTCAATAAGAAGCCTATCTTCTTCAGCAGTCCAAGGACCTTTCCTCCACCCTTCTTCTTCAATAACACCCCAACCAAACTGTTCTCCCATCATTGCCCAAGACATCTTTCTTTCTTTCTTTCTTTCTTTCTTTTTTTAAATGCTAAGAGAACCCTTTAAAAAATGCTTTAAAGTGAAGGTTTTTTTTTGTTTTTTTTTGGGTTTTTTTCTTTCAAATATATGCCTACTAGGGTTGGTGTTTCACATATTTATACATGCAGTAAAGAGACCCTATCTTATTTTTTAATTTGTTACATAGGGTGTTGTGTTTGTGTATTTTGTAATGTTATAATCATGTTAGAATATTAAAAAGTCTGAATTTTATAAGTTTCGTTAAACCCCATATGTTTTGATTTGTATCTAAAAAAGTCTTTATATTAAATAAATTGTTGATTTAAGTAAAGAGTTTGTTTAGGGGTAAATTAAAACTTAAGGACTTATTTAAGGGTTGTTTGAGCATTTATTTGATCGTAATAACAGTATAAGAGTTTACTTAAATAAAGTTATATATTTTGAGGGCTTCTTTTATGATTTTAACCTTATTCTTTTTATCAAATACAATGTGAGGGAGGAGGGATGGGGAATGGCATGGCCTGAACCGATGTCATCAAGAAGAGTTTTAACTATTATTTCACTTTTAAGCGTCAATAACTTTTAAAAAAATTTAATTAAAAAGGAAAGGACCTTAAGATGAAACCACAAAATTGCTTTGAGGAAAAATAGAATTATAATTTTTTAGGAAAATAGAGTTATAAATTTAGAAGGAAGTTATAGTGTAATTTTATTAATATACTATTTTATTATTTTATAAAAATTTAAAAAATTAATAAGTGAGAGTCATAAGCTGAGTCAAAGGCAAACAGGGCGATTATCCTAAAATGGGAAATTTTCTATTTAGATTTTTTATAATTTATAAAATTTTAAATTAGTAATAGTAAAATTAAACTTTGGCCCCAAAAATAATAAAATTTAATTTATTTCTTTAAAATTTATAAAAATAATCTATTAAAATAGTAAAATTATATTTTATTATCATAAAAATATATAATTTAATTCGGTCAAAAAAATTTTTCTCGTTCCGCCCTAGTGAGGGTTAAGACCCTGTCAACACCTTGCATACCCTTAAAAGGGGCTATATGGAGTCTGAATATTGACAAAAGATTTGAAATCCATAATAAGTGCTTAACTAATATACCAATGGCATGGGTGATAATATGAAATCCTTTTTGTGATATAGGTTGTGATATGTTAATATTTTGTATTTAATTATTAATATTTTTTATAGTTAGAAATCTCATTATATTCATAAATACGTTGTAAATTAAAAATATATATTTAAACCTCATATAATTTTTAGGGAAAAAGATTGTATGAAATAGAAACACCACAACATTTTATACACTTATTAATTATTTAATGTCATTTCAACATTTTTTTATGTCATTGACGAGAAAGGATTATATGAAACTGAGATAGAGATGACGTGGAATCAAAGTTTCATACAATCCTTTCTCGTCATTGACACATAATTTTGGTAATTTTTTTAAACCTCAACTTTGGACCCTTAACCTTAAATCTTGGACCCTAAACCTTAAACTCTCGACCTTAAATCTTGAACCTTGAACCTTAAAATCTAGACCTTAAACCCCAGAAATTTAAACCTAGACCCTCGACCCTACACCCTGAGTCTAAGGTCTAGGGTCTAATGTCCAAGATTTCAAGGTTCAAAATCGAGGGTCCATGGTTGAGGTTAAAAAAAAATTACTAAAATGACGTGTCAATGATATGAAAAAAGATACTGAAATGACATTAAATAATTGATAAATAATTAAGATGATGTGGTGTTTTTATTTCATACAATCATTTCCTTAATTTTTAGAGAGTAAAACTCGAATTTAAATACTCAAATTCAACTAATTTTGACTTCTAAAAGATTTTATTGATTTGATTTTAAAGCCACTCATCAAGGAATTAGGTGGCGTGTTTTAATTTATTATCCAATTAGCATATATTTGCTTTTGATGCTAAAGAGGAACAAAGGGAAACTAGAATCTCATAGACTTATGCCACGTATAACCTAATGTTTGTGCAAATGTATTATATTTTAATAATTAATAATCAATTTATTGTAAATCATTCATAATGGTATTTTATTGTATCAATTGAGAATATTATATTTAAATATTTAAATTATTAAATAGTTTGTATTGTTGTTATAATAATTTAAAATATGTGAGTTTAAATATATATATATTTTATTTTTTAAGGGATTAAGGACGATTACGGATAATTTAGGAATCCTATAAAAATAAATAAAAATATTTTAACTTTTAAATTTAAATTATATAATTTTTACATAAATAAATCATAAAATGCAATTTGCTAGGTAAAATATGGGCATTTATGTCATTAATATATTCAATTTATTTAATTTTTAATATTCAAATTATTAGGGTTTGATTTTATTATTTTTAGAGTGAAATTTAAGAGTTAAATACTTTACAAACCGATTAAATAAATTATAACTAGTGATTTAATTATTAAATTATTGATGTAGTAATAAATTCTAAATATAATATTAAATTTAGTACTTAATATTTATAATTTTATTAATTTTTTAGTTAAATTGTCTTTTTTTAATGGGAATACTTATTAAAACATTATATTTTAATGATGTTGGCATGGCAATTCTCATGCCAGTCCATATTATACATCATACTAATATAACATTATTTATCTTATATGACACTTCAATAAATAATTTAAAAATATTTAAAATATTCAAAATTCAACAAAAAAAATTAAAATATCATAAAATTCCTTTACAATAACATGAAGTATGAGTAAATAGGGGGCAACAGTAAGGGGCTGGCAAAGGCCCCATCCTCCCTAAAATTAGAAATTTAAAATTTGGTCTTCAAAAATTTATGAAGTTTTAAATTAGTATATGATAAAATTTTACTTTAGCCTCTTAAAACTGATAAAATTTTAATTTAATCCTTTAAAATTACAGAGATATAAACTATTAAAATAATGAAATTATATTTGAGCTTTCATAAAATTATACAACTTGATTCTGCTCTTCACTAAATGAAAAGGTTTTTGAATTCTCACTAGATGTGAACATGATGCCTAAAATTTATGCTATTTTTACCTTTTGATTGACATCAATCTAAAGTTCAAATTCTGAACATTTTTTTTTGCCCTTTTCACATAAGGCCAAAAAATTAATAATTAATAAATTTTAAAATGGTAAAAGTGTAATATTTAGTGTTTGTATTTTACCTTTTAATGTCTTTTCCAAGAGATTACAAAGGTTTAGGATCTGGGCTTCTTAAGCAACATTAATTAAACTAATCCTTTTTGCTTTTTGCTTTTTTGAAAAAAAAAACTACTTCATTGGAAGGGAATGTTTTAGCTTTGCTTTTCTAGCAACCCTATAATTTGGCAAAATAATTCTTCTAAATTCAATCAAATTAGATAAATACATATATCAAGTAATTTGTCTAGCTGAAAAATTCTGATCTAAATTCAAATAAGATAATTTTAATTTTAATTTAATTCAATTTCAAGATATTCTTAATTAATAAAATCATTTTTACTTAAATTTAATGAATATATATAATATAATATAAATAAAATAAAATTTTAGCATGTAAATTTATGTCAAACATCCTATATTCAAGTTGTGTAACATAAATTTATATGGGGTAAATTATATTTAAGGTCACTAAACTATTAGTAAGTTTATGTTTTGGTCACTTAAATTCAAAAAGTTACAAAATGGTTGTTGAACTATTTGAAAATATTCATTTTAAGTTATTGTGTTGTTAAAATCGCTATTGTATGGTTTTTCTGTTTGCACCACCTGTACCAATCCAAAACTCTCCTTCTCTTTCTCTTCTACAGTTCAGTTTTTATTCATAAAAAAATTTTGAACGTCACGAATCTATGAACCAAAATCCAAGCAACATTCTTCTTCGATCTTTGACACCAACTGCCAGATTAACTTGGATCTAAGGTATATTTTTCTACTTCTCAATGGGCGCTAATCCACCATACTAATCGTCGAATTGTTGCTTGGAGCTTGCTAGCTGAACTTTTTAAAGGCAAGAGGTTAGCAACCTAGTGGATTAAATAAAAACTTTTGAATAGTTTAGTGACTTCAATAAAATTTTTTAAATAGTTTAATAACCATTTTGTAACTTTTTGAAGTTGAGTGACCAAAAGAAAAATTTATTAATAGTTTAATGACCTTGCTTGAAATTTACCCATTTATATATTGTCTCCAAACCTAGGATTGTTGACAGCCAATTATATTTGGACAAGACAATATTTTGATGACAAAAATATAATAGTAAGGTTAGAATCATTCTTACATGGATTATCAATATTATATTAAGATTCAAGATTGGGTTTGGCCCTTTGTTTATGGATCGTTAATTGTGAAGTACAGCTATATCAAATTTGATAAATATAATTATCATTGATAAACCGAAAGGTAAATTTGTTTAAGGAAATAATCAATTAGGTCAGCTAGAATATTTGAGTTGGTGATTTGTTCATGGTTCTAGGGTAAAAAGGGTAAACTACATAATTAGTCTTCTAATTTTCATAACTTTTTTATTTTGTATATTGAAAATAAAATAACCTTACATTTTAGCCAACAACCGCTTTTATTTCGGTCCCTTGCTATTAATTCAATTTTCATTTTGGTAACTCATTTTATACTTCCAAATTTTTAATTTTTAGAATTAATTTTAATTTTTCCGGTAAAAGAAAAAATTGGGGTTTTAGTGTTTTACAGGGAGTTACTTGAGATTTTATAGAAAAAGCTTGAGTTTTTACACGAAAAAATTCATTTTTCTTTTTAATTTGCTTTATTTTTTTCATTTTTTTAGTGAAAGGAAAATATAAAAAAAAAATTACAAGGAAAAACTGTTTTATCTTTTTAATTTTTTCCCGAAAGAACCTAAGTTTTTATAGGAGAAAACTTAGTTTTTATCGGAAAAATCATTTCATCTTTTTAATTTTCTTTATCTTTTAGAATTATTTTAGTTTTCCAATAAAAGTGAAATACTTAGGTTTTTACAGAGAATTGAGTTATAAGGTCCACAGCTGAAAAAATTTAATTTTTTAAAAATAAAACTAATTCTAAAAAGGAAATGAGTAACAAAAATGAAAACTTACAAAGATTGGATGACTAAAATGAGTATAAAATTGCATTGTCTAACCCCAAATTAATGACAAGTGACCAAATGAACATGACCGTTTACAGCGATGCCTAAAATGTAATTTTTTTATATTTTCGGTGCTCAAAATAAAAACTTATAAAAATTGAGTGATTAACTATATAACTTATTCTAAGAAAAATTGGAAAAATAGATAAATGAACTAAACTAAGGTGTTTGAACTATTTTTAAATATAAGTTAAAAAATCTAGATTATCCAAACTGAGCCAAACTCTATCTTTTTATTTAGTTTCTTATTTATTTAAATTTATTATGATGTACAAAATTTTTATATTTAAAATAGTAAAAGTAACTTAAAATGCTATATAAAATATATTTTTAAAATACCGTATAAGATTTATTGATTATTTTTGATTACTTGAATTTTTTTAAATATTTATAAAAGGTTTAATATACTATTTGGTACTTGAATTTAATATTTTTTTCTTAATTTGGCACCTAAACTTTTTTTGCCTTTTGGTACTGAAAATTTTTTCGGGTCCAATTTTGTACTGAACTTACCATTTTTTTCCTAATTGGTACCTAAATTTTTTTATGTTCAATTTGATACCTAAATTTATTAAATGTAATAAAATTATGCAAAACACTAACAGTGTTAATTTTTTTTGTTATGCTACAAAAATATTGTCGATTAGAGGAAATTCATGTTAAAAAATAGGTATTGAGCTATGCTTAATGAATTATTATTAAATAAGAAAAAATTTTAAAACCTCAAATTAAAAGAAATTCATTATTTTCAATTAATAAAATAATTAATTAAATAAATAAAATTAAAAGTAATTGAATATATAAAATACAAAAAATTTCATATCAGCTGTCACATGTCGATCATACATAGATTATTGTTGCTACCTCATAAAAAAATAACATTGTTAGAAATTGGAGTAATTTGTAAAACGTTTGACAAGTACCAAATCGAACAAAAAAAAGATTAGGTATCAAATTAGGAAAAAGAGTCAAGTTTAGGTACCAAATGGACCCCCAAAAAGTTTAAGTACCAACTTATGAAAAAGTGTCAAGTTTAAGTACCAAAATAAGAAAAAAGTGTTAAGTTTTGTCAAGTTTAAGTACCAAATTAAGAAAAAGTGTTAAGTTCAGGTACCAAATGTTATATTAAGCATTATAAAATTGTTTTGAAACTTTTATAAATAATGTCCAAAAGCTTAAAATAAATCCAAAATTTTAAACCTCAACATTTATACAAAAAATCGAGGATAGTTCAAAATATAAAAGAACTTGATTGAATCGAACCAAACTCACCCCTATTTCTTTAGATTTTATATAATTTATCTTTGAATTTTTTAGATAATGACATGGCACTTTAAGACAGTGTTACATCATCAAATCTTAATAGAATCCAAATTTAGAAACTAAATTGGAAAAAAATTGTCAAATTTTAAAACTAATGTGGAAGAAAAAAGTTCAATGACTAAATGAAAAAAAATCAAATTCAGAGACTAAATATTGCATTATTCCAAAAACAAAGAGACTAAATATTGCATTATTCTAAAAACAACTTTTACTTTATTTAATTAGGCTTTAGGTTGGCCCGATTTGGGCCTAAACGTGGAAATGCAAAAAAATAATTAAAAAATTGGGTATCCATTTAGCACCCTCCATTGAGGCTTGTAGTTTATTACTATACATAAAAAAAAAATAGAGTTCCTTGATTTGACTTAGGCTTTGTTTAGTATTACTTTTCAAAAGTGTTTTTGGGGTCAAAAACACTTTTCAAGCAAGAAGTAATGTTAAACAAACTACTTTTGGAGTTAGAAATGCTTTTGAACCTACAAGCTTAATCAAATCCAGCCAAATTTGAATAATGAGAATCTTGAGTTTGAGCTAAATGTGAAATTAACTGCTTAATATTTATCTCAAACTCGATTTATCATTAATTTCTAAGCTCAAGCTGGATTAAATGTGTTTATCAAATATTTATATTCAAGTTCAAATTCGAGCTCAATTAAGTTTATTCATAGTTAAGCTCTTTTTATGTAATAAGGAAAAAAATGTAATTTCATAATATAAAAATATATCAAAATGAAAAATTCAATTAGGCTCGTGAGTTGTTTGAATAGAATATTATTATACTAGAATTAGGCTTAATTGATAGCTCAAGCTGCTTGAGTTTGGCTTGATAATTACTAATACAAACTCAGGGTGTAACGACCTGAAAGTTAGTGATATCGGAAATGGTGGTTTTGAAACCTTATTTTCGATGTTCGAGCCCGTAAATATTATTATTTAATATTTATGAGGTTAGTATGAAATTTAATTTAAGTTTGGCCCTTTAATTTTGTTAATTGGATAGTTAATTAAAGTACACATGTATCGATCCTAAAGTCAGTGGTGTCGAAAATTCGATTTCGGGACCATGTTTCCATAAATGAGATCATAAATATTTAGGGAATTATATTAGAAGTGAATTGAATTTTTCATAAGTAATTTATTAAATTAGTGATTAATTAAGGTACATGGACTAAATTGTAAAAATAGTAAAAGTTCAATTGTTAAGGATTTTCTTAATCAAAAAATGTATTAAGCATCTAAATGGCAATTATACCATCTTATATAAGTGGACGGTAAGTGGATTAAATTCATTATAATTTTGAAAAAAAATTATAAATGGTTAAAATAACAAGACATGGTGGAATGAAAGAGAAAGTCCTTTCTTCCCTATGCAACCAAACCATGAGAAGAGAAAAAAAGGAAGAAGAACACATTCTGCCCTAAGGTTTTGAGATTTTAAAGCTTCAATCGATTAGTGCAATTTAGTTATTTTCTTATAATTTTTATGTTTTTGAGATCGTGGGAACTTAATATAGCTGACCCGTATGTTATTTTTTAAAACTGTTAAAGTTTTGGAAAGATTTCATTGATGATTTCTTGAAGTTTTAGGTATTAAATTGATAGATATTAAGCTTAGAAGTGAAAAAAGACTAAATTGTGAAGTTAATTGATAATCTTCTTCAATAAGGATTAAAATGCATAAATTGTGAAATAGGTTGTATAAATGAAAAATAGGAGGTTCTAAATGGACTATAGTAAAATTAGATTGAAATTTGAGTTATAAATTGAAGTTAGGTTAGTCCCGGTTTTAAGGACTAAATTGAATCAAATGTAAAACTTTAGGGGACATCCTAAAGATGAACTTGAATTGATACATGCTTGACATAGACTATTATAAGGTATTTGGAATTGATAAATTGAAATGAACTATTATTCAGATTGGAAATTGAACCAATTGAAAAATAATTACGGAAAAGGAAAAATTACAGATTAGTCATCGATGTCTTGTTGGTAGTTGTTTTGTCTGGTAAGTTCATATGGAACTTGCTATGTAAATTTTATTATATGTTTGATTATATTTAATGTTTATTTGTTATATTAATTATAACTTTGATGATAATAGCTTATAAAGGATTAAATCATAAATTATGAATTGTATGACAAGTATGAATAGGTACATGGATGTTGGCTTAAATTGATTATATGTTTAATATTAGTAGATGATATGCTAGAATTATATTATATAAGTTTTGAATGGAAATGTGGTATAAATAATTGGTGCCTTATTGAGTTAGGTGAGTTGGAACGATTATATATATGAGAATATTGTAGGTCATATATGGTATGTATGTAGGGCTAATATATAATGTTTATTTTGGGATGACAGTTTTGGTTTGAACCTTGATGAATGCTTACTTTTGAAATTTTAAAAGATATATGAAGATGTGTATGTGATGGCAGCTTGTTAAATGGCATATATACCACTTGAATGGCAAATTTTGATAGATTTATAATCGTTTGAAATTGGTTATATGTGGCATGTATTTAGGAGATGTCATATTATCTTGTTATGCTTTGTTTTGTTGGGAACTTAGTTGATATTGAGTCTATAATGTAATTGAAAAATGTTTAATATGCACAAGTTTATTATCATGTTATGGTATATATACATGTCGGTTTCTAAGCTATATAACTGAGCATGAATGAATTGAAGAATTGGATGGTTAATTAATTAAAATGATATGTTAAAGTTGTTGTGAATTGGTGCCTTTGAGGTACATTTTTTAGTTGATTATTAGGTTATCCAAATAGGAATTTTTGTGTATGCTTTTAAGACGATTTTATGCAAGTTTTAGGTGTCTAAGACACTAATTGCAACGGGTTTGAGTTTGGGGCATGAAAAGTACTAAAAACATATGATTTTTGGCCATTTGGGATTGGTTTGAGGTATCAGTACTTTACCAAATGAACCGTGTTTTAAAAACGACAGAATGCCAATTTGGTATCGGTACCTGGCTTTGGTATCGATACCTACACTTGAATTTTTAAAAAAATTCAGTTTGCTCCTCCTACAAGCTTGGGATAACTCCAGAGCCCTCGTAAGCTTGTTTAAGGCTCGATTTTAATTGAATATTAATTTATGCATGAATTTTTACCTTGAATCAATGATTGAATAAATTGTTTCTATATTTGTATGTACCTTGCGAGTCTTACACGAACTAGGTTTATATGCAAATTGAGTCAATGTGTGGACCGTGTAAATGGGCAAGTTGTGTCAAGGCACGAACTGTCACTATAATGTAAGTGTGAACTAATTTTTTAAGTAGTCATGCGCTAACTAGTTTTGTCATGTATATGCGAACTAGCTTTATCAAGTATGTGCAAACTAATTCATTAAAGTTGTTATGTAAAACCCCTAACCCCTCTCCGTCGTTGGATTTGGGTCACGGGCATTACTAACAAATCAAACAATTAATTAATCATAATCAACATATAAGCTAGCCATTAACAATATAATATACAGGGGCAGGACACAACAATCAAATCATACCATACTGTTGAGGTCACACGCCCGTGTAACCAGGCTGTGGCAAAACAAAGCATGCATACTGACTTTTCCCCACGACCAACAGACATGCCCGTGTGCTATGGCCATGTGGTTCTTAGCTAGCTACTGATTTAAGCCCACAGCCAACAGACACGCCCGTGTGCTATGGCTATATGGCACAATGCAGGCTTGATTTAAGCCAAATTTCCAACCCTTTTTGGGTCAACCTAAAAGCATGGAAACAAGCATATATGTACAATCCAATCAACCAATTTTTCATGCTAAAACACATATCACTCATACCATAATATTATCAACCATTTACATACTTATAAAGCTTACCTATTTATAATGAACATAATGTAAGATTATATCAAATCATCATACAATCTCATTCCAAAATCTCACCACACTTACCATTTTCTTTATCCAACTAAGCATACTACAATTTCAAATTAACTTCACATATCATAAACCATTATCAACTATGAGTTCAACACAAATTAGCCAATCCACATGGCTAAATATATATATACATCACAAAACATATTTCCACAACCACTAGCCTAAACATGCCATACTTCAAATATATACAATTTCAAAAATACCAAAATAAAGTTCGATAGTGTGCTGATGATCCTAGAAGATCCCCGAGCTTGCAGTAGCTTCGATATCTACAAAACAATTCAAACACACATATACAGTAAGCTTTCAAAAGCTTAGTAAGCTCGTACTCAAATCATCAACATTATATGAAGCATATGAGTATTTGCACAATGTCAATCCATAAGATCATATCAACTCAATGAAATTCACATATATAATATCATCTACCACTTAGGTATCATACATACCTGGATCTTCCCGTACTTATTCACTTTCATACTTACCTCTTATTGAATGTTATAAGACTTTCCATAGCTTATTCATATTTTAACATCCGCACACATAGTGCTATAAGGTTAGCCAAAGCTAGAATATTTCCGCACACTTAGTGCCACCTCAAATAACTGAGACTAAGTCGGTATCGCACACTTAGTGCCTCAAGTAGTCGAAGCTAGTTTAAATCGCATACTTAGTGCCAAAATTAATTTAAATTGCACACTTAGTGCTAAAGCTTTCGATTCATCATCATATACATTCAACTCAATTATTTAAACATTTATGTATAATCAAAATAGAAATATGTACTTACAATACCATGTTCTACGTATGAACTTACCCTATACTCGAAGTTGTCGACTTGAATGTTTATTCTACAATCTTCGACTTCCCTCGGTCTAAATCTGAATTCCTCTTTTCTTGATCTAAATGTATTCAAAATTAACCCTTTTATTCACCAAATCATTCAAAACAATCCATATACACACAATTAGGGCATTTTGCAAAATAGCCCTCACATTTGCACATTTCGACACTTTAGTCCCTAATTCATAAAATCACAAAATACACATAATTTGCATATACACAAGCTTAGCCGAATTTTTCTAGTACTCATACTAGACCACACATTTCATTTATTTCATATTATAGTTCCTCAAAAATAATATTTTTACCATGTAGCCCAAATTACTCAATTTCATAAAAAATTCAAAGACAACACATGTAAACCCAACATCAAGCTTTCATATTACAACATATAACATCATCAAGTTCATGAATTCATCTATGGCACATTTCCAAATCATCAACTATTTCATGAATTTAAGCATGGGCTAGCTAGAGCACTTAATAACGATCACAAAAACATAAAAATTATCAAAAACGGATCAAAAACGAACCTTAATTCAAGCTTCCAACTAGCCGAACCCTAGAACTCTTTATCTTTTCTTTTTTTTCTTTAATTTTCGGCACAAACAAAGCATATAATGCCTATTTTCATGTTTTGTTATAACATATATTAATTTATTAAACATTTAACCATTATAACCTTTATTAAATCATTATAAAATTCACTAACACTTGCCCTTTTATGTCCATTCAAACTCCCAATGGTCAAATAATCACATAAGGACCTTTTCTTTAGAAACCCAATTCAAATAAGCACTCTAACAACTAGCACACAAATTTTATCTTTTATGCGATTAGGTCCTTTTTGCAAATTAAGCACACAAACAGTTAAATTTTCACACGAGACTTTCACTCATGTCAATTCACTTATCATAGGCACTGAAAATAATATAAAAAAAATATTTTCTGACTCAAATATGTGGTCCCGAAACTACTATTCCAACTAAGGTCAAAACCGGACTGTTACAATTCTTCCCCTTTAGGGATTTTCGTCCTCGAAAATCTTACCTTTAAACAGATTTGGATATTGTTGTTTCATAGCATCTTCAGGTTCTCACGTGGCCTCTTCAATACCGTGTCGATGCCACATCACTTTAACTAACGGAATCTTCTTATTACTTAACTCTTTAACCTCTCGAGATAGGATTCGAATCGGCTTTTCGTTGTAAGATATATCAAACCAAATTTCAATCTCAGATGAAGGAATTACATGCAAAGTATCAGATCTGTACCATCGAAGCGTCGATACGTGAAACACATTATGTATCTTTTCTAACTCAGATGGTAGCTTCAATCTATAAGCAACGGGCCCAACTCGCTCGATGATATTATACGGTCCAATGAACCTTGGACTCAACTTGCCTTTTTTACCAAACCGAATCACTTTCTTCCACAAAGACACTTTCAGAAACACTTTGTCGCCGATCTCAAACTCAATGTCTTTTCTTTTCAAATCTGTATATGATTTTTGACGATCAGAAGCTGCTTTCAAACTATCTCGGATTACTTTCACTTTTTGTTCGGTTTCTTTTATCAAATCAACCCCGTGAATCTTATTTTCACTGAGCTCTGTCCAATACAAAGGTGTACGACATTTGCGACCATATAAAGCTTCGTATGGTGCCATTTTGATGCTCGACTGAAAACTGTTATTATAAGCAAATTCAATCAAAGGTAAAATGTTCCCATGTACCTTCAAACTCAAGAATGCAACATCTCAACATATCCTCGAGTATCTGAATAATCCGTTCAGATTGACCATCTGTTTGCAGATGATAAGCAATGCTAAAATGCAATTTAGTACCCAAAGTATCTTGCAATTTCTTCCAAAATCTCGATGTAAATCTTGGATCTTTGTCTGACACTATAGACAAAGGCACACCATGCAATCTCACTATATTAAAAATGTATAATTCAGCCAATTTATCAAGCGAATAATTAGATCGAACCGAAATAAAATGAGTCGATTTCGTCAATCGATCAACTATAACCCAAATTGCATCTTTTTTTCTTGGAGATACAGGTAAACCCGACACAAAGTCCATGTTACTCGATCCCATTTCTACTCCAGAATCATAATCGGTTGTAATAATCCAGATGACACCTAATGTTCAGCTTTGACTTACTGACAAATCAAACATTTGGAAACAAAATCAGAAATATCTATTTTCATTCCAGACCACCAATAATGTTGTTTCAAGTTATTATACATATTCGTACTGCCTGGATGCACAGATAACTGACTACTGTGAGCTTCACTTAGAATCATCTGAATCAACTCTGAATTTCTTGGAATACAAATTCGATCTTGGAATATTAAGCAATTATCTTTATCAACTCTGAATTCTAAATCAGTCTCTTTATCACACTGAGTTCATTTTGCCAAAATCTCATTATCAATCTTCTGAGCTTCAATAATCTGTTGTAAGAACAAGGGTCTTGCTTTTAATTCAGCTAAAGCTGAACCATCATTAGACAGAATCAAATGAGCATTCATTGTACTCAAAGCAAACAATGTTTTTCGACTTAAGGCATCAGCGACAACATTTACTTTTCCCGGATGACAATCAATCACAAGTTCGTAATCTTTTAACAGTTCTAACCACCTTCTTTGTCGTAGATTTAAATCTTTTTGCGTCATCAAATACTTCAAACCCTTATGATCTGGATAAATGTGACATTTTTCACCAAACAAATAGTGGCATCAAATCTTTAGAGCAAACACAATCGCAACTAACTCTAGATCATGTGTCGAATAGTTCTTTTCATGCGGCTTCAATTGTCTCGAAGCATAAACAACAACTTTTCCTTCTTGCATTAGAACACATCCCAAACCAATCAAAGAAGCATCAATGTAAATCACAAATTCTTTACCCGATTCAAGTTGAACCAAAATTAGAGCTTCAGTCAATAAAGCTTTCAACTGATCAAAGCTGTTCTGACACTTTTCAGACCACTCAAACTTCACATCTTTCTAGAGCAATTTTGTCAACGGAGTCGCAATCATCGAGAAACCTTTTACTAATCTTCTATAGTAACCAACAAGCCCTAGAAAACTATGGACTTCAGAAACATTTCTTGGAGGTTTCCAATCCAAAATAGCTGAAATTTTACTCTGATCCACTCGAATACCAGAGGCTGATACAGTATGACCCCAAAAAGCCAACTTCTTGCAACCAGAACTCACACTTGCTGAATTTCGCATACAACTATTTATCTCGCAACGTTTGTAACATTATTCTCAGATGTTCAGCATGCTCAAATTCATCACATGAATAAATCAATAATTCATCAATGAAGACTACAACAAATTGATCTAAATACGATCTGAAAATTCTATTTATCAAATCCATAAAGATAGCAGGTACATTAGTCAATCCAAAAGGCATAACTAAAAATTCATAGTGGCTGTACCTCGTTCTGAAAGCAGTCTTCGGAATATCTGAATCTTTCACTCGTAGCTGATACTAACCCGATCTCAAATCTATTTTCAAAAACACAGTAGCTCCTTTCAACTGATCAAACAAATCATCAATTCGGGGTAAGGGATACTTATTCTTGATAGTCACTTTATTCAACTGACGATAATCTATACACATTCTCATCGTACCGTATTTCTTTTTCACAAATAGAATCGGAACACCCCAAGGTGAGAAACTTGGTCTTGTAAATACTGAGACTTTAATTCTTTTAACTCGGTCGGAGCCATTCTATACGGAGCTATCGAAATCGGAGTAGTACCAGGTACCAATTCTATGCTAAATTCTACTTCTCTAACTGGAGGTAATCTTAGAAGTTCTTCAAGAAACACATCAGGGAACTCACAGACAACAGGTACAGATTCTACTTTCTTTTCTGACACTTTCGAATCAATAACATAAGAAAAGTAGGCTTCACAACCCTTTCTCTCAATACTCAAAGCTTTTATCGAAGATATTATAGTAGACAATCCATTCAAATTACTAGATTTAATTCTGACTATTTAATCATTCTTGCATCTCAAATTAATAGTTTTCCGTTTACAATTCACCACAGCATCATGCAAGGTTAACCAATCCATACCCAGAATTATATCAAACTCATCAAAAGGTAATAGCATCAGATCAGCCAGAAAACAATTGTCTCGAAACATTAACAGAAAATTCTTGCAGACTTTATTAACTAGAACACATCTGCCTAGGGGATTCGAAACTCTAATTACAAAATCAGTAGTCTCTACAAACAAAGTCTTACTATTCACTAAGTTCATGCATATATATGAATGTATTGATCCAGGATCTATCAAAGTAATCACAAAAGTATTATAACAAGTAAATGTACCCGTAATTACATCTGGCGATGAAACTTCCTTACGAGCTCGGATAGCATACGCTCTAGCAGGTGTACGAGCCTCAGATTTAACAGTTGTATCTTTCGTTCTTCTTTGACTACCACTTACATTTCCTAAATTTCTGGGAGGTCTACCGTGAGAAACATTACCACTCTATCTCGGATTCTAAACATTATCTTTTTTAGCTAAATCTGGGCAGTCTTTAATAAAATGGTTTCTTGAACCACAACTATAACAAGCTCGATTATTACTCTTTCCCCAGCATTCACCAAAGTGTCATCTTCCACATTGATCATATTTAGGCCTTTCATTCTTTGTATTATCAACATTAGCAACAGACGTGGCTGAAGATTTGTAATTCGATTGCGACCTAGCACGATCTCTATTCAAATGCCCCGCACTAACCTTTGAACGACTGTTATCATCTCTAAACTTTTTGGATCCAGACTGAAATGATTTACTCGATGATCTCTTTCGCACCTCTCTAGCTTCAAAACCAGCCTTTCTTTTCTCTTTCCCAAGATCTTCCGCTTTACATGCTCGTTCAACAAGCACCACGAATTCTTTGATTTCTAGAATAGCAACTAGCAGACGAATATCCTCATTCAAACCGTCTTCAAATCTCTTGCACATTATTGCTTTCGAAGATACACATTCACGGGCATATTAACTCAACCTTACAAATTCCCGTTCGTATTCTTTGATAGACATACGACCTTATTTAAGCTCGAGAAACTCTTTGCGTTTCTGATCAATGAATCTTTGGCTGATATATTTCTTTTGGAATTCAGCTTGGAAGAAATCCCATGTAACTTGTTCACTCAGAACCATAGATGTTAAAGTTTTCCACCAATGATACGCCGTGTCTCTCAATAGTGAAACAACACATTTCATACATTCTTCTAGACTTAAAGATAACTCATCAAACACTCTTATTGTATTTTCTAACCAGAACTTAGCTTTTTCTACATCATCACTTGTTGTAGCTCAGAATTCTTCAGCTCCATATCTTCTAATCTTGTCAACTGGTGGTCTACTCAACTGTACATGATTTACTCGTGGCATAACAGGAGTTTGAGGAGAATTAACCGGGGGTGGAGGTTGTTGTAAAGCCGGATTGGTTCTAATGTACTAAGTGAACCAATTGTTCATCATCTAATAGAAAGCTTGCTTAGCCTCACTATCACGGCTACTCGTAGCCAGTCGAGAATCAGCTTGCACTATCCCTTGCGCTGGAGCAGGTGCATTGCTTTCAACATCGTCAGCTACAGCTCTATCGGGATCCATTGCTATACAAAAGAACATTTCAATTTCAGGATTCATCACACTACCCGCAGTTTCAGATATATGGCATGTATAGCTAGACTCACATATGCTATGGTAGTCCTAGAATCGACTAAACTATAGCTCTGATACCAACTAAATGTAACACCCCTAATCCATACCCATCGTTGGACTAGGGTTAAACGGCATTACCGAACATATCGAAACACTTCGCATTCATTTCACAAACATCACAACATCATAGTCAAACATCAACATAAAATCCCTTTTCTTGGTCAACGAGACCTTAAACATGCATTAGTGAAAGGTCAGGACTAAACCGAACACATTCACAAATTTCATCACTTAGAAAATTTTTCCATTCTATTGAGGTCACACGCCCGTGTAACCAGGCCGTGGAAAAACAGAGCATGCATACTGACTTTTCCCCACGGCTAATAGACATGCCCGTATACTATGGTCGTGTGGTTTTTAGCTAGCTACTGATTTAAGCACACGGCCAACAGACACGCCCGAGTGCTATGGCCGTGTGGCACAATGCAGGCTTGGTTTAAGCCAAATTTCCACCCCTTTTTGGGTCAACCTAAAAGCATGGAAACAAGCATATATGTACAATCCAATCAACCAATTTTTCATGCTAAAACACATATCACTCATACCATAATATTATCAACCATTTACATACTTTAAACCATACTTATTTATAGTGAACATAATGTAAGATTATCTCAAATAAACATACAATCTCATTCCAAAAACTCACCACACTTACCATTTTCTTTATCCAACTAAGCATACTACAAATCCAAATTAACTTCACATATCATAAACCATTATCAACTATGAGTTCAACACAAATTAGCCAATTCACATGGCTAAATATATATATACATCACAAAACATACTTCCACAACTACTAGCCTATACATGCCATACTTCAAATATATATGTGACAGCCCTAATTTGACCCTAGTCGGAAAGTGGTTTCGAGACCACAAAACCGAGTCATAAAAATAATTAATTGTTATATTCTATGCTTATTGTATGTGTACATGCATGTGTGAAAGTTTCATGCTTTAATTTTGTCATTTGTATGTGAAATTATTAAATAGGACTTATGTGAAATAATTGTGAAAGGTGATAGGTAAAATTAAAAGTGGTCTATTAATGCATGTCATAAAAAGTTTGGACTTGCATGTCAAATATCTATTTTTTGATTATGGTGGCCGGCCATAATGATGGTTGATGGATAATATATGTTTATTTAAGTATTATAATAAGAAATGGCATTATGTTGAAATAATAAATAATTAGTAAAATAAGGTAAAGATAATAAAATTAAGGATGCTCATCTTTCTTTCTTCATTGCAAATTGAGAAAGAAAAATGAAAAAATTTGAAGAAGAAACCAAGGCATTCGCCATGGCTATCCCAAATTAAAGGTATGCATTGTGATTTTTATTTTAATTGATTATGAGATTAAATTGATAAGTGCATAGTTTGGTTAACCCATGGTTTAAATGCATGAATCCTTGAACATATAACCATTCGGCAAGTTGATAAATTTGTGTTAATTTGAGGAGTTTTTGGAAGATGTTATTTATATGTTAAAGTAACTTAAATGAATAAGTTGAATTCATTGTTGGGAGGTATGAATTGAAGTTGCCGTATGTATATATATACATATGCACTTTGGAAAGAAAATTTTGTGTTATTTGAGTTTTTATATATATATGTGCATTCGGTCATTGGGGGTAATAAGATGAATTTAAAATGTTGTGATTTGTTTTTAAGGTTGGTTAAATGGTTGTGGTCATTGCCGAAAACATTTGTGTTAGGGGAAAATAGGATTAAGTATCGGTTCGATGAGCTAAATATATATATATTCGGCTATATAGATTTGATGTGTACTTGAAAATATAATAAGCCTTAAGAGATTGTGTTTGTGTATGTGAACTAGATGTTTAATGGATATTCGACTAAAAGGGTAATTGGTTAAGTCATAGGAATTGTGGTGATATACATTCGGTCATTAGGGTTATATGTAGTTTGGTCATGTGAGTTATGTATTAAGTAAGTTATTTCTTCGAAATGTATATTCAGTCATTGTTTAGCATGGGTGAAACCTATGTGCAATTTGCTACATTTGATCATGGAATGGAAATTGTATAATAAAGCTAAGTTTGAGTGGTTAGGGCCGAATGTGGAATATGAGATATTAAGGCATGTTATGATTATATATATGTGTATATACGTGATTGTGCATAAAATGAGTAACTGATTAAATTGTGTTAGTCACACATAAGTATATAAATATATATGCCTTATGTAAGTACCTTGTGACATAGAGACATTCGGTTATACATATATATATTATATAAATAAATTCGTGTATATAATAAGCATTATATCGAGTCATGGCACATTTTATTAAACATAAATTGCATTGAAATTATATGATTTGTCAAATGTGACTATTAAAGAATTAAAGTTGAGTAAGTAATTAAACAAGTTCATTTGTTCAAATTTAAAGCTCAAGAGCAAAGAGGAACTAAATCAGAGAAGGGAAAGGAGAAAGTAATCGAGTAGCCTATCCGCAACTGTTCAAAACATCCGAGGTAAGTCTTTGAGTAATGGAACTTAGTTTATGATTTGATAAAATCATTATATATAAGCATAATATATAATTTGTAACCTAATGGTTCTACTTGAATTAAGTAGTGAGATAAATAATTTGTGCATATGACTTGTAGCCGAATGGTTATAGAAAACATGTTGGATAGCGAAACAAAGTCGTGTTCTTGTATATGGCTATTGAGCCGAAAGTGGAATGGTTGATAAGCATGTTGTGCTTGTGTTCTAGTAATGTAAATGAAATGCTAATGTACTATGATATATATATATGTGTGTACACGATAATTGAAGATTTTCAACAGGCTAAGACCCGCAGGCCTTGTGTGAGATTTATATCCGAGCTAAGTCCCGAAGGCATTTGTGCTGGTGTTATATCCAGGCTAAGTTCCGAAGGCATTTGTGCTGGTGTTATATCCGGGCTATGTCCCGAAGGCATTCGTGCTGGTGTTATATCCGGGCTAAATCCCGAAGGCATTCGTGCTGGTGTTATATCCGGGCTAAGTCCCGAAGGCAATTATGTTGGAAATGTGTGAACTTGCTGTAATAATTCAAATTAATGGGCTCACAACCCTAAGATGGTCAGGTATGTATCGTATATACGTTGTAAAATTTGATTTGGTTTAAATTGTGATTATTCATTTGGATAGTGCTTGTCAGTCATTGCTTATGGTTGTATGAAATCTATAATTTATTCGGGATACATGAATTTTGATTCAAGTGAAAATAAGTTAAGATTGGCTCTGAGCATGTGAGTATATTGGTTGAAGTGTGAAGTAACATGAATATGTGAATATGCGTATATGTATTTATTTAGCCTTGAAATTGAATTAGATGTATTCGACCAAATAATGAAGTTGGTTGAATAAAATAAAAAAAGAAGAAGTTTCTACTTGATATGAAATGGTGTTTAAGGAATAATTTAAAATGACTTGCATGAACAATAGTAGTATATTTAGTCATGTTATATTCGGTCAAAGAAAAGATGATAAGCATTATGAATGCTATGCTTTAATTTTAAATGATTTCATTACTTAAAACTTACTAAGCATAGAAATGCTTACTTTGTTGCCCTTAATCTTCTGTTTTATAGATCTCGTTCGTTAGCTATGGTCTCGGAGATCTCAAAGTCGAAGTCGTCCACACTATCTAAGCATATTCGGTACTCTAGTAATTAAACTTTGATAATGGCATGTATAGGCTTGACTTTTTGTTGTTAAATAAGTATCTTTTTGATGATGTATATATGTATAGCCATGCGAAAATGGCTTGTTAAGTTACTATATGTGTTCCACATAATTAATGTAAATGTGTGGCTAATATTCGATTAAAGTTTTCAATGTTTTGATGTGAATTGAACTTAAGAATTAATCAATATACCCATTATCTTAAGATGACTCTTTTGTATATTGTAAGTGTGCCAACGGGAGTTATTCTAATAAAGTTAACTGAAATTTCGTGCTTGTATGGTAATACTCTTTAACCCTCCGGCGACGGGTATGGGTTAGGGGTGTTACATTTTATTGGTATCAGAGCTATGGTTTAGTCGATTCTAAGACTAACGTAGCATATATGAGTCTAGCTATACATGCCATTAAGTGTTAATACGATAGTGTGATGATTTATAACAGTTAAAAACGTGCTTTCGTATAGTAATGGATCCCGATCGAGCGGTAGCTGATGATATTGAGAGTGTAGCGCCTGCT
This sequence comes from Gossypium arboreum, assembly GCF_025698485.1. Lineage (NCBI taxonomy): Eukaryota > Viridiplantae > Streptophyta > Magnoliopsida > Malvales > Malvaceae > Gossypium > Gossypium arboreum. Next base: position 59,347,987 of record NC_069078.1, on the reverse strand, counting down.
CCCGCACACGGGACCGCACCGATAGACTCTGAACCTAACGCAAGCAATCAAAATGATGAGGCTAGACAAGCCTTTTATAATGTGAATGATTGGTTCAACCAATACATTCAGACAAATATGGCTGCTCCACAACCCCCACTTCCAACAAATACACCTCCTGCACCTATGATACCTCCGGTGATTGATCACATGAGGATGAATAAGCCCCGAGAGATGAATTCAAAGCACGGCTCTCAATTTAAAGCTACAGACAGTGATGATGCCGAGCAAGCTGAATTTTGGTTGGACAATACTATCCGAGTATTCGATGAACTATCTTGCACACCTGATGAATGCCTGAAATGTGTCATATCTCTCGCTACGTGATTACGCCTATTATTGGTGGAATACATTGGTTTCACAGCCCAAAGAACGGGTGACGTGGGAATTCTTCCAGACTGAGTTCCGAAAAAAGTATATCAGTCAGCGGTTCATTGATCAGAAACGAAAAGAATTTCTTGAGCTTAAACAGGGTTCCATGTCAGTTACTAATTATGAACAGAAGTTTGTTAGACTAAGTAGATATGCTCGGGAATGTGTATCGTCTGAGGCTATTATGTGTAAACATTTTGAAGATGGGCTGAACGAAGATATAAAAATGTTTGTTGGCATTCTTGAAATACGAGAGTTTGTAGTACTTGTCGAGCGAGCTTGCAAAGCCGAAGACCTTAGTAAAGAGAAAAGGAAAGCCGATGTTGGAGTTGGAGAGTTTCGTAAAAGATCTTCGGGAAAGCCTTTTCAGCAATCATCGAAGAAATTTCGAGATGATTCGGGCCGACCTAAGAACACTTCGGGCTTTTCCAGACGAGACCGTGATCGACCTCCTATGAGTACGCGAGCCACTTCAGTTGCCAGTGTTGGAAATGATCGTCGGGATAGGAACGAGTGCAAGTTTTGTGGAAAATGGCATTCGGGGAGTTATAGATTTCATGATCGCTCCTGTTATAGATGCGGATCATCCGACCACTTCATCAAAGACTGCCCGAGATTGTCAGAGCAAAGTGTGAATCAGAGTGGGAAACCGAGTACTGCTACAGCTCGAGGTAGACCACCTAGGAATATGGGGAATGCTAGTGGCGATCAAAGAGGGTCTAGAGATGCTACGACCAGATCCGAGGCTCGTGCTCCTGCTAGAGCTTATGCTTTACGCGCACGCGAGGATGCTTTTTCGCCTGATATTATTACCGGTACTTTCACTCTCTTTGATACTGATGTGATTGCATTGATTGACCCTGGTTCTACTCATTCATATGTATGTGAGACTTTAGCATCCAGTAAGACTCTACCTATTGAGTCTACTGAGTTCGTGATTCGAGTGTCGAATCCCTTGGGTCGATATGTGCTAGTCGACAAAGTGTGCAAGAAATGTCCCCTGATAATCTGAGGTTCCTATTTTTCGGCCGATTTGGTGCTTTTACCATTTAATGAATTTGATGTTATTCTCGGTATGGATTGGTTGACCGTGCATGATGTAGTTGTGAATTGCAAAAAAAAGACTATTGATTTAAGATGTACAAATAATGAGATAATCCGAGTTGAGTCTACTGATATGAACGGGTTACCAGCAGTAATATCCTCGATGTTGGCTCAGAAATATGTAAAAAAAGGGGTGTGAAGCATATCTTGCGTACGTACTTGATAGTAAAGAATCAGAAAAGAAGCTTGAATCAGTACCAGTGGTTTGTGAGTATCTAGATGTTTTTCCCGAGGAATTACCGGGGTTACCACCTGTTCGGGAGGTAGAGTTCGGTATTGAACTTGTACCTGAGACTACACCAATTTCGATAGCTCCATACCGTATGGCACTAACGGAATTGAAGAAATTGAAAACTCAGTTGCAAGAGTTGACGGATGAGGTTTCGCTCGACCGAGTTTCTCACCTTGGGGTGCACCAGTATTGTTTGTGAAAAAAAAAGACAGAACCATGAAAATGTGCATCGACTATCGACAATTAAATAAAGTGACAATAAAGAACAAACATCTGTTACCGCGTATTGATGATTTGTTTGATCAGCTGAAGGGAACATCAGTGTTTTCAAAGATAGATTTGAGATTAGGTTATTATCAGTTGCGAGTTCGAGACTCTGATGTGCCTAAAACTGCTTTCAGAATGAGATACGGTCACTACGAGTTCTTAGTGATGCCGTTTGGGCTCACTAATGCCCCTACGGTATTTATGGACTTGATGAATCAGATTTTCAGACAGTATTTGGACCGGTTTGTAGTTGTGTTTATAGAAGACATTTTGATCTATTCGCGAGATAAAACTGAACATGCCGAGCACCTGAGATTAGTGTTGCAGATTTTACGGGACAAACAGCTATATGCTAAGTTCAATAAATGTGAGTTCTAGTTGAAAGAAGTTAGCTTTTGGGGGCATATGGTATCCGCATTGGGTATTCGTGTTGATCCGAGTAAAATATCAGCCATCCTTGATTGGAAGCCTCCTAGAAATGTTACTGAAGTTTGGAGCTTTTTAGGACTTGCCGGTTATTACAGACGGTTTGTAAAGGATTTCTCGATGATAGCCACACCAATGACGAAGCTACTTCAGAAAGATGTTAAGTTCGAATGGTCAGAAAAGTGCCAGAAAAGTTTTGACCAACTGAAAACCTATTTGACCGAAGCTCCAGTGTTAGTGCAGCCTAAATCCGGTAAAGAGTTTGTCATTTTCAGTGATGCATCCTTAAATAGGCTGGGTTGTGTATTGATGCAAGAAGGTCGAGTTGTAGCTTACGCTTCGAGGCAATTGAAGCCACATGAGAAAAACTATCCGACCCATGATTTCGAATTAGCTGCCATCGTATTTGCTTTGAAAATATGGTGACACTACTTGTTTGGAGAGAGGTGTCATGTATATTCAGATCACAAAAGCCTCAAATATTTGATGACTCAAAGAGATTTGAATCTGAGACAAAGACGTTGGCTTGAATTGTTGAAAGATTACGAGCTTGTCATTGACTATCACTCGGGAAAGGCTAACGTTGTTGCCGATGCTTTAAGTCGCAAGTCACTGTTTGCTTTGCGAGCGATGAATGTACACTTGCCCATTTCATCCGATAATGTGTCAGTAGCAGAATTAAAAGCAAAACCGTTATTGATTCATCAAATATGTGAAACTCAGAAAGTCGATGATGAATTGGTTTCTAAACGAGCTGGATGTGTTTCAAATGTGGATTCAGAGTTTCAAATTGACGATAATGATTGTTTGAGGTTCATAAGTCGATTGTGTGTTCCAAGAAATTTGAAACTTATTTCAATGATTTTGAGCGAGGCTCATAGTAGCCGAATGTCAGTTCACCCGGGTAGTACGAAAATGTACAACGATCTGAAACGTCAGTATTGGTGGCATGGTATGAAACGAGACATTTTCGACTTTATCTCGAAATGTTTGATATGTCAACAAGTGAAAGAGGAACATCAAGTGCCTTCGGGATTACTTCAGCCGATCATGATACCCGAATGGAAATGGGAACGAGTCACGATAGATTTTGTATTTGGGTTGCCATTGTCGTCGAGCAAGAAGGATGCGATCTGGGTTGTTATTGATAGACTGACAAAATCGGCTCATTTTATTCCTGAACGTACGGATTATTCACTTGACAAGCTAGCTGAATTGTATGTTTCTCAGATTGTAAGGTTACACGGGGTACCTATTTCTATTGTGTCGGATAGAGATCCGAGGTTCACATCGCGATTCTGGAAGAAATTGCAAGAAGCACTGGGTACCAAGTTGCATTTTAGCACCGCTTTTCATCCCCAGACTGATGGTCAATCCGAGCGGATCATTCAGATACTTGAGGATATGTTGAGATGTTGGACCCTTGAGTTTAATGGTTCATGGGAACGGTATTTGCCTTTGATTGAATTTGCTTACAACAATAGTTTTCAATCAAGCATTAAGATGGCACCTTACGAGGCTTTGTATGATCGTAAATGCCGTACACCGTTGTTTTGGACCGAGCTTAGTGAAAGTAAAATCTTCGGGGTTGATTTGATTAAAGATGCTGAGCAGAAAGTAAAAGTAATCCGTGAAAGTAATCCGTGAAAGTCTAAAAGCAGCTTCAGATCGTCAGAAGTCGTATGCGGATTTAAAACGAAAAGACGTTGAATATCAGGTCGGAGCAAAGTGTTCCATAAAGTTTCACCTTGGAAAAAGGTGCTTAGATTTGGTCGTAAGGGCAAATTGAGTCTGAGGTTCATCGGGTCGTATGAAATATCTGAACGAGTTGGGCCGGTCGCATACAGATTGATTTTACCTCTTGAGCTTGAAAAGATTCACAACGTTTTTCATGTTTCGATGCTTCGACGTTACAAATCCGATCTATCACACATAATTAATCCATCAGAGGTCGAGATTCCATCTGATTTGAGTTACGAAGAAGAACCGGTTCGTATTTTGGCTCGTGAAGTAAAAGAACTACAAAATAAGAAAATCTCATTAGTGAAGGTACTGTGGCTTAAGCATGGGGTTGAAGAAGCTACTTGGGAACTGGAAGACTCTATGAAAGATCGATATCCCAACTTATTCACCGGTAAGATTTTTGGGGACGAAAATTTCCTTATGTGGGGGAGAGTTGTGACAGCCCTAATTTGACCCTAGTCGGAAAGTGGTTTCGGGACCACAAAACCGAGTCATAAAAATAATTAATTGTTATATTCTATGCTTATTGTATGTGTACATGCATGTGTGAAAGTTTCATGCTTTAATTTTGTCATTTGTATGTGAAATTATTAAATAGGACTTATGTGAAATAATTGTGAAAGGTGATAGGTAAAATTAAAAGTGGTCTATTAATGCTGTCATAAAAAGTTTGGACTTGCATGTTAAATATCTATTTTTTGATTATGGTGGCCGGCCATAATGATGGTTGATGGATAATATATGTTTATTTAAGTATTATAATAAGAAATGGCATTATGTTGAAATAATAAATAATTAGTAAAATAAGGTAAAGATAATAAAAATTAAGGGATGCTCATCTTTCTTTCTTCATTTTCGAAATTGAGAAAGAAAAATGAAAAAAAAATTGAAGAAGAAACCAAGGCATTCGGCCATGGCTATCCCAAATTAAAGGTATGCATTGTGATTTTTATTTTAATTGATTATGAGATCAAATTGATAAGTGCATAGTTTAGTTAACCCATGGTTTAAATGCATGAATCCTTGAACATATAACCATTCGGCAAGTTGATAAATTTATGTTAATTTGAGGAGTTTTTGGAAGATGTTATTTATATGTTAAAGTAACTTAAATGAATAAGTTGAATTCATTGTTGGGAGGTATGAATTGAAGTTGCCATATGTATATATATACATATGCACTTTGGAAAGAAAATTTTGTGTTATTTGAGTTTTTGTATATATATGTGCATTCGGTCATTGGGGGTAATAAGATGAATTTAAAATGTTGTGGTTTGTTTTTAAGGTTGGTTAAATGGTTGTGGTCATTGCCGAATATATTTGTGTTAGGGGAAAATAGGATTAAGTATCAGTTCGATGAGCTAAATATATATATATTCGGCTATATAGATTTGATGTGTACTTGAAAATATAATAAGCCTTAAGAGATTGTGTTTGTGTATGTGAACTAGATGTTTAATGGATATTCGGCTAAAAGGGTAATTGGTTAAGTCATAGGAATTGTGGTGATATACATTAGGTCATTAGGGTTATATGTAGTTTGGTCATGTGAGTTTTGTATTAAGTAAGTTATTTCTTCGAAATGTATATTCAGTCATTGTTTAGCATGGGTGAAACCTATGTGCAATTTGCTACATTTGATCATGGAATGGAAATTTTATAATAAAGCTAAGTTTCAGTGGTTAGGGCCGAATGTGGAATATGAGATATTAAGGTATGTTATGATTATATATATGTGTATATACGTGATTGTGCATAAAATGAGTAATTGATTAAATTGTGTTAGTCACACATAAGTATATAAATATATATGCCTTGTGACATAGAGACATTCGATTATACATATATATATTATATAAATAAATTCGTGTATATAATAAGCATGATATCGAGTCATGGCACATTTTATTAAACATAAATTGCATTGAAATTATATGATTTGTCAAATGTGACTATTAAAGAATTAAAGTTGAGTAAGTAATTAAACAAGTTAATTTGTTCAAATTTAAAGCTCAAGAGTAAAGAGGAACTAAATCAGAGAAGGGAAAGGAGAAAGCAATCGAGTAGCCTATCCGCAACTGTTCAAAACATCCGAGGTAAGTCTTTAAGTAATGGAACTTAGTTTATGATTTGATAAAATCATTATATATAAGCATAATATATAATTTGTAACCTAATGGTTCTACTTGAATTAAGTAGTGAGATAAATAATTTGTGCATATGACTTGTAGCCGAATGGTTATAGAAAACATGTTGGATAGCGAAACGAAGTCGTGTTCTTGTATATGGCTATTGAGTCGAAAGTGGAATAGTTGATAAGCATGTTGTGCTTGTGTTCTAGTAATGTAAATGAAATGCTAATGTACTATGATATATATATATATGTGTGTACATGATTTTGAGGATTTTCAACGGGCTAAGACCCGTAGGCCTTGTGTGAGATTTATATCCGGGCTAAGTCCCGAAGGCATTCGTGCTGGTGTTATATCCGGGTTAAGTTCTGAAGGCATTCGTGCTGGTGTTATATCCGGGCTATGTCCCGAAGGCATTCGTGCTGATGTTATATCCGGGCTAAATCCCGAAGGCAATTATGTTGGAAATGTGTGATCTTGCTGTAATAATTCAAATTAATGGGCTCACAACCCTAAGATGGTCAGGTATGTACCGTATATACGTTGTAAAATTTGATTTGGTTTAAATTGTGATTCTTCATTTGGATAGTGCTCTGTCAGTCATTGCTTATGGTTGTATGAAATCTATAATTTATTCGGGATACATGAATTTTGATTCAAGTGAAAATAAGTTAAGATTGGCTCTGAGCATGTGAGTATATTGGTTGAAGTGTGAAGTAACATGAATATGTGAATATGCGTATATGTATTTATTTAGCCTTGAAATTGAATTAGATGTATTCGGCCAAATAATGAAGTTGGTTGAATAAAAAAAAAGAACTTTGTACTTGATATGAAATGGTGTTTAAGGAATAATTTAAAATGACTTGCATGAACAATAGTAGTATATTTAGTCATGTTATATTCGGTCAAAGAAAAGATGATAAGCATTATGAATGCTATGCTTTAATTTTAAATGATTTCATTACTTAAAACTTACTAAGCATAGAAATGCTTACTTTGTTGCCCTTAATCCTCTGCTTTATAGATCTCGCTCGTTAGCTACGGTCTCGGGATCTCAAAGTCAAGTCGTCCACACTATCTAAGCATATTCGGTACTCTAGTAGTTAAACTTTGATAATGGCATGTATAGGCTTGACTTTTTGTTGTTAAATAAGTATCTTTTTGATGATGTATATATGTATAGCCATGCGAAAATGGCTTGTTAAGTTACTATATGTGTTCCACATAATTAATGTGAATGTGTGGTTGATATTCGATTAAAGTTTTCAATGTTTTGATGTGAATTGAACTTAAGAATTAATCAATATACCCATTATCTTAAGATGACTCTTTTGTATATTGTAAGTGTGCCAACGGGAGTTATTCTAATAAAGTTAATTGAAATTTCGTGCTTGTATGGTAATACTCTTTAACCCTCTGGTGACGGGTATGGGTTAGGGGTGTTACATTTTATACATTTTCAAAAATACCAAAATGAAGTTCGATAGTGTGCTGATAATCCTAGAAGATCCCCGAGCTTGCAGTAGCTTCGACATCTACAAAACAATTCAAACACACATACACGGTAAGCTTTCAAAAGCTTAGTAAGCTCGTACTCAAATCATCAACATTATATGAAGCATATGAGTATTTGCACAATGTTAATCCATAAGATCATATCAACCCAATGAAATTCACATATATAATATCATCTACCACTTAGGTATCATACATACGTGGTGTAATAGGCCCAATTCGCCCGGGCTCGTTAACAAAAAATAAACCAAAAAAAAAATATAAAAGTCCAAACTTATTAACAGTCCATTTACAGCCCAAATTTCAAAACTCATTAACCCAAATTGTAGTAGCCCGGTAACAAGCCCAATAACCCAAACTCTTTCAAAATCAGAAACCCTAGGGTTTCTTTTCTGCTTGTGCCGCAATTGGTTTCCAGTGCAAATCAACGCCGCACGTGCACCTCTGTTGTTCCACGTCACCCCACGAGCGGCCTGGCCTTGTCAGCAGCACCATGGCCTCCACACTTGCAACAAATTAACAAACAAAAAGAGAAAACCGCAATTGACAGCAGATTACAGCAAATTACAACAAGGAATTTGTATTTTCTTTTATTTATTTATTTTATTTTTCGGCTATAAAACCGAATGAAAACAATGTAAATGGGAGGTTCTTTTCACAGAAATACATTACGCATACTAAATACAACAAAATCAAATTGAAAACTATTGAAAAGGTGATTCTCAGTTTCTTTTTTATACGTTTCTCTTTTTTGAGTGTGCATGTGATTTAAAAATAAAAAAAATAAAAAAGAAGGCTTACCTTTGCGAATGCGCCATTGAAATCTCCATCTCCTTCGTCGACATCGAAGGTTGAGAGGGGATTTTGAGGCCGAAATTGTTGAGCCTTAAGGCTGGGTTTCGAATAGGGGACACCATCGCATGCTATCATCCACCGATTGTAATGGTAGAATGGTGGTGATTGAACGGCGGGTCAGATAGGGGCAAGCATTTAGGGTTTTCCCTTTCCTTTTCCCCCTTTTGTTTTGCTGCAATGCTTAGGTTTATTTTAGGATTTTTTTTCTCTTGTAATTGGCAAAATGAAGAGACGCCGTTTAAGGCATGATTCGATAGCCTTGAAACGACACCGTATAGGCCTATCCGATCTGACCCGATTCTTGGCCCCTAGGATCCGCGCATTCCTGCGGAGAGGGGATAATTGCGCATCAGTCCCCCCTATTCGCACGAGCATTCAATTGCACCTAATGTAGTTTACTTCATTTTTAACTTTGGCTCTGAAATTTGCGCATGTTTACATTTTAGTCCGCATCTCAGCGCTGCGTTTTGGGGCCTGGGATATTTCCAGCCTTAATCCCTGGGAATTTGCGCGCATTGCGCGCTGGTCCTCATTTTAATGTCAAAAATTTCCTTTTAAATTTCTTTTATATATAGTTTATTCTTTGATTTAAGATTCTTTCATGTATATATAGTTTTATTATATATTGCTTTGTTATTCTTTCATGTATATTGTTTATTCTTTGTTATTTATTATATCTTCATCATATATTGCTTTGTTGATTTCTTGTTATTGTATGTATATTATCACCTTTAAATATATATGTTCTGCTTTTAAAATATTTTTTTATGTTATTTGCTCCAAATTTCTTCTTTCACAATATTTATTTTAATATTCATTTACATATTCTTAGTTTTATTTTTATACATGTGAATCATTTCAAACCTTAGCATGCATTATTCATTTATAAATTTTTCATATAGTTTTTAAATTATTTTGTATTATATTGGCTCTTAGTATCCATATTGCTTTGTATCTTATGTGTTGCATTTTACTTTTCATATTATTTTATATATTATTATTGTATATTATTTATTTATTTTTTATGTATTATTAAATCAATTGTTGTATTTTATGTGAATTTGGTATATTTTGGATTAATTATATTTAATTGCTTGATTTATTAGTTAAATAAGGTTATATTATCATCTTTCATAAGCATTGTATTTTATGTGTGTATATTATCCCATGCTAATTATTTTTCTTTTGGGTTTACAAAATATTATTTTATAATTCCCAACTCTTTAAAATCGACTATTCCATTGTATTTCAAATAAAATTAATATATTTTGAGTTTACAAATCTTTTTAAAAATCTAAAAAATAAGGCAATGTTCAGTATTTAGAAATTCGAGAAATCGTGCCCTACCGTGCTGGGTTTCGATTTTTCGTTGGACTAAATATTTGGACACCCTTTTGCAATTTTTGACCTAAGGGTTTTTGGAAGTCAAAAATCAATCGTATTTTCAAAGGTATGAAAAATCGTGTCCAATCATGCTGGATATGATGCTACATTCCTTTGAAACGAGAGAATTTTGACAACCAATTTGAACTACGCACGTGTTTTAATAATAATCATATTTCAAAATTTCTTTTCTAAAACTGTTAGAATTAAGTGACCCAAATTCTTATTTAAATAAAATACGATGGAAAATAAAATAAAAGTAAAATCCATATAGAACTAGACTTCTTTTATTTTATTTTAGAATAAGGTTTTTAAACCTTATTAAACTCCATCTATTTTATATTGATTAGGATAAGGTGTTTCAATCCTACTAGAATATGGCTTTGCAAGCCTATAAATAGACATAGTCTATTCCTCTTGTATTTGAGTAAAAATTTTTCGACATAGTGAATTTTCTTCTCCTCTGCCCGTGGTTTTTTTCCCGAAAGGGTTTCCACGTAAAATTTATGTGTTCTTTATTTTTATTTATTTTATTCTATTTTATTTTTCACAAATTGGTATCAAAGCTTACGGGTTATTCATCTCGATCACGGTAATGGCGTCTTTGAAGTATGAAATTCATTGTTGGATCGCAACACCGATTTGCGTTGTGGCAAATTAAGATGCAAGCGCTTGCACGATGGATCTAGAGGATGCCCGCTAGGATAGATAAGATGCCTTCGACATTAACAGATGAAGAGAAGAAGCGTAAGGATCGAAAGGCATTAACACAATTACATCTCGCATTTGTCCAACGAAATTTTGCGGGATGTGATGAAAGAGAAAACCGCCATTGCATTATGGAAGAGGCTAGAACAAATATGTATGTCGAAAACTCTAACAAGCAAGTTGCATATGAAGCGGCGTCTTTATGCTCATCGTTTGGAGGAAGGTGCGTCGTACACGAACACTTAACGTTGTTTAAAGAAATTCTCTCAAACTTGGAGGCCATGGAGGTTCAAGATGATAAGGAAGATCTAGGGTTGATTCTACTTTGTTCGTTGCCCGTCTTATTCAACCTTTAGAGACACGATTTTATATAGCCGCGAGTCTCTCACAGTTGATGAGGTTTATGATTCTTTAACCTCGTATGATAAGATGAAGCATCTTGTGGTTAAACCCAACTCTCGTGGAGAGGGTCTCATTGTTCGTGGGAGACAAGACCGGAATGTTGATGATGATCGTGGTAGAACACGAGAACGGAATCCTCGTGGTAAATCTAAGGGTAGATCGAAATCTTCAAGCAGAGGTAAAACTTGCAACTTCGCAAGAAGAAAGGGCACATTAAATCTGAGTGCTATAAGCTACAAAATAAGATTAAAAGGAGGCTGCGAATCAAAAGGAAAACAAATGAAAAATTCCGGTGAAGGCGATGTTGTAGAAGACTACAACGATGGTGAACTTCTAGTTGCTTCATCAATGATTCTAAAGTGGCGAGGTGGATACTTGATTCAGTCTGCACCTTCCACATGAGTCCCAATCGGGATTGGTTTACAACTTATGAAACAAAGATCTCAAGGTGTTGTTTTGATGGGAAATAATGCTTCATGTAAAATCGCAGGTGTTGGAACAATTAAAGTTAAGATGTTTGATGGAGTTGTCAGAACACTTAGTGACGTGTGGCATGTTCCAGAATTGAAAAGAAATTTAATTTCGTTGAGTACTCTTGATTCAAAAGGGTACAGATACACAGCTGAAAATGGGGTTTTAAAGATTTCCAAAGGGTCCCTTGTTGTGATGAAAGGGCAAAGAAAGATTGCCAAGTTATATGTTTCTGAGGTTCTCTCATTCTCGGTGATGCAATTGTCGCTTCCTCTTCCTTGTCGATGATGATATTACTAAACTTTGGCATATGCGCCTAGGGCATATGAGTGAGAATGGCATGGCGTAATTAAGCAAAGAGGACTTCTTAATGGGCAAGGAATTTGCAAACCGAATTTCGTGAGCACTTGTGTTTTGGGAAGCAAAAGAGAGTTCGATTCACTAGAGGAATCCATAACACGAAGGAAGCGTTGGAGTATATCCATTACGATCGTGGGGGCCGTCCAGAGTGCCTTCGAGAGGTGGAGCTAATTATATGCTAACCTTTATTGATGATTTTTCCGAAAAGTTTGGGCGTTCTTCCGAAGCGAAAAGCGATGTGTTTTCCACATTTAAGTCTTGGAAAATTATGATTGAAAAAGCAGACGGAAAAGCAGATAAAATACCTCCGTCTGCATAAATGGCTTAGAGTTACGCTCGATGAGTTTAATAGATTGTGCAAGTCGGAGGGATCATGAGACACTTGACGATTCGTCATACTCCACAAAAAAACGGCGTTGCGAGCGAATGAACGAACGATCATGGAGAAGGTTCGATGTATGTTGTCAAATGCCAACTTACCAAGTCATTTTGGCGTACGACCTCTCTCGTGCATGTTTTTGATCAACCGATCTCCATCCGTTGCCATTGAGAAAAGACTCCACAAGAGGTATGGTCCGTAATCCCGCTAATTATTCGATTTAAAGATTTTTGGGTGTCCTGCATATGCTCATGTTGATAATGGAAAATTGGAACCGAGATCCATTAAATGCGTTTTCTTGGTTATAAAGTCGTGTAAAAGGCTATAAGTTATGGTGTCCGAAAATAGAAAAGTTGTGATTAGCAGAGATGTTGTTTTTGATGAAACTGCTATGCTACCTAACTTATCTCTTAAAGACTCTTCCAATAAAGAAAACCAAAAGCGGTGGAGCATCGATTAATCTGTAATCAACTCCTCAAGCCAAGACAAAAATTGAGAATAGAGTTGCTTCTTCACCGCAATACTCTATCGCCAAAAACAGGACAAGAAGAGAAATTAAACCTCCAAAGAAGTATGCCGAGGTTGATCTAGTTGCTTATGCTTTAAATGTGGTGAAGATATAGATGCGAATCAAGAGCCATTTAATTATTCTAAGGCGATTAGTCAGTAAAGACTCGTAAAAGTGGATGTTTGCTATGCAAGAGGAGATGGAATCACTCCACAAAAAACGAAACATGGGATCTTGTAAAACTTCCTAAAGGTAAAAAGGTCATTCGTTGTAAATGGGTGTTTAAAAGAAAGAAGGACTCAGGAGTTGAAGAACCCGGATATAAAGCAAGGCTTGTTGCAAAGGGTTACTGATCAAATTCCGAGTGGACTTCACAGATGTGTTCTCTCCATTGTTAAGCATAGTTCGATTCGAGCTTTGCTTGGTATTGTGGCTATGCATGATTTGGAGCTTGAGCGTTAGATGTAAAACGCATTTTGCATGGAGAACTTGAGGAAGATATTTACATGCAACAACCGAGAGGGTTTTATAGTCTCAAAAAAGAGGACTATGTTTGCTTCTTTGAAAAAGTCCCTTTACGGTTTGAAACAGATCACCAAGACAAGGGTACAAGAGGTTTGATTCCTTTATGACTTCTCATGATTTCAAAAGAAGTAGTTTTGACAGTTGTGTCTACTTTAAGAAAAATAGTGATGGTTCATTTGTGTATCTACTTCTTTATGTTGATGACATGTTGATAGCAAAGAAAAGATAAAAGAGAGATAAGAAAGGTTAAAGCCCAACTAAGTGAAGAATTTGAGATGAAAGATTTAGGACCAAAGAAAGAAGATACTTGGTATGGAGATTCTCGAGATAGAAAAGCAAGTAAATTGTACCTAAGTCGGAAGGGTACATTGAGAAAGTTCTTTGGTGTTCAATATGCAGAGTGCTAAGCTCATTAGTACTCCTTTAGCACCCATTTCAGACTTTCATCGGCCTTATCTCCTCAATCGATAATGAGATTGAGTACATGTCACATGTTCCATACTCTAGTGCAGAGGATCTCTCATGTATGCTATGGTTTGTTCACGTCCGATTTATCATATCTGATCGGTCAGATTAGCGAGATACATGGCGAATCTCGGTAAAGAACACCGGAAAGCGATTCGATGGATTTTAAGATACTTACGAGGCACTACTAATGTTTGCTTACAGTTTGGAAGAACTAAAGATGGAGTTATAGGGTATGTTGATGCTGATTTTCTTGGAGACCTTGATAGAAGAAGATCTCTCACAGTTACGTCTTTACAATCGGAGGTTGTGCAATTAGTTGGAAAGCCACTTTGCAAACTACGATCGCTTTGTCTACCATTGAAGCCGAGTACATGGCGATTCATGAGGCTTGTAAAGAAGCTATTTGGTTGAAGGACTATTTAGTGAACTCAATGAAGACCTTCAAATCAAGCCACAAGATTTTGTGACAATCAGTGCCATCTTTCTTACAAAAGATCAAATGTTTCATGAGAGAACAAAACACATTGATATTCGGTATCATTTTGTTCGTGATATTATTGCTCGTGGTGATATTGTTGTGAGCAAAATTAGCACTCATGAAAATCCTGCAGATATGATGACTAAGTCACTTCCTATAACCAAGTTTGAGCATTGCTTAGACTTGGTTGGTGTTCATTGTTGAAGTTAAACCCTTAAGGGGTTTTTGGAAGAGGTGAAGAACTTGTTTATTGAAAGTTCGCGATGAAGAACTTGTTCATTGAGAATTTGTGTTAAGGTGGAGATTGTTAGAATTAAGTGACCCAAATTCTTATTTAAATAAAATACGATGGAAAATAAAATAAAAGTAAAATCCATATAGAACTAGACTTCTTTTATTTTATTTTAGAATAAGGTTTTAAACCTTATTAAACTCCATCTATTTTATATTGATTAGGATAAGGTGTTTCAATCCTACTAGAATATGGCTTTGCAAGCCTATAAATAGACATAGTCTATTCCTCTTGTATTTGAGTAAAAATTTTTCGACATAGTGAATTTTCTTCTCCTCTCTCGCCTGTGGTTTTTTCCGAAAGGGTTTCACGTAAAATTTATGTGTTCTTTATTTTTATTTATTTTATTCTATTTTATTTTTCACAAAAACCTTAAACATAAGGACAACGTGTAATCAATCTGGTACCAATCTTTGGGCGTAGTGAGGGTGCTAACCCTTCCTCATACGTAACCGGCTCCCGAACCCATTTTTAAGTTTACTTGGACCAAAATTGTTTTAAAATATTTTATTAGGTAATCCAATCACACCTAAACAAAATATGGGTGGCGACTCCGCGTTTGATTTTAAAAGTCGATCCCCGTTTTTTCTTCAAAAAAAATAGTTTTGACAGCTTGGCGACTCCACTGGGGATTGAACAAAGAGAGTCAGGCCATAAAATTGATTATTTGTTGTCCTTTTTTGTTAAAGAATTGAAAATTTGTTTTGAAAATCATGATTCTTTTTATTGCATTTGTTGGTATGATTGTGGGTTTTGTAGAATAATATTGCATTGCATTGCATAACCATTGCGATTATACCTTCAAGTGGGAGTGTGAAGCTATGCCTTCGTGAGGTTTTCACCTCCGCATGGGCTAGTGGATTGCTTCCGGGATACATCCGTCCCTATGATTTCGTGAGCTTTTCATCTCCGCATGGTCATAGGAAAATATATTCCCCTGAACCGAACTCGATTCATATGAGTCTATAAGGGGTGAGAATTGAGGAATCTGCTGGTTCAGGTACCCTTTCTCTAGAACTGAGCCACATATAGTGAACCTTGAGAATCCACCTTAAGTAGAACCTTGCCCAAATTTAGTGGTCACCCGAATAGGTACTTTATTTGATATTTATTTCACTTGTACTAATGTGTTTTGTTTTTGTTTTGTTTATAACTGCATTGCATTACATCATCATAGAAAAGAGGTGTTGATTCATATTTGATTGCTAAATAGAACAGTTTGTCATAAGAAAACGAATTTCCTGATAAAGTGGATTATAATACGGTTGTCTGAATTGACGGAAAAAGGCTGACAGTTCGTGGAGAAAAACAAGTCTTTACCTGAAGATTCAAGCCGATAAAGACGTTTGAGAGCCATCGCGTCTCGATTTTCTTAACGGAGCTAATCAATGTTGTGAGTCGTGGCCTGGATCAAGCAAAGAAGAGCTAGGGGAGGCATTTATTGGAGGCTTGCAAGATTTGATTTCACGAAGAAAAGGGATCGGTGTCTTCGCCTGGAATATGAAAGCAATGCCGTATATGTAATCCGTTTTATGTAAAGGAATTTGTTCTCCAAAAAAGTTGTTCTAATGGAATTAAATTCAAAATCAACACCTCTCTTTCTTTTGCATTCATCCCATGCATTTGCATTGCATTGCATCATTTCATTATTTGCATTAAATTTTCATAAAAGGGGTCCCTAATTAGTTGAAATCATTTCAGTTAATCTGGGAACCAATAAAAACTTACCAACCAAGCGTCGTTACTCGTGCTAAGACAAAAGATATGGATCAAAGATTGGAAAGACTTGAACAACTTCAAAGAGAGATGCAAGACCAGTTAGAAATATAGATGCAAGAGCAACTGGCGAAGATTAGGCAAGATATGAGGGATCTGGTGCTAGAGTCTCAAAGGAATATGTTGAGCCAGTTGTCTCAATTGCTAACAAAGGGGTTTGAAGAAAGAAAAAGTTCCATGATCAATGCTGGGAAGGACAATGAAGAGTCTCTCTACCCTCCAGGTTTCATCCTAACAAATGCTCAGACATATCCGCAAGGTGTACCTATTATTACAACTCAGCAATATCAGGTCGGTGCCTCTGCACTGGTGGATTACCCGATAGGTTCAGGCTCCAATCCGGGGGACAACCCAACCAATCTTGAAGTTCCTGATTTAGATGAAATGGAAAAAACAAAGAGGGAATTTCCAAGACAACTTGAGGATCGGTATAGGTGGTTGGAGGAAAAATTGAAAGTAATGGAGAATGTTAACTTCTGCTGTGGGATTGACGCTAAAGATCTGGGTTTGGTTCCTGATCTAGTACTCCCGCCAAAATTTAAAACTCCAGAGTTTGAAAAGTACAATGGGACTAGTTGTCCTGAAGCTCACATCACAATGTTCTGTTGAAGAATGACATGATATGTTAATAACGATCAACTGTTAACCAATTGCTTTTAAGATAGTCTGATCGGGTCAGCAACTAAATGGTACAATCAATTGAGTCGTGCTAAAATCAAATCATGGAAAGACTTAGCACAAACCTTCATGAAGCAGTATAGTCATGTAACAGACATGGCACCCGATAGAATTACCCTGCAAAACATGGAAAAGAAGCAACATAAGAGCTTTAGGCAATATGCCCAAAGATGGAGAGAGGTAGCAACAAAAGTCCAACCGCCTCTTTTAGAGAAGGAGACTGCGATGCTTTTCATCAATACTCTGGAAGCCTTATTCATTAATCATATGTTGGGAAGCGCTACTCTGAGCTTTTCAGATATAGTAATGTCTGGTGAGATGATTGAGGATGCGATAAGAAATAGGAAAATAGATACGGGAGAAAGTGCCAAAAGATCAACCTCGGGAAATAAGGCAAATGAAGTGAACATCATAAGCATGCCTTCCAAATTGGTCAACATAGGACAGCCAAGGGTTATAACCACTAATCATCAAAGAGAATCTGGATAACATATCCAAAGAGAGGTCCAGGGAATAAAAGTTTCCAAACCCTTATGTACTTAGAGGTGGTTTAAGTAATGGGACTGTGGAAAAGATCATTGTATTTTTAAAGCTAATCTAGAGTAATGTTCAAAATGTGCTTGTTACTTTTAGCCTAGGGGCAATAAGAATCCTTTTGTGACACAGGCTTGTGTCCAAATTTTTTATTTCAATAAAATGCATTCTTTTTTAGTAAATATTCTTTCATTCTTTTTATATTCTTTTGTTCTTTGGACTATTTTTCAAATATGCTTTCATTCTTCATTCATGATCATACCATACAAACAATTATCCTTAGAATCATTTATTCTTTGGAATTTTCCTTTGTACCTACTATGGGTCCTCAGACATCAATGACATGAGCAACGCTGTAACTAACTCCCTTTTGGGGTGAAATATTTGTTTAAGCGGATCTCAGAACAGAGATTGTGACTTATTTCCTTATTTGTTAAGGACGGTAGAACAAGATGAAAAACAGATCCTACTTTACGAAGGGTCAATAGACATTGTGAGCAAGGGGCAAAGATTGAAATCTGAGTCACCATAAGGACAAAATGAATCGTCTTTGAGTTACTTCAAGAATTCAAAGATGTTAAGATCTGTGGACGATACAAAATGTCTATACAGTGCCAGAAGGACACATGTTGATGGTTTTATGGTAGCCACATTCATAATGAGGTTTGGGTACTGTTGATTCACCATGGAAGAGGATCGTATTAGTTAGGCTCTATTTAGAGAGACAAGATTCATGTGTCTCATTCATTTCTTCACAGACTTTCTCTATGTGGGGAAAGGATATTATTAGGCCATTCTCGTCTAATATACATCAATTCATCTTGGCAGACATTGGTTACTTCACGAAGAGGGTGAAGGTCGCTTCATATGTCAATATTACAAGATCGATAGTCATTAAATTCCAAAAAAAAAGGAGGTTGTTGACAAGTAATGTTAGAAAGGATCACTTTCAAATACAACTGCACAATGTCAAAAGTTTGCAGTCTGTTCAAAGATCAGACACTATATCACAGTGCAGCAAAGGCATACAAAAAGAAAAAAGTACAAAAATAGAAAAAAGAAAAGGAAAAGAAAACAAAAGAACAAAGGTCATAGTGAAAAATGACTGAGTCTTGTAAGGATTGACATAAAGAAGTTATCATTTACCCTCTATGTTTATCGAATGTAGGTCAGCACCTTCACTGGGGCAACACATTGCTCATTGGTTTATGGGATAGAAACAGTTTTGAAGACAAGGTTCTTTTTCTTCGAGTCTTGTCAGAGTTGAAGTTGGATAAGGAAAAATGGATCTAAGCTCTATATGATCAATTGAATTCGAAGAGAGGAGATTTTATCTTGGTCCAATGCACCATAAATGAATGACATGAAAATTCTATGAGGGGAACTTGATATTGAAGAAGATCCTTCTTATACAAAAGGACTTCAAAGGAAGAAATATGTCGAACTAGGAGAGACTTTATGTAGTAAAGAAGGCCTGTTTTAGAGGAGCATTGATATTGATGGAAAGGATTTTGCCTAGTTCAGGGAATTCAAAATGCAGTGAAAGAGTATTCTACCTAAAAGGGAGAGGCTAAGGTGAAAACTTACAAAGGGCGCATTGAAACCTTTAAAAAAGAGATCGTAATGGAAATATAAAAAAAGAAAATCAAAAAAATCAAAAAAATCAAAAAATCAAAATAAAAAAAAGAAGAAGAAAGAAAATGAGAGGCCAAGGCGAAAACCCGCAAAAGGCTCTTTGAGACTAAAGGGGATTTGAGTTAAAAACCCAAAAAGGGTGGCTCAAATTTGGATTAAGATGGGGCATACAATAGTCTTGCTATGACTGAATTAACAATGAAAGAAGAATGTTACATCTTGGGGCATTGACAAAGTACTTCGAATCCCCTAAACACAGATTGAGCTCAGAATGGTCCTCAAGAAGTTGGTACAGAGAAGCTCAAGCTGCAATATCTGGGGCACCTAGCTTTCCATTCTTACCTATTTTTTTTTGTTATCTTTGATTACCCTATTCTTTTCAGGTCACGTCCAATAAGTTTCTTTCTTGGTTGCATTTGCTTATTTGTTTCGAGATATGTTCTCAATTAATTCCTTTCTTGTCCATGGTTATGATCTTTTTCAAGCATTTTGCATTGAAATAACGATTTTTGGACTAATAATACTTTCATAAAGGGAGTTTCGCATATTGCTTTGGGGAGTTTTTAAATAATACAGGAGCCTGAAATAGGACTATTGTTTAAAATCCACCAAGCTTAAGGGTTGGAAATATTTAAGCCCAAATTGAGATTATCTCCTTAGATTTTTTTTGTCAAAGATATTGGTTGAGCAAAAAGAAAATTACATTGGTGTTATAATCCCAGCAAAGAGTGAGTAATGGGGTTATCCTCGAGAAAAGAAAAATGATATTCTGTATTCATGCAGATATCAAGCATATACATCTGTTCATTATACCCAGGGAATGGTGTAACAGATCAAATTGATTGAAGATGATGCAAATCCTATACCTCTGAGTTACAGTAGGATGGATAGAAGAAATCAAATGATTATTCCCCTGAAGTTGCAGTAGGAAGTTCAAACTTTATGTCCCAGAAGTTACAATGTAAGGGACTCTAGAATTACGGCGGGGCAGGCTTGCTGAACAGAATATGATTGTTTCTTTGGGTTTTCTGTCAAGAATATCAGTCGAACAAGATGGCAGCATAATAAATCAGTAATAGTGTCCTGGTGAACAACGAGTAATGATACCTTAAGTTTTTTTTAAAAAAAAAAGATCATTCTCATTTTTGCATTCGTTCATAACACATCCAGTCAGGAGCATTTGATTCATTTCAATCATAGCATCCTAATTATTTGACATAAGCATCACATCTAGTTAGGTGCATTTGATTCATTTTGATCATAGTATCCTAATTATTTGACATAAGCATCATATCTAGTTAGGAGCATTTGATTCATTTTGATCATAACATCCTAATTATTTGGCATAAGCATGATACATGAAACCGAGTCTACAGGACAGGTCCGAGAGGACGGTGTAGTAACATCGGTGAGGTCAGATCTTATATCCCTGAAGTTGCAGTGGAATAGATTGAAGATTACAAACCTTATCTCCCTGAAGTTGCAATGGAGCAAGTTGAAGTGTCAGTTGCAGTAAAGCAGATCATAACAAGTCTTATCTCCCTCAGGTTGCAGTGGAGTCGACTGAAGATTGTAGGTCTTATTTCCCTAAGCAGTAGTGGAACAGACCAAAGATGACGAATCTTATCTCCATGTACCGGCAATAGAGTAGATTTAAGTCACCAGCTTTATCTTCCTGAAGTTGCAGTGGAGCAGGCTCAGTATACAAGTCTTATCTCTTTGAGGTTGCAGTGGAGTAGACTGAAGATTGAAGATCTTATCTCCCTAAGCAGTAGCGGAGCAGATCGAAGATGGCGAATCTTATCTTCATGTATTGGCATGGAGCAGATTTTAGCCACTGACCTATCTCTCTGTGGTAGCAAGAGAGCAGGTTGGCGATTGTAGTCTTATCTTTCTGAAGTAGCAAGGAAGCAGATTGAAGATTGAAGATCTTATCTCCCTGAAGTTGCAGTGGGGCAGATCGAAGCTGGTAAATCTTATCTTCATGTATCGGAAATGGAGCAGATTTAAGCCACCAGCCTTATCTCTCTGAGGTAGCAAGAGAGCAGGTTAAAGAATGAGTCTTATCTTCCCGAGGTAGCAAGGAAGCAGACTGAAGATTGAATGTCTTATCTCCTTAAACAGTAGTGGAACAGACCAAAGACTATAAATCTTATCTCCATATATTGACAATGAAGTATATTTTACCACCAACCTTATCTCTCTGAGGTAGCAAGAGAGCAGGTTGAAGAATGAGTCTTATCTTTCTAAGGTATCAAGGAAGCAGACTGAAGATTGAAGATCTTATCTCCCTAAGCAGTAGTGAAGCAGATCGAAGATGGCGAATCTTATCTCCATGTACAAGCAATGGAGCAGATTTTAGCCACTAGCCTTATCTCTCTGAGGTAGCAAGAGAGCAGGTTGAAGATGGTAGTCTTATCTTCCTGAAGTAGCAAGGAAGCAAATTGAAGATTGAATATTGGAAGAGGAAAATCTTATCTCTATGTATCGACATTGGAGCAGATTTAAGCCTCAAGTCTTATCTTTCTGAGCTAGCAAGAAAGCAGACTGAAAGTTGAAGATCTTATCTCTCTAAGTAGTAGTAGAGCAGATCGAAGATGGAAAAACTTATCTCCATGTACAGCAATGGAGCAGATTTTAGCCACTAGCCTTATCTCTCTGAGGTAGCAAGAGAGCAGGTTAGCGATTTTAGTCTTATCTTCTTGAGGCAGCAAGGAAGCAGACTGAAGATTGAAGATCTATTTCCCTAAGTAGTTGTGGAGCAGATCAAGGATGACGAATCTTATCCCTATGTATCGACAATGGAGAAGATTTAAGCCACTAGTCCTATCTCCTTAAAGTTATGGTCAAGAGTTAACAAAATCAGGAAAAATTGGCCCTATTTGATGTCTTTGCTCTATTCCTGTTACACGACAATGAGCAAAGAGGGGCAGCTGTAATAGGCCCATTTCGCCCGGGCTCGTTAACAGAAAATAAACCAAAAAAAAAATATAAAAGTCCAAACTTATTAACAGTTCATTTACAGCCCAAATTTCAGAACCCATTAACCCAAATTGTAGTAGCCCAGTAACAAACCCTGTAACATCTCGAAATAGGGCCTAAATGGAATAGTGGTTGCGAAACCACAAATCTGAGATAGAAAAGTTTATTTCGATTAATTTTTATGATTTACCGAGTGATTAGATGCATGTGTTAGAGTATTGATAGGAAATTTTATAGATTGCATGTTTAATTTGCCTATTAGGGCTTATTTGCAGAAGTTGCTGTAACAGCCTGATTTAGGGCTTAAACGGAACGATGTTTTTAGAACCAAGAATTCGAAGTCGAAAATTTTATTTTGTTTAATTTTTAAGGTTTATTTATTGATTAAAAATATTGTGTAAAAATATCGTTAAGTAATTTTACTGATAAAGTGCTTAATTGGACTTTTAAGACTGAAATTGCAAAAGTTGCAAAATATGTGTTCTAATTCATAAGTACTTGATTGAAATGGGGGTTTAAAGAGGAGGTACTTAAATGGTAATTAGACCATTAATTTCGTTTGGACAAAAATGGGCATGAATAGGACAAAATTTTAAAGAAAGGCCTTAAGGGCATTTTAGTCATTTGGTAATTAAAAGAAATAAAAAGGGAAAATAAAGCCAAAATTGACTCATATTTTTCATGGAGGCTGAAATTAGCATGGGGGAAGCCATGTCTAGGGTTTTCAAGCTTTCGAAGCTCAATAGTAAGTCCATTCTAGCCCCGTTTTTCAAGTTCTTTACGATTTTAGAGTCCCGGTAACTTGATTAAGCTTATTCTAGCAATAATTTAAGCTAGGGTTCATATTTGGAAAAATCCCCATTGGTGAAATGTGTTTATTTTGATGTTTTATGGTAGAATATGAAGGCTGAAATTATGTTAAACAACTTTTGCTAAGCGGTTTTAAGCAAAAATAAGTAAAACGGCTTAATCGGTAAAAGTTGTTATTGTTCATAACTATGTGTTAGAGTGAGAATTTGATGTTGTCATAGAAGGGAAAAATGATCAGCATGTCATAAAACATAATAATAAGGGATGAAGTTTAATTCCCGAGGCTAGGGGCAAAAGTGTAAATATGCAAAAGTTTAGGGGCAAAATTGTAATTTTTCCAAAGTTTGAGTTAAGGACTGTTTTGAATAGTACATTAATTAAATAAGTAAAATATGATGTTTTAGATCCCGGAAAACGAGATTTGAATCTAGAATGGGAGAAAAATCGAAAATCGGGAAAGTTGGTAAAATGGTCATTTTAGTATCGAGGTAAGTTCATATGTACAATAAGCATTAATTTATGCATGTTTCAATGTAAAATTGATATATTTACTATGATTGCCGAGGTGTTGAAAGTGAGTATAATTATGATGATTTAAATGTTCAATATTAATTCGACATGGAAATGAGAAAGTATGTAAGTTTGTATGTAAATAATACATTATCTTTTTTATGTCTTTGTATTTCAGCATATTTTATGTATTATAGCTGATTTTTGAATCATAATTGACTATTGGAAGTATGGAATCAAGTATTAGAAAGAGAGAGAAATCCCGGTTGAACCTTCGGAAAGATTGGATGATATAGATGGTATGTAGCTAGGTTACATGTATGGTGCTGAGTGCACATCATGTGTACAAGAGAGCTACGAGACATTATGATGTAGCTAGGTCGCATGGGTGATACTATGTGTACACCATGTAGACAAGAGAGCTACGGGATATATGTAGCTAGGTCGCATGCGTGGTTCCAGGTGAAGGACACCATGTAGACAAAAGAGCTACGAGATAAACTGGCTAGGTCACATGGGTGGTACTAAGTGTTCACCATGTGTACAATAGATCCAAAATTATGTGTGCAATCGAGCTAGGTCACAAGAGTGGTGCTAAGTGAAGGCCACTATGTGTACAAGAGAGCTTCGATTTTAAAGGTTGGCTGTGTGCGATACCATCGCGTATTTGTTATTATTCCGAAGCGTTCAACTAGGAAATTGATTAAATGAAATTGTGTATGACTTTGTGATGATAAGTGTAAGTATATACGTGTGTAACTTATGAGCAATATGCTCGATATGTGATAGGAAATTGGAAAGATTGTTATGGGAAAGTGATGAATACAATTGAAGTGTGAAAGATCAAAATTGACAATAAAATTGTTTTGGATAGTTGCAGTGACTTGAATCTAAAAATTTAAAAAAAAATAGTAGAAATTGAATCAGAGACTGAATAAGATATCAAATTATATCTTAATGAGTCTATTTTCATATAACAAAAACAGAGAAAGCAAAGGAATTTTATATTATGAGATATTTAAGTTTTTGAGAGACTGGTTCAGAATGACTATGTGATCCCCTTTTCTGACTTGGAAAAATCATTAAAAATTTTAAAAAAATAATTATGGGATATAATTTATATGCTTGAAATCATTAATGAGTCTAGTTTCAAATGAAATAAACGAGAACATCCTTTGAATTCTGTAAGAGGAGAAAATTGATTCGTAGTGAAGAGTGGTCAGAACAGTTGAGCAGTGAAACAGGGGTAATTTCAATGAATAAACTGTACTAATTGGCTAGACCAAAAATTCTTAAAATTTTATGATAAGAATATATGTGAATCTAGTTTCAAGGAAAATTAACGGTTTGTAATTTGGAGTTCTTTAGCTCCATAAATAAATAATTTAGTTTCTGGTACTCTACTAGATAGCTTATTTTGAACCTGTTTATAATTGTAATAGTGAAACTATGTGTGTTTGTGATGGTAATATTCCGGGAACATATTGTGACTTTGTTTAAAGTATGATAAGGTATTTTTTATTAATATTTACATACTTACTTACTAAGCTATAATGCTTACTCCCTTCCTTTCCTTTTACCTATAGTGTCGCAAATGTTAGCTCGAGTTGGAGGTCGCCGGAGGTTAAACAAAACTATCAAACTATTGATCGATATATAAAGGTTTTAAAGTATTTTAAATCTTTGGCATGTATGGAGACTCGTTTAATTGTTATTAAGTTGCTAGGAATTGGCTTAAAATACTGACCTATGTTATTTGAAGGTCTATATTGTATAAAGTCATTTAATGTAGATAGTCTTGATTATGTTATTAATTTAATGGTGCAATTTATGAATGTGCATGTTTGCCTATGTGTGTGGTTGAATTAAAGCATGATATGGGTCTTGTAAGCTCTTTTTAAGGGACAGCTTAAATGTGTTTGAAAAAGTTTTAAATTCGAGTGAAATTATGAATCGGTTTTTATACGATGATTAGTGATTAAGTCGGTAATGCCTCGTACCCTATTCTGGCGTCGAACACGGGTAAGGGGTGTTACAAGCCCAATAACCCAAACTCTTTCAGAAACAGAAACACTAGGGTTTCTTTTCTGCTTGCGCCGCAATTGGTTTCCAGTGCAAACCAGCGCCGCACGTGCACCTCCGTTGTTCCATGTCACCCCACTAACGACCTGGCCTTGTCAGCAGCACCATGGCCTCCACACCTGCAACAAATTAACAAACAAAAAGAGAAAGTAGCAATTGACAGCAGATTACAGCGAATTACAACAAGGAATTTGTATTTTCTTTTATTTATTTATTTTATTTTTCGGCTATAAAACCGAATGAAAACAATGTAAATGGGAGTTTCTTTTCACAGAAATACATTAGGCATACTAAATACAACAAAATTGAATTGAAAACTATTGAAAAGGTGATTCTCAGTTTCTTTTTTATGCGTTTCTCTTCTTTGAGTGTGCATGTGATTTAAATATAAGAAAATAAAAAAGAAGGCTTACCTTCGCGAATGCGCCGTTGAAATCTCCATCTCCTTTGTCGGCATCGAAGGTTGAGAAGGGATTTTGAGGCCGAAATTGTTGAGCCTTAAGGCTGGGTTTCGAATAGGGGACACCACCGCATGCAATCATCCACCGATTCTAATGGTAGAATGGTGGTGATTGAACGGCGGATCAGATAGGGGCAAACATTTAGGGTTTTCCCTTTCCTTTTCCCTCTTTGTTTTGCTGAATGCTTAGGTTTATTTTAGAATTTTTTTTTTCTCTTTTAATTGGCAAAATGAAGTGACACCGTTTAAGGCATGATTCGGCAGCCTTGAAATGACGCCGTATAGGCCTATCCGATCCGACCCGATTCTTGGTCCCTAGGATCCGCGCGTTCCTGCGGAGAGGGGATAATTGCGCATCAGTCCCCCCTATTCGCACGAGCATTCAATTGCGCCTAATGTATTTTACTTCATTTTTAACTTTGGCTCTGAAATTTGCGCATGTTTACATTTTAGTCCGCATCTCAGCGCTGCGTTTTGGGGCTTGGGATATTTCCAGCCTTAATCCCTAGGAATTTGCGCGCTGGTCCTCTTTTTAATGTCAAAAATTTGTAAATTATCCCTTTTATTTTAATCTTATTTTAATTCAGTTTTTTATCATTTTTTATAATTCATTTCACATTCATTTTTAAATTCTTGTTTAATTTATGTTTTGAGCTACTTTAATAATTATGTTTTATTTTAAAATCATTATTGTAAAATTTTTTGTATCATATCATTTTAAATTTTGGTATAATCTTTAATTTAAATTACCTTTATATTAATATATATATATAATTATATTAAAATTAGCTTTATTTTATAAACATTATTAATTCTATGCTATTTTGTATATATAATTTCTTTTAAATCATTTATTTGTATTTCCTTTTAAATTTCTTTTATATATAGTTTATTCTTTGATTTAAGATTCTTTCATGTATATATAGTTTTATTATATATTGCTTTGTTATTCTTTCATGTATATTGTTTATTCTTTGTTATTTATTATATCTTCATCATATATTGCTTTGTTGATTTCTTGTTATTGTATGTATATTATCACCTTTAAATATATATGTTCTGCTTTTTAAAATATTCTTTTTATGTTATTTGCTCCAAATTTCTTCTTTCACAATATTTATTTTAATATTCATTTACATATTCTTAGTTTTATTTTTATACATGTGAATCATTTCAAACCTTAGCATGCATTATTCATTTATAAATTTTTCATATAGTTTTTAAATTATTTTGTATTATATTGGCTCTTAGTATCCATATTGCTTTGTATCTTATGTGTTGCATTTTACTTTTCATATTATTTTATATATTATTATTGTATATTATTTATTTATTTTTTATGTATTATTAAATCAATTGTTGTATTTTATGTGAATTTGGTATATTTTGGATTAATTATATTTAATTGCTTGATTTATTAGTTAAATAAGGTTATATTATCATTTTTCATAAGCATTGTTTTTTATGTGTGTATATTATCCCATGCTAATTATTTTTCTTTTGGGTTTACAAAATATTGTTTTATAATTCCCAACTCTTTAAAATCGACTACTCCATTGTATTTCAAATAAAATTAATATATTTTGAGTTTACAAATCTTTTTAAAAATCCAAAAAATAAGGCAATGTTCAGTATTTAGAAATTCGAGAAATCGTGCCCTACCGTGCTGGGTTTCGATTTTTCGTTGGACTAAATATTTGGACACCCTTTTGCAATTTTTGACCTAAGGGTTTTTGGAAGTAAAAAATCAATCGTATTTTCAAAGGTATGAAAAATCGTGTCCAATCATGCTGGATATGATGCTACATTCCTTTGAAACGAGAGAATTTTGACAACCAATTTGAACAACGCACGTGTTTTAATAATAATCATATTTCAAAATTTATTTTCTAAAACCTTAAACATAAGGACAACGTGTAATCAATCTGGTACCAATCTTTGGCGTAGTGAGGGTGCTAACCCTTCCTCATACGTAACCGGCTCCCGAACCCATTTTTAAGTTTACTTGGACCAAAATTGTTTTAAAATATTTTATTAGGTAATCCAATCACACCTAAACAAAAGATTGGTGGCGACTCCGCATTTGATTTTAAAAGTCGATCCCCGTTTTTTCTTCAAAAAAAATAGTTTCGACACATGGATCTTCCCGTACTTATTCACTTTCATACTTACCTCTTGTTGAATGTTATAAGACTTTCCATAGCTTATTCATATTTTAACATCCGCACACATAGTGCTATAAGGTTAGCCAAAGATAAAATATTTCCGCACACTTAGTGCCACCTCAAATAACCGAGACTAAGTTAGTATCGCACACTTAGTGCCTCAAGTAGCCGAAGCTACTTTAAATCCCACACTTAGTGCCAAAATTAATTTAAATCGCACACTTAGTGCTAAAGCTTTCGATTCATCATCATATACATTCAACTCAATTATTTAAACATCTATGTATAATCAAAATAGAAATATGTACTTATAATACCATGTTCTATGTACGAACTTACCCCGTACTCGAAGTTGTCGACTTGAACGTTTATTCTACAATCTTCGACTTCCCTTGGTCTAAATCTGAATTCCTCTTTTCTTGATCAAAATGTATTAAAAATTAACCTTTTTATTCACCAAATCATCCAAAACAATCCATATACACACAATTAGGGCATTTTGCAAAATAGCCCTCATATTTTCATATTTCGACAGTTTAGTCCCTAATTCATAAAATTACAAAATGTACATAATTTGCATATACATAAGCTTAGCCGAATTCTTCTAGTACTCATACTAGACCACACAATTCATTTATTTCACATTTTAGTCCCTCAAAAATAACATTTTTACCATCTAGCCCAAATTACTCAATTTCATCAAAAATTCAAAGACAACACATGTAAACCCAACATCAAGCTTTCATATTACAACATATAACATCATCAAGTTCATGAATTCATCCATGGCACATTTCCAAATCATCAACAATTTCATGAATTTAAGCATGGGCTAGCTAGAGCACTTAACAACGATCACAAAAACATAGAAATTATCAAAAACAGAAAAAAAAAACGAACCTTAATTCAAGCTTCCAACTAGCCGAACCTTAGAACTCTTTATCTTTTCTTTTTGTTCTTCAATTTTCGGCACAAACAAAGCATATAATGCCTATTTTCATGTTTTGTTATAACATATATTAATTTATTAAACATTTGACTATTATAACCTTTATTGAATCATTATAAATTCACCTAACACTTGCCCTTTTATGTCCATTCAAACTCTCAATGGTCAAATAATCACATAAAGACCTTTTCTTTAGAAAGCCAATTCAAATAAGCACTCTAACAACTAGCACACAGCTTTTACCTTTTACGCGATTAGGTTATTTTTTGCAAATTAAGTACACAAACAGTTAAATTTTCACACGAGACTTTCACACATGTCAATTCACTTATCATAGGCACGAAAAATAATATAAAAAATATTTTCTGACTCAGATATATGGTCCCGAAACCACTATTCCAACTAGGTTCAAAATCGAACTGTTACACCTAATCAATGTACCCTCATTGGTACCACATTTTATATGTTCAAAAACATCAATAACACACCAAACATTCAAGACTTTCATTCATATCACATTTACCATATTTAGACTAACTTTCAACTTCTAAAGTTACAAAATATGAAGCTAAGCACATACCAAACATTATGCTAAGCTACCAAACTTTAAACTATCACATACCAAAATATAAACTAGGCTAACATACCAACATAGCCTTAACCACAACCATATACACATTTAACCACCATTTCACTACCAATTAAGATAACAACACCTTATAAACAATATCAACAAAAGACTCCCTAGGTACATGCCATTACAAAATAAGATATCACCACACTTAAGCTTGGGATTTGTGATTTGATGCTGAGTCGGCGATAAATCAAACAGTACTTAGCCTACGTACGGAAAACAAAACCACAAGCTGAGTAAAACTCAGTGTCATTTCTATAATCTAAATAATATAAACTTGATATAAGTATTTAAAATGCAAAATGCAACAAGAAAGCTATGTTCATGTGTTTCAATTCAATAGTATAATTTTTGTTTTTTCCTTATTCACATCTACTAAGATTTTCACATGTTCAAATATATAAGTATATATTAATAGCATTTTATTTAACATTTGAATACATCATCTCATGCAATGGCATGATTCATATCTTTGATCAATACTTGAATTCATTGAAGTTTTACATCTCAATTCATCAATTCATATTTCATTTCTCATCTCATAATCATTTCTCATATTTGTCATTTTAATATTTTCTCATCTCATATTCATTTCTCATATTTTTCATTTCAATATCAATCACATAAAATTATTATTTTACTCTCCCTTATTAACATGACTCAGGCTTGGACGGATACACGGATCCAACCAACACACCAGTTTGGCACCCAGTGCCTCATTGGATAAATCTGAAGTAATAACTGCTCTCAACGCTATATAAATTGACACCCAGTGTCTCATCGGTTAAACCGAAGCAAACTAGCACTTAGTGCCTCATCGACTCGAGATTGAAGAAATCCCTGAACTCTTCCTATCCTGTGGCACGCCATATATATCCGACTCAGCAGTTAATAAGGTTTCATTTCACTTATACAACCAATGTCTCAATTTCACATATAAATATATATTCAATTCAATCTCCATATACATTCAATAAATTCATAATTTACCGAATCAATCCATTTCCATTGACTATGAATTCAATTCAATTTCAAAGTACACAAATACTCACCTCAAATGCTTACCATATGTAACAATTCAAAATGTAATAATTTATAACTTAGTCCGGATTATAGAAACACAAACCGTGAATTCTAAGCTATTCGACATCGATTTTTTCCTTCCATTTTTTACTTGAGGATTCTGGTACGATGTTAGCTACAGAATAAAACAATTAAATCACATTAATATTACACATTTCAATTTCACATTAAATTTTAAATTTTGACACTATATTTTGCTTATTATTCAATTTAGTTCTTAAACTAGGACTAATTTTAACCTTCACATTTAACTCCATATTTTTATCCTAATTTCATTTTATAACACATTTAGCTTCCTCTTTTCCAATTCGACCCCTTAATTTTAAAATTTTCAACTATTCAACAATGGCAACATTTAAAATCTTGAACAATACTAAAAATCACAACATAGGTCAAGTAGCCCTAAGTACCGGGATTCTAAAAATATAAAAATTACAAGTATAAAAATTAAATTGCACTAGCCAATTTGAACTTAACTTTCGAACCCTTAGTGCCGTGCGTTCTCTTCTCCTTTTTCTTTCTTTCTTTCTTTCTTTTTTTTTTTTTTAATTTGCATGCATCCACTTTCATCTCTATTCCTTTTAATTTGTTTTCATTTTATTTATTATTATTACTAACCTTATAATATAACATATATAAAATATATATATATATATATATATACACATGCATTTACACTTAACCATATTTGGCCACCTATACACAACCATTTATTAAATAGTTTAATTGCTACTTTAGTCCCTTTAGTTTATTTCAATTTATAATTCAACTTTTAATATTTACGCAATTTAATCCCTGTACCTTAATAACTTCTAATTTCACAAAATTTACTAATTCAAAAATTAATTAACTACACAATTAACTTCGTAAATATTTACGAGTCCAGTTTACGGGAACGAAGCTCAAGAATACACTTTTTGACACCCCTGACTATCGAATCGTTACAAGTTATATGTGAACTGACTTGGTATGATGTGTAGATGCGAGCTATTAGTAAAGTATCTAACTGCAAGTTGAATCATTGAAGTATCCTATATGCGAGCTATTAATATCGAGAATATTAAGCTTCGTAACTTCAAGTTATAAGTAAATGGTAGATATGTGCATAAAGATATACATATTTACTTAGATTAGAACTATTAATGTTAATATTATCTTTTTAAATTATAGAAATATTATTGAATGCTTTACTCAGCATATGGATTGTTTTTCCCATGCACAAGTTAGATTTAATGCAAGATTTTTGTGCATCGACCTTAACATCCAATCCCCAGTCTTGGTCTCAACAATATTGTTGTTTCAAACGTTACTTATGGTTGGCTTGTACCTAATAGATTAAGTTTTGTGGTAGTTGGATAATGTTTTTAATTAAATGTTATAACTTATATTCTAGTAGAAAAATATATATATTGGATTTATTGTATGTCATTAGTTGCTTTTATAAAACAAATATCGATTTTATTTAGTATGATTAAAGAATGTTTATTGTCAGATAATTATCATATAAATTGTATAGTTAAATTGTGAATTGATCACAGTTGCTTCGGCAACGAATGTGTCATCCTGTTGCTTGGACCTAGCAACCGCGTTGGGTAATAGGGTGTTACGAATCATTTGAGTTCAAGAGTGATACATGCATGAATGAGGTAAAAATTATTAAATTAAAACATACCTATAATGACTTAATTTTATTGGAAAATTTGATTTGAGATCAAATTTCTTAAATCAAGCCAATATAGAAATATTAATCGAGAAGTTTACATGACAAATATGGAATTAGAAAATAGAATTATTAAATAATTAATTAGATAAGTTATCAAATTTAGTACAAGAAATTAAATTGCAGGGTAGCTAGAACTTGAGGGTTTAGGTGAGAGATTAAACAAGTCTTTAATAGGAAATTAACCCACGACTAAGTGACTCATTAATAATTTGAATGTGAAAGCTTTAGTTGGATAAAATCTCGTGCATAGCATGAGTTTAAACTAATTATATTAATAGGATAATATGTTGATAAATTCAAAATAGAGTTGTTAAATGGTTGGTCATTCGCTCAAGTTTGAAGGTTCATTTGAAATTTGAGAGGGCTTGAGTAAAAATTTTAAGTCTGAAAAATGATCTTAGGCAAAAATACTAGGCTTGTTTAAAATATGAGCCGAGCTCGGACTTGACCATTCAAGGCTCAAGTTCGGCCCATCTGACCCTATTTTAAATTCATAATACTTTATATTATGGTATTTTTATATATTATATAATTTATAACAAATAAAAATAAATCAATACTAAATATATAATTTGACTCTAATGTAAACAATAAAATAATGTTAAGATAACTATGTAAAAATCAATAAATTAAAAATATATAAAATTATTAAATATTAAATTAAAATAATATAAATATTTTTAAAAAATTAAAATTAATATGTGTGGGCCTAAAATGGGCTTGGATTAGTCTTTTGTAAATATGAACGAGTTTGGACAAAATTTTAGACCCATATTTCAAGCCGGCCAAGCTTGGCAAGCATGAAGTATGTTAATATCATACTTAGACCCAACCCGAGCCATGAACATCTCTAATTCAAAATCATACAACCTACGAATATGGAAAACAAAAATGACAATATTGTATTATTCTTGGTTAAAAGTAAAATCCAAATTTAAACCGAAAGCCACGTTCAACTCTATGAATATTTGAGGTAAAAGTATCATGAAGACCCTTGTATTAGAAGACAAATTGTATTTTGTTTCATCCACTTAAAAAATAAGCAAATTAGTCCATGTTAGATTAAAGAGTAAATTAATCATTCTATTAAAAATTCTATTCATTTTTACTGTTAAAAAATGGTCTTTATATGTTAGAATGAGATACACGTGATATGCCATGCATAACTATCTGGTTATTCTATTAGCCAAACTAGTTTTTAATAGTAAAAATGGATGAGATTTTTAATAAAAATGACCAATTTACTTTTTAATTTAATGTATATGGACTAATGTATCTTATTTTGTAAATAAAAGAGACTAAATGTAATCTAATTAGAGAGATTCATGATACTTTTACCGAACATTTGAATTTGGTTTTTATTATGGAATCAAGTTTTAGAGTAAGGAAAGTGATTCAAAATCAGATATTTTTAATACTCAACTTGAAAAGCATACCAAGCGTAATATAAAACATTAAGCTGCTACTTGACCAATCAAGTGAGCGTGCCAGAGTGGTTATCGGGCATGACTAGAAATCATGCGGGCACTGCTCGCGCAGGTTCGAATCCTGCCACTCATGTTCTTTCAAGTGTTTTATTTGTTTTCTGGTTCAATAACTGAAAATTTTCAATTTATATTCGGGAAAGCGTCTTTTTCTAAATCAATTCCATTTTGAAATTTATTTAATATTTTAATCCTTGATTCCAACTTCAATCTTGTAAAGATTTAGTTGATCTCATCTTGACTTGTCTAGGAATTTTTATTATATTATTTTTTTCAAAAATTAAACCAAATATGTTTGTTAATATTATAAAATTAAGCTAATGTAATAAAATAAAATAAAATGTTTATAAAATTAAACTATATGTTATAAATTTGTAATTATATTTAAGTTATAAAATTTATAAACTTAAAAACAAGATTATTTACTAAGTAGATCAATGGTAAAGTTTGATAAATTTTTATCGATACGATACTTTAATTTTTTCAAAAGAAAACTCAACTTGTTCCATAATATTTATTTATAGAATTATGATGGATTGAAACTTAATGGGTATTCTATTTTTTATTCTTCATGTTCATTTTACATTTCATGTTCGAGATTCATGATTGCCTCTCTTAGTAATGAATATTTTTTTGTTAAAATGAGTTGTCCTTTTTGCTTACCAAAGTATAAATAGAAAAACATATCGAGAGGATCAAGATTTCAAGATAAAGTTCTTTGATAAACCATCACTTTTTCTACCGATGATTGCTACATTTTTTCAAAAGCAAATAGCCAAACATGCGAAGTCCTTAAAAAAAATATGCTCAAAACTTATTATACTATCTCGAGACACTTAACCAAAAAAAAAAAGAACCCAGAGGTTTTTTTAAGCCCCTCGAGTAGAGAAAAAGGGAAAAAAAACTTATTACTAGCTTTGAACATGTGTAATTTGAAATTGATTCTTTGGATTGGAAAGGCATTTTCACTAGATGAGACATATGTTTGATGGGTAAAGACCATTTTTTTAAAAAACTAGAATGGTGGTCAAATCAGTCGGGTCACCAGTTTTTCGATTCAATCGGTTTGACCAATCCGGTTAAAAATTATTAAAAATTTAAAAAATAAAAATATTAAAATTAAAAACAAAAACTCAATTCAATTGATTCTATCAATTTTTTAGTCAATTCAACCGATCCGTACTAGTTCCTGAACTAATCAATTTAAAGCCATTCTCTAGATCGATACTCTAACCGATTTCCTGTCCAACTGATTCAATTCGATTCAAACATTATTGTTGAAGACATGCAAAATTGGGGAGGAAATCAGTACACCATACAAAGTCTCCATAACTCGAATTTATTAAATTTCTTACACAAGTTAGTTGCTCCTTCTCCATAGATCTACTCCTAGAAAAACAAGTAGCTAGATGAGCCTTCACAGCAGCAACTAATTTCATCTCTTATAGTTGAGCTTAATCTTGATTCATTTGTTATACTAAAAAAAAGAAAAGAAAAAAAATCCATCCTTACTTCCAAGTATACAAGTCCAAGGGTCGAGTTACCGGTCGGAATATATAATATTTAAAAAAGTTGCACAATAATATCAGGTATGAAAATTGGTTTTGAGTAAAAAAAATAAAAAATAGATAAGATAGGCTAGTCTCAAGCATTATTATGTTAAAGTAGGCTGGTTCAACCAGTTGAACTCAAAATTTGTTAATCTAGCGATTCAAGTGAAGTGTTCACTGGAATTTAGAAGCTCAACAATGAAAATTTTGAGAACAATTCCTTAATAATTCTCTATACTCAACAAGAAGAAGAGGATGAGAAAACAGAGAATTGCATTAAAAAATAACCAATTGCATAACTAACTTTTCTATTCTAAGTTGTTTTATTCTCCAATCAGTTACACTCAAGCTGACGTTTAATTCATCACAAAATCCTTGTACTTCTTGGGTAATTGGCGTTGTTAACCTGGCCTATTTGGTCCAAGTATATTGCCTTCATGCTTTGCTTCATCTGTTAATTCACCCTCCCAGCATCTTGCACAACCGTGGCAGCTTGTTGCTTCGCACCATTCATAATAGTACCTCCTCGAGCAGAAAGAACCTTGCCTTCAAGGTTCTAATAATGAAAAGCCTGCAGCATGTGAGTTTGGTCTTCCTAAGTAGCAGTTGACTCCGGATAGCCTTTCCACTGGACAAGCCATTGTTCCACAAGTCAATCCACATATTCAATGAACCGCTTGTCAAACAAAGTGGATGATTGCAAAATAAGAGTTGAAATCAGAATCCACCAAATGAAGAGGAGTGACTTGCTGGTCAAGAACTCTAACACACTTGCAAAGGAGAGAAAAATGAAACGCTAGATGTGTAATGACCAATTTTCAGTGGTGATGAAAACTGTGGTTTCAGAATCCCGTTTACATAAACTAAGCTCGTAAATATTAAACATGGATATTTAGGAAGTTATTGTATTGATATATAAAAATTCAATTAAGTAATTTAGCTAAATTGTGGTTAATTAAGGCTTAGGGACTAAATTGTAAAATTTTAATCGCTATAAATTTTTAATTAGAAAAAGACTTGAGGACCTAGATAGAATTATCCAAGGAACTAAATGGTTAATAAATCAATTTTAATGGTGGATAGTGGATGATGATGTTGGATGAAATTAAGCTTAATTAAATGATGATTAAAGAAAACTAATCATGATTAAACTAATTAACTAAACACTAATTAAACTATATAACTAAAAATTTAGTGGAAAGATGAAAATAAAATCATCATATTCCCAAGTTCCACCGTACACCATTTTGTGGAGAAAAAAAAAGCTTTAAAAACCCTTAAGCAATCGATAACAATTTCAACTAAGTCCCTAAGCCATTTTTCTTTGATTTTTATA
This sequence comes from Gossypium arboreum, assembly GCF_025698485.1. NCBI lineage: Eukaryota > Viridiplantae > Streptophyta > Magnoliopsida > Malvales > Malvaceae > Gossypium > Gossypium arboreum. The sequence goes on along the minus strand of NC_069078.1, from coordinate 59,310,934 downwards.
GATTTATGATCTTGAGAGCTTAATTTAGCTAGCCCATGTATCAAATTATTCAATTTTTGAAATTTTGATAAGTTGTAATTGTTGAGAATTGGATGAATTAGGCTTGAAATTGCTAGAAATTAAGCTTAGATTATGAAAATGACTAAATTGGGAGGCTTAACAAGCTTGATTGTAAGCTTGGTCATATTAGGGACCGAATTGAATAAAATGAAAAATTGTTATGAGATTAAGTTAGGAATAGAAAGTAAAAGGTCCCTAATGAGTAAATATGAAGCTGAATTTTAATTTGAAACTTTAGATCCAAAGTTATGCTTGTCTCAGGTTTAGGGACTAAATTGAATAAATTAAAAAATATATTTTTATTTGTAATTGAATTTAAATTGGATGTAAAATTGATAATGTTATATGTTTTGTAATTTTATGTAGCTAATGTTGACGTAAAACCTTTGAGAGGGAAAGGAAAAATAAAAGTTGTCGACGGGTGACTTAGAAAACTCGGTTTGTATTTCTATGATTCATGATCATTTTAATTGTTGCATATTTGTGATATTTTTCATAATATGACATTGAGATGAGTTAACAATGAGTATTTGAATTGAATTGCTATGTTTGAGATTGAATATCAAGATAATGGACTAAATTGAATAAAATAAAAACTACATGAATTAATTGATTTATGTTATTAGATATGGAATTGGGTTGAAGCATGTTATATGAGATTTGAAATGGAGAAATTGATGATTAATTGAGAATGATATAGTGAGAATTAAACTATATGACGAAACCGAAAAATTGATTCCTTATTAACTGTTTAGGTAGAGTCAGATATAGTTGGCATATAATACAATAGATTGAGTACGGGTTATTTCAACTATATGTCGATGTGTATTGGGCGCATTTTCCTTCGAATGTTCCAATGAGTGCTGGGCACAACCTTTACTTCGATTATACCAATAAGTGACTGCCGATAAACGTGTTATCATTTATAGTAAAAATATCACACCACAAATATAAGAAATTAAATTGACGGTGTCCGCAAGTATACGGGTCAAATTGTAATATAGTATATGTGTACAATGGAACACAAGAAAGTATTCTGAAGATCGTACCTAAAGGAGGATGAAATAAATCTATAGAAAATCTCTTTACAATAATAAGTCTAAATAGTAGTAATTAAATCATATATTACGATAGATCATAAAATAGATGAATAATGAAAATTAAAATACTAAAATAAACAAACAAGAAAATAGACAAACAACTAATTTGATAAAACTAATCAGGAAGATTAATTCGTTTCAAGGGTTTGTAAACTTCATATTAGGGTTTTAGGGTAGATTAGTTATCAATTAACCAATTATTATCTCCTAGCCTCTAACTGATTAATCGATTGGTTGATATTAGATTATCTTCCGACCTCACTTTCTCAACCAGGATAAACTACAATTTACTCGGTGAAGCTTATCTCTTGATCTCGTTTAACCTATGATTATTTCCTACGGTTGTCAAGCCTAAGGTTTATAAACGATAATCTATACCAACTAATCCTCTCAGGAAACCCTAAATCCCAAATTAAACACGTCCTCATCCACTCGTTAATCTCCCCTAAGGAATTTAATCACTCACATTATTCATAATCTTAATCTCAATTGAATAAAACATGTAAATGACATGATTAAATCAAAAGGAGAAAAAAGATGAAAATAATCCTGATTTTGATATCGAGTAGAGCACAAAGTAACGAATATCTCAATTGGAATAATCAAATATTGTGATTTGCGAAAGAGAAATTACTGAAATAATTTAATCAAATAAAAGAACTCTTGGATTGAAATCGGTTCCAAGAGAAAAGTACAAAGAGTTTATGAAAAAAGAATGAAAACTAAGTTTTATCCTACTTCTAAACTACGAGGGTTTTTGAAGGCGTCTAAGATGACTTAGTTACATCAAACCCCTAAGATTTTATTTATAGGAGTCTTGGCAATCCGATTTAGGTCTTCAGCACGTCCTAGGTCTTCATATAAAGTTGATTAGATGGATGAAATTAGCCCCAAAATACTTGGGCACCATGTCGCGCCATACAAGGTTTATGGTGCGACATAACAACAAATTTATGCCTTATTGGTTCCGTGTCGTGCTTTAGCAGCTCGAGAAGCTTGTGCATCACTTGTCCCTTGCTTCTATGACAGTTGTGCCTATAATTCATTATCCTACACACTCAATTACATAAATTAGCACTACCTAAGGCCCGTGTAGACCTAATAGGTCACAACACTCACAAAATGTGTTAAAAATACTTATTTTTACTAATTTTTAATACTAAGTTAATAGCCCAATTTTACTCAGGCCCAAATTACAAACAAATAAAAATAAATTACAAGCCCAAACCAATCAACCCAAACTAAACCTAAAAAACAAAAAAAAAAACAAAGTTGATTATTAAAAGTCCAATTACAAAATGGCCAAAAAATGAAACCCAAATACAAAAAAGGCCCAGTGCCCCAAAAACCTTAACTATTTTCAGAAAAGCCAGAAACCCTAGGGTTTTTGTGCACTGCTGCCTCTACTTCGTTAGCGGTTTCATCGCCCGAGGTCTGACGCATTGTCTTCTTCTTTCACTAAAATGGCAACCCCCCTAGTCACTGTCAACTGCCACCTGCAAAAAAGAAAGAACAAGAAGACAAAAACACAAACACACAAAGAACAGTAGAAAAATAGTAAAAAACAATAGTGTAATGTAAGACATTCGGCTATAAAAGCCATTACCACAATGTAATATTTTTTTTCATAGACGAAAGCAATCAAAAATACAAAAAAGGTGATTCTTTTAATTTATTTTTCAAAAAAAATAGAAAAATAATAAAAAGAGATTTTTTTTTTTTACCTATTTCAGCTATTGGTGAGAGTTGTCCCCGGCTCGAGAAGCCTTGGAGTCCCTCCAAGGCTCCATTGAGGGCCTCGCTCGAGAAAAGAAAAACTAAAAGGTCTCTTTATTCTCGGCCCGATTTTGCCAAGAATCTGATTTTTTTAACCCCAAAACAAGGTTCCTTATAAAAATGGGGTTGAAAGGTTTTTTTTGGTGCTTTTCCGGCCACCGGAGACGGTGGTCACCATTGCCTGCGAACAGTGGCCGCAGCGGAGCTACGGTGTCCCCATGGCTGGCCTTAAAAAACGTTCAGAGAAAAAAAAGTAAGGGTTTTTCTTTAAAACAAAGGGAAAAATAAATTTTTTGAGAAAATTTTAACTTAAATAGGGTGTAGAACGGCGTCGTTTTCGCATGTTCGCATAAACCCCAAAACGACGTCATTTTGGGCATGGCCCGTTAACCCGACCCAACTCTCCTGAGGATCCACGTGTTTTTGATATGGGGTCTATTTGTGCCTTTGGTTATTCCGCTTTTGCGACTTGTTTCAATTTATTCCTATTCTCTTTTAATTATTTATTTCTTCCTTGTAATTTTAACTTGCTTACAAATTAGTCCTTTGACTCAGCACCGACCTTCTGGGGAATGAAGCATGTCTTGAGTTTGGGATAATTCCCCATTTAGCCTTTGTTATTTTTCACGTGTTATATTCTAGTCCTTTATTTGGGAATATTTTCCATGTAGCCCCTTGTTATTTTTCACATGTTATATTTTAGTCATTTATTTACTTATTTCTTTATTTTATTTCAATTTATGCTTTTAATTTCATTTTAATTCGATTCAATCCATGGTTTATTTAATTTTAACCTTTTGTGAATTTATTTATTTATTATTTCTTTAACCTTTATTAATAATTAAAATTCATGCTATTTATATTTCCTTTTATGATGCATTATTCGCCATTATTATTCATGTTAATATTATGATGGTAACTATAATAAAATTATCGCTATTATTACTATAAATTGTCATTTTTATTATCATCATAGGTGTATTATTATTATCCACTTGCATAGTATCTTTTATTTTATTGATTTACTTATTTGTTCATTTATTTATTTATTATTTTAATATCATCATTATAACAGCTCAATTTTTAGTGGTGTCGGACACAGTGGTTCGAGACCACTAAATTCGATGAGTGAGTTCGAAAAATATTTACGAGTCAAATGTGATTTTAGAAAGATTTTTGAATTGATGATTTGTGTTTTAGAAGGATTTATTATGTAAAGTGGTTTCGAAAACGAGGTATCGAGAACTCGATTTAATAAACCGAGCCATAAATATTTTTATAAATATTTATGGAGTGTCATTAGGGTAGTATTAAAATTTTGTTAGAAAATTTTAACGTTTGGATAGTTAATTAGTTAAAAAGGACTAAATTGAAAAAATGCAAAACTTGTTAATTAAGGAAATAGTGATTAAATAGTCTAAATAGTAAATAAAAGAGGACTTAAAGTGTAAATTGTCCTAATGATATGGCTGGGGCGGCATAAGTATGGAAGAAATAAGGAAACAATGTGAACTAAGGGCAAAATTATAAATTTTGTAAATTAAACAAATAAAACAACAATTAAAAGAGTTTTTAGCAATTTCTTCATAATTGTCAGTCAAAAACACCATAGGAGAGTCTCCAAAATCTGGTTTTTCATATTTTTACATTAAGTGAGTTCAATTCTTGCTCTTTTCTTGAAATTTTTATGTTTTTAAGACTTTTACAATTAGGTCCAACTATCTATGTCATTAGTTTTTGATTTTATGGGTAATTTTGAAAGTTAGCATTGATGAGTGCTGGATTTTTGTGATGAATTAACATGGATTTAGAGTTTTAATTTTGTTATATGATGATTTTAATAAGTGATTTCAATAGAAATTGATTTTAGGACCAAATTGTGAAAAGATTATATATTAGGGTTGGATACTAAAATTATGTTGATCAAAGGCTGTATGATAGCTTATAATATTTAGATAAATATTCAATTGAGAAAAATTAGCTCATTTGATAAGCTAATTGGTGAGGGACTAAATTGCAAAAAATTGTAAAAGTTGGGGTAATTGTGTAATTTTTAAAATTGAGGGGTATTAATTGTGAAGTGAATTGAAACTGAAATATATGCTAATGCATGAATAATTTTACATTTTAGATCAAGAGCCCATAGACAAACGTGAAAAAGGGAAAATAGTAGAATAGTCCCTAAACTACTACAAATCTAACAGTTTAACCCAAGTAAGTTCGTATGGTTAAACTTTAATGTCTATTTATTAAATTTATCAATGTTATTATGTATTTATTCATATCTATTGTTAAAAAATAAAATTATTGTTAAATGATGAAATTGAATTGAATGTTTAAAACGAGTGGAACGCGGGATTGAGTACTATCGTTCTGTGGCAAAGGATGAATTGATAGTAAATGCTAAGGATGAATTGAAGAAAAATTATCCAAATAAACTTAGGTTTAGCATTTGTTGCAAACTTTCGTGTTTACTTTTCTTTTAGCTCTCACGAGCTTCTGTCAACTCATATGAGTTTTTGTTTAACCCTTATGGGTTTCTGTTTAGCACTTATGTGCTTCTGTGCAGCCTACAGGCTACTGAATACAATTTAATCATATCCGTAAGTCATTCTCCGATACGATAAGATTTGGTAAAAGACTTATGTGATTGAATTGAAAGATTTATTGTTTATTATTTGATATTGATTTGATGGAAGTGTGTTCATCGATTTATGTTGTGTTTGACAGGGAGAATGTATGATTTATTTACTATTTAATTTATTATATTAAGTTCGGTAAGATTTCTGTTTAACCTATCGAACTTATTAAGCTTCATTAAGCTTATTTGTGTTGTTTAATGCTCTTGTAGATTAACGTGAGGTTGGGAGATCGGATCAACACACCCAGCCACACTATCCAACTTAATCCGATAGTTTTTGCAATGTAAACTTTGGTTTATATGGCATGTATAGGGTTGGATTGGAAATGAACTAATTTGAAGTATGGTTGTTAATGATATATGCTTGTATGTATGTAATTAGTAGTAGATTTTGACAAATCAATGAAATGGGTTAAATTGGTAAGTTAGGTAATTGAGTATTGTGATGATATGTCATACTTAAAACATGATTTTGGCTTGTGTGGATTGCTTGTTTGGGGTTTATTGGTGTATTGAAATGTTGTGTATAGGTTGATATCAAAATAGGTGAGAAAAGTGGTATTAAAATGGCTTATTTTCTTCCACACGGGCAGAGACACGGGCGTGTGTCTTAGCCGTGTGACACATGGGCGTGTGTCTTGGCCGTGTGTCCCCTGCATTTTAAAATTTTAAAACAAAATGCCCAGGATTTTGCACACGGCTTAACACACAGGTGTAACACCCCCTACCAGTATTTCGAGCCTAGAATAGGGTACGAGGCATTACCGAACTTAATATGATCAATCATGTAAAAATCAGCCATAAAATTTCTTCTAAATTAAAAACTTTCATACATATGTTTAACGTCCTTTATATGGGCCTATGGGGCCCAAAACATACATTCAGGGTGGTTCGAGACCAAACCGTAAACATATGAAACTTTTGCAACACTTAGAAAATTTTTACACTTTGAGAGTCACACGCCTGTGTTTTCAACCCGTAACTCTCTGCTTATAACTTCATCACCCTTGTCATCAGTACATTTCATATAAATAACAAGAAACGTGTATGGGCTCATTTCTCATTAAATTTCTCATATATATACACAATTTCACGTTATGTAATCATACAACATATGTCAGCCATAGCTCTGTAATCTAAATATATTTTTATAACAACTTATCTTGATTTCATACTGTTTCATATTTAAGCTTAAATAACCAAAGTATTTGAAATATCATCTTTATGCAAATAGTACACATAAGGTATATAATTCCATAATTATGAATAAACACATTTATCAAACATTTTCCATATTCATATACCAATGTCTCATGTCTCCATATATCAATAACCGTCATTTTCATGAGTTCCGAGTTCAATTTCATAATTATTTGTCTCGTGTTCAATTTATTCCATGTCGGAACTTTATTCATTAATACGTTTGAATTATCAATACATATGGACAGTACATTCAAGATGAACAATTATATAATCACAAATGAATTCATTTATCAACCAAGTTCTATACTCATATCTTATCAACTCGTACTTCCTGTATCACATAATTCCATGTAACACTTACCAAACTTTGTCAAATTAGTGAACGTCTTACGGAATTGAGTACTTCGTTTACTCGATGTCATAGTTCAACTATGGTCTTACACATCTTCATTTATCAATGTCATAGCCCAGCTATGGTTTTACACGGATCACATATCTCAATGATGCCATATCCCAGATATGGTCTTATACGGAAATCACTTGTCACTTGTAACCAAAGCTACCACTATTCACTGATCAGGTAGCTGGAGCTACCATTTTTCACTGATCAGGTAGCAGAAGCTACCACTTTTCACTAATCAGGTAGCAAAAGCTACCACTTTTCACTGATCAGGTAGCAGAAACTACCACTTTTCACTGATCAGGTAGCCGAAACTACCACTTTTCACTTGTCATTTATCCTTGATCAGATAAGTGTAGCCGAAGCTATTACTTATCACTTTCACTTATCCTTGATCAGATAAGTGTAGCCGAAGCTATCACTTATCACTTGTTGCCATGGTCCAACTATGGTCTTTTCCTTCAATTCATCTTGTCACTGAACTGAAATGCTCAATTTGATCATTTATTCAATTTTCATGCTTTTACATTATTCATGATTTTATCATCAATACATATGAAATAACACATCATGAAATTCATAAAATTAACAAATAATCACTAAAATTTAGCCATATAAACTCACAAGTACAAATTTTATATTATAACGATAATCATAATTTCATAATAAATATTCCACATAAAACATTATATCATTTCTAATCCAACACTTATCGATTATAATCGGGCATGTGTTTAATTTATACACGAGTCATTCATATATTTTTCCTCCTCCTCCTCTCCATCCACATCCTTGGTATATATAACACACTTGTAAGTAACCTTATCCATAATTTTCACTAATTACTTATGTGAATATTCAGACTATCCACCCGTGTCGTAGTCACTAAATTATTTATATCTAGAGCTAAAAAACTCAAAATTAAGATCTGCAAATTTTCCATGAAACTAGACTCATATATATTCTTACCATAAAAATTTCATAATTTTTGGTTGGTCCAATTAATACAGTTTATTCATTGAATTCTCCCCTATTCTGCTGTCTGACAATTCCGACCCTTCTTCACTAAAATTTAATTATCTCCTTGTAAAGGATTCGAATGATGTTCCCGTTTGTTTCTCTTAAAATAGACTCATTCAGGATTCTAAAAATATAAATTTAAGCCCATAATTATTTTTATCCAATTTTTTATGATTTTACAAAGTCAGAACAGGGGAACCCGAAATCATTCTGACCTTGTCTCACAAAATTTATCATATCTCATGATTTACAATTCCATTGCTTACATCATTTCTTCTATAAGAAACTAGACTCAATAAGCTTTAATTTCATATTTCATTTATCCTCTAATTACATTTCTACAATTTTTGGTGATTTTTTAAAGTTAGACTACTGCTGCTGTCCAAAACAGTTTAGTGCAAAATGTTGATTTCCATTTTGCCCCAAAGTTCACAATTCATACAATTCAGTCCTTGCTCAATTAACCCCTCAATTAAGATAATTTTCTCAATTAATACTTTTCCTAGACATTATAAGTTATTTCATAACTATTGAAATTAAGAATTTCTACATACAACTCTAACTTCAAACTCTTTTACAATTAGGTCCCAAACATTCACTTTCTATTCAATTCTTTCAATAAAATCAGCATATAAACAATATAAAGCTCTAATTCTATGCCAAATCATCATATAATTCCAGCATATATTCATAGCAACTTTAAATTTCTTTCATAGAATCAAAAATTAATGAATTTAACAAGTGGACCTAGTTGTAAAAGTCACAAAAACACAAAAAATTCAAGAATAATCAAGAATTGAACTTACCTGAAGTAAAAATATGAAAAACCAGCTTAAGGGAACTCTTCCATGGTGTTTTTTCTGATGAGAATGCATAAAAATAAAGAGAAATCTAGATAATTCCACTTTAGTCCTAGCTTTATTAAGTAAATTTTGCAATTTTCCAATTTTGCCCTTAATTCTCCTTATTTTCTTGCTTATTTCATGCCATTGTCGTCCAGCCCAAAGAGACCTTGGGTCTATTTTCCTTTTAAACCCTCTTTCTTTTATCATTTAAGCTATTTAATCATTTCCCATAATTTTGCATTTAATACAATTTAGTCCTTTTTGTTCAATTAACTATCAGAACTTTAAAATTTCTTGACCAAACTTTAATACTCACTTATTAACACTCCATAAATATTTATAAAAATATTTATGGCTCAATTTAAAATTCTCGAGGTCTCGATACCTCGTTTTCGATTCTAATTATTTTAATATTTATTTTTAGTACACTATTCACTACTTCAAAATTTTTCCTAACTTCATATTTATCTTATACTCACTAAATTAATAATATTTCCGACTCATTTTTCTGATTTAGTGATCTCGAATCACTGTTCCGACACCACTGAAAATTAGGCTGTTACAACAGGGGTGTGGCTTGACCATGTGACCCAAGTCAGTAGCCACCCTAATTTGGACATGGGCTAGGACATGGCCGTGTGTCCCTACTTTAAATACCCACACGGCCTAAGACATGGGTGTGTCTCTTAACTGTGTGAGATATACGGCCTAGCCACACAGGCGTGTGTCCCCTGCACCTAGGCAAAATTTTGAAATTTTGAGAAAAATTCTCTGAGTTCCCGATTTGGTCCCGACTTGATTCTAACGTGTATTTTGGTCCTCGATGGCTCATATAAGGGACAATGTAATTGAATTGTGATTGGTTCTGATATGTGTATTTAAATAATATGAAATGTTCGTAATTAATCAGAAAAGTCCAGTAATGCTCTGTAACCCTATTTCGACGACGGATAAGGGTTACGGGTGTTACAATCATTTCATTTTTACCTATTACTATGTTATTTTATTTTGCTAACATCCGTTTCGTGTATCGTGTTAAAACATATTCGTCCATTTTATTACTAGGTCTAGATAAATTAAAAAACATATCATTAAAAGGTCACATTCGTTTTACCACATGAATAGGAAATATTTTAAAAGAAAAAGGCAATCTTCATTATTTTTGGTATTAGAAGAGTCGTGTTCCTAACTTACGGACTTCTTTTTAAAACTGAGATAGTTTAATATCTATTTAAAAAAAATCGAGATCTAAGTAACAATCAAATGGCGTTTATTCTTGTTTTCAAGGATTTAAGGCATTGTGTCCTAACTTACGAGACATTATCATTTCTTCTCGATTAACTCAAAATAAGCCCTTTTCGTGAAAAATTAATTTAGTTAAGTAATGTTTTAATACAAAAATGGATCGTGTTTTAAATTCTCTTCAAATTTTCAATTCTCGACACTAAGACATCAAGTAATTTACTAGGTGTCAATTTTGGGTGTCACGAGGGTGCTAATCCTTCCTCGTGCATAATTGATTCCCGAACCCATTTACTGGATTTTGTAGACCGAAAAATATCACTTTAATAAGTTTAACATTTTATTAAAATGAGTTTTGATGTGATCCAATCACACCTAAATAAAAAAAAAATTGGTGGCTACTCCATTTTCCATTTTCATTTTAAAATAAAAACTCAATTTCAAAAAAAGGTTTCGACACTAAGTATTAAATACTGAAAACATAATAATAAATACTAAAAGTGCTAGAAAACAAGCTCCTTAGGTGTGGAAATAGACAAAAATTACTACTACATTTGACGGTAGGTCAAATACCCCCATATTTAAGTCTTTGTTTGTCCTTAAGCAAACTAAACAAAAGTAAAATAAAAACTGAAAACAAAATAAAATGAAAAGGAAAAATAAACATGCAAGAAAAGAAAATGTACTTGAGCTAGCTTGATACATTAACTCTGGAATGATATATAATTGACTCAGAATTTCTAAAATTAGACGAGTTAGTTTAATAAATTACAAAGCAAACAAATAAAAGAATATTAAGTATAGGTATCCATCAAAACAGATATATAAATATGCAATTATGTTCAACTAAATATAAGTGGTAAAAATGTCAAAACTTGGCACAATTTCATCCGCATAAAGCACTACCTAAGTCACTTAGGGCTTTTCGGCTTGTAATGTTCTGTGGCTTAGGTTGGTTTGGAATTCAAAGAACAGGTTTGGCAAAACAGTTAAGTACGAAAGTAGTTTGGCACATTGTATTGTCTCCAATACTCCCCCAAGTATACATATGCTCACCACCTTATATCCACTTTTCTCATCTTCCTTATTTCTCCATTTATTAAGGCATAGTATAATATTCATTAGTACAATTATCCGATCTCGTATTATATATGTTTTTTAAACAAATGTGAGTGTATTTTCTTTTTCTAATGTCTTGATTCTCGTACGACAAACCATATTTGTCGACTGCAAAAAAAAAAAAGCACCAATGAAGTGTTGATTAGAATTTAGAAGCTCAAGAATGAAAACTTTAAAAACAACTCCTCATTAATTCTCTATACTAAGCAAGTAGAAGAGGATGAGAAAACAAAAAATTACATTCAAAGACAACCAATTGCATAACTAACTTTTCTATTCTAAGTTGTTTTATTCTCCAATCAGCTTTGTCGAGCAAGCCTATTTGGTCCAAGTACATTGCATTCATGTTTTGCATCATCTGTTAATCCCCCCTCCCAGCATCATGCACAACTGTGGCAGCTTGTTGCCCCGCACCATTCATAGCAACCAAGTATAGAAGATTGTCAACCGGTGACAGTTTGCAGGGTCGGTGTTAGGACGTTGACCGGGGCACTGACCTCCTAAAGGGGAAATCTTAGTTTTAGTGTTTTAAAATTTATGAAATTTTAAGTTGATATATAATAAAATTATATTTTAACATCCAAATGATAAAATTTTAATTTAGTTCTTTAAAATTTTTAACTATAAAATTATTAAAATAATACCTTTACATTTTTAACTCTTATAAATATATATAATTTAATTATCATCCCTTAAAAAATTTCTGAAAATTTTAAAAAAGTAGAAATATATATATATAATCATTGAATTGAACGGTTAAGGTGATTCATTTATGTTAAATAATTATGAGTTACAGCTAGACTTCTTTAATGAACTTTAACTTATATTTTAGAAGTGATGTCTTAATGGTTTTACTTCAACATTCGGTTGAATTATAAATCGGTTTGGTTTCTAAAATATTGGCTAAAAAATAAAAATAAAAACAAAAATCATTATTTTTATTTATTTTTAATTTTAATAAAAATTGAAATTTTTATACTACATTCCGATTATTTTTGTATTTATTTTCTTAAATATAATTTTCTTTTTTTAATATTCGATAAATATTGAAGCTATATTTAAATTTTGGTTTAATATGCAAGTCGAAATATGAGTTTTGATTTGTTACATTTATACAGAGTCATCTTTAGTGTTTATGTATAATTTCATTTTCTCAAATGTTATCTTACTTCACAATATGATGTAAAAGAGTTTTTTTATATGTATATAACCAATTTTATGGACTACCATATGTAATTTTAATCCATTTCGAAATCTCTCCCCAACAATGTTTCTTAAGATATTAAAATTTGAGGCGCAAATCAATTTTACAATCCTTCTAATATAATAGTTTTTATAAATCTAACTTACAATTCACTTAGGTTGGGGTGACAAATTGCACACACCAACATTTATATATTTTATAATATTTTGATTATTATTACACACAAAGGTAAAAATAATATAGAATTTATGATAGTTTTTATAAATAAAAATTATAAAATGTTCAATTTATAACACTTATGTTAGGGTGTTCAAATACATGTCCATGCAAGAATAATATAGAATTTATAACATAGTTTTTATAAACTTAATTTGCTATTAAATTTAAAATTGCGCCAAATATTTCAACTTGATGTGTTTGATAGGATTAATAATCATGAAGAGGGGTAAATTGGTGATTAAAAAATTTAAGTAAAGATGGTAAACAATTAGATGTGCTCATGGGTCGGGCCGAGTTGGGTTGGGTCCATATAAGTTATCTAGACTAATTTCTTAAGCTCGGGGCCTTCTTGAAAAATAGGCTTACTTTTTTGTCCAAGCTTAACTCAATTTAAAAAAGTAAACCTGAACCAGACTTGATTCGCTCATATTTGGTTTTTAGATTAATTTTATTTAAATTTTTTCTAAAAAATATAATACACTAAATGAACTAAAAATGTTAAAATAAAAGTTTTCTAACATTAAAATACATTAAAAAGTATTTTATTAAAAATACTACCATACATATAATAAATGTTTTATTATATTAAAAAAACACAAATAAATATAATAGATATTTTATTGTATTTAATATAAATTTTAAATTTTTAAATTTTGGGTTGGATTAATTAGTTGGGTAAGTTCTTTTAGATTTTGGGTAACGAGTTTAATTATTATTAGTTAGTGATTTAATATAAATATATAATTATTATTTATTATATATAATTAATATTATTTTTATGACATAATATGTTCAAGCTGGGTTGATTTGAACTCAAGATAAAAAAATCTTGCCTAAAGCCTAACCCAAATAGAAAATGGATCTTAAATTTTACCCAAGCCCATTTTTGAGCCTCATATTTTTGTCCAAACCCTCTCATTTTTCGGGTGAGCCTTTGGATCTAGACGGGTAACTCGACCCATGAGCAAGTCTACAAACAATAGAGACTCAATAATTTATAGTGGTTTGACCCCAATTGTCTACCTCTATTACCTTAGCTTACCATAATTAAAGATTTCTTAAATTCACTAGATTTGAAACTTTTAAGGACAAAGTTTAACCTTGACAATCTCTATCTTTTTACAATGCAAGATAGGAAGAATGAGAAATAAAATTTGAAAAGGATTATCACCTCTAAAAGTTTGATGGACTATATAACATTTGAAAGAAAGAATTACAAATAAACCCACAAGTGTGTACAAAAGAAAATAATAATGAAGAATGATTGAAATTGAGCTATTGATCTTTGTGTATTGTTTCTTATATTTATATTTATACCCTCTCATTGAATTATAGATGTCTAGAGCTATTGGAGGGAGTTTCTAGCTGTTGAGAGTATTTATTTTGCACATTTAAAACAATTTGCAACAGTATGTCTTGAGATATAAACCCCTCGTCTTTAGACAGGAAGAACAAAATATGATCGTTGGAGTCAAAGGTCTCGAGACAATATGCTATGTCTTTGGACAATGTCTCTAGACAAGACTCCCTTGAAGCAAACCTTAGCTTAGATGTTGATTGGTTAACTTTTGTCTCGAGACAAGGTTCCTTTAAAACATTTTTAGCTTCAATGTTGATCTATCTTAAGATAAAGCTTAAAACTTTAAAAAAATGTGGCTTAGAAACATTTTAGAGGACTTGGGGTTCTCAAAATTTTTATAAAAAGTTTAAGTCATTTAAATTTGTTTTTTTAAGTTTGTAACACTTAAAATATATTTGAATAAGATTAAACTAATTTATGGAAATTTAATTAAGGAATTTTATAATTAAATTTTTTATATCAAATCAATTGAAAATCAAAGCTAACGGTGTCTAATAACAAAACATTTTCAATCCAATAATAAGTATATCATTATATATATTTTTTAAAAATATGTATTAAAATTTAAATGTTTTATTATTATTTTATAAAATAATTTTTATAAACTTATATAAAATAATTTCTTAAACTTAAATCATGCATAAGAAGCTAGTTTAACATTGATTTTGAAAAGTTCTTTTGAAATAAATTTGTAAATTTATTTTTAAAATTATTAATAATATTAATTATTTTTAAAATTCAATTGAAATATGTAAACTATATTTTAAAATATCAAAATATAACCATTACAAATTTAAATATATAATTTATATATTTGAAATAAATTTCAATTGAAAATGATTAAATATCTAATATAAATATTACATAAAATACATTAAATTATAAATAAGGATTAAAAATGTTAGTT
This sequence comes from Gossypium arboreum, assembly GCF_025698485.1. Classification (NCBI taxonomy): domain Eukaryota; kingdom Viridiplantae; phylum Streptophyta; class Magnoliopsida; order Malvales; family Malvaceae; genus Gossypium; species Gossypium arboreum. Next base: position 59,295,838 of record NC_069078.1, on the reverse strand, counting down.
AACTCTAAAAATATTTTTTTAAAAACTTAAAAGCCAAAAAAAATGTGCTTTTATGTTTGAGTTCAAAAACACTTTTAGCTCCAAAACCATTTATTTAACATTGTTTATAGTTTTAAAAGTGCTTTTGACTTCAAAATCATGCATAGGGTAATTGGTAGTTGTTTGTAATAACTCTAATTCTTATCTTTTTCTCAAAATTGGAAAATGCAAACGGGATAATAGAAGTACCATGAAAAATCTTGTACTAAAAGTTAAATTGTAGTTTGGCCTTTTTACTTAAAAAAATGTGCAAATTAGTTACTGTACATTAGATCAAAGAGTAAATTTACTGTTTCTATTAAAAAATTCATCTACTTTAATTGTTAAAAACGGGTATGGCTGACAGAATAACTAGACAATTATAAGCGGCATGTTATGTGTACTTTACTCGAATGTACAAAGACTAATATTTAACAAAAGACTCAATTTGTTCTTTAATATAATTTATAATAACTAATTTATTTTTTTTAGTAGCAAAATGTAATTTAAATTTTATTACAAGGAATTTTTAAGTGTTTCAAAATTGAAGTAGAATGAGATTACGAGGCTCACTAATTAATAAGTATATAAGCCAATTATTAAGTGCTTTCCTAATGTCTCCGAATTTGGTTTTTGCTGGAAAAGAGAAAGAAAGGACTCAAATTTTAAGTGGTTGGGACCCATTTGAATAAATTAACTAATGACCACACGCCATTGCCAGTTGCCACCCTTCTCCTGCAGCATCTCCTCCACGTATACTTTGCTCTGCATTGCCCTGCTTCCATTGCTCTTCACTTTTGTGTTTCCTTTATCCATTTTTTTTTTATTTTTACATTTCTGCTGTTTATTTACTTGAAGAGCTGAAATCTTATGGCATCGTCTTTGGTTTCCTCTCCTACTTCTTCTTTCCTCAAGAAGGTCAGTGATTTCCATCACCCCCATGTTCTTGATTTTGATTGTTGTTTGATTCTTTTGATTAATTAACAAAACCCCCCTTTTCCTTGGTTTTGTTTGGAATCTCAGATTGCTTTTCATAAATGTAAGAAACAAGTTTCGAAGAAAATCGTCTCAGTCATGGCACCCCACCAATCTGAGCGTAAAACATATACCACTGGCTCTGTCAGTTCCTTTTATCTTTTTTTTTTTGTTGATTTCATTTTTATTGATTGTTAAATGCTGTATTTGGAACATGAATTTGAAAAATCTGGGTTTGGGTTTTATTTGTTACATAATTGTTAAGAAGATATGTATAAACTGTGTATGGGTTAATTGAGATTCAATATGATTTTGACATGTATAAAACACATGAATTCCAAATTCCAGAAAATTTTGGAGTTCTAAATTCATCAGACTCTGTGATAAATGGCATCCAACAAATCCATGAGAAAATAATGGTGAATGCTACATTTGTATGTGTTTTATCATACAAGTTATACTATTTGCGGAATCAAAATCCATTTTTCGATATCTAAGTTTCCAAAAACTACCTAATCATTTCATTTGTTGTATCAAGTGTGAGAGAATATGTATAGATTATGTTAAATCAGTTGAGATTCAACAGGATTTTATATTTGAAAGATATAAAAACATGAATTCCAAATTCCCAAACATCTATTAGAGTTTCAAATTTACTACTAGATAGTCATCCAGCAAATCAATGAGTTTGAGAAAGAGAAATAATCATGAATTTTTTTATCATTACAACTTCCACCTATTTTTTGAAATCCTCAAATCCCCATTTTCCAGGTGAAGACAGGAATGACAATGACGGAGAAGATTCTTGCAAGAGCCTCTGAGAAACAACAGTTGAGTCCAGGTGATAATGTTTGGGTTAATGTTGATATCTTGATGACTCATGATGTTTGTGGTCCGGGTTCCATTGGTATCTTCAAGAAAGAATTTGGTGAAAAGGCAAAGGTATTCGATTGGTGGGCTTAATTTTGTATTTTTGTTTTATTTTCACTTAGCTTATCTTTTGGCATATAATTGAGGTCTTAATCTTGGTGATTTATTTTGGAATTTAATTACCCTTTTTTTAATAGCATTTTGAAATGAAATTTTGCGATTCATTAACAGTAGCTATGTCAATGTGATATAGATGTTTTCATTGGAAAACAATATCAACGGAGGAATAGGAATTAGAGTTTTACATTTATTTAATTTCTTTAGGAGTTTTAGTTTTACTAATTTTTCTATTTCCTTATAAACTTTAAATTAGGAATTCTATTAGGACTTTAAATTAGGAATTAGATTAGGATTTTCCTTTGTAATTATCAGCCTATAAAAAGGCTCCCAATATGAAACAAAGGGAGGAGTTTATTTTTTATCACAAACATTAGTTTGGGAAAGGGGTTCAGTCAAAGACGAATCTGCCTTTGAGTAACCATAGGTCGAAGCAAGGATACTTTCTCGTCTAGACCTATGACTAGATCTTACGCCAAGGCGCATAACAACTTGGTATCAGAGTCAGTTGTCATGGGTGACGAAAAAACTTTGACAGCCAAGCTGGTGGCATTCATGGAACAAATGGCTACAAGGCAACAAGCATTAGAGGAGCAGATGGCAATCTTATCTCTTTCGGTCCAAAAGACAACGAAAGGGAATTCAGAAAAAAATAATGAAGAACAAGGCAGCAGTGGAGGCAAGAAAAAAAATTCAGATTCGCGACACGGTGTGGGCATGGTGCCAAGATACTCCAAGATGGAATTTTCCACTTATGATGGTGTTGGAGATCCTTTAGGATGGTTAAAAAGATGCAAAAATTTTTTTGGCAATCAGCGGACCAACGAAGAAGACAAAGTCGGCTTAGCTTCATTCCATCTTTTAGGAGAAGCAGAATTGTGGTTTGATCAAATCGAGGAAGAGGAGGCAAATCTGGATTGGGAGCGCTTTAGAGAGTGTTGTCATGTCAGGTTTGGGCCACCTATGAGTAATAACCCCTTGGGGGAACTTGCAAACTTAAGACAAACTGGGACGGTAGAAGAATATCAACGCCAATTTCAATCACTACCGGCTAGGACTATCGATCTTAAACCTCGACAACAAGTAAACCTTTTCTCACGGATTGGTAGAGGAACTTAGAATTGATATCGAGATGCAACAACCGGGAAACCTTGGAGTTGCAATGAATATGGCTCGAGCTTTGGAACGTAAACAAAAAGTCTCTTCCAAGATGTTATCTCAAACCAATCTAAACTGGTCAGCTTTCCAAAACGCTGGCAGCACTTCAATTTCTCCAATAACTAAGAGCTTTGCAAAGGGAGGAGGACAAACAATGAAACCAATAGGGAATAACAGCAAAATAGGTTCTTCCGCACCATTTATCAAAAGATTGACACGAGCAGAGATGGCGGAGAGAAGGGCCAAGGGATTGTGTTATAATTTTACGAGTCTTACTCCATGGGGCACAAATGTAAAAGGCTATTTTGGATAGAAGTACCAGATATTGAAGATGAGCAAGATGATGAGGTAGATGATCTTGAAATTTCCTTACATGCCATTAGAGGAACTTGCAATTCATCTACTATGCAACTACCAGCAAAGGTGTCAGGGAAAACAGTGTTAGTTCTCGTTGATTCAGGCAGTACACATAACTTTCTACGTGAAGGTCTAGTGCCAAGATTGGGACTAAAAATACAAAAGAAATCGGGGTTGCAAGTATGTGTGGCAAACGGAGAACGGGTTCCTAGCATTGGCATTTGTAAATCAGTACAGTTCGTTATGGCCAATAACAACTTTCAAGCTGATTTTTATACAATACCAGTAGAAGGGTTTGATATGATTTTTGGGGTTAAATGGTTGTGTACCCTTGGTTCAATTTTATGGGATTTCAGCTCCTTAACTATGCAATTTGCAGTAAACAAGAAGAAGATACTCTGGCAAGGGCAGCACCCAGAGGAAGTTCCACGACTTAGTTTGATACAGGGACAGGATTTAACTAATATAGTATTAGATAAATTACTGGTAGAATTTGCGCATTTATTCCAAGAACCATCTGGGTTACCTCCTAACTGCAAATGTAACCATCGTATAACTCTCAAACCAGGAACGGGACCAATTGTAGTCAGGCCTTATCGATATCCACATTTTCAAAAGGATGAGATTGAGAAGCAGTGTGATCAAATGTTACAACAAGGAATCATTCGACCCAGTAGATCACCATTCTTTTCTCCAGTACTATTAGTAAAGAAGCATAACGGGTCATGACGTTTTTGCATCGATTATCGGGAGCTTAATGCTTGCACTGTTAAAGACAAATATCCGATTCCTGTCGTGGATGAATTATTGGACGAACTTCATGGGGCAAAATATTTTACAAAATTGGATTTACGGTCGGGATATTTTCAAATTAGAATGGCAACCACTGATGTGGAAAAGACAGCCTTCCGAACCCAACATGGACACTTTGAGTTTCTTGTCATGCCATTCGGGCTTACCAATGCCCCTTCCACATTTCAGAGTTTGATGAATGACGTTTTTCGCCCTTACTTGCGTAAGTTTGTTTTAGTCTTCTTTGATGACATATTAATTTATAACAAAACATGGACTGAACATATGCATCATGTAAGATTAGTTTTTGAATTCTTGCGGGATAATATGTTGTTCTTAAAGAAATCCAAGTGTTTCTTTGGAGAGTCTCAGGTAACCTACCTCGGTTATGTCATCCATGGTGAAGGGGTCGAGGTTGATCACACTAAAATTAAAGATGTCACCGATTGGCCAACTCCTAAAACTACCAAGGTTCTACGAGGCTTTCTTGGGTTGGCAGGATATTACAGAAAATTCATCAAGAATTATGGACAAGTGGCTGCACCCTTAACATCTCTTCTAAAGAAAAATGCCTTCAACTGGACTAAGGAAGCTGATGTTGTTTTCACTCAATTAAAAAATTCTCTTTCAGCAGCCCCAGTTTTGCAATTACCCAACGAATGAAAGCCACTTATGATTTGGGGCATAGAGAGTTGAATTTTAAAGTCGGAGATTGGGTTTGGTTACGGCTTCAATAGTATCGACAATTGACGATAACTAAACAGAAGCATCACAAGTTATTGCCAAAATATTTTGGTCTTTTTAAAGTCTTGAACAAAATAGGATCAGTGGCCTATCAGCTTGAATTACCTACAGGCAGCAGAATACATGATGTATTCCATGTTTCTTTCCTCAAAGAATACAAGGGACCTCAACCAGATGCGGTAGGAGACTTGCCCTTAGTATATGATGGCAAGGCCTTGCCTACTCCACAAGCTATTATTAATACCAGGCTTAATCGAGGTCTGCGGGAACTATTAGTGCAATGGGCAGGATGTCCTCAAGAAGATGCCACTTGGGAACCAATTGATAATTTTCGAGCAGCTTATCCTGAATTTGAGCTTGAGGACAAGCTCAACTCCGAGAGGGGGAGTAATGATATAGATGTTTTTATTGGAAAACAATATCAACGGAGGAATAGGAATTAGAGTTTTACATTTATTTAATTTCTTTAGGAATTTTAGTTTTACTAGGTTTTCTATTTCCTTATAAACTTTAAATTAGGAATTCTATTAGGACTTTAAATTAGTATTTTCCTTTGTAATTACCAGCCTATAAAAAGGCTGCCAATATGAAACAAAGGGAGGAGTTTATTTTTTATCACAAACGTTAGTTTGGGAAGGGAGTTCAGTCAAAGACGAATCTGCCTTTGAATAACCATAGGTCGAAGCAAGAATACTTTCTCGTCTAGACCTGTGACTAGATCTTAGGCCAAGGCGCATAACACAATGCTGTAAGTTTCTTTTTAATTGATATTCTTAGAGATTGGAAACTGATTTTGGTGGTTTCTTTTATTTACTTTTCTAATAAAATACTTCGAATTTCCTTTAGCTTGGTAATTTAAGTATTGCATTGGTAGTCAGTTCCAGTGGCTGAATTCACTGACTGTCCATGTATCGGAATTTTGCTATTGAAGGTTTGGGACCATGAAAAGATTGTTATCATACCTGACCATTATATATTCACTAGTGATGAACGTGCAAATCGTAATGTGGATATTTTGAGGGATTTTTGTGGCGAGCAAAATATAAAGTACTTTTACGATATTAAAGATCTTAGTAATTTCAAGGTATGGTGCTCTTTATTTTGTAATTTGTTTCGTATGAACTCGTGGTATATTCTCTGTTTATTGACATAAAGCCGAATTCCAATTCATAACATTGTAGGCAAACCCGGATTACAAAGGTGTATGCCATGTTGCACTTGCCCAAGAAGGTCACTGTAGGCCTGGAGAGGTATCAATTCTTTACCAGAATTGCCGATTTGTAAAATTTAACTTATGATTTATGTTCACGAACTGCTCTTAAGTTCTTTATTGGTGCCTTCAGGTTTTGTTGGGAACAGATTCTCACACATGTACCGCAGGAGCATTCGGTCAATTTGCTACAGGAATTGGAAATACGGATGCAGGTTTTGTATTGGGCACTGGGAAGGTTCTTCTAAAGGTTCATCAATAATGCCTTAATGTTCCACTTGATTAAATGTGCCCAAATCTTGTTTTCCACGTTCTTTGATTCATTTGGTATCCTATGAGTGTTATAACTTTGTAAAATTTTCTTTCTTTGATATCATTGTTTATGTCTTCCATTAATTGGACTTTTGTATTTACTTCTTAGTGTCATGCTTCCCCATAGAATTATTGACCATTTTTTACCGAATGAGAGGTTTTGAGGTTCTAGCTCTCCTTAGCACCCAGAAGTTTTAATGGCTTGATGAGTGGGTTTACTTCATGTGTGTGGAATTTGAACTGACGGCTATCTTAGCCTTTTCTTGTGAATTGATTAGGTGGTTTAGTACTTAAATTCTAAGTTATTCTGACCCTTTATTTTTCTTGAAGAACCTGTCTCCAACACCCTTATCTGATACATATCCTAACATGAGTATGGGTATATGGCCCTCAAGGATCCACATTGAAAACCTTGTAATAAAATTAAACATACTCCGTGTTGGGCACATACTTGTATTGGACACTCACACCTGAGTCCAAGTATCAAAACTTATATATGGTTTTCTTACAAGCTTTATTGCAGGTGCCATCGACTTTGAGATTTGTGATGGATGGTGAAATGCCTCATTATTTGCTTGCAAAGGATTTGATTTTGCAGGTAAGATCAGATGTTTTGTGGCAATTTTCCATTTTGATATGCTTGAAGCATAACTGTGTTCTCATGGGGGATATAACTCTTCGTTGTGTTATATTAGTATGTCATTGCTATGTTGCTTTGACTCTTCAATTTTTGAAGTATCCATGTCTAACATTTATGTTAGATGCATATCCAAACATGGATACGAGGATATGATCCTCTAGTGGATCTTCAAATACATGGAAATCTTGAAAATTAAAATTGAACATACCCTTGTAGGACATATACCCATTGTGTTTGATATTTACACCCTTGTCCAAGTAACATAGGGTCATAGAATGAGTATAACTTTCTGTTCTGTTTCGAATTAAATGGTTGCCATTTTGCAGATCATTGGTGAAATATCTGTATCTGGTGCTACATATAAATCAATGGAGTTTGTGGGAACAACTGTGGAAAGTTTAAATGTAAGTGAACTTTAAATAATTTATCTCTGTTATATGATTCAGCCCTTTAAAAATCTTCTTTGTTAATTATTTTCTTGCTGGAAGAAATCATGAACTTAATTTTTCCAGTTTGTTGTTTTTCTGTAGATGGAAGAACGGATGACCTTATGCAATATGGTTGTTGAAGCTGGTGGAAAGAATGGTGTTGTTCCCGCTGACAGTACTACATTTAAGTACCTTGAGGTAAAACCAAGTGCACTTGGTTCCAATTCCCTGCTTTGTTCGACATTTACTCTTGCACAAAGACATTGATAGATTATATCTTTCTTTGCACAGGATAAAACAACGGTGCCGTATGAACCAGTTTACAGTGATGCGCAAGCAAGGTGGGTTTTACAATTAAATAGTTAATCAAGATATCAAGTTCTTATTTTTATGGTGTTCTCTACTATTGGTTCATTTTGGTTGGTCAGGGGTGGTCTCATTCTTCTTTAAGTTAACATTCCCTCATATATAATGATATTTCTAATGGAAATATGATATTGGTTTTATCTTTTTCATGTTTTCTTAGTCGATAAATGGGTGTAATTTTGAGTTTAGTCGAGTTCTTTCTTGTAATTTCATGCTTGGAACTAAACAAGATGAACTTATATATTTTCATCTTGTCTTTCAGTTTTCTTTCTGAGTACAGATTCGATATCTCGAAATTGGAGCCCTTGGTAGCTAAGGTTTGTGCTTGTATCAAGTGATAACTCTTGTTTTCGATATCCGCCTCTGCTGTCTTTAGCTCTATTATCTCAAGAAAGTTGATTTTCGATTCCCTAATCTTCTTTGTCCTTTTTTGTGTATGTTTTTTTAGAGTAAATTGTTAAATATATTTTGCAGCCACACTCTCCTGATAACCGAGCTTTGGCTAGGGAATGCAAAGATGTTAAAATCGACAGAGTGTATATCGGATCTTGTACTGGTGGAAAAACGGAAGATTTTCTTGCTGCTGCTAAAGTCTTTCTAGCTTCAGTAAGTCATACTACTCTGATTCTTCATTTTTTTTTTTTAAGCATCAATGTTTGACATACACATATCTGGCACTTAATATCTGATGCATATTGGGACATAGGTATAGCAATATAAAGCTCCAAAAGTCCTCCAAAATACATGAAAAAAAGTTCGGGTAATTGAATATATTTAGTCGGACACGTATCTGTGAATGCCCAAGATACATGAAAAAAAGTTCCCGAGTGATTGAATGTATTTAGTCAGACATGTATCTTTGAATGCTCTAGTTCGAGTAACATAGTCAATAAGAATATGGTCCTGTTTGATATGCTTGCCGGAATAAATTGAGACTGAGATTCCTTTGGATAAGGGTTAGAATTAAGATGAGAGAGCAGAAGAACTTCAATATTACCGTGTATTTTATTTACAAGAATTGATATTAAGTTGCGACTTTCTTAGGCTTAAACACTTTAATTTCTTGAACTGCAGGGCAAGAAGGTCAAAGTTCCGACATTCCTTGTCCCTGCAACGCAAAAGGTATGATTTGGTTGCATTAATGTTAAACTGTCATTCAGTTCTCAAATATGATTGAGAAAAAAAGTAGACAATAAAAGAATGTATGTTTAACATAGTAAAACTGGGCAGGTTTGGATGGACATATATACTCTTTCGGTGCCTGGATCTGGTGGGAAGACATGCTCGCAGATATTTGAAGAAGCCGGTTGTGATACACCTGCAAGCCCTAGTTGCGGCGCTTGTTTGGGTGGTCCTAAAGACACATATGCTCGGATGAACGAGCCCAAGGTAATTAGCCATATTTTCCCTGGCTTGAAACATTTGAGAGTATACAATTTGTCATCTGTTGTTTTCCGTTTAGAATAGAATTTATGGATATATTTCCACGAAAATGGCGTTTGCTGCAGGTCTGTGTCTCGACGACTAACAGGAACTTCCCGGGTCGAATGGGGCACAAGGAAGGCCAGATATATCTTGCTTCTCCGTATACGGCGGCTGCATCGGCTTTGACCGGTTATGTCACAGATCCTAGGGAGTTTTTGTGTTGATTGTGTTAAGATTTTGTTTTGTGTCTTATAATGTATCCAATTTGTGCGAGAAATGCAGAATTTTTGAACAACTGTTTCTTAGGTTTCAAAAATGAAATCGTTCTTTAGTAGCATGCAATAGGGAGGACTAGGATGATAGTGACTAGTGTACCGGTACCAGTCGTATGGATGCGTACTTAAAGCGAATCTGTACTAGTATTATAATACTTTTGGATGGTTCGGTTTTTATATGGCTTGGAATAACAATTTCTGGATTTTCCTTTTTAAATGAAATAAGGTCACATTTTGTAATTGTATTTTTATAAAATGTCTAATGTAGTATCTGTACTTTGAAAATGTCTAATATGATACTTAAATTATCAATTTATGTATTATTTGGTACTTGTTCTTTCATAAAATGTCTAATGTAGTTCTTATACTTTAAAAATATCTAATGTGGTACTTAAACTATCAATTTGTGTATTATATGTTACTTGTATTTTTATAAAATATCCAATGTGGTAGTTATACTTTGAAAATATTTAATGTGGTATTTAAATTATCAATTTGTGTATTATTATTATACGAGAATTAACACTTATTTTAAATTAACCAATAAAATTCCACATATTTTTTTTCAAATCATCAATTTCACATAAATAATATAATATTATATGAAATGATAAATAAAACAAAAACTGAAATGATTGTCAAAATCAATTTATTTAACCTCTAAGTTCGACAAGGCAAATAAAAATCATAAAATTTGGGAAACTTTGGTTTATATAAATATGTTTAAAAGTTGAAGAAATTTTGAGATAAAAGTTTGTGTTTTTAAAGTTAGACATATGTTGTTTTAAATTTAATTATTTGATTTTTATAATTTAATATAAATTTTTATTTTATTTATCTTTTTATATAATGTTATATTATTCATGTGAAATTAGTGATTTGAAAAAAATTTACATTTCAATTTTCATTGGTTAGTTTAGCATTTAATAAAAGTTTTAACTTTAGCTACCATAATAATATATAGATTGATAGTTTAGGTACTATATTAAATATTTTTAAAATATAAGTATCATAGTGAACATTTTATGAAATTATAAGTACCAAATAATACACAAATTGATAGTTCTGTGCCACGTTGTACATTTTAAGTACAAGTACTACATTGGACATTTTATAAAAATATTGATACCAAATAATACATATATTAATAGTTCAAGTATGAATTAGACTTTTTAAAATATAGATACTGTCGAAATCATTTTTAAAAGTTTGAAAAAAACGGGGATCGATTTTAAAACGAGGTATGGAGTCGTCACCGACCTTTTTTTAGGTGTAATCGGATCACCTTGAGATTGATCATTTTAATAAAACATTTGATTTATTAAAATAATAATTTTAGGTCTATGAAAATTGAAAAAAAGGGTTCGGGAGTCGATTACGCACGAGGAAGGGTTAGCACCCTCGTGACGCCCAAAATTGGTACCGATTGATTATTAAATGTCCTACCGTTGAAAATTTGAAAGGGGGGAAAAAATTAAAATACGATTCCTTTAAAAATGTATGAACAATTCGAATTGGATTTTAAGATTCACTCGTTCCAAAGAAATAAAATACCACATCCAGCACGTTAGGATACGATATTTTAAACCTCCAAAACTGAGATCACCTCACGCAATGAAATCTTAAAAGGGTATTCCATCATTTGGCCAAACGGAAAATCGAAACCCAACACGTTAGTGCACGATTTCTCGAATTTCCAAACATAGAACTTTGCCTTGTTTTGAAGTTTAGAAAACACAAATGAAATTTTAAAGGGATCTTCGATTATTTGAACAAACAGAAAATCGAAACCCATCACGTTAGGGCACGATTTTCCGAATTTCTAAAACATCTAACATCGCCTTTGTTTTGGAAATTTTTCCACTAAACAATTATAAAAACCGAATCGAAATACACTTGTTTTGGTTTGTTTAAGGGTAAAAACAATAATATGACATGAATAAATAATGAAAAAACACAAAGGAACGAATTAGGGCACATGCAATGGCGACATACCATATATTATAAAACAGCTAATATACATTTGAAGGCTAATGAATTAAAAATAAATTTAAAGAAATTCTAAACAAATTAACACGGAAAACATATGGCAAGTTTTAAAACAAATACAATAGATGATTTAGAAGAAATGCAATTTGCAATCATCAATATGCCAACAAACAAATATATATAAAAATCTTAAGGTAACATACATGAAAATTCAAATAAATCAAAATAAAAAAATAATATATGAAATAATAATATATAAATGAAATTTCAAAATAAATAATGTTTATAAAAAAGTAAGTAATATATAACATAGTATTTGTCAATTTAAATAAATAATATACATGAAATGAACATTTTATATATATAAAAAAAACAAAGGTATTTGTATATGAAAGTATCTAAAATAAATAAAATATACCATTTAAAATAGGGTCCTTAGAAGAAATATATATACACAAAATAATATAAAATCAATAATATATACAAAAACATAATGTACAACACTTAAAAATGATGATATAAGAAATATTTACATATATATAAGTGTAAAAAATAATAAAACAATATAGATGATATACCAAACAATATATATATATATATGAAGAAATAATATATAATAAATAATAAATAATATATATATGAATAAATAATATATAATAAATAATAAATAATATATATATGAATAAATAATATATATAAAATACAAATAGCTTAATATAAATAATATATACATAAAGGAAATTAAATAGAAAAATAGTTGAAATGAATAGTATATAGAAAGATTTAAAATAAATAATAATAAAACAGAAAAGTAATAAACAAAGAAATCAAAACGGGGACAAATTTGAGATTAAAATAAAATCTGAGATCTAAAAACTAAACATCACATCAACAAGAGGATCCAAGTTGAATGCGCGTGAGAAAGAGAGGGACTAACTGGAAATTATCCCCAAGCCCTCAAAAACGCTGCGCCTAGGTGCAGGCTAAATTGCAGCAATACAGAAATTTCAAGGAAAATTTAAAAAAAAAACAAATAAAATGCAAATAGGGCCAATCGAAAGCTGGTGCGAAAGTGGGGGACTAATTGCGCAAATCCCCCATTCATAGCCAAAACACACGGTCAAGCTCTTCCCCCCCCTCCCCAAAACACTGTTTCATTTTTCACTTGAAACTAAACCAGTTTAAAAACCCCTTTTTTTGCTTTTAAAGAAAACTTTTGTTCTTTTTTTAAAAGAAAACCCTTAATGCCTTGGAGTATCTCTCAACTCCTTCACCTTCCTCCCTGCCTTAACAGCCCAAAATCCAATGACGAATGAAGCCCTCCCCATAGCGTGAGTATGGCGGTGAGTCTCCCTCTCTTATATTGTTTACACACAGTAGATAAAAATAAAAGAAAAATAGAAATAAAATCGAAAGAAAAACGATACCTTAAATCACCTTTGAAGTATATTTTGATTGCTTTCTATTGATTTTATATGTATTTCGTGTACAATTTCCCTCAAAAAACCAAGAAAAAAAACCCATAACCAACAAAATTTGAAGGCTTTATAGCTAAATAAAAATGGTTTCTTGCTGTTTTTTTGTTCAAATTGCAGGTGAAGAAGGGTAACGTAGGGCGTGGGTGCGAACGTGGAGCGGAGCACATGGGGGTTGTGCGTGGAGATGCTGGTGTTGCGTGCGTAGAAGCTGTCACGGTGGCAGCAGTGGCGCAAATGACCCTTCCCCTAGGGTTTCCTGAAAACTGTTAAGGAGATGGGCTACCGGGCCTACTTTGATTTTGGGTTAGGGGTCTATTTTATTGGGCTTGTTTAATGAAATTGGGCCGGTTTTATTTTGGGTTTATTTGTAACGGACTCATTTGATGATCTGTTTTAATTTTAATTTTTTATATGTGTAGCCCCGACCAAAATTGGGTCCTACAGCTGCCCCTTTTTGCCCGTTGTTGTGTAACGAGAACGGAGCAAAGACCCTAAAAGGACCAATTTTTCCCGGTCTTGCCAAATCTTCGACTGTCCTTCTTCAATTAGTCTTTCAACAACTTCAGAAAGATACTGTTTGTGACTTCAACTTGCTCCACTGCAACTTCAGGGAGTTAAAATTGATGGCTTAAATCTACTCCATAGTCGATACATGGAGATAAGGTCTGCAATTTTTAGTCTGCTTTCTGCAACTTCAGGAAGATAAGGCCTGTATCTTCAACCTGCTCTCTTGCTACCTCAGAGAGATAAGGCTGGTGGCTAAAATCTGCTCCATAGCCGATACATGGAGATAAGACTCGCCATTTTTGATCTGCTCCATAGCCGATACATGGAGATAAGATCTGTAACTTTCAGTCTACTTCCTATAACTTTAGGAAGATAAGACCTATATCTTCAACCTGCTCTCTTGCTACCTCAGAGAGATAAGGTTGGTGGCTAAAATCTGCTCCATAGCCGATACATAGAGATAAGACTCGCCATTTTCAATCTACTCCATAGCCGATACATGGAGATAAGACTTGTAACTTTCAGTCTGCTTCCTGCAACTTTAGGAAGATAAGACTTGTATCTTCAACCTGCTCTCTTGCTACCTCAGAGAGATAATGTTGGTGGCTAAAAGACTCACCATTTTCAATCTGCTCCATAGCCGATACATGGAGATAAGATCTGTAACTTTCACCAATGTCGCTACATTGTCCTCTGGGGAACATGCCCTGTAGACTCGGTTTCATGTCTATGTTTATGCCAAATGATTAGAATGCTATGATCGAAATGAATCAGATGCTCCTAACCAAATGTTTTATGAGTAATATGAATGTAGAAATGTCATAAAAATGATTCTTTTTTTAAATGTTTAAAGTTTCATCACTCGTTATTCATCAGAGTTTTATCACTGTCGTATTATGCTGTCTTCTCGCTCAATTAGCACTTCTCAACAAAATCTGTAGGAACCCATTTTGCTCAACCGGCTTGCCTCATTGCAACTTCAGAGTCTAATTTACTGTACTTCTAGAACCTAAGATTTGTACCATCTTCAAACCCCCTCTTAATACTTAGAAACTTCCATCAATTCGGTCTTATTTCACCACTCCCCAGGCATCATGACCAGATGTGTATGCCCGACATTTGCATTAATGAGGAATAACATGATCCTCTCTTATGCTGTGGCTGACACAATATCATGTTTTCCTATTCAATCAATATCTTTGACTGAAAATCTGAAGAGATAATCCTAATTTGAACACAAATATTCCACCTCTAAGTTGGGTAAGTTCTAATCAAAAGTCTTGTTTCAGGTTCTTGTACTATTTAAAAACTTCCAGAGTAATATACGAAACCTCTTTTGTAAAAGTATTATTAGTCCATTAACCGTTATTTTAATACAAGCGCTTGAACATAAAGATAAAGATAGACAAAATTGAAATTTATTAGGAACAAGATTTAAGAAGAATAGATTAAACAAGGGAAGCAAATATTGCCAGAGTATAAAAATAGGTAGAGGGGAACAAAAATGAATGCCCTAGATATCGCTGCCTAAGCTCTTCCGTCTGAACTCAACGAGGACCATTTTGAGCTTATCATGTGCCTAGGAGATCTAACGTATTCTGTCGATGCCCCAAGATATGCGTACCTCATTTTCATGAATTCCAGCATAGCAAGACTACCACCTGCCCCATCCTTGGTCAAAATTTGAATATCCCTCTTCGGGTCTTCAATTCAAAACCCCTTTGGTCTCAAGGTGCCCTTTGCGGGTTTTCATCTCAACCTCTCATTTTTTTATTTTTTTTTTGTTTTTTGTTTGTTTTTAATTTTTTTAGGCACCCTTTACGGGTTTTCACCTCTTAATCAAAGTACTTCTTGACTGGATCTGAATTTACTGGGTTAGGCAGGCTCTTACCATCCATCTCAGTTAATATCAGTGCTCCTCCAGAAAAAGCCTTCTTTACCACGTAAGGTCCTTCCCAGTTTGGCATCAATTTCCCTCTGAAATCTTTTTGCATAGGGAGAATTTGTTTCAATACCAAGTCCCCCTCACAGAATACTCTGGGGCAAACCTTTTTGTTGTAAGCTCGCATCATTCGCCTCTGGTACATTTGACCATGACGGATAGTCTTCAGTCTCTTTTCTTCAATCAAGTTCAGCTGATCATACTGGGACTGAAGCTATTCTGCTTCGTCTAGCTTCAACTCTGATAAAACCCGGAGAGAAGGAATTTCGACTTCAATGGGCAAAACTGTCTCCATCCCATAAACCAATGAGTAAGGTATTGCTCCGGTAGAAGTTCTGACAGACATTCGAGTAGGCATAAAGAGCAAATGGTAACTTTTCATGCCAATCCTTGTAAGTCTCAGTCATTTTCCCCACGATTTTTTTGATATTCTTATTAGCTGTCTCAACCGCACTATTTATTTTTGGGCGATATGGTGACGAGTTGTGGTGCTTAATTTTGAATTGCCTATAGACCTCTACTATCATACTGTTATTCAAATTCAACGCGTTGTCAGATATGATCCTTTCTGGCATGCCATATTGACAGATAATCTCCTTCTTCAAGAACTTGCTGACTGTCGACTTTGTGACGTTGGCATATGAAGCAGCCTCTACCCACTTAGTGAAGTAATCGATGACCACAAAAATGAATCGATGCCCATTAGAAGCTTTTGGTGAAATTGGCCCAATAACGTTCATACCCCACATTGAGAAAAGCCATGAAGAAGTAATGACATGAAGGGTTGAAGGAGGCATGTGGATCTTGTCACCATAAATTTGGCACTTATGGCATTTCTTGGCATAGCTGATGCAATCTCCTTCCATTGTGGACCAGTAGTACCCAAATCTTATGATTTGCCTGACCATTGTGAACCCATTGGCATGCGTTCACAGACACCCTCATGGACTTCTTCCAGGATTTTCTTAGCTTCAACAACATTAACACATCTTAACAGTACCTGATCTTTCCTCCTTTTATACATGATTTTTCCATCCTAATCATCTCTTTCCTCTTCGTTGTCTATATTGCAACAATGAGCTGGAGCCTCATAAATACTCATCTGGATCGACTTCATATTCTCTCGTCCATTTACTCTGATCATAGAAACTAACATAGCCAAGACATCTGCCATATGGTTTTCGTCTCGCGGGAGATAATAGAAAATGATATCATCAAATACCTTAATTAAATCCCAAACTAGCTCACAATAATTGATCAACTTTGGGTCTATTGTTTCCCATTCACCTTTAAGCTGATAGATCACAAGTGCAGAATCTCTATACACCTCTAACACCTTGATTTTACGTTCAATGGCTGCATGGATTCTCATGATACATGCCTCGTACTCTACCATATTATTTGTGCAATCAAAATCCAATTTGCAAGTGAATGGATAATGATCTCTATCTAGGGATATCAGGACTGCCCCAATTCCATTGCCAACAGCGTTTGATACTCCGTTAAAATTTAGTTTCCACGGATGATCTTCTGAAGTGTCCTCTTCAGTAGTTGCCACATACATTAGATCTTCATTAGGGAAATCAAAGTTGAAAGGCTCATAATCTTCTAAAGCTCTGCTGGCTAGAAAATCTACTATTGTACTCCCTTTCACAGCCTTCTGGTTCACATAAACTATATCGACTTTGGAAAGTAGAATTTGTCATTGGGTCATCCTTCCGCTCAAAGCAGCTGACTCTATCATGTACTTTAAAGGGTCCAATTTCGAGATTAACTAAGTCGTATGGTACAACATGTACTACCTCAATCTCCAAGTAGTCCAAACCAAAGCACAACATAGTTTTTCAATTGGCGAGTATCTTATTTCACACTCAGTGAATTTCTTACTGATGTAATATGTCGCCCTTTCTTTCTTTCTTTCCTGTCTCATCGTGTTGGCCGAGCACACATCCCATTGAATTATCAAATACTGTCAAATATAGTATCAATGGCCTACCAGGGCTAGGTGGCATTAGCACCTGGGGATTAGACAAATACTGTTTAACCTTGTCAAAGGTTTTCTGGCATTTATCATCCCACACGCCTGGGTTGTGTTTCTTGAGAAGGTGAAATATGGGGTCATATTTCTCAATCAGCTGTGAAATGAATCGGGCGATATAATTTAGTAGGCAATTTTTGTATAGCCTTGACTTTGTCAAGGTCGACCTCAATTACCTTTTCGCTGATTATGAAACCAAGCAGCTTCTCTGACCTAACTCCAAAAGTACATTTTATTGGATTGAGCTTTAGGTGAAACTTCCTCATTCTCAGGAACAATTTCTTCAAAACCTGTATGTGCTCATTTTCTATTCGGGATTTTGCAATCATATCATCGACGTAGACCTCAATTTCCTTATGCATCATGTAGTGAAACAAGGTTACCATGGCTCTTTGATACATTGCCCCTGCATTCTTCAACCCGAATGGCATCACTCTATAGCAAAAAGTCCCCCATAAGGTTATGAATGTGGTCTTTTCCATATCTTCAGGATGCATCTTTATCTGATTGTACCCAGAGAAACCATCTATGAAGGAGAACAGCGAGTAGCCTACCGTGTTGTCGACCAAAGTGTCGACATGAGGCAAGGGAAGTTGTCCTTTGGGTTGGCCTTATTTAAGTTCCTGTAATCTACACACATCCTCATCTTTCCATCTTTCTTAGGGACGGGGACAACGTTGGCTACCCATTCTGAATAATTAACAACTTGCAAGAACCTGGCATCAAATTGTTTCTTGACCTCTTCTCTTATTTTTACTGCAACATCGGGTCTCATCATTCTAAGCTTCTGTTGAACAGGCTTGCACTCTTCTTTTATGGGGACGCGATGCACTGCAATATCAGCGTTTAGCCTAGGCATGTCTTGATATGACCATGCGAAGATATCTTTGGACTCTTGCAGTAAATCAATAAGGTCCCGTTTTGTTTCCTCAGTTATGCAAGTTCCAATGTTCACCTCTTTCCCCTCTTCCAAGGCCACACTCTCGATTGTCTCTTTATGGGGTAGAATCTGTTTCTCTTCTTGTTCTACCATCCTTAACAAATCTGAAGGTAAGCTACAGTCTTCATCATCTTCAAAATTCTGAGATCCCTCCAGACACACGTCTCGCTCAAAAAGGAACTACGGGTTTGTAACAGCGTCACTCATGCCATTGATATCTAGAGACTTATTATTGGCATGAAAAGATAGCCAAGAAAAATAAAAGAATCTAAGAATAACGTATTTGTATGGTATGATTAAATATGAAATGCAAGAAAAGAATATTTGCTTAAAATAAAAAGAATATTTACTCAGAATAAGACATGAAAATGTATTTATATTAAAATAAACATTTTGAACATGAGCCTATTTCGCAAAAGGTTCTTATTGATTCTAAGCTTTAAAACAAGTGTGTTTTGAACATTACTCTGTATTAGCACTAAAAACTACAGGAATTTCTTCCGCAGTCCAGTTGTTTAGAACACTTCTAGGCTCATAAGGGCGAATACTTGCTAAGTCACGTTTCATCACTTTCTCTTCTGATATGACATTGATATTCAAATTTTCCATTGCGTCTTCAGCTGTTCCCTCTCTTGTCATCTTCAATTCAGGATAAATAACTCCACCTAACACAAATGTATAGGATATATAGGGAAAAGTTATTGATTCCCACTCGACTTCTGCCCTATTCAGTTATGCTCTTCGTCTCTTCTGCCACCTTTCCATCTCCTTTCTTTTCTGCTTTGCATCTGGCCTGTACCCTAAGGCAAAACGATCCTGTTTAGCAGCCAAAACCTGTACCTCAACTCATCCATGAAGATACTTTCCAAGTCCTCTTCCAGGCAATACTCCCTTTCCCACTGTTAATTGCAAGCTCATCATCTTAGCCTCAGATATTCTTGGCATTGGGACCCTGCCCCCTTCAATGATGAAAGTTGCATTTATAAACTCCAATGATCGAAAGGAACACTTAATTGCTTCATCATCATTTTCTATATACGGTGCACTACTAGTAATAGATGCAATAATGTCCTCCTTGGTATTTATCGTTATCAAGCGGCCCTCCATTACCAACTTTAACTTTTGGTGCAACGATGACGGTACTGCCCCTGCCGAGTGAATCTAAGGCCTCCTCAACAAGCAATTATAAGAAGGCGTAATATCCATCACAAGGAAATCTACCTCGTATGTGTTTGGTCCGATCAGAAGAGGTACCTCAATCCTTCCCATCACTTTCCTCTCAGTGCCATCAAATGCCCTCACTATATTCTGACATGTCTTCATATGAGAGCTGTCTATTGGTAACCTATTTAATGTTGACAGAGGCAAAACATTCAGCGCTAACCCATTATCAATTAATACCTCCGACAGTTTATACCCTTTGCAGCGAGTGGTGATGTGAAGAGCCTTGGTATATCCCATGCCCCTTGGTGGTATTTCATCATCACTGAAAAAGATAAAGTTATCGGAGCTTATGTTGCTGACAAGGCGGTCTAGCTTGTTCACTGAAATATCTTCAATGACATAGGTCTCGTTCAACACCTTCATCAACGCATTTTGTGAACCTTTGAGTTTTGGAGCAGAACTAGTACCGATGTGCGTGCCAGCTGTTTGTGCAACTATTCTACAACACTATACTCTCTGTGTTTTAGGAACTTCAAAAATTCTTTAGCTTCATCTTCAGTTACTGGTTCATTAACAGGTGGTTTTGTCCTCTCTTTCCCTTGTTCAATCATCACGGACTTCCCTTTTCCAGGCTCGACCTTTGTACTTTGCGTGCTGACCAGACTCTCCTCCCCTGGATATGTCACATTATAGTTGTAATTTCAAGGCACCCTTTTGTTATCCTTTTACAGAAAAGCCGTCGGTCTCTGGATTACAACTCTTGATGTAATTTTTCCTCCAACTTCATTAATTTTTTGTCGTGAAATGATCACCACTGGGTGATTGACCTCAGAAACCTTCTCTATCAACCCCTCCTCCGAGGTGCATACATCTTCCTTCTCAGTAAACTCGAAGAACTCCAGTTCTTTATTGTCCATTAGAGCCTGTACCAGGGCCCTAAATTCATTACATGCTTCTATCTCATGGTCCTCTCCATGGAACTTACAATAGTTCCCTACTTCTCGGGATTTGCTCCCAAAGTCTTGCATAATTAGACCTTTCTCTACCATCTTCTTCAAAACCTCCCTCATCGGGTTCTCACTTCTGCCACATCCAACTTAATTCTCTTCCTCATATTCTCGACTATTGCGTTTACCCCTTTATCAGTATGATTGGGTAATAGATTTCCTACCCCAAGTGCATCATCGAATTTCACAACACCCATGTTGATGAGCCTTTCGACTACCCTTTTAAAAGAGGTACAGTTCTCTATCGAGTGTTCCGCGATTCCAGCATGATATTCACATTGAGCACTTACATCATACCGCTTGGGGGTATGTGGGTTGCAGTGGTTTTAAGTAGAAAGGAGATACGATGTGTGCATCAAACAAACTTTTATACAGCTCTTGATACGTTACTGGAATGGGAGTAAACTGGGGCTTCTCAATGTTCTGCTTTGTATTGGGCTCCTGCCTTGGCGAAGCTTGCTGGCCCATGGTTACCACTTTCGGTTGATTTACCATGATTAGTTTCGCATAACCCATGTTCACATTGTTGACCTCATTTTCTTTCCTTTTCGGGGCCGACCTCCTGGTGTGTTTCTCTGCCTCTATCCTTCCGCACCTTATTGCATTCTCAATCATTTCACCAAACATAACTATATTTGCAAAGCTCTTAGTTGTGCTTCCCAACATGTGATTAATAAAAGGTGCCCTCAATGTATTAATGAAAAGCATGGTTGTTTCCTTTTCCAACAGTAGGGGTTGGACTTGTGTAGCAATCTCCCTCCATATCTGAGCATATTGCCTGAAACTTTCATTTGACTTCTTCTCCATGTTCTGTAATGTGATCCTATCAGGCGCTATATCAGTCACATGGCCATATTGTTTCATAAAGGCCTGTGCTAAGTCTTTCCACCATTTAACTTGGCTACGATTCAACTGATTGTACCATTTGGCTGCAGCCCCAGTCAAACTGTCCTGGAAACAGTGGATCAATAACTGATCATTATTGACATGACCAATCATTCTCCAAAAAAACATCGTGATATGAGCCTCTGGGCAACTAGTTCCGTTGTATTTTTCAAATTCTGGCATTTTGAACTTCGGAGGGAGTACCAGATCTGGGACTAGGCTCAAATCCTTGGCATCCATTCCGCAATGGTAATTAGCGCTTTCCAACGCCCTGAATTTTTCCTCCAACCATTTATAACGGTCTTCTAGTCGCTTTGAAAATTTTGCACGTACCTTTCCTACTTCCGTGACCTCATCGAAGTCAGGGACTGTAGGATTTTCCCGATGGTCTTCGGGGTTAGAACACGAGCCCGTTGGGACATTTATCGGTGCCAGAGTACCAGTCTGATATTGGGGTTTGATACTGACAGACACCTTTTGCGGAGGCACTGGGGTATTTGTTGGGGTGAAACTTGGAGGGTAAGTAAGAATCCCGCTATTATCCTCAGCATTGACCATGAGACTCTTCCCCTTTTTTGGCCTTCCAACTAATAGCTGAGTCAATTCGCTCATCATACTCCTCTGAGATTCCAGCATTTGATCCTTCATATCTTGCTGGATCTTAGCTAATTTCTCTTGTATTTGTGCTTGCATCTGTTTCTACATTTCTTTCTGCATTTGCTCCAATTTTTCCAACCTTTGATCCATAGCTTTAGTCTTTTTTCGTGTATAGTATTGATGTTCTAGGGTAACTATAATACAATTTTTTAATTAATTAAAGCTCTTTTTGTGAAATTTAATGCACATGATGCAATGAAATGCAAATGCATGAGACGAATGTACAACTAAAGAGAAATTGATTCTGATTCAATTCCATTTAAGAAACTTTATTAAAAAGCAAAATCCTTTACATAAAACAGATCATATATACGGCTTAGCCCTAATGCTCAAACCTTTAACTTTCTTAAGAAGGCAAGCTAGCTCACGACCCTGGTCCGACTCTAACTCGTACTTCACACTTAGCACATCAGCTTGAACTGCTAAAGTCTATAAATGATCGACCACTTCTCAAATCTGAGCCACGGCTTCACCCATGATATAATCTCTTTTGCTGACTTGGTCTTGCGATCGATGGAGCTGTTCCTTCTACTGCTTATTGTTCGACTTAAGGAATTCAATTCAGAGCTCACAGTTCTGTAGCGTAGTCTCAATTTCTCCCACTTTTCCTTTCAAATCCTCGATCCTGTTCGGGCTAGCCCTTAATTCAATGTCAAAGTTACGACCACGATACTGATGCAGTGCCTTTTCTAGCTCTGCTACCTGAGCTACCAACATCTCTTTCTCACATTGGCTTTCAACCAAATTCTTTTTAAGGCGCTTTCACGTGCTCGAGCATCATGGAACCTCTTCTCCCACTGATCTACTCTAGCCTTTTTCCCTTTAACTTCTTGTCACCACTGCTTTGACGTCTTTCCCAATCTAGCAGTTCTCATCGACATACTCAGCTTCTTGTAATCGGTCTTCAAACTATCCAAGTCTTCCTCAACCTTTCTTTTCCCTTTTCTCAACTTCTCGGCCTCGAGTTTTTGTACATCAACATCCAAACTCAAATGCATCTTTTCTTCCTCTAACTGTTCTACCTTTTTCCCTAGCTCCGCATTTCTCTCTTCAAAATCCTGTTTTACGATTTCAAGCTCGGAGGGGATTACTTGCAAATATTCTTTCATCACACGAACATCCTCCAAACTCGGCTCAGAGATATTGTCATTAACTCTTTTACTCAACCACCCATTGTATTCAAGAGTCGTCATTGATCCAACAACCAATCTCTTCATCCGGCGCGTCTGTTTCCAAGTATCAGAAATCTCTCGAACCTTTTTCTTATAATTGTTCTCCTTATACGCGAACTCACTCTGGGCTAATCCATGTGTCATCGGTATAAATTGCCTTGACCTGTATTGTCTTAAAACGAGCAAAGGGGTATATCCAACAACTCCTCAAATTCCAAGTGGAGGTACCCAATCAAAACTCCCACACTGATAGAGGATCTCATCAGGAACAAACCAAGGAGCTCCCCACTCAACATCCTCTTCCTGAAGATTTTAGAGGAGCGCGATCCAATTTTCTTCTGATATGTCATCTCTCCTGGACATGGCTGTTATTTCCTTTAACGGGGAGTAACTCTCGGAGAAAACCCGATAAGGAACTTTATCCACCTTTCAGAAATAGCTGTGGAACCAAGCCAGCAATAATTGCGCACACCCTATAAATCTTCCTTCACTTGCCCTCCGACATGCACTCAAAGATCTGAATGTCTCAGCTAGAATTACCGGCACCGGTGTGACCCCTTTGTTAAGTCGATAAAAGAAATCAGCAACTACTTCATCTATATACTTTAAAGCTTTAGGAAAAATCACCAAACCATAGATACTCAAGGCGAATGTGTCAACTTTCCTCTTCATGTCCGGATGTGCTACAATCAAGTCCCTCAAACTTACCCATGGAATGCATTTACCATCTTCTTTTTGCTGAATTCGGGCTATAACCTACTGTTCACTCATCCCGGTGATACTCATTAACTTCTTTACAAAAGCCAGGACACTAGCAGCCTTGGAATAAATTTTGTCGACTTGAACCCTTGGACAACGAAGCAAAGCTATATACTCCTCCACAGTAGGCACCAAGTCCACCTTTTTGAAGGTGAAACAACTATACGCTGGATTTCCAAAACTGAGCCATAGCACGGAACAAGTACTTGTCCACCTTGGCATCGAGTAAGTAGGGCAAGTCACCATAACTTTGATAGAATAGCTGCTTAGTCTCATCATCCCAATGATCCCATATATCCCTCAACTCCTGAAACTCGTTTTGGGTCACATTGATGCGAGTGAAGTCCAACAACCACGATGTATACCCCTCAGCTAGACTATCCATTTTCTCAAGTTGCATCTTCTTTGACCACATACGGACAGCCGCATTATCCTCTACTTTATCGAGAAATCTGCTCTCCATAACCAACTTTTTAATTCATCAACTAAACAGAAATCGACACCTCTTTAATATGAAATGACATGCAAACATAACCACAACAAAACACGACAAGTTAGTATCGAAAAATAAAAAAATCAAAGCAAAATAGAAAATAATCAAACACCTAACTGGGTAATCGCTAGGGTTCAACATGACTCTACCTAGGGCGGCTCTTAGAGTTCACTATATGTAGCTCAGTTCTAAGAAAATGGTACTTGAACCAGCAGATTCCTCAACCCTCACCCATTATAGGCTCATGTGGATCGAGTTCAGTTCAGGGGAATACATTTCCCTATGGCTATGCGGAGGTGAAAACCTCACAAAGACATAGGTACGGATGTATCCCGGAAGCAGTCCACTAGCCTATGCGGAGGTGAAAACCTCACGAAGGCATAGTCTCTCACTCTCACTTAAGAGGTGCGACCACAACGGTCATGCAAGATGATGCGAGAAGATATAAAAAGCTCAAAATGCAAAACACGAATAAAATGGAAAAAACCATAAAACCCATGAAATGTAATAAAAGGATCGTATGTTAAAATTCAAATTTTAAATTTTCAATAAAAGGACAGAAAATAATCAATTTTATGGCTTGACTCTCTTTTTGGTCCCCAGTGGAGTCGCCAAGCTATCGAAACCATTTTTAAAAGTTTGAAAAAAATGGGGATCGACTTTAAAACGAGGTATGGAGTCACCATCGACCTTTTTTGGGGTGTAATCGGATCACCTTGAGATTGATCATTTTAATAAAACATTTGATTTATTAAAATAATAATTTTAGGTCTACGAAAATTGAGAAAAAGGGTTCGGGAGTCGATTACGCACGAGGAAGGGTTAGCACCCTCGTGATGCCTAAAATTGGTACCGATTGATTATTGAATGTCCTACCGTTGAAAATTTGAAAGGGGGAAAAAAATTAAAATACGATTCCTTTAAAAATGTATGAACAATTCGAATTGGATTTTAAGATTCACTCGTTCCAAAGAAATAAAATACCACATCCAGCACGTTAGGACACGATATTTTAAACCTCCAAAACTAAGATCACCTCACGCAATGAAATCTTAAAAGGGTATTCCATCATTTGGCCAAACGGAAAATCGAAACCCAGCACGTTAGGGCACGATTTCTCGAATTTCCAAACATAAAACATTGCCTTATTTTGAAGTTTAGAAAACACAAACGAAATTTTAAAGGGATCTTCGATTATTTGAACAAACGGAAAATCGAAACCCAGCACGTTAGGGCACGATTTCCCGAATTTCCAAAACATCTAACATCGCCTTTGTTTTGGAAATTTTTCCACTAAACAATTATAAAAACTGAATCGAAATACACTTGTTTTGGCTTGTTTAAGGGTAAAAACAATAATATGACATGAATAAATAATGAAAAAACACAAAGGAACGAATTAGGGCACATGCAATGGCGACATACCATATATTATAAAAAAGCTAATATACATTTGAAGGCTAATGAATTAAAAATAAATTTAAAGAAATTCTAAGCAAATTAACACGGACAACATATGGCAAGTTTTAAAACAAATACAATAGATGATTTAGAAGAAATGCAATTGAATCATCAATATGCCAACAAACAAATATATATAAAAATCTTAAGGTAACATACATGAAAATTCAAATAAATCAAAATAAAAATAATATATGAAATAATAATATATAAATGAAATTTCAAAATAAATAATGTATATAAAAAGGTAAGTAATATATAACATAGTATTTGTCAATTTATAGTATTTGTCAATTTAAATAAATAATATACATGAAATGAACATTTTATATATATAAAAAAACAAAGGTATTTGTATATGAAAGTATTTAAAATAAATAAAATATACCATTTAAAATAGGGTCCTTAGAAGAAATATATATACACAAAATAATATAAAATCAATAATATATACAAAAACATAATGTACAACACTTAAAAATGATGATATAAGAAATATTTACATATATATAAGTGTAAAAAAATAACAAAACAATATAGATGATATACCAAACAATATATATATATATATATATATATATATATATATATATGAATAAATAATATATATAAAATACAAACAGCTTAATATAAATAATACATACATAAAGGAAATTAAACAGAAAAATAGTTGAAATGAATAGTATATAGAAAGATTTAAAATAAATAATAATAAAACAGAAAAGTAATAAACAAAGAAATCAAAACGGGGACAAATTTGAGATTAAAATAAAATCTGAGATCTAAAAACTAAACATCACATTAACAAGAGGATCCAAGTTGAAGAGCGTGAGAAAGAGAGGGACTAACTGGAAATTATCCCCAAGCCCTCAAAAACGCTGCGCCTAGGTGCAAGCTAAATTGCAACAGTACAGAAATTTCAAGGAAAATTTAAACAAATACAAATAAAATGCAAATAGGGCCAATCGAAAGCTGGTGCGAAAGTGGGGGACTAATTGCGAAATCCCCCATTTATAGCCAAAACACAAGGTCAAGCTCTTCCCCTTTCCCCCTGTTTCATTTTTCACTTGAAACTAAACTTGCTTAAAAACTTTTTTTTTTTGCTTTTAAAGAAAACTTTTGTTCTTTTTTTAAAAGAAAACCCTTAATGCCTTGGAGTATCTCTCAACTCCTTCACCTTCTTCCCTGCCTTAACAGCCCAAAATCTGACGACAAATGAAGCCCTCCCCATAGCGCAAGTACGACGGTGAGTCTCCCTCTCTTATATTGTTTACACATAGTAGATAAAAAAATCAAAGAAAAATAGAAATAAAATCGAAAGAAAAACGAGACCTTAAATCACCTTTGAAGTATATTTTGATTGCTTTCTATTGATTTTGTATGTATTTCGTGTATAATTTCCCTCAAAAAACCAAGAAAAAAAAAACCCATTACCAACAAAATTTGAAGGCTTTATAGCCAAATAAAAATGGTTTCTTGCTGTTTTTTTGTTCAAATTGTAGGTGGAGAAGGGCAACGTCGGGCGTGGGTGTGAACGTGGAGCGGAGCACACGGGGGTCGTGCGTGGAGGTGCTGGTTTGCGTGCGTGGAAGCTGTCACGATGGCAGCAGTGGCGCAAAGGACCCTTCCCCTAGGGTTTCCTGGAAACTGTTAAGAAGATTAGCTACCGGGCCTGCTTTGATTTTGGGTTAGGGGTCTATTTTATTGGGCTTGTTTACTGAAATCGGGCCAGTTTTATTTTGGGTTTATTTGTAAATGGACTTATTTGATGATTTGTTTTAATTTTAGTTTTTTGTATGTGTAGCCCGGGTCAAAATTAGGTCTTACAGATACCATATTGAATTGTGGCAAAATTTTTAAAATTTTCTTGATTTTGTTTCAAGTAAACAAGTGTGTAATTAACAACCATTAATCATTACTGATGAAATAGGTAATGTTTTAGGATTAAATTTCTTATTATATTAATAAAAAATTTGAGAGGGACTAATTTAATTAATATAAAAATGGAGTGGGATTAAAAAAAGTGTTTTTACCCAATCATTGCAATGGTGGCGGCTGAGAATATCTCTCACGGTTGATTTTTGTTGTCGTGTTGCTCAAGTTTTTCAAAATCGATATTTGTGTTCACTGTACGTTAAAACATGTGTACGATGAAAAAGAAAAACTTGTCAGCATCAATGGTGATTCAAGTGATTTTAACTCTGTCAAAGCCGTGTTTGACGAAATGTCTGAAAGAAGATAATAAAAAGCCATCTTCTTTACCATTCTTTTGAAGCAACTCATCATGGCCTCTTCAGTTGGTTTTGCACACCCCACTTCTTCTTTGATCATTAACAAGGTCAGTATTTTTCAGCTCTCTGTTCCTTTTATTGTGACGGACAAAGATACTTAAAAACAGTTTGATTTTCTTATTGTTAATTATTGAACAGAAAGATAAATGCCTCTCAGTCGTCCCTTCAACTTCACAACTCTCCATTTACAAATGCAAGAAACCCATTTCCAACAACATTTCGATGGCAATGGCGACGCGACAATCAGAGAGAAAACCAGCCACCACTGGCTCAGTTACTGTTTTTTTTTTTTAAACCATTGATCTACATATATTTTGATTGAATTTGGGAATTTTGTAAACGTTTTTCATATATTCCATTTGGATTTCAGATGAAGAGTCCAATGACGATGACAGAGAAGCTACTTGCAAAAGGGGCGGAGAAAGCAGAGGTGAAAGCAGGCGACAACGTTTGGGTGAATGTTGATGTTTTCATGACTAATGATATAAGTGGTCCTGGTTCCATTGGTATCTTTCAGAAAGAATTTGGTGAAAATGCTAAGGTACTTCTTATTTTTACTTTTTTTGCTGATTTTATATATGTATACTTGAATTAGTTCGTATCTAATTTTATTTAATGAAGTCACCATTGCTGCCTACATCCATTGCAATAAGCTTCTCCTATTTGAGTAGGATATAATGTGCCCCGTTGGTTATTAGTTTTTGATATATGTCCAAACATGAGTTCGAGAATATAAAGTTTCAACCATCATTTAAATACATAGTCATATCTGATAATCACACTGAATTAAAAAAAAAAAAACAACAAAACATAGTCGTTCGGGTTTAGTTCGTTAACTATCATAGTGTTATTGCATATATTGAAGGTTTGGGATCGTGAAAAGGTGGTGGTTATACCAGACCACTATATATTCACAAGTGATGAACGTGCCAATCGTAATGTGGATATTTTGAGGGAGTTTTCTTTGGACCAAAATATAAAGTACTTTTATGATATTACTGATCTTAGTAATTTTAAGGTATGACTCTTTGATTCTTATGTTCTTCTCCATCTAATATTTATTTTCTTAGACTACTTATTTTTTATATTTTTTATTCGATCCATATTTGAATATAGATATGAAAATAGAATTTTCTAAATGTATTCTAAATACATACAATATTGGATGCACCCATATCATATACATACTCATTTCAAACATTTAAACTTGATTTCCAGTAGCATAACTGTGTATTTCCATTTTATACTCAACTATTTTGTGGTGTTCAGGACTTTGTTGCTCACACACTTTATTTTTTTTCCAATTACTCGTGTCTGCCACTTATATCCAACACATGGATAAGATGATATAATTTATAAGAATCCTCCAAAAATTTAAAAAAAACTTAGAAAGTTTTAACTATACAAGAATATACTCGTATCTAGAGGTGTTCAAGGACCGGTTGGTCCATCTTGCTTTGGGCTGGGCTTGGGTTTGTATTCTTCAACCCTGGGCCAGCCATTTTACGGTTTATAATTAGTAAAATATAAAAAATAATTTTATATTAATATTTATATATCTTTATAAGTAAATTTAAATAAAATTAAATTTTTAAATAGTGAATTTGTCATTTAGGCTGGCTTGAGCAGGCTAGGCTCGGGCTCGGGCCTGGAAATTTTTTGAAACTCTAGTCTCAGCCTGGCCTATGAACACTTCTACCTTTCTCCAATATTCACCTATGAGTTCGAAGGTTTATACCTTTTTTTTCTGTTCAGATTTAAAATATATATATTTATATAGTATTTGATATATTGAGAGTGTAGTTTTTTAATTTCACAAGCAAAATTATCATGTGTCCCATTTCTTTTAAACATTTGTTTTCTTTAATATTTTACTATACCATATATGTCAATTGTCATCGCCTCAATCTTGCTTGTGGAGTTTAAAAACTTCAAAACTCCACTATCAATGAACACAATACATTTCCTTATATATATATACCCTGTTTATTGACGCTAAAACTCGATTTCTATGTCATATTATTGCCAGGCTAATCCTGACTACAAAGGTGTATGCCATATTGCACTTGCTCAAGAAGGTCATTGCAGGCCTGGAGAGGTAATCATTTTTTCTTTTTACTAAGATTGTTTAAATTATTAATATTCTATTTCATATATGACTCAATGTTGCTTTGACTTTTTCTTAATAAATATTGGTATATGACACTTGTACTAGCATAAAACCATAACACTCCTATAACTTACAAATGCATGAAAAAGACTCAGAAGAACTGAACACATGTATATCAGACACAAATTCATGTATTGACAGTCTATCCGAATCTGAGTAAGAATTCATATATGACACTTTTGTTCGGTTCATTTGACATAAGTATGGGGATACATGACCGTCTTAAACCCTTACAAATACATGAAAAAAAAATAGAAAAATTGAACGTGCTCATATCGGACACGTAGCCATGTCCAAAACTCCATCCGAATCCCAATAACTTAGTGTGCTCCTGCCTTCAGATTTTGTTAGGGACAGATTCTCACACCTGTACTGCTGGAGCATTTGGTCAGTTTGCTACAGGCATTGGAAATACAGAAGCTGGTTTTGTATTAGGCACCGGGGCACTTCTGCTCAAGGTATGAGTTTGTTTGACATTCATGTTTGATATAGTTTTATATATGGAAAAACTTCAATAAAATAAACCATATCTGTATGAGATGCATACCTATACTAAGTTGTTCATTTCTTAGTAGCTCTATAATGAAATGTTTAGCACTGAAATTAAGTGTGGTTTTGTTGCATGACAATTTCAGGTGCCACAAACTTTGAGATTTGTGATGGATGGTGAAATGCCTGATTATTTGCTTGCTAAGGATTTGATTTTGCAGGCAAGTTAACATTTTTAGTTTCTTAGAAAAGTTATTTCTATGTTGTTCCGACTTTCATTATTTTTAAAGTAATCATATATTTCAATGACTTCCAAATACGTGAAACCGTGTTGGCTACATATCTAGTATTGAACGAAGTATATAATGGTATATTGTTTTGTAGATCATAGGTGAAATATCAGTAGCTGGTGCTACGTATAAATCCATGGAGTTTGTTGGCACAACGATTGAGAGTTTAAATGTAAGTGATATTTGTTGAAATTGATCCAAATGTTTTCTCAGTTGGAATATGAATCTAATCTTTATTTTCTTATTATCTTTTTTACTGGTTTAGATGGAAGAACGGATGACATTATGTAATATGGTTATTGAGGCTGGTGGAAAGAACGGTGTTGTTGCTGCAGACAGTACTACATTTAAGTACCTTGAGGTGAGTCTTTTTTCAAGTCTCTTTCACACCACCAATATTTAATGAAAAATTTTAATTAATATATGTATATTCGTGTTGGACACATAATAATTTTGAATTTAATATGGATAGGATATAGACAATACCTTGGCTTATGAAGTTGCATCTTTCTAATTTACGCAGGATAAAACATCTCTGCCTTATGAACCAGTTTACAGTGATGCACTAGCAAGGTATGTTTATAAATTACTTTGCTGATTTTATTTAACTTTCTTATGTTTTTTTTTTTTTTTTTTAAACTTTAACATGAATCAACGTTCTTAGTCTGTATATTCCTACTCTTTATTTTTTCTTGAAGTGAATTTATTCGATATTCATATTTGGCCTATATTTAAATATGGATATGAGGATATGACTTCCGCAACAAGTATCTAAATATTTATACTGTGGCTTTCAGTTTTCATTCCGAGTTTAGATTTGACATCTCAAAATTGGAGCCCTTAGTAGCTAAGGTGAGTGTATATTAAGCCTAGGTGTCATGTTTCTCCAATTTGTCACTGTCTGACGTTTTTAAAGATATTCAATAGAGATATGATCCTCAAGGGAAAAACATGTCCGCATTAAGTATATACTCATATCTGACATTTAAAATCAATCCCGAAAATATAATCCAAGTTTATATCATAAAAGATGGCTGTTTTAATATATATTCTTTTTTGTGTATTGAGTAAATAATGGAGCAAAATTTGCAGCCACATTCTCCAGATAATCGTGCTTTGGCAAGAGAATGCAAAGATATCAAAATTGACAGGGTTTATATTGGATCATGTACTGGTGGCAAAACACAAGATTTTCTTGCTGCTGCCAAGCTCTTCTTAGCTTCTGTAAGATTCCATCTATCTTCATTTTCTTTTTAATATTTTAGACATAATTCCAACATGTTGGACACATTAAGTTAAAGTAGACACGATCAAAACATAACCAAGAAATGATCTGACATGGAAAAATACGTGTTGTAATGAATTATTATCCAAAATTTGAAGTTTTATTGCCTGTTCTGCCACACCCATATTCTGAATGTCGGAAAATTCCCATCTTATTATGTGTCCATGCTTTGTAGAGTTGGCTAGTTGTTATATACTTCATAGCCTTGTTTATGATTTGTAATTTGCTTGAAAAATACAGGGAAAAAAGGTGAAAGTCCCCACATTCCTTGTCCCTGCTACACAAAAGGTACATGAAGTTTTATTGTCAACTATGTTATTCTGACTTTTTTATTTTTATAAAATATTCATATTTGATATCTATGCCCGATGTATGTTTGGATATGAGTATGAGAATATGAATTTAGGGATGACAATAGAATCAGGTGGAGATTTTTTTTTTCTCACCTTGCCCTGAATTTTATTTAATATTTTAGCCTCACCTAACCCATCATTGAAAAAATTTTCTTGATCCCATCTTGATTCACTTCGAAGTTTTACATAATATTTGATATTATCTAATGTTTACAAAACTAATACTAGCAAAGATTGGGACGAGTTAGAGTTTAACAATTTCAAAATTTTTTGCGATCCTTAAGAATATGATCTGTCAACGATCCTCAAAATACATAGAAAAACTTTGTTTCAAATACATATGACACTCCAAGCCGAATAACATAGGTTTTTAATATTTTAAAAAAAATCATTAAACTTGCTAATATGATTGTTAAACATGGTAAATTTGCAGGTATGGGTGGATATATATACTCTCATTGTACCAGGATCTGGTGGCAAGACTTGCTCTCAAATATTTGAAGAAGCTGGTTGTGACACACCAGCAAGCCCTAGTTGTGCTGCTTGTATGGGTGGCCCTAAGGACACATATGCTCGCATGAACGAAGCTCAGGCAAGTAGTCTTTCCCCCTACCATCATGGTTGAAAAAACTGAACTGGATCGGTTGGATTAGTAGTTGAACTATTTGACTGTCTTGTCTGGGCTAGACTTGTCCTAGGATTGAACCATCTCTCTGACAAGAGAAACTCTGTTTCGAGTTAGGTTTGGACATGGTGAATTTTAATTTGGGTTGGTCTGGTCCAGTCTGAATTAGACTTTTAATAGTAAAAGTAAAATGGACTAGTCAGGGTTAGTCCAAGCCTGACTCAAATGGATTAGAGGTGTAATCGAGTTGAGTCGAGCTCAAGTTATTATAATCTTGAGCTCCACTTGAATTTGATGAAGTTTTGCTTTTAAAGTCAGAGCTCTATTCAAGGTAAAGGTTGAGCTATTTGAGACCTGTTTACCTAGTAAAAGTATGAGCTCGTTTGATTAGGCTTCTGTACCTAGCAAATGCATGAGCTCGATTCCTGTGCTTGAATTCAAGCATTGTCATTTGGGTTCAAGCTCAAGCTTGAGGTAGAATTGAAAACTTAAAAAAGTATAAATTTAAAAAAACTCGATAAACTTGTGAGTTACTTAAGTCAAGGATTAGGATACTTGAAATTTGATTTGCTTGATAGCTTGAGTTCAAGCTCGATTTTGAATAGACAATGATGGAGTCAAATTCAATTTCTTTCTCCAGTCAAATCCAAATAACTTACAAACATGAATGTCTTGTTTTACACCGCTAAATTGGATCGAATTCCAGGTTTAATAATGTAAACCATCTGGTTTGTTGATATGCAATGATTTTAATAAGATGAAGCATGCAGGTTTGTGTGTCAACAACAAATAGAAACTTTCCTGGTCGGATGGGGCATAAGGAAGGGCAGATATATCTTGCTTCCCCATACACTGCCACTGCTTCAGCTTTGACTGGTTATATCACTGATCCAAGAGAGTTTTTGCATTAGACAACATGATCTTATCACATTTTGTGTGTAATTTAAATTACTTTTACATATACATCCAACTTGGATTCAGTGTGATGAGATTTAGATACAGGTATGTTTTTTTTATAGAGAGATGTAAGTTTATTTTTAATGAAATTACTTTTTTTATCTCCTAATTAAAATTTTCTATTTCATGTTCAAAATAGAAATTTTATTTTTTCAAGAATACTCTTAAAGTAACAGTAAACACTATCAAATGTTTTTAAAAGCATTTTTCTACAATATTTTTAAAGATATTTTTCAACCTCAATACTAAACAAATTTTTCTGGGAACTATAAACAGTTGCACCTGATAATCTATCCCCATCCAATAATAAAAACCCTAAACCCTAAATAAAATAAAAGATGTTGGGAAAATAAAAAGGAATTATAAACTCACGTCGTGAGATGTTGGGAAAATAAGGTATTTTTACAAGTTGAATTATAGAAAAATAGGCAAACCTCAAACATATTCTCATACCTCAATTTTATATAATATTCTTAAACCAAACATGTTGCTCAACTACCATTTCATATCCCATGCTTACCTTTATTTTTCTTTTTCTTTTAATTTTATTATTAAAATAGAAATGAAAGTTTATTGTGTTACAATGCCTAGTTTTCCAAGATCAACACCTTATAATTAGCTTTTGGTTTAGATTTTGTTTGTGGAATCCATAAGTTTGATCAGATTATCGCTAATATATCTATTTTTTTATATTTTCTATTTCTAATATTTTTAGAATAAGGACTAATTACAAATGCTGAGAGTTAAATTTGTTGATTTTCAGTTTTGGTCCCTCTTTATTGTTAGCGTGTTCAATTTGATCTTTTCTTCTTTATTTATTTGCAAATTGGCCCCGAACTTTCATTGTAGATTTAATTTACTCATTTTTGTTATTTTCCATATTATGTATTAAATTAACATATATTATTATTACTTTAACTTATTATTATTATTATTATTATTATTATTATTATTATTATTATTATTATTATTATTTTGTTAATATTACTATTATAATTATATTTTATTTTGTGTATTTATTTATTCATTTTATTTTCAATTCATTAATTGATTATTATTAACATATTCTTATTATTTTTATTAATGTATTAGTATTAGTATTATATATTAGTGTATTTTTTATTATATATGTATATGTATATATTTTTATACATAGTATTATTTTTTATTATTACTTTATTTTAATATTTTTATTATACTACATTTGCTTTTTGTATTTTAATATTATTACTATTATCATTATTATTATTAATATTAGTGTATATTTTTATTAAATATGCATATATATATATGTATTTATATCGTAATATTTTTAATTACCTTATTTTAATATTATTATTATATTATACACTTTCCTTTTATGTTTATTTATTACTTTATTACTAATTAATTTAACTTATTAATTATTATTATCATTATCACTATTGTTATTACTTTACTATCGTAATACAATATATTATTAATATTACTTTTATTTTCATTATTATTATTATTACTATTATTCTTTATTGTCATGGTTATTATGTTTATTTTAAAGCTATTATTTTTATCACTAATATTACTATTGTTATATTTATTATTATTACTTTTATTATAATTACTATTATTATTATTATAGCTTTTCTTTTATATATTTACGTTTTATATGGTACATTAATTCTATTTTATTATTTCATTATTTATTCGCTTACACTTTTATGTAATCTCAAACTTTAAAATTTCCTATTATCCTGTATCATTGTTTTGTTTCATATAATATTTATCTATATTTATTCCATTATTATTTTATCATTTTTACTTAAATTATAAGTTTGTTTACATATTACATAATATTTGTTATTTTTATTATCATTATCATCATCATTAACATACATATATACGTGTGTATTTTTCATGTGCATATTAGTATTTTTACCATTACTACAAATACTATTTCTTTTATTATTTTATTAGAACATTATTATTTTATTGTGAATATTATTGTTATTTTTATTATATTTTAATGTTTTTCATTAATTGTATCATCGCTTGCATTGTTTACAATTTCCTATCGCAAATGATATTTTATGTTTTTAATCAATTTTAAAAATAAATAAGGCAACATACCGATTTCAACATTAAGTCACTGATTTCATTGCTATGTTGGGTGGATATCATTGGCTCGTGTTAAAAACGAGACGTCCTTCTAAAAACCAAAATTTCAAATTCTCGTATTTTAATCGGATCACAACTATAAGTATTAAATTAAACTTGTATTTTGAGAATTATGACAACGCGTGTTTAACAAGATACCAATTTTGGGCGTCGCGAGGGTGCTAATACCTTCCTCGGCGTAACCGGCTCTCGAACCCTATTTTTCTCTGGATTTTCGCGTAGACCCAAATTTGGCCTTCATTTTGTTCAAGAATAAATTTTCTTTTCTAAAAAAGAATGTTTATTAGGTGTTCGATCACACCTAGAAAAATGGTCAGTGGCGACTCCTTTTCCTTTTAAAACTGAAATTTCATTTTCAAATTTTCAAATAATTGCCTCAACTAGCGACTAAAGCAAAATTTTTACGTCGCTACAACCTAATTATTAAATTTTATGTTCCATTCATATATATATCTAACATGCATTTCAAGTACAAGTATTTTAATAAGCTTAATAACTGAATTCTTAAAATATTAATAGTATAAAAAGGATAGAAACTGTGGGTTAAGGAAAGAAGAAGATTAAAATGGTGTTTTGATAAAGTGTAAAATGTTTGGGTTTATATTAGGTTAATTATGTTGTTAGTCTTATATTTTAATAAAATTTGAGATTTAATTTTGTATTTAAAAGTTAATCATTAAGTCTTTCTATTTCCTTAATTTAAAAATCTCAATCTAATTATTAAAATTGTAAAAAGTTCCCATAAAATATTGTCAATTCCTAAGATGTATCATTTGGTTTTATGTTACATAGAAAACTAGCAACAATGATAATGATTGGATTAAGATTTTAAATTAAAAAGCATGATGGTTGAATTTTTTTTGAATACGAGATTAAATCTCAAATTATATAGAAATAAAGTGACTAATAGTATATCTTTTAACTTTTTTTATTAAAGTAGAATTTCATGGTAATAAGTTATTTCTTAAATTATTAATTTAAAGAATGGAGAAACAACCAAAAATTATACTAGTGACTCAAAATAAGAATATAATCTATCCCAATTAAACTTCTAGCTGATTGCGATGGTTCTTCAAATCAATAAATTTCAATGAAATTTGTTGCCATATAATCAGCTACTGTCTTTTGAGACCTTGGAATATGACGAACAAAGACCTTCCAATTCCGACTCAATTGAAGAATAAAGATAAATGAATTATTAATTTTAATGTTATTGTTGTAATTAGGTGAAGACAAGTAATTAATTAATAGTCGAGATGAATTTCCTCCTTTTCTCACGGATCTACTACTCCAAAAATTAGAAAGAAAAAAGAAAACTATTTTTTTTATTATAAAATTCAAATTCCACACATAAGGAATTCATTCATTTGTGCTTAAAAATCAAAAGTGAATGAATTGAAAAAGAATGAATAAATTTAAAGATAAAACAGCGGGAAGTCTTTCACATTTATTTTCAGATTCACCTTCACCTCCACCTCAACTTCAACTTTATCAGGTAATTCCCTTTTCCAAAACTACATTTTCTTCTTAAATTATATCTCAATTTTCTTCTTCTAGAATTTGAAAAAAAAAAATTCAAAAGAAGATTTAAGTAATTCAAATTTCAATGTTGTAATAATTGAATCGATGATCAAACTAATTAGATAACCAATTAGATAACCGGTTTTACGCTCAACTATTAAAAATAAAAAGATTCGATAAATTCTTAAAATTTTAAAATAAATATAGAAAGAATCATAAAAATAAAAAAAGAGTAGAAATGAATAAAAAACATAAATGTTCATTTTATAAATATTTTTGTATTTCTTTAAATTTTTTGCTACATATATTTGGTTTAAAATTAACATATAAAATGTTATGCAAAATTTTAGATTAGATCAAAGTTGTTTAACTTTTTAGGGTAAGATAGATTTGAGTAAAGATTGGAGTGGGAAAAAACCATTAAAAATAATAAATTAACAAAGTTACAAAAATATGTAAAATTAATCTTTATAAAAACTTAATTTTATACATATGTGAACTCCATATCATTTAAGGGGTTTGTTGAGTTGGCAAGATCTAGATATGATTATGGGTTAATCGAGTCGGATTCAGAGCGAGTTGATATAAAATTTTAGGTTTATTTTCTAGGTTTGAGCTCGACCCGACCTAAAAAATGGTCCAGATTAAAAATGTTAACCTCGAGTCCGACTTGATCTGCGTATATTAAAATTTTTTAGATTATTTTTTTATATAAAAATAAATTTAAAAATATAATACATCAAATACACTAAAAATATCAAAATAAATGTTTTCTAATAAATTAAAAATATATTTAAAAAATATTTATATTTAAATAATCTAAGATAGTTGCAACTTATGCCTCTAAGATAGTAGCAAAATTAATAACAAAATAAGAGTTATACAATATCAAAACAATAATAACAAAATAGTAACAATATAATAACGAAATAGTAGCAAAATAAAAATAAAATAGTAGCGAAACAATAACAAAATAGCTGATTCGTGTTGAGCCAAGCCAAGCTCAAGCCCAAAAACCCTACTCAAGGTCCGATTCATTTAAAAAATAAGTCTTATTTTTTGTCTAAACCCATTCAAACCTATATTTTACACAAATCCTCTCACTTTTTAAATAAGTTCAAGTCTGAATGAATAGCTTGAACCATAATCAGATCTTGTGTCATCCTTCAACTAAGTTTTAATTCATTAGAAAAACCCTTTCATTTTATAAAAGGATAAACATTATTGTAAATATGTTTTTGTCATTTCAAACAATTTTTTTATAAAAATATATATTTTTCATAGTATATAATAGATTATTGTCATTTATTTATAGATTTTATGTATGAATTTCAGTTGGAGTATATTCTTTTTGGTTGTTGGGTTGATTTGGTAAAACGAAGCTTTTCGAAATTGTAGGGAAGTTGGTATTCGAAAGGGTTAAATTCACTGTGTTCACTATTTTCTTACATAATCCCATCAGCAAGCATAGATGATGATGATGATGATAAGCGCAAATCCAACGATCATGGAAACGTTGACATCAAGCCAATCGGCTCCATTCCTGATCGATGGAGGAACCAGAAACTCCATTTGGAAGATGAATCCTTAGATAGCTGCAAAGAATACACCATTACCTATGTCAGCGAAGATTTGAAAAAGGTTTGCGAAGATAAGAAGAGCATCTGGACAGAGTTTGAGAATAAGCAGCAAATAATTAGCACACGCGGCGGTGGCAGCAGCAGCAGCGATTCGGATGAGTTTCATGAAGCGGGGGAGCAATTGAGTCCCGTAAAGGGGTGGCTAAATCTTTCAGATGAATCGGTGTTTATTAACTGTGAATTGTTCGAATTCCTGGGGTCATCGCTTCCCAATATTGTGAAGGGTTGTCAATGGGTGTTGCTGTATAGGTAAGTCTTCCAAAAAAGGTTGGTAAATCAAATTTCAAAAGCGGTGTGGTTTTTGATTTGGTAACAACTGATTCAAATGAAGGGCAGTACGTGGAAACATGGAATATCACTCCGTACACTTATTCGTAAGAGCACTGAGCTTCCTGGTCCCTCTTTGCTGGTATGTTCATTTCTCAAGTATTTGTGTGTTCAAGAATTTCCCATTTACATAATAATTATATAATTAGGATTGCATCTCAAACTCACAGTTAAGTTGGAATTATTTGGATGGTGTTGTATGAATTATAGATTACTGGAGATAGGGAAGGAGCTATCTTCGGTGCAATGCTAGAATGCCCTTTGATACCCACTCCAAGGAGAAAATATCAAGTACGCTTTCTTCCTCCTTATTTTTCGGATTTCCTATTATGTATTTATGCTTCTATCAATATTCTCAATCCAAATAAGATTTGAAATTTTAAAGATAAATTAAAGTATTTTATTTATGGAATTTGAGTTGCAACTTCTTGAATACAAACAAATTTTTTGGGATAGATGCAGCTTGCTTAAAATGTCAGAGATTTGATCTTGAAAAATCCTTTTATCTCCTTATGTATGTTGATGCAATTAGATTGAAGGAGCTTTGATTTAAGGGAATCATAAGTAGCAGTCATGTCCTTTATATATGATGAATAAGTCAATACCCTAAACACAAAAAAATGGTTAATTTTGTCCTAGTAGTTTTCTTTTTACTCTCTATTTACATGAAAAAGTAACTCTATCATCAATTAGTAAGATAATCACTTTCAACTATTTGTGAGAAAATAGCTGTCAAGAAAATGTTATATTCTAAAGAAAATAAACCAATTTTTACATACCAAATATTGAATTTACATTTCAATTTAAAAAATTGATAATCGAACATTATACCAATTGCTCTCTTAAAGTTTCCTCCGGCAGCAAACTAAATTTATTCAATCTATTGCTCTTCTCCTAAGGGTACTAGATATTTATCACAACTCATGTCGTGTCGAGGGTTCAAATCACAGAAGTAATTCTATTTGTGGTGCATAAGTTGACAATGTTTTGCTCCTGTCAGATATGTACGAGTCAATTGTAAATGTACAAGAAAATTTTTAAATTTATTCACTCATTTTCTTAAAATAAATGTATATAAATTTTCGTATAGTTAATATTACCATAACCAGGGACGAAACTAGGATAAAACATGAGGAGAGGCAAGTATAATAGTCTATACTGTTCCAATCCCAAGTAATTTAAATTTCTTTTTAGACAAAATTTTAGTATATATGTTTCTATCCATTTTAATCAACACAATTTACATCGATGCATACTGATATGCAGTATCCAATATAAGATTTTCTAAAATATTCAGTAAAAAGTAACTACAACAATCTTAATACATATAAAAATTAAACAATATTCACATGAATAAATAAACCACCACCTACATCCTTTGTATGCTACTGCCCAGATTCACTAGTTTTCACAATAAAAAAGAAAAAGAGTATTTTTAGAAAAGATATAAGTGTCGAAACCATACCTTAGTGAAGCAAATTCCAAATCCCTTGGACCAATCTCTTAAACTTGTTAAAAAGCAATTTCTTTGTTAGAAACATTTTTTTAAATAATTTAAAAATTAAGAAACAAATAAACCTTAAATTAAACACCTATATTAGATGCTAAAGCGTAGTTTAATCCATAGATATCATTGAAACTTTTACTTTCAAATTAGAATATATATATATATATATATATATTATAATGCCTAATTCTACTTATTATCTTTCCCTATTTTTAAATTGGAAGAAAAATATATTTAGGTATACTGAAAGATCACATCCTTCTCATCAATGGCAAAATCACATACACTATCGTGGAGTTAAAAAATAAAATAAAATAAAATAAAATAAAATATTTTATAATTTTGAAAATATATATAATATACAATTATTGTATTGACCCCGCAAAAAATTTAAAACGTTCTCCTAAATGTTTCCAAAAAAAAATTGAAAAGACTTGCCAAAATTTTTGAAAAGTAATTATTTTATAAAATAAATTATTTTCTATAAAAAGAAATGAATTTTCTCTACCCACAAAAAATAAAAATCTCTTATTATTTTATTTTCTTCCAACACTTGTTACTTTCCACTCGAATTTCTCTTATTGTTTCATACACTCTCTATAATTTTTACAAAATAGGTTAATTTTGATGTTTTCAAGTGGGTCTCCCTAATTTGGTAGCAACTTTTCTTTTCTTTTCAAGCTTTATTGATTAATCTCTAGAAAATTAAGAGTGCAACTTTTCTTGTTATAGATTAGGATTTTTATGCAATATTTAGTTTATTTATTTATTGAACGATTTTGAGATATTGATTTAGTATAAGATTCCTAACATTGTAATTGTATAATAATTTTAGAGGTTGATCGATATAAATAATTAAAGAAATTATGATTGGTTGTATTTATAATCTTTGAATTTCTTAAATATTAATTAAAAATTTAGTGTTTTTATTTAGAATTTGTTGTTGCTAATATAATTATTGTGAAACTTATATTTAAAAAATTGATATATTAGTTTGTCAACACACTTAAATGATTTAAAATTATTAGTTGTATGTGACAGGGAACAAACCAGACGTTTGTATTTACATCCATATACGGTGTACCAAGGCTATTCAGACCAACCGGTAATACAAATTGGCAAAGCATTTTATGTATTTTATTTCTTAGATATTGTAGTCAACACAAATCTAACCATTTTCATCTACAATGTGGACCCCCAAATATGCTATGTATTTATATGATTCTTCATTTTGTTTATTAATATCTTACACATACATAAACGTAAGCACAACGATATGTTCATTCAAAGACTTTGAAAAACTTGAATATTTGCCGGCTACAATAGTTACAAGCTCTGACTTGTTTGTGATTTATCAAAACAGGTGCCAATCGTTATTATTATATGTGTTTGAATGACTTGTTAGCACTTGGTGGGGGTGCCAACTTTGCTTTGTGCTTGGATGGAGATCTGTATGCTGCTCCTTTTTCAATTATTTCTTTGAATTTTTTGTGTTTGAGGTATATTTTGATATCACTATTGAGATACCTTTGAAAATTCTTAAACATTTATTTTTTGCATCAGATTAAATGGAACTAGTGGACCTTGTGAAACATTTGGAAACAAGTGTTTGGCTCATAACGAGGAATTTGAACCAAAGAATGTGGAGGTAAATTTAGTTTTTTCGTGATCAAAGTTGTTAAAATTGAATTAGATAAAAAAAATTAAGTATATAAAAAATTAATGATCTAATCGATTCGATAATTGTATCAAAACTCAGTTTTCATTTTATTGTTTCAAGTCTTTGTGTTAGATGGTATTGATTGTGTGCATTTGGAATGGTGCAGCTTTGGGGATTCAAGCATGCATATAGAAATACCTTAAACTGAAAGCAATTACTAAAAGAACGATGGGATTTTTAGCCCATATGTAAGTATTGTATCGAAAGTACTTTGAAGGTGATGGGCAAATTGCTGGTAGGTTGTTATGGAGGTTTCTGAATAGTAATGGTGATGCTGTTTGTGTGTGGAACATCTGCATTCTTTTCTTTTGTAATATCTAGATTTATAATTTTTAAATTCCAATTGATTTATTATTTACATTAAATTTGAATTAAATAAAACTGATTGCCCAATATCAAAATCTATTCAATATTACAAATCAATTAATGAATTAAAAATTCTAAAATTTTATTATTTAAAGATACATGAATCCTTTTAATGGTAGATTTGAATAGATTTTTGAATCCGCTTTTATTATTTAATTATTTTATTGAATTTGCGTCATTGTTAATCGAGTCACCAGTTCAGTTGTTAAATTATAACAATATTTTTTGTAATTAAATTAAGTTATATTATTTGA
Source organism: Gossypium arboreum (assembly GCF_025698485.1). Lineage (NCBI taxonomy): Eukaryota > Viridiplantae > Streptophyta > Magnoliopsida > Malvales > Malvaceae > Gossypium > Gossypium arboreum. Next base: position 59,251,710 of record NC_069078.1, on the reverse strand, counting down.
TGGTACTTTAATCTTTTTATAATAATAATAATAATAATAATAATAATAATAATATGCCTATAGTGGGATTTAATGTCAAATCAATTTACCATTCAGCTAAAGCTCTATTTTTGATATATTTATACATTTAAATTTTAATCATGCACTCTTTATTACTTTTATCAATTGTTCTATATTTGTGGTTTTTACACGCATACGCAAAGTGTAAGGTTTCTATATATATAATACTTATATTTAAATATTTTATTAAGTTAGTATCACCTTTAATTGAGTTATTAACTTAGTTATGAAATTATAAAGATATTCATTCTTTTAAATTATAATTAATATTATTATAATTACAATTTTACCTTTTCACACTTCTATATTATCTTTAAATAAAAGAATTAAAATTATATATTATCTTTAAATAAAAGAATTAAAATTATTTTTAAAAATGAGGTGTACTTGGGATCATCATACTTGTTCCTTATAGTTGCAAGTAAAACTAGTTCTCCAATCATTTTGTGTTTATTTTTAAATTTATTAATTAGTATATTTTTATTATTTTTTAAAAAATATTTACTAATTAAATTAGAATTGGTCTCATTTATGACAAGAGTCTATTAATTTAAAAAGAAAAAATAGTTGAGTGAATAAAATAATGTTTTAAAAGTAATGAAAATAAAAAAAGTAAGAAATAATTGATAATATTTTATTAAGTAATTAGATAAAATGTGTCACTCAAATACTTAATAAAAATTTTACCTACAAAGAACTATTACTTTAATACTTCATTTTTATGACATAATATTTCATAACACGATGGTAAGCAACATTTACACACAATTATGTCACACCCGATTTTCTCTTATGTCCCAAAATTAAAGGAAAGTTAGGATCTAATTGAATGGAATGACGAATTGGCGAGCTCTACTGGGAAATTAAAAAATTTTAGTGGCTGGTTTAGTTAGATTGAAATTGATTATCTCCTTAGTGGGAGATAGAATAATTAGCAATGAATGACTAAAATGGATTAAGGAGACCGTGCAAAATTTGGATATATATATGTGCATAGAAGAAATAATTCTCTTGAATTAACTGGTAATCTCCCTTCTGTCTGTAACCTCTTCTTCAGTTACTCCAAAGAGGAAGAAGAAGAAATTCTAGAAAGCTTTGCATGGGGCAGTAAACGTGAGATTTGAGTTTGGAAAGAAGAGAATTTGATAAGCTGGTAAACCCTTAAGCCTCCCTTTACTCGTGTATTAGAGGAAAGATAAGTGAATTCTCGTAAAGTTTCTGTATAATTACAGATTATGGATTTTTAAGGTTTAAATACCTTCGATTTAACTGATAAATGGTTATCATGCTTAACTGCCAAGACAAAGGAGGCTCTAGGGTTTGGACAAGCTAAGCTGATGAGGATAAATGAAGCAATGCGAGTTTCTGTACTCTTTTCTTTCCTTCGGATGATGTTTATTGTGTTGCTGACATGTTCTGTTTAGATGATTGTTCTGGGTGTAGTCTGAAATCCATAGTTGTACATGATTTCAGTGATTGAGCAAATCAAGCATGTATAAGGCTGTGGAAAAAAAAATGAATGATTGCTTGTATACTCTATGTATGTGCAATGTGTTGGTCTATTGTCGTGTTAGAATATGATATACCCCCTAAAGTGTTAGTGTTTTGAATGTTATGAAAGAAATGCATGTTACATCGTATGAAAATTACGGAGGGAACTTACCTTGATGGGGTAGATGAAATTAGGAATAATTGGTAGAATGGAGGAATGTGTGGATTGGTAAGGGGATTCATAGGAGTTTGACGGCATTGTGGAATGGTATCAACTGGATCACTAGAGCGACACCATGACAACAGTATATCAACTATATGGAGCAAAACTGTAACGACGATTGTTTACTGGTCTTTCGGGGCAACACTGTGGAAACAATTTATAAGTCCTTCAGGACAACACCTCAGAAGAGGTTTATTGATTCCTCAGAATCAAGAGTTTGCCAGAATAGTAAAGATGAGTTCATATGGTGTAAGACAATAGCTGGGCTATGACAACATATAGAGTTCGCCAGAACATATAAGACAATAGCTGGGCTATGACAACATATGGAGTTCGCCAGAACATTAAACATTAGTTCATACTGTGTAAGATCATAGCTGGACTATGGCGCCTGACTGGCATCATACATGAGCGATAAAAGGTAATGGAGGTTGATATCATATATTGGGTTTTAGAAGATTAAGGTTTTGGTTTCCTTGTTTTGAAGGTCCTGCTTAATTCCCTCCCTACCTAAGGTTAGGATGGTCACGACATCCCGGGTTATAGGTGTTGGAGTAAGGGTTATATCCTCTATTCCCTACATAGTTAACCTCTATATAATTTCCCTCATCATCGTGTCTTGTATTAAAATGGGTTAGATTGGGTTGGTTTTGGACTTGCGCCTTGGCCGCACTCATCTCCAATTGATTAAGTCTTTCAAAGACTTGTTGATACTTTTCCTTGCTACCCATAGTGTTCACTGCTGATTGTTTGGCCTGATATGCAAACTGCTCAGTCGACCACATATAAGAGTTTATCACCATGTCCTTGATAAGTTGACAAGCTTCGACGTAGGTCTTTGACATGAATGGTCCTACATATGCTCAATCAAGACTAGAGCGTAAGTGTTTATCAAGTCTATTATAGAAGACTTGAAGTTGCAGCCAATCTTGTAAACCGTGATAAGGATACTTGCGCAACATCAACTTGAATCGCTCTCATGCCTCATATAATGACCCTTATTCCAATTACCAAAAATTTGTAATATCCATATGAAGTTTCATGGTCTTGCTCGAGGGAAAATACTTTGCCAAAAATTTTCTTGTTAGCTCGTCACAAGTGTTGATGGAATCTACCAGCTGTGAATCTAACCACATAAAAGCATCACCAATAAGAGAGAAAGGGAATAACTAAAGACGGATAGCGTCATTGAATACCCCATTATACTTGAAAGTATCACAAATGGTTAGAAACTACTTAAGGTGTTGATTTGGATCCTCATTCATTGACCCTTAAAATTAAAGGTTCATTGTATCATTTGAATCATAGCCGATTTGATTTAGAAGTTGTTAGCATTAATTATGATTAATTCTACCTCGAACAACATCTAAGTCGGGCATTGTGTAGTGGCGCAAAGTTTGTTACTCTATAGGTAGGTATGGTGATTGTTAAATCTCTTATTGTGGATTTTTGATAGGTTGCTCTCTCTGTAGAAACAAGACACTTTTGGGGTGTTACGCCCTCCTCATGTTGTGATAATACGTTTTGGTTTTGGCTCAAATGGTAAAACATCATTACTGGTTCAAGTCATACAATGCCTCCTAAAAGCACAAGAGAGTGAAGAAAAATAATTAAAATTTGCGACAAAAAAATAAAAACAAATAGAAAACAAGGTTCTATTTATAAATCCTACTTTTGCTACTTATCTTTACCTAAAACTGTACAGTAAAAATTACTCAATCTCACACTGTCTCCCCGACAATGGTGCTAACAACTTGACCAACATTGTACATGAGCAATAAAATAATGAATTTATAGAAAAATTTTTAAAGCCCGATTTTACTGTAAGCGTATAGGTCAATTGTAATATTTATAGCGTTACAATGAAACACCGGAGTATTCTAAGGATCAAACCCAAGGGAGTTGGCTATTGAGCGATAGCTAGCATACTCGATAGAGTTTGAGTGGCTACTAATATGATTTTATAGTACGAAAATTCATAACAAGGTAAAGTTACAAGAAAATTAAATATACTACTCTAAGGACAAAATTGCAAGGAATGTAAAACTAAAGAACTATCCAATAAATAACTAATGGTGGTTGGTTGGCTTCGATGTGGTTCATCGATCCTTGGAAAAGGGACCTAGATCGCATAAATTACTAAGTAGCTCTACGTTATCTTTCGATCTCAATTTTATCGACTTAGACAAATTAGCTCCGGTTTATCTTTCGATCTCACCGGTTAATCCGGGACTAATGAACGGGTGCACGATAAGTTTACCTTCCGGTCTCTCATGCCTAGATATTCCCTTAGGGGCGTCACTTCTTAAGTTTTTAGGCCTATTCTATTTAGTCTAATTTATTACGATTTAGTCTTTTGTCTAAAGGTTTTAGTTTACCCACATATTCACCAATCAACCTCCTTTGAAGTTTAGCTACTCATGCTGAAAGTAAAAGAAATGAACATGGAAATGGAAAACAAAGCAGCCATAAAAGTAAAACTTAATAAAAATATCAAAGTTGGGATTTTTATGCAAGAAAATGTAAACAACATGAAACTAAAAGAATTTAACTAGAAAATCTGAATCAATACACATAACAGGAACAAGCTTTAACAAATTTAAAGTAAAATAAACAAAAATACATTAAACTAAAGCTTAAAGTGTCTTGAAATCAAGGTCTATTGATTGAAAGTGTAAATAAACCTTAGCTACAATAATAACTAAGTTAACTAACACTAAGAACATCAAGAATAAGAACTACATGTAGAAAAATAAACTTTAAACTAAGGTAGAAGATGAGAAAATGAAAAATCTAGAAAAATACAGAGAAAACTAAACCTAAAACTAAGCTAATGCGTGTATCTCTCTTCTTCAAAAATTTTTGACTGTTTTAAGTTTTCTTCTGATGACATTTTGTTTCCAAAAATGCCCCTATATGGGCCTTGGATGATTGGTGGACTGAGTGGACAAAGACTACCCTTTTTGTCCAAGTTTGTCCTTCTAACGAAGGTAGTGTTGTGATACCCAGAAGTGGATATCGCAACACCTCGGGCAGTGTCAAGCCTTGGGCTCTCCTTTCAAGGGTGGATATTAGGATACCCAAAGAGGATATTGCGATAACACTAAAGAGAGTCTCTCTTTTCCAAACTATTAGAGGTGTTGCAATTCCAAGGCATGGATATCGCGATACCCTTTGCCTTGGTTTCATTCTCGCTCATTTTCGATCTTTAACACATCCCTACATCACTCAATCACACGTTAGTCCTCCCAATGGGCTATTGGCCAATTTGAGTTATAAAATGGGCTAAAATGAGACATTTCCACTTATTAACCAAAAATCTAAAATAATAAAAAACCACACTAAAGACACTATTTTGCTCGGGGAAAAGCTCTTTAAGTACCTTGGAAAAGCCTAATTTGTCATATCAATTTATGGTAGATCAGTGACAGATAAAGTCTGCTAAGATGGTGAACCAGAAAGCTAATAAGGCAAGAAAATGGAGATCATTGGAAGAATTTTGTGTCCAGTAGAATGATTGGATGAATGCGGAGTGTCTGAAAATGTGAGTAAACGAGAAAGTAAAAGAAACAACCAAACTACAAAGATAAGAAAAGCTGGTAGAAGTGTCTGATAATGTGGGTAAACTTGTTAATGAGAGAATCTGCCAAATTTTTACGGAGAAAGGAATTGGTATATGTGATCTTAACAAGGCAGAGGAGATAAAAGGGATACCTTATTCGAGGTATGAAGTAATCCACTAGTATAAGTCCACCGGTTCTTGGGGAGTAAACCAGTATTGGGGGTGATAATGAGATAATCAAGTGGAATGTAAACCTAAGGGTTTACGGGTAAAAAGGCAGCTAGAGATGGGTAAGTCCACCAAGGTTCACTTTGAGGTGATGATCGCCCAAGCGGTCTTACCGATAGAGCCCAATAGAGATCTACAAAGAAAGATGATGTATGACTAGGACTATGTAATGCAAGATAGTCCACAAGGAATATTAGACGAGGAAGTCCGCTAAGGCTACCTTGGGCAGACAGTTCGTCGGGAAGTAGCGGAAGAGATAGTTTGTTGAGAGCTATCTATTAAATTAAATTTCTTAGAAGATTGGATTAAGTAGAACCAATATCTTAGAGATATATTTTGAGATACGAATCCACCAGGAAAAAGGGGCGTTTATTCAGATAGTTTACCATCATGTTTAGAATTGTGAATTAGGATAAGAGATAGTGTCCTACCTTTAAGATGGACCACGATAAGGCTAAATAAAAAGTAGGCATTCGTAAAAGTAAGATGGAAAATCCTAAGTTTAGTCTAGTATGGGATGAATGGATCAAGGTAAGAATCCAAAGTTGAGGTGAGCATAATTGAAAGACAACTAATTTTAGTCAACGAACTATATATCCAAGTGTACAGTTATGCTTGCTAAAGTAAAAAGGGATCTGGGATGAGATGGAATAAGGCAATACCATAGGGAATCATTGTTGTTGAAAGATGCATTTATGTCTAAAATAGTTGAAAAGCCCGCCAGCTGCGAGCATAAGAAAAGGGCAAGGTGTCGATCATGCCAGTAAATCTGTGAAATGCTAATGATAGATAAGGAGTTTGAAATCTCTATCATAAATTTTATTTCTTGAAGATTACAAAATATTGTTGTTGCATTGTTTCATAGAATCTCACTAAGTTTATTTGAACCTACGAATTTACTACTTAATTTGCAGAAGAAATGTTTAACTCAAGGATCGGGTAAAGGGACCAAGCTAAACACCGTCAATTTTTGAGGGATGGGCGTGGAAGTTATTCATGTGTATAGAGGGGCTCCCTTAGAGGCCACACCTTAGTGACTAGGTTGGATGTATCAATTTAAAAGTCTTAATTTGGAAATGTAAATACTGCTAGATTTGATAAGGCGGTAAATTTGTAAAAATTCATTTATTACTTGATGTGGATTAAAGCTAAAGTTATATTATGTAGTTTTGACAACGTTAAAATACTTGAAGGAATCATTCTAGAAATTTTTTTAGGTTATTCGGGTCGTTTGTGACATTCGATGCTAAGACTTGGTGACATTCAGTATAAGAGTTTTGGTTTAGCCGATCTTTTGGACATAGAAAGTTGATATATAGCCCCTGTATTCATGCTACGGTTAGTTTTGGCTTAGTCACTCAGGTTGCTATAAAATTTAAGTGTGTTATAGAAGTGCAGTTGTGTGAATCATTGTAAGCTAACGTTGGACACATCATAGTGGAAGGAAAGATAAGTGAAGTAGAATGCGATATAAGAATAAAAAAAATAAAAGAAATCTTTATAATGAGGGGTATTAAAAGATACAATGAAAGTTTTTATTCTTTTCTAGAGTGGACTCTTTTGGAGAATTAAGGTCAAACACTTCTAACTCTTGAGCATGAAAGAGTGCCCTAGATTCTTTCCACTCCCTTTGAAATTCCTCTCACCTAGCTCCTGAGGGATTGAAAATGTTGAAGCCAAGGTTCGCGTTGGTAATCTGACACATGCAGTTGAAGTTTACTTGACTTTCTTGGGGTCTGCCTTATACTTCTCCAAGGCCTCATTATTCCCCCTCTGAATTCATTCCTTATCAACGAGAGGTTGTTCAGTAGTTTGTTGGATGGAGACTTTATACGATTGGTGGAGCTGGTTGACTAACTATAAATGAGTTATCGTTTATAGAATAAATATAATATTAAAATATAAGAATTAAGAACGACAATTTCTGCAAGTGCATGAGTCAAATTTTAATATAATTATACAACGAAATACTAGAAGTATTCCGAGGATCATAACCAAGGGATGATGAAATAAATAATAAAAATACTTTTTACAATAATAAGTTTAAGTAGTACTAGTTAATTCCTATATTACAATGGACCATAAAATAGATTAGAGAAATAAAATACTTAACTAATGAAAAGAAATGCATAAATAAAATAAACAAACGAAATAAATTGATAAACTAATCAGAAAGATTAACTCACTTCAGGGTTTGGAACTAACTTTGAATTAGGGGTCTAGAGTGGATTAGTCATCAATTAAACAATTATTACCTGTTGACTTCTAATTAACTTAATCGATTGGTTGATACTCGCTTATCTCCTAACTTCACTTTCTCGACCAGGATAAATTATGATTTACTTGGTTCGACTTATCTTTTGACCTCGTCTACCCTATGATAACTTACTAGGGTTGTCAAGTCTAATGGTTTAAGAACACATAATTTATACCAACTAATCCATCTTGAGAAATCCTAAGATCCTCCATTAATCACATCCCTATCCACTAGTTAATCTCCCCTAAGAGATTTAGCCACCCATGCTATTCATAATCAACTCCATTGAATAAACTATGTGAGAATCACAATTGATTCAAAGAAGAAAAGATATTTGAATAATCGTGGATTGAATATCGAATGGGAAACAGAATAGCAAATCTGTCGATTGGAATAATGAAATAAAACGAATGCAAAGGAAAATATAAACTGAATACTTTAATTAAATAAGCAAATCCTTGAATCAAAACTGATTCAAAAAGAAAAATAAAAAAATATTTAAGAAGCCGAAAGAAAAGAAAATAAAACTAATTCTAAACTACGAGGGTTTTTGAAGGCGTCTAGGATGACTTGATTACATTCAACTTATAATATCATATTTATAGAGGTGTTGGCAGCCCAAATTCGGTCTTCGACACGTCCTAGGTCTTCGTATAAGTCTAATTGCATGAACGAAAATAACCGTGAAATACTTGGGTAGCACGTTGGCCTTATGTCGTGCCATACCTTTGACGTAGAGCAACACAACGCCAAATTCCTTTCTTGTGTCATTCCTTTGGTGCTTTGACGTCCCTGGAAGGTTGTGCATCAGTCGACCTTTGCTTCTATGTCAATAGGGCCTTTATATCTCCATCCTATACACTCAATTGAACCAATTAGCACAACCTATGGCCCGTGTTTGCCTATTGGGTCTCAACACCTACAAAATGTGTTTAAAACACTTATTTTTATTAACTTTTTATCCTAAGGCCTAATTACTAAAAACGTAAAATAAAATCCTAAATTGTTTAGAAAAAAAGCTCCTTAAGTACAAAATTGACCCGACTTAACTATTATATTTGATGATAGGTCAAATACCCCCACACTTAAGTCTTTGCTTGTTCTCAAGCAAACTACCCAAAAATAAAAACTGAAAATAAACTAAAACGAAAAACAAGAAATAAACATGAAAATAAAATATACTTGAGCTGGTTTAATACACACGATTGGATCGGAGCATCGACAATAGAGGAATTTGCTTAAATACATAATTCTAGGTGGAAACTTAAATAATTCAAGGTTATTTACACTTAGGCATATTAGTTCAATAAAACAATTTGCCCTTATCACTTGGTATATTTAATCTGTTTTACCTTTTTACAGTTTAATGAAATGAACTAATTAATCTAAATATAAACAACCTAAAGTATTTAATTTCAAGCTAAATTTACAATTTAGAAAAACAACCTAAGTATATACTCCTAATCAATCACTTGTATTTCTACAAGCTCACATACAAACATGCAATTAAAAAGAAAATTAAAAATTTAACACTAAAACAAGGAAAATAAAATACTAAAATTTTTAAATAAAGTTTCTAAGTCACCCCACACTTTATTCAACATATTGTCCCTAATGTGCAATTTAAAATATAATGGAAAGAGGTTACCCGATTGACGTGATAAGTGTATCGTACTTGGTGGGACTACTCCTCCTTTCGATTTTGGCTTTCAATGGTAATGCCGTAAAAAATGCAGGGTTCCTACAAAGAAAAATAAAATCACACAAACATATATATAAAAAATACTAAATCCTAAGTAATTAAAACTAATGCAAAAATTAAAAATCATCCAAAAATAAAGTTCAAGATCCTGAATAAATTGTTCATAATTAGTCAAAATTAGGATCTGACTCCACCACTAGCTTCCAAATTCTCCTCTTCTTTTGTTGGATGTGATAGACTTTATTGTTTTCGTTTGTGGTTGATGTGCCATTGTTTTGCTTCCTTGTCGCTCAGGTTATTATCTCGAGTAGTGTTACCTTGCACTATAGTATGCCTATCGCTTGATGTTGATCTTCCAATTTCGCTCTTCCTTTGGTTTGTTGCATTCCCATTCACGGTTGTGTTGTTAAATGGCTGTGGGTATGGTGTTCTCCATAGGGTGGTTTTTATGCCATATCTTCTAGTGTAGTGTTTCGCAATTAGCTTGATGTAGGAAATACCTTGCATTGTATATTCAAGATGTGCTTGAATGTCGTCTTCCCTTAATGTAGCTTCATCTTTATTGTTGTCGCTAGCTTTCTATTGATTCGTGGGCTTGACGGTCTTTGAGTGGTTTTCCCTAGGGCTGGCTATGGCCATTGGAAGTTTTTAATTTCATATTTCTTAGCTCCTCGGGTTGTTAACTTCTCACGCTCTTGATTACATGCAGCTTGATATTCCAAGAGTTGTTATATTTGTATAATCTTTTCTTCTAATGTCTGCTTCAGTGGTTGGGATACACTACTTCTTGCTTAAATTGCATCCATGTGTGGTTTGAATGGCTCGAATTTTTTATCTGTGCTTCGTCTTGCTTCTATTCGGTGTTATTTCGCAAATAACTTTTTTAGGTTTGGTAGGGGTAGATGACTATATTTGGAAGAATATTGGAGGTTGGTGTCTTCAGGGGTGTTGGTTGCTGATAAAGACATTATATTGAGGTATTCTAGGGTTGAATTTGCAGTGCAACCTTGGGAAATATCTTTGAAGATTGCGTCAAACCGAAATCAAAAATTTTTCGCAAATGGCTTGCATGTCACGCGATAAGAGTGTATGGTACGTCATAATGCTCGTTGCTTCCCTGTTTCTATCAACTTTGAAGTTGTGTCACACTATAGGTAAAATGTGGTGTGACATAGCTTCGATTTGGTCTTTTCGGGACTTGTAGAGGATTCTAGGTTGCTTTTATATGCGCCCTACTAGTGTCTAGCTCCTCCATTGTCACCAGAAACTTGGTTCCTTATAATTCTAACATCACTTAACTAACTAAATTCCTAATCTCACACATCAAAAACAAATTAGTATACGATATTTATAAATTAATTTCGATGGTTTAAACTTTATGTTGTGTTGTCGGACTTGTCTGGTGACTCCTTGAAATTCATTATCTACTTCAGCCATCGATCTTGCTCGTCTCGGCTTTTCCAATTTTTCTTTCTTCCATCAAAGTCTCACCATTTGTTCCGTTCTCTCATCTTATGAGGACCTACACTTGCACAACTTGAAAAATACCCTTGATTGATACTATTAGGGGTTAAATTAAATAAAGGATAACACTTTTCCCTAACTAATCCTTTACTTTAAGAATCGTGGTCGCATTTGAGCATTTCTATTTTGTCATCGATTTTTTTTATTAACTCATTTCTCTTGGGGTCGATTGTCAACTTAAAAGTGGCAAAAAATGTCCTACCCAACAGAATAGGGATTTCTTGATCTTTCTAGAAGTCAAGGACTATAAAGTTGATGGGGATTATGAATCCCTGTACCTTAACCAATACATCCTCAACTACACCTTTCGAGTTTACTAAGGATCTATCAGTGAGTTGTAGTGTTATTGATGTGTTTTTTAGATCCTCAAGCCCGAGAGTCTGATAGATCGATATGGACTTTAAATTTATGCTAGCCCCTATGTCGCAAAAGGGCTTTGCTAAAATATCGATCCCCTATCTCTATTAGGATTGTAAAGCTACCTGAATCTTTTAACTTTGGAGGTATGTTGTTTGCAATTAGCTCGCTACATGAGGCATCAATGTCAATCTGCTTGCCCTTTTTCATTTTCCTATGCCGTTTCATGATTTCCTTCAAATATTTGACATATTTAGAATTTTTTTTCTATGAGCTCTAAGAACGGTAAATTGACATTGAGGGATTTAAATAAATTAAGAAAATTTATAAAATCTATCTCATCCTTCTTTTGCTTGTCCTCTAATCTTATCAAGAATGGAACCTTTGTTATGTTTGGGTTTGACATCTCTAGATCACGCACCGGTTCTGCTACCTCCTCAGTTGGCTTTTGGTCTTCGGCTTCTTCGTCCTCCTCCGTGGTTTCATCGACGTTTGTCAAAATTTTCTCCTCTTCATGGATGGGTATGATCAACGACTTTAATGCCTGCTTGATCGTAAAGCGATCATCGTTGCATGCTCCTTTCCATTTCTCCGAGGGTTGTTAGGGAGACTTTGACCATTTTTTTTTGAAACATTGTCATCAATTGGTTCATTTGGTCATATAGGTTATCCATTCAGGATTCCAGTTGTCTACACATAGTTTGGACTTCTCGAATGTCCGTCTTCATGGTTTCCATTTGTCTCTCTAGTCGGTCGAATTTGTGACCACATGCAACATGGTCATTACTCACGATATGTTGTTGTAGTGGTAGAGGTCGATAATGAGGGTTTTGTTAAATTTGATCTTGAATTTCTCCTCATTAGTTTCCTCTGTTCGAAAAATCTCGATTTGAAAACGGTTTTCTTGCACAACAAAAAATTAAAAATTTGAAAATCAACCCAGTTTATGATATTTATAGCAATAAATGTTAACCAAATTTGTACCTGTGTTTTCGGCTTAGTGGACATTCGTTGTTCTCAGCTTTCAACAAAACAATCTTCTCTACTATTCTCGTACCATGAACTGATTCGAGTGTGGACTCAAGCTAATTGAATCAAAACACTGAACTAGAAAAAGTTTTCTCTCCTTTTAGGGTGAAAACGAATATTCTCTCTTCTTAATAGAAACTGGTAGAATTTTTATTCTGAAAGATATATGTAATAGTTGATAATAAATTCTCTCTAGTTTTCAGTAGAATAACAATATCTCAAAGTTGTGTGTATAGCTCTACCGATGCCATTTATTTATAGGAAGAGAAGGTAGAACCCTTGATGAGATGTAACGGTTTATTTGAAGTAGAAAAACAACATTCTACTTAGAATAGGACTAAGGTGGACGGCACACCCTAGTATTCCTACTAGGGTTGCTGCCCCTTTCATGTCCATGAGGGGTTTTTGGGTGTCTCACACATCGGGTCTAATTATGAGTACTTCCTAGGCCTTTTTAACCTCGTACTCTGTAATGTGATTCAGCCCAATTCAATTTTTCTATTTCCCAGAATAAACTTTAATATTTATATATAAAATAATTTTCTCATCCTTATTTTACCCCCAACAAAATTTTAACGATTTTACCCTACTAAAATTTTGAAAAAATTGTTCAATATTTCACAACTCAATATGTTCACTATCCCTGAATGATTTATTTTCATTTTTGGGCTTCAAAATAGTCCAAAATATAAACTCATTCTTCCGATCAGTTTTTAAGTAATCCATATAGGATTGCAAATGGATCATTTCCCTTTTCATTTTTGGAACCTACATTCATTTCTAAATGGTTTCATTTTTCCATTTCGAAAAAACCATATCATTCATAAATGTTTCCCATTTCTCTTTTCCTATTCATTCCGTTCATTTCTATTCAAACACACAATTCATTTCTGATTTCAACTAGTTAGCACCGGGGGGGGATCAATTGAACATATGAAGTTGAGGCAATGTTTTCAACTAAATCTGTACGTAATGACTCACCCATGAATCCCAGAGTTGAGGAAAGCTAGTGGTGGGGAAGAATATTGTAGACAGTGTGCAAAAGCCCAAGCTAACTCGTTATTAGCCCTAAACGACCATGCCACTTCAACAAATTGAGCCATCCTATGACTTACACGAAGATAAAGATTCGATGCCCGCCAACCATTTTGTCTCCTTCCCTCCAAACAAAAGCAAAATATCTTTCTAATTATGAGAAAAATTGACTTTCAACTTGTGCCAAAGCAATCTAGGTGTCTAAAGGTTGGGCCTGGAGAAAAATTGACTCCTTAGGAATTGACCATCTCATGGAGAACCCAAACTCGCTGGTGAGTTTACTATTCACCAAAATGAATTGATTTCGATCCAAGCAAAGATTCGGAGCCCAATCTTTGAGTATGGGTTCGTGGCCTTGACCTACATCGTAAAGGACCATTCTAGTTGAAGTCCTCTATGTAGGAAAAAACGGGTTTGAAAAATGCAACGAAAAATAAATTTAGGGAAAACAAAGATTTAAAAATTTTTGCAAAACAAGATCTTGGTTGTAATATCTAAAATAATAAACACTTAATCAAAATTGTACCTTTTCGATTCGTCTAGGATGAGCGCTTCGACCGAGTAGTCTTCTCCACTATCCTCAAGCTTACTTCTGCCGAGTGTGGGCTCGCTTCAAATCAGAAAATTTTTCACAAAAATTACCAATTGGGTAATGTCGCAATTTCTATAAACTTTTGGGTCAAGTTGTAAATAAAAATATCTCTAGAAATTTTATGAAATAATCTATTCAGAGAATTTTCTATCTACAACTTTCTCTTGAATTCAAGTTTGTGTCAAATAATGACCTAATGCTCTCTTTCTTTAAGGAGAATTTAGAGAGTTCAACTATAATTTAACTTGACCACTTTAATATTAAATTATTATAATCTTGATAAATATTAGATTAAATTTAATATTAAATCTTATTAAAATAATAAAATTTTTATCTACAAGATAAACATGAAATTAAATTTAATATTAAGATAATCATTTTAATATTAAATGAATAAAATACTATTAAGATAAGTATTAAAAATTTAATATTAAACTATTAAAATAATATTATTTTTGAAATATTTAATCTCAAATTAAATTCTCTGGTAGAGTCCCAATAGCAGTGTAACTCTTCCATTGATCAACCACCGAAGACTGCCTGCCGTCAGCCACTGGGATGCCACTGTCGTAGCCATCGGTACCACTGTACCGGGTGATGTAGGCGCGACACCCTTACAACACCCTGAGCCAGTTCGGTCTAAATCAGTGATGACCCGACTGGTCCAATTTAGCGACTGGTTGGACCGCCGGTCCAGTTTCACATACCGGGCTTAGTTTAACCAATTTTTGGGTCTTGGTCTCGATTTTGGGCTTTCAGGCACAATTTAGGATCTCAAGTCTAATTTTCAAGTTCAATTATCCATTAGGCCAGTTGTCTGACTTGAAAATTAATTTCCAAAAATATCATGTTAAATTTAATTAATTTGTTTAATTTAGTTTTACTTTATCAAAATTAATATTTTCAAAAATCACATAGATTTTCTAAATTAATTTTTCAAGAAAATTCTTTAATCAAATTCTCTAGTTGAACAATCCTTACAATCACTTAATTTAATTCCACATCGAATAAATCGACTCAATTAATTTATTTCCAAAGTCGTAGAATTTTCTTCTGATTAAAATGTAGCCCGATTGAGCTTTTGTTGAGTTATGGAGAGACCAATTGGACATAGACAATTAGGCTCTAGTAATTGCAATTATGTTTAGAAGCATTTTTTTTTTGATAATTTGCAATTACTTAATCATGAAGTTAGTCCACAAGAAGCCATAATTAAAAAATCCTTATTGTATACTCTTTACCAAAGCAATTCATCCAAATACTTTGTCCGATGACCTCATCATGTGTGTGTTACCCTCATATGATATCCTTGATTCCTTTGAGTTAAATCCATTCACTTAATATAATCATATTTTATCTCTTTGTCACTATTGTGTCTATAAGAACCCAAATTTTGATGAAATCAGAAGTGGTTTCAGGACCACAAATCCGAGCCGAAAATAAAATTTATTTTTATTTTGTTATATGGTCTATAATATGATAGAAATGTCATGTGAAAATTTTTATAAGAAAATTTTATTGATTATGTGCTTAATTGCGAGAAGGACCAAATCGCATAAAATGCAAAAGTTAAATTCTAATAGCTAGAAGGATTAAATAGCTATGGAATTCAAAACTTAAGGTCCTTACATGGTAATTAGACCATTAATGAAAAGTTAGTAGATATTTTTGGATGATTCATCCATGAAAAATTAGAAAAAGGCTAAGGACTAAGTTGGAAATCAAAATTATTAAAAGATGACAAATTATTAAATAAAAATAAAAATAATTTTTATCATCTTCTTCCCCAAAATAATGCATGAAAACCCTAGGAGAGAGAACAAACTTTCATGGCCAAATTGGGTAAGTTTCCTTGGCCCGTTTTTAGTAATTTTGATATTTTTGAAACCAGGATAGCTTAATCTATCTATTTGGGGGATCAATTTGAGAAGTTATCAAAGTATGAAAAATGAGTCATGGATGTGTATGCTGAAAATTAGAAATTTATGGTAGAAAATAAAAGGTTGTTGATAGATAAACAACTTTTACAAAGTGATTTTTGATGAGAACATGATTTAGGGACTAAAATGTAAAATGGTAAAATTTGATGAAAGATGCTAAATTTTTATGAGTACATGTGCTGTAAAATTTGTAATGAGATTTTGGTTTGGCATGGAATAGGGAGTAAATTGCACAAATTTTATTTTCCAAGCCTAGAGATGAAATGCAAATTTATGGAAAAGTTAGGGATAAAATGGTAATTTTTCCTAGGATGAAAATTAAGTCCACTTGAATGTGAAATATGGTAAATTGATGTTAAATTTACTCATATAGATCTGGATAGACCGAATTTAGAGCTAGAACAAAGAAAAAGGAAAATGTCAGATTAGTAGATTTTACATACACAAACATTTATCGAGGTAAGTTTGTGTAACTAAATTGTATATGTTTTAATGCTTGTATTAAATGTTGTGTTTGTGAATTGTATAAATATCATATATGTATATGACATTGAAAATATACTTGACTAAGCCCGATCAACGATAATGTCCAATAAAGGATAAGAGATAAAAATGTTACTTATATGCTTGAAATGAATGTGGAATGTGTTTACTTGAATTATATGAATGTTATGGATGTATGAAATAACCAAATGCCCGATAATGCTTGAAAAATGTTTAAATCCTGGTTGAATAAATGGAAAATCGATGGATATGTGATTTTTCGAAATGAATGAGGTCCTACATTTGTTGCTAACGGGATTTAGCTCGGACGAGTAATCCTATTGACCTCATTACAGAAAGGATTTAACTCGGACTGGTAATCCTGATATAAGTCCTCTCGAGCATATGTTATAGATTGGATTTAGTCCGGATGGGTAATCCAAAACAAGTTCCTTAGAGCATATGTCATAAATAGGATTAAGTCTGGACTGGTAATCCTATTGTATACATGTGTGGCTCGAGAGTGTACTCCCTGAAATAGTACCTTATGGGTACCATTGAATATGAATTGCCAAATCCTGATTTGTACACAAGGAGTGTACTACTTGTGTATCCATCGATATTTCAAATAAATTCAACGGGTAAAAATTCTTGACATGAGAAGATATGAACAACACTTATCAGCCTGAAATACATGAAAATAACTATACATGATAATTGATATATGGAAATATGAAATGATATTGTCTATGGAATTTATTTGATGAATATGTTCATCCTTGGTTATAGACTTGTACACTTTAAGTGTACTACTACTCGTGTGACATTGATATTTTGAGTAAAATGTGTAAAGTTTTGATATGAAATAATTTGAACTCGAGATGTGTTATATGAAAATATACTTGAGATATAGCAATAGGAACTATACATGTTGTGGAAAACATATGTGCATGGAAACTTGACTGTTATTAAGCCTATACATGTTTTTTATGTTATTATGGAATATATGACTAACAAGAGTAATGAGGATATGTGTAGGACTTGAGGTCAAATTGAATGAATGTGTCTTAGTTACCTCAAAATAAAATGAATGGTAAGTTAAGTACCATGTTATATGAACTTACTAAGCATTTTATGCTTACTTAGTTTTATTTCCCTGTTTTATAGTATATCGGAAGCTCGTTGGATTGAGAGCTTGGTGGAAATCACTCACACTATCCATCGGCCGCCCATGTCGGCACAATATGGTAAATCAATTATAGTTGTAATGGCATGTATAGGATATATTGGCCATATTGGCATGTAAATGTAAATGATGCTTGTAATCTAGCCATTGGAATGGCTAGTAATGGTTGGATTGTACTTCGTATGTTTTAGTGCAGGAAAATGGTAAATTTGGGTGACAAATGAGGCTAGGAAATGACTTTATTTTTTCCACACGGGCAGACACACGAGCATGTGTCTAGGCCGTATGCATGGGCATGTAGTTAGGCCGTGTGTCCCCTGTACTTAAATTTTGAGGAATAGAATGCTCAGAATTGAGCACATGGGTAGAGAAACGTGTGTACCACACAGCCTAGAACACGGGCGTGTGTTTTGGCTGTGTGAAACCTGCACCTAACTTCGAAAGGAATTAATTAACCACGCGACCTAGTGCACGGGCGTGTGGCATGGTCGTGTGCATAAGCCAGAGAGTTACCCAGGGTCGAACACAGCCTACAGCACGGATGTGTCCCAGGGTCACACCGGGTACCTTGGAAAATTTTTGAAATGTCGCGAAAAATTCTTAGAGTTTACAATTAAGTCTCGACCCGATTCTAATGCTCGTTTTGGGACTCGAAGGTCCATTTAAAGGACAATATGAATAATCTCGGTTAATGAATAAAAATTTTACAGAATTATCTGAAAATGTTATGAAAGTTTTGGTAATGCTCCGTATCCCTATTTCGATGACGGATACAGGTTAGGGGTGTTACAGTGTCTTCTTAATGATTAAAATGATCGTTGCCAACAAATAATTGTGATAAATTGCTCGTTCGAGAATAAGCAACTCGTTGCCACGTTCCATATTTATCAATCGACACAATGCCAATGAGATGATATCATTAACTCTTTAATTGAGCTATGAATTCCACTATTGTTAGTAAAACGATGCCATACACAAGTCATGTACCCAACATACCAGCTATGGGCTCGATCATCTTTAGAGCATAAGCCTCCACATATATCAAAACACATGAGTTACATACGCATGGTCAGTGACTAACTCAAGATTTAGGTAAATCACACCATGAAAGCCACAAGTGGATTAATTTGAAAACGGATTCATAATTAATTCATCTTGGATCGAGTCCAGTATATCATTCTACCAATGAATACATCTAGGTCTCTACCCGTAGAGTCAACTGCTCCAATAATCAAGACTGGCCGTTTCCCCAATTGGAATTGTAGATGGCATAATAATCCTTCTCAGTATTTGAATCAAATGCTCACTTCGATTCTTTTACGGTATTATGGACTTATTTAGATTATCTACTGACGTAAGTTGTCTTTCTCGCATTGTAAATGTTCTTATAATGCCACTTATCTTCAGTTTGAATTTTGACAATCAATGAGCTAATATTTTCTTGTCAGAATTACGTTATGCATGCATAGTATAAAAGATAAAAATACAAAAGACATAATAGTGAAATGTGAAATTAACTTTATTTATTTATTCATCTTTCAAATAAATAGAAAACAGTTACATGTTTACTACAATATGAGCATATTTCCCAACACTCTGAGTTAGAACCTTCAAAAGTGCTGGAAAATGCCAAGTATGGGCTTATTTCGGCTGCTAAAGTGCAGGAAATATGCTATCGGGGTCTACCAAGACAAACCAGTCAACTGTTTCGGTGCAATCCCATATTCTTTAAGGCCTATGCGAAAGAATGGTTGTAGTGAAAGATGGAAGGTAAACTCTAACAGGTAAAGGGCTGAATGAGACCCTCGCTGGAATCACTCAAATGTCTTTCCCGAGTGACAATCTTGAAGTGATATGTGAAGTTGGGTAATCGAATACCATAAGTTACCCAAATGATTTACCATCTTCTCCTGGGTAGTTAAGCAACTATACAATGGCATTTTCACTAAAGTGCTAGTTTCTTGGGGGCAGGGAATCACTATTATTTGCATCAATAGAATTTATTTGGTAACCCCTTTGACTCCGAGGACCAGAACCCTTAGCCCCTCCTCTTGACGTCGGTGCCATCCCAAACATAACGATATGGAAATAAGAAGAAAGAAAAGAAAAGAAAAAAGAAGGATTACTTAGAAACTGAAATGTGTTCACGGGGGAAGATTAACTTTGGTAAAGAAAGGTACAGAAGAAGAAAGGTATGGAAGAAAGAAGACTGTGGGTTCTAAAGGAACCTCAAATGATTTTAGATGAAAAGATTTCTTATGGTCTTGATTTAAATAACCCAGTGTCCAAAGGAAGCTTGAATTCAAAAAGTAATAAATTGTTCAGGTCCCTAAACCTACATTTGACACATGTTGATCAAGGGAAGTGTTTTTCCTAAACCCCCTTGATAACCAGGAAAACGAGAATATCTACCAAAGTAAGCCATTCGTCAAATATCTTTCAAATGCATGTAAGTTAGTATAGAATCAGTTAAATAAATTTTGCTTTGGGTACATTTTGGCATCAAGTGTAAGCCTAAGATTCCACTTGAATAATAGTAAGATATCCTTGTACAGTTGTCTACTATGCATGGAATAGAAATGGAACTGCCATTCCAGTGGGACGGGCTTAAGGTAAATTAGAGATAAAGTAAATGATGCTAAGGGATTAGGGAAGAGTTGATGTACCCAACTTTATGATAAAAATAAGTTATCCAATCAAGACATAATTACCAGGAGTCTGCTTATAGAGATAGTCATGATAGGAAATTTCGAGGACGAAATTTTCTTTAAGGGTGGGGGAGTTGTCACACCCGATTTTCTCTTATGTCTTGAAATAAAATAAAATTAGGATCTAATTGAATAGAATGGTGAATTGACAGGCTCTATTGGGGAATTTAGAAATTTTAATGGTTGAATTGTGGATAGTTGGATCTTAATTTTGGTTTAGTTAGATTGAAACCAACTATCTCCTAAATGAGAGATTAAATAATTAGAAATGAATGACTAAAATGGACTAAGACGACAGTACAAAATTTGGATATATATGTGCGGAGAGGAAAGAATTCTCTTGAATTAATTGATAATTTCCCTTTTGTCTGTAACGTCTTCTTCAGTTACTCTGAAGAGGAAGAAGAAGAAATTCAAGGAAGCTTTGGATAGGGGCGGTAAACGTGAGATTCGAGTATGGGAACAAGAGAATTTGATACGCTAGTAAGCTTCTAAGCCTCATTGTACTGGTGGATTAGAGGAAAGAAAAGTGAGAATTCTTGAAAAGTTTTTGCATAATTATGGATTCTGAATTTTTAAGGTTTGAATACCCTCAATTTAACCAATAAATGGTTATCATGCTTAGCCACCAAGACGAAGGAGGCTTTGGCATTTGGAAAAGCTAAGTTGACAAGGATAAAGGAAGCAATGTGAGTTTTTGTACTCTTTTCTTTCTCTTTGGATGATGTTTATTATGCTGTTGACATGTACTTTTTAGATGATTATTCTAGGTGTAGTTTGAAATCTATAGTTGTACATGATTTCAGTGATTGAGCAAATCAAACATGTATAAGGTTCTGGAAATAAATGAATGATTGCTTATATCCTCTTTGTATGTAAAATGTGTTAGTGTAGTCGTACTAGAATATGGCGCACCACTAAAGTGTTAGTGTTTTGAATGTTATGCAAGACATGCATGTTTACATTGTATGAGGAGTATGAAGGCAACTTACCTTGACAAGGTAGATGAAATTAGGAATAATTTTCAGAATAGAGAAATGGATGGATTGATAAGGGGATTTAAATTAGTTTGGTAACATTGTGGAATGGTATCACCTAGCTTTCTAGAGTGACAACATGACGACGGTATTTTGACTCTATAGGGCGACACCCCAACGACAGTTATCGACTGGTCCTTCGGGCAACACCTCGGAAGAGGTTTATTGAGTCCTTGGAATTAAGAGTTCGCTAGGAAAGTAAAAATAGGTTTATATACTGTAAGATCATAACTGGGCTATGGAAACATATTGAGTCCGCCAGGACATTAAACATGGGTTCATATTGTGTAAGACCAAAGTTAGGTTATGGCAATAGATAAAGTCTGCTAAGATGGTGAACTAGAAAGCTGACAGGGCAAGAAAATGGAGATCATTGTTGACTCGCTCGGTGATTAGCATGATCGGATGAATACAATGCATTTGAGAATACGGGTAAATGGGAAAGTAAAAGAAATAACCAAACTAAGAAGACAAGGAAAGCTTGTAGAAGTGTCTGAGAATATGGGTAAGCCTGTTAATGAGAGAATCCGCCAAATTTCAACGAAGAAAGGAATTGTTATATGCGATATTAACAAGGCTGAGGAGATAGAAGGGATACCTTATTCGAGGTATGCAGTAATCCACTAGTATAAGTTCGTCGGTGTTTGATGAGTAAACTAGCATTGGGGGGTGATACTGAGATTATCAAGTGGAATCTAAACCTAAGAATCTGGGGGTAAAAAGATAGCCAAAGACAGGTAAGTCCACCAGGGTTCACTTTGAGGCAATGATCACCCAAATGTTCTGACCGGTAAAGTCCACCAAAGATCTAAAGAGAAAGAGGACATATGAATAGGACATTGTAATGCAGCGTAGTCCATAGGGGCTATCAGACGTGGAATTCTACCAAGGTCTACCTTGGGCGAACAGTAAGTAGTGGAAGAGGCAGTTTGTTGAGAGCTATCTATTAAATCAATTTCTTAGAAGATTGGACTAAGGAAAACCAATATCTTAGGGCTACATTGTGAGGTAAAAACTCGCCAAGAAAAGGAGGCGTCTATTTAGACAACTTATTGTCATGTTTAAAACTTTGAAGTAGGACAAGAGAAAGTGTCTTCCCTTGAAGATGGATTATGATAAGGTTAAATAAAGATTTTTCATTCATAAAAGTAAGGTGGAAAATCCTAAATTTAGTCTAGTATCAGATGAACGAATCAAGGTAAGGATATGAAGTTGAGATGAGCATAATTAAAAGACAACTAGCGGTAGTCAATGAACTATATATCGAAGTGTACGGTTAAGCTTGCTAAAGTAAAAAAAAGATCTGGGATGAGACAGAATAAGGCGAAGACCATAGGGAATCATTATTGTCGAAGGACACATTTATGTCTAAAATAGTGGAAAAGCCCACTAGCGGCGAGCATCAGAAAAGGGCAAGGTGTCGACCATGCCAGTAAATCTGCGGAATGCCAATGATAGACAGGTAGTTTGAAATCACTGCCTTAAATTTTAGTTCTTGAAGATTACGAAATATTGTTGATGCACTGTTTTGCAAATCTCACGAAGTTCATTTGAACTTATGAATTTACTACTTAATTGCAGGATAAATGTTTGACTCGAGGATTAAGTGGAAGGACCAAGCCAAACATCGCCAGTTTTGAGAGATGGGCTTAGAAGTCATTCATGTGTATAGAGGAGTTCTTTTAGAGGCCACACCTCGAGGATTAGGTTGGATGTATCAGTTTAAAAGTTTTAATTTGGAAATGTAAATACTGCTAGATTTGATAAGGTAGTAAATTTGTAAAAAATTATTTCTCGGTTGATGTGGATTGCAGCTGACGTTATATTCTGTAGTTTGACAACGTCAAAATGCTTAAAGAAACTATTCTAGAATTTTTTTTAGGTTATTCGAGTTGTTTGTGACATTCAATACCCGATACCACGTAATCGTGTCGATATAGGGTGTTATAACTATGTAAATATTATTAAAATAACATATAATTACTAATATCGAATATCAAATAATAGTAACTAAATATATCAAATAAGGATGAAAATGATACTTTTTTGGTGATGGAAACAAAGCCTATTAAATAATGTTAAAATATGGTTTTTCCAGTAATTCTTTAATTATTATTTTGAATGAAAATACATTGGTAATGCATATATTTATAGTGCTCAAAATTAGTTTTAATTGGTATATATATGTAACATTAATTAAGTGATATGAATATAAAATAAAGTGTAATTTAATTTGGATCCAAAGTTTAATTAAGTGATAATTTCTATTATATTGATAATGAAAACATTATAAATAAATTATATTATATTATATTATATTATTGATTTTATATATTTAAAAATATGAAAAACATAGATAATACAAAATATTAATGGTTAATTAATCAATTTTCGTTATCTTAATTTCTTAAATAGATACGAGTTATATTATTTATTAAGTTGGGATTTGCATTGAACCGAACCAGTTTGATTAGTAGCAATTAGTATTTATAAAAAATAATATTTAATTTAATTATAAAATATATATTTCTTTTCACATATAAATTAAGAATAAATGATTTTCTACTTATAAATTAGGTTATCAATATGTTGATATTATCTTTATATATATAACATAATTTTAATCTAACACATTAAATTTTTTTTATTTGAAGGAAAATGAAACAAAAATAGAAATAATCACTACTTAACCAAAACAGAGCCTACGCTTTCTTTCTTATTCGATTATCATCATCATGTAATTCTTGCAAAACCACATCTGGTGGTGATCGAAGGGTTATCAGTTCCAAATGGCCTTCCATTGTAGTATTTGCTAGTGCATCAACTACAATATTACATTCCCAATAGGTATGCTTCACCCTAACAGTCCAATCGAGTTGCTACAGTGAGCGAATTCTTCGCATAAGGACCATGTCTCCATGGCCATCATCCTTGAATACCATATGCATAATACACATATTATCATACTCACAACTAGTTGCTTAATACCCAGCTACCAAGCTATTCTAAGTCTCTCATATATGCCCCATAACTTCGCATCAAGGGCGGAGCATACTCTAATGCTTTTCATGAACCTATTCACCCAGTAGCATCTGTCATCTTGAATTACGCCTTCAGCCAGTGCTCGACCATAAAAAATCCTCACAGCCCCATCCGATTTTAGTTTGCACCAGTTAATGGGCGAGGGTGACCAACACACCAATTTTACTTAAACGTCTTCAAATTCTATCACCAAGTTTGTTACTTTGGAATGAGTCTAGAAAATCATTACACTGTTGTTTACTACATTCCAACACACCTTATTTAAAAACATACGATTCAAAAATATGCTTACAACGGTATTTCCCAACAAATGAAGCCAAAAAGAACATCCCAATTTGGCTCATTTGAAAACCAAGTGGGTCGTTAAGATTTTCCATAATCCAACTTCTCGTGTCAAATGCCAACAACTCTTGAACTTTATCCGGTTCCACCATATTTATCCAAACACCTAAAGCATAAGATGATTATGTAAAACATGATCAATTCTTTCCTCCACATTAGGACACCATGGGCAGCTAGAAATTGTTGTCAAACATCTTCTAACTCGCTCTAGGTTGGTTAACAATTTACCTTTACATATCAACTAGAGAAAATTCTTAAACCTTTGCAGCCTGCGGGACTTCTATATTGTGGTCCAACTGACACCATCAAATTCTTGGAAATTCTAATTCAAGCCCCATTACATTGATTTCACCATGAAGTTGTTCTTCTCATCCCACAGCTATCGTATTTGATCATCTCCATATTTATCTTATGGTAGGGGAGAATTGTAATAGCCCACCCAATGAAATCTTTGTATATGATTACTGTTTGACTTATAGTTGGTAAAATAAGGATAGATATGAGTAATTAAAATGTTTGTCTTGGCTAAGTATATAATTATGTGTATTGTGCCATTTGGAGAACTCTTAGTTTTAGCGGGTTTTATGGTTTGGCGGACTCTTCTGTTAAGTCTTTGCCCAACCTAGATGCTTTGGGTGAACTCGTTAAGTTTGTAGTTGTTTAGATTTGTTTATTATTTTAAGAATGATAATTTGGTTAGTTAAGTTGAGATTTAGTTAGAACGGAACTAGACTAATGTAGATGATAAGACTTAAATTATGTTCAGTGCACTTAATCACAGGAATTAAGAGAGTTAGTGGAATTATCTGATTTTTTCACTAATCCTTGTCTTTGAGCTTAAGTGTATAAGGATAGCGGTGGTCTTTCTGAACACTTTTACATTTTCTTTTTCTTCCTTAATTTCCTTTAAAAACTCTTTAAAAACCTAAGTTTAGAAAACCTCTTCGAAGTAAGGTTCATGACTGGCTCCAGACGTACTAACGTCCAAAGTAAGAAACCTGCAAAAAAGATATCGAAAAAGTGGTATCCGCAAGTATACAAGTCAAATTGTAATATAGTTGCAACAAATTAAATGAGTATTTTGAGGATCATACCCAAGGGAAGCGAATACTGAATTAATCCTAATCTAAAGACAAATAGATCTAATTAGTATTTTAAATAAATTATATTACTGTAACACCCCTTACTCGTGTCCGACGCCGGAACAGGGTACGAGGCATTACCAGACTTAATCATTCACAAACATGCAAAAACTGGCTACAGAATTTCTTTCGTATCAAAACTTTTCATGCACATGCATAATGTCCCATATATGGGCCAATGAAGCCCTAAAAATGCATTGAAAGTAGTTAGGGGCTAAACCGAGAACCTTAGAAATTTTTGGGAAAACTTAGAAAATTTTTCCATGACACAAGGTCACACGCCCATGTGGACATAGGGACACGCCCGTGTCCTCAGGCCGTGTAACTCTCTGACTATGACATCAACGAATAATTTGAACCACATGGCCAAGCCACACGCCCATGTGCTAAGGCTGTGTCCCCCACACGGTTGAGACACACGACCATGTCTTAGCCCGTGTGGCCAACACTTAGGCTATTTTCCAGGCCTTTATACACACCGAGGACACATATCATGACACCATTTTAATGGTTTAGCATCTCATATTAGACACATTCATACATGAACACCAACCATATAAGGCCAACAAGCATAATCACATCATCTAATCACAAGCATTAGAACATAGCATAGATAGATAGGTTCGCAAACCATAATCAATATGAGACACACCTCTTGGCCATATACCAATAACTCAATATAGACCAATACATTAGACTAATCATAATAACACATATCTTAAAAACCTAGTCCCTATACATACCAATCACTTAAACATGCTTAACAAATATCAATATTCCAAAGGTGATGGCTTAATAGTGTGATGCTGCCTCCGACGATCTCCAATCCCGAGCTAACTTGAAAATACTAAAGAAAAGGACAGGAAGGGAGCAAGCTTTATAGCTTAGTAAAACCGTATGAAAATAATAAGCAATTTATCAACTTGCTTATTAAGGTAATACAACCATATTTGTACTTTTATTTATGTTCAGGTCAAGCTGTTTTCTCGAATCGCAGTCATTAAATTATTTATATATGGAGCTACGAAAATCCAAATTAAGTTCTGCTAATTTTCCCTGAAACTAAACTCACATATCTTCTTACTATGAAATTTTCAGAATTTTTGATCTAGCCAATAAGTACAGTTTATCCTTTAAAGTCACCCCTGTTTCGCTGTTTGGCAATTCCGACCCCTCTTCACTAAAAATTAATTATCTCCCTATACAAGATTTGAATGATGTTTTAATTTATTTCTTTTGAAAATATCATTAAATATTCTAATAATATAAATTATAATCCATAACCATTTTTGTATAATTTTTAATTATTTTTCCAAATCGGAACAGGGGATTTCAAAATCATTCTGACTATGTCTCACAAAATTTCAAATATCTCATAATATGAAATTCTCTTGCATGCACCGTTTCCTCTATGTGAAACTAGACTTATTAAGATTTAATTTAATATTTTATTCAGCCTCTAACTCAATTTCCATAATTTATGGTGGATTTTCATAGTCGGGCTGCTGCTGTCCAAAACTGTTTTAGTGTAAATTAATGATACTAAATTTATCACACATTATTAATTCATTTTCACCACATTGGTAAAAATATATATTTATACATCATAAGTATAGACCTATAATCACAAGGTCATCACAAAATCATTCTCATAGGCATGAATTACCCATGTACATCTTCATCAAATGTGCATCATAAATCGAAATCATTTCTCATAAGCTTGGCATACATACTTGTGTTACTCAACATGATCATATTCATTCCTTACTAATCATACAACACGAATTGAGTTCACATCTCATCAATTTCATGTAAGTACCTGTACCACTCACAACATAGCCATAAGCTCTATCATTTTGACTTAAACCGTAAATTTCCTGTTGAACCATTTGGAATACTATAGGATAATCACTAAGACTCAAACATAGGGTACGATGCCGATGCCATGTTCCAAACATGGTCTTACACTGGCTCACACATCTAAGTCGATGCCATGTCCCAGACAGGTCTTACACTGACTTTCATATATCGACGCCGATGCCATGACCCAGACAGGTCTTACATTGGCTCTCATCCATCGATGTCGATGCCATGTCCCAGATAGGTCTTACACTGAAACATGTGAAGTTGATGTCATGTCCTAGACAGGTCTTACACTAGCTTGCATATCTCGAGGTCAATGCATGTCCCAGACATGTCTTACACTAGCTCTTAATGTCGATGTCATGTCCCAGACATGGTCTTACACTAGCTCTCATAATGTGGCCGATGTATGTCCCAGACATGTCTTACACTAGCACACATCCATAACACCCAAATGCCATGGCAAGGATATCTGATCTATTCCTAGAGTTCAACCGGGAGTTTTTACCACAATAAATCTCACCGTATATTACTCATAAGTACATTCAAAGCATTATATCCATAATTAAATATTCAATGCATAAATACGACTAAGTTGCATTATTTACATACAACTTACTCGTTTTGATATCATATCCCATCAAATTTCCAATGTATTCAATCATCACAAAAATGTTATTAACATTTGGCATCACTTTCTCATACATAACTCCATCAACATATAATTCAATACAATCATAGCAAAATAGATTTCAAGTATATTAACAATAACATGGATAACATGTTTATTTAGTCACACGGACTTACCTCGAATGCAATTTCGGCTAATTACTCTATTTTAGTCCATAACCTTGAACTTTCCAATTTAAGCCCGAATCTCAGTTTTATTGATCTATAATGATAAAATTCACTACTTTAATCATCATATTAACCAATACATTCCATAATTCATACTTTGGAAAAATGACCATTTTACCATTAGACTTTTACAAAAATTATGATTTTACCCCTAGGCTTATAAGTCGATTTTTATCAAATTTCCTCCCTTACCAAGTCTAGCCGAATTCTTTTTATAACTATAGAAACTCACAATTTCAATTATTTTACACATTTTCAACCTATTTTAGAGACTTCACAAAATAGTCCATTTAGGTGTTTTTCATGAACACCACTTCACAAAAGTTGTTTATTACACCACCATGACTTATTTTCTTCCATCAAAATTCAGAAAAAAACATAAATATTCACATGGAAAAACCCTATACTTTCAACCATTTTGCAAAATAATCCCCCCATTAGCTAGATTAAGCTATAAGAGTTCCAAAAATACAAAAATCATCAAAAATGACCATCAAAATCACTTACTTGCAAGGGAACTAAGTGGCTGAAAATTTAAGCTCTCAAAACCCCCATGTTTGCTGCCATTTTTTGTGGAAGAAGAAGAAGAAAATGAAAAAGATGACAACTTTTTCTTTATTTTATTTTATTACCAAAAAAAGTCACCTAATGTCCACCAAATTTGACATTTCAACTTTCTTGTCCCCTATGACCGACCATCACTCCCCAAATGGCCTATTTGCACTTTCAAGACCTCCAATGTTGTTTCTCTAGATATTTAACATATTTGGGTAGTAAAACAAAACTTTTTCCCTTTATGCGATTTAGTCCTTTTTCACAATTAAGATCACAAATGCTAAAATTAATTCACCAAAATTTTCATACACTCATATAATCATGCTATAACACAGAAAATAATGTTAAAATAATTTCTCAACCTCATTTTGTGGTTCCGAAACTACTGTTCTGACTAAGCCCTATTTCGGGATGTTACAATTACGAATAAACATAAAGAAATATTTTTGGGGGGTTTATAACAATAAAGAAAATAACATAAATAAAAAGACTTTGAGAAACAAATTATGTAAATCAAATAAGATCTAAGCATGGGCGATTAAATTTCTTTGGTAATCATAACCAATTGTTGCTTCGAACTTCTATTCAATCAACTAGTCATCACCCTAGCAGGATCTCTCGATCTTCCACTAAATTGACAAGTCAGCAAGAACTACTTATCTCTTAACCTCATAGACCAGGCCGGTTTGGGGCTGAGGCATTCACGGATAGGCCATACCAATTTTGGGCTAATTCCCATCTAAATGACTTCATAGGATTGTCAAGCCTAGGGTTTAAGTTTTTCCACTCCCAAACATCTGATTTGCTAAGAAAACCCTACACAACAATTAATTAGTCATACCTCCACTCGCTAATCCCCCATAAGAGGATTAGTTACTCATGGATTTCATAAACACAATAAACTTGATACTAAAAATAAACATTAATAATGAATCAAGTGAAAAGATTTAAGAGAATCCTGAATTGTATTGAATAAAGTGTAGAATCCACAAATAGTTGATCAATTCTACAAATTAGATCTCTCGAAAAACACAGAGATAAAAACTAGAAATAACTTAAAACCTAAGAAAAGGAAAAAAAATTGAAAATTGAAATTACGAAGAAAATTCTCAAGTATCAAAAGTTGTCTCTAACAAGTGTTAAATGAGCCTATTTATAGATTTAGGGTTGTCATCGTCCTCCACCCCAGGTCAGCTGACATTCTCGTATTAATCATTTGATTGTGCAAACCAAGACACCTAGTGCCTATGTCGCAACATTGAAGGCAATGTGCTTAGTTTCAGGGTGACTTTAGGGGTGTGTCGTGACACCGAAGGCAGACTCAGAATTCTTGTACCCTGCTCCTTATGATATGACATCAAACTCCTCGTGTTGCAACACAACGACCATTATTGAGTTTGTACGCCCTCTAATGCTCTCCTGCACACTTACAAAGTATATTAGCTCACCCTTAGGCCTCATTCTCCCCCTAAGGTCAATAAAAGACTAAAATCACACTTTTCTATTAAATGTAAATAAAACTATGAAAAGTTAGTTAAAATATAATAAAAGTGCTTGTATTCAAGCTCTTCAAGTGTGAAAACTAGTTTAATCTACCACACCGAATTACAACAAATCAAACTCTCCACACTTAAGTCGTTGCTTGTCCTCAAGCAAGACAAACAAAAAATATTAAATTAAATGACGTCCCTTGAGCAAATATAGTAAAAATGTTAGTTTCGGAGTAATAACTAGGCATTTAATATTTACACATAATCTTGACATGATATATAGTTGACTTACTACTCTTGATATTAAACACCTAAGTTCAGTATATTACAAAGCATACAAATATTAAGGTTTTCAAATGTATGGATCCATCAATAAATTATACAGTTAATTTGATTATCCTAACAGAATACAAATAATTGTAAATGTGATTATTCAGTATGATGTTAATTTGTGAATAAGTCTATCTAGGTCACATAAGGTTTTTCGACTTGTAATGTTTTGAGGCTTAGGACAGGTATAGAATTCAAGAATGGTAAGTATGAAAATGGTTTCAAGCATGAAAATAGTTTGGCACATCATATTGTTCCCTATTTTCCCCCCTTTAGTGACCCTTACCCACTTACCGCCTTATTTCTCCTTCTCTTACCTTCCTTATTTCTCCACATAGGAAATCATAACAAAATACAACAATTATGGCTAGCTCACGAGTTTTTGTGCACTAATGAATAAGTTTTCCTATTTTCGTGACTTTGTCACCTTTTTATTTTTTAATACATCTCACTCATAAATGCTTTTGCTTTTCAAGTACTTTTTCTACTCGTTTTGATTTTCATTTTGAATTTTTCTTTTGTTTCACACTTTATAGGCTAACCTATAATTATTATATCACATTGATCTTCCTATTTCACTTTGTTTTTACAAAATTCGTTGTGATGTATCTACTTAGCCCTCAATATGTATGGCTAGACATTTATAGTCATGCATTTTAGAACCGAATAAAAAGGACAAATACAAATTAATGTTTTTGGCTCAGGTTTTGCATGAAGGTTCATCAAGAAGTGTTTTCTGGCTCAAATATAGGTACTAAAGATGAATAAATAGGGTTAGCTTTTTGGTTTTGGGTGTATACCAAACAATATATTAGGTCATCCATATGTATCTCAATATTCACAAATTTAATTAACCAAAAATCACAAAATCAACAATCTATCATACATACTAGCATGCTCGTTTCCCCATATTCTCTATCTTATTTGGTACAATCAATTTCTCAATGTCTATTTACATTGTAATATATAGATTTTAGTATAATAATAAAAAAATTTAAAATCATTTACTATCATGCTAAATTTAACGTGAATACAGTCAACCTATATACATGCTCTTAACCACTCACTTGTATTTCTACAACCACACTTTAGATAACACATTGTCTAACCCTAACCTATTCAAAATTAACAATAAAAATTAGAAGAAAAGCATAACAATTTTAACAAATTTTCTATGTTAACCCCCACACTTTAGATAACACATAGTCTTCAATGTGTAGTTCTAAAAAATTAAAGAAAGAAGTTACTCGCTTGATTGTGTTCTATCGGTTAATGGTGGGTATTTCATCCTTTGTTTGTTGTAAGCTCGAATTGGTTGTGCTTCTTTCATGTGGAGATTTTACACAAAATTTATAAAATATACTTGTATAATTATAATATTACTATAATTATTACTAATTACAATATCCTAAAAAATCAATTAACTTTCCTAAAATAAAATAATCTAAACATAAATTTTCCTAATGTATATACGTATTGTAATTTTTTTAGGAGATTTATTCATCTACCTCCTGGAGTCCTCTTTTTCTCCCTTCTTTCTTTTGTTTTCTATGTAGTATTAAAAATTGCTTGTACAAATCGTCTCCTAGTAATTTTTTTGGAGGGTTCATCTCTTTATCTAATTGCTCTATAGGTACTCCTTCTCTTTTACACAACTCTGTAATAAGGTGTGGAAAAAATGTCCCTTTTGCTTGATTTCTTACACACTCGATCATATTTCGATATATTCAAGTACCAATACATATATATTTCCTTTGCAAGATCGCATATACTATAATGGCTTGTATCGGGCTAATATCGAAGAGTTCTGCTGTGGACCAAATTCTTGAACATACGAACTTCATCCATAATTTTTCTTGGAGTTATCAACACTTGATTGAATGTCTCAGGTATCTTTGTTCCTGTTTGGTATCTCCATACTTCTTTCCCTTTTGTTAAAAACCTCAAAACCTCTTCCATGTCTACATTTTTAAACTCTTTGAGATCTGTTTTGTACATGTAATCACGGTAATAATTAGGAGCATAAAAACTTAACAAATACTTCTTTCAATTACTAGAACATTGACTCTTCTAACTTTAACATATGTTCGCAACTCATAATACGGTCTTGTCACTTATTTTTCTTTTAATGTGAGATAAAATTATTTCACAACAGGTATTCTTGTTGGCTCTTTAGGTGGCAGGAAGAAGTTAGTCCATTCTTTTTCTATTGCAATTTCCCACACTCCTTTACAATTTCTGATCAACGGGTCAAACCCTTGTTCTTGGATAAAGGTATAAGACTACAACTATTGTAGATATTTGTCTATGCTGTTTTTTCTAAAATTCAACAGATGGATTCATGATGTTTATACAAGAATTTGTAAATACTCAAACTTGAACTTGTTGTGGTATTTTGTTCTGGGATTATTGCTTCACGAACAACGAGAGAGAAATATTGCTTTTTCCACAATGTTGGGAGAGAAAGAAGAAATTTGTATAACCTGTTGATTCCTAGAGGAAGATTATAATAAAGGCTGAGAGTTATAGTTGTCTAAGATATATTAGTCATAATTAGTGAAAAGCTAAAGACTTTTAAATCTATTGAAATTTAACTACTAACACGTCATAAGTTAGTAAAATTCAGACTGTAGATTACGCATGAGTGTCGCGAAATCCCTTAGGGTTGTCATGTAGTCGAAGACAGTTTACCACTGCTAAATTTTGTTCATTGTTGTGACATACAGGGTTGTTGTTACGACATGGAGGGCAATTTCTACTGTGCTTTTTCGTCTTAGGGTCTTTAGCAGCTTCACTTTTTTCATCTGTTTGCTATTCATCTTCCATGAAGTCTTTACTCCCATATTAACTCCATAAAATTTTGCATTGCAAGGCTTGGGTTTCAGTTACTTCTTTTGTTGGTCCCGTGAAATAATGTTTCACTCTCTGACCATTTACGATAAAAAGTTATCATTCATTTCTGATAAGTTTTATTGCCCATGATTTGTTACTTGATTTATAGTGTATGGACCAGTCTATCTGGATTTCAACTTGTTAGGAAATAGTTTTAACCTTGAATTAAACAGAAGGACCTTTTGGCTTAAAAAATATTTGATAAACCATAATATATACATTTTTTTTACCCTATGTTTGACATATTTTTAGAAGGATTATCATAAGATTTAATGAGTTTGATGCTCCTAATCATTTAATTTCATGTTTTATACTCAGGAGAGCTTAGGATAGCAAAAAAAGCAAGAAATGGGCCAAAAACGGACAAATTGGGTCTAATTCAGTGTTTCACGCAGCCTAGGCACTTTCACACGGGTAATCCACATGCCTATGTGTGACACACAGGCAGGCCACATGCTTGTGTGTCAAGGCCGTGTCGACATTAAACCAAGTCAGAATTGCACACAGCCTAAGCACCTTCACACGGGTGTGTCACATGGCAGTGTCCCTGTAGAGCTCAAGTCTAATTCTACTTGAAAAAGGCTAAGTTTGGGCAATTTTGGGCATTCCAAAGTCTATATAAACATCCTATAGGAGGATCAAAGGGGGACGGAAGGTAGAAACCAGAAAATACTCGAAAAATAGCCATCAGAGTTAGCTTAGAAGCAGGATCTCCTTTAAGACTGAAGATCTCCATTCAATTTCCTTAGAAGTTCTTTGGGTTTCTTTATGTTTTGTTGTTTTCCCAATTTTGAGATGTTTTCATCTATTGTTATGAACTAAATTCCCTAAATACCTAGGGAAGTTGAAACCTAAGACGGATCTTATTACTATTTGAATTATATGATAAATACTTGTCTTATTCTTAATTATGAGTTTTAATCCTCGCTTTAATATTCCAGGATATTAATTTAGGTTTCGATGTGCTTATTCAGTGGAGCAAAAATCCCTGTTTAAGAGTAGATCCTCCATAATTAAGCGGAGTTGCATGCAATCCTAGAGATAGGACGACATAAATCTGCCGGATTAGAGTCAAATCTAATAAAGGAATCCATAGATCGAGTTAATGCGACAATAGGGGTTTTAATTAGAAAAAAGATTTCGATTAATCAACCTAGATTCAGTTGTTTTTAGTCTCGAGAGAGATATTAATATAAACTAGGGATTTCTACAGATTAAGTCAAGTGAATAAATCGTCTAATTCAAAAGTAGTAAGGGAAGTCTAGGTGGATTTTTCCTTGGGTATTGTCTTCTCCATCGATTTTCCAAAAGTATTTTCCAAATTTATTCTCTGTCGCGTTCTCAGTCAATTAGATAGTTAATTTTAGTTTAGAAACATCCCTTAATTTTTTAGGCTAGATAATAAAAAGATAGTAATTTATAGTACTTTTAGTCCTTGTGAATACGATATTTCCTGTCTCACCATAACTATACTACTGTTCGATAGGTACGCTTTCCTTAGTTGAATTTTTAGTTAGTTTAGCGACCATCAAGTTTTTGGCGCCGTTGCCGGGGACTAAGATATTAGGAACACTTAATTTTTATTACTTTAGCCATTTTTATTTTTATTACAATTTAATTTTGTTTTTATTTTAATTATTAACTTTTCTTTTATCTACTTCTGGTAGGTTTTTATAGTTTATGACTAGAAGAAACCCGTCAAGACCTCTACTTTTAACATCGAAGTTGAAAGCACAGCTTATAGAAATCGTAGAGAAATAATGCAAAGTTTATGGTATGTAGAGCAAGAGCATAAGGATGACACCACTAATGAGGAGATGGCTGACAATCAAAATAATCCGCTGCCTCTTGTGGTTGCCATAAATCCAATGAATCGGAATCCTACTCCTCGTACTATGTACGACTATGCCAAGCCTAATTTAACGGAGGCTGAATCGAGTATTGTTAGACCTACAATTGCTGCAAATAGTTTTGAACTGAAACTTAACACTATACAAATGATTCAACAATTTGTTCAGTTTGATGGTTTACAGGATGAAGACCCAAATACTCATTTGGCCAACTTCTTAGAGTTCTACAATACTTTCAAAATAAATGGCGTTTCTGATGATGCCATTCGCCTTCGGTTATATCCCTTTTCATTACGGAATAAGGTTAAACAATGCTTGAACTCATTATCACGAGGATCAATCACTACTTGGGAACAAATGACCAAAATGTTTTTTGCTTAAATACTTTCCACCGACCAAAATGGAAAAGTTGAGGAATGATGTCTCTTCTTTTGTGTAGATGGACTTAGAAACACTTTATGATGCATGAGAGAGATACAAGGATCTATTGAGAAGGTGCCCTCACCATAGGTTACCTATTTGGCTACAGGTTCAAACTTTCCACAACGGTTTGAATCTCTCAACTAGACAAATGATCGACGCAGCTGCTGGTGAAATTATCAATAATAAGACACCTGAAGAGGCTTATAAGTTCATAGAAGAGATGTCACTGAATAATTATCAGTGGCAAGTCATGAGGACAAAGCTGACAAAAGCAGCTAATATTTTTAACGTCGATTTGGTTGCTATGCTTTCAAATTAGGTAGAACTTTTGAATAGAAAAATTGATGGTTTACTTGGTTCTACGCAGGTGCATCCAGTAATGTAGTGCGACGCAAGTGGAGGCGGAACGAGCAATTCAGAGTATCCACCTTATAGCCCTAACATGGAGAACAAGCAAATGAATTATATGGGTAATAATCTTCGACCTCAAAATAATCCTTATAGTAACACTTACAATACAGGTTGGAGGAACCACCCAAATTTCTCATGGGGAGGCCAAGGGAATCAAAGACCACCACCCCCTCCAGGCTTCCAACAACAACCTTATCAGCAAGAGAAAAAGTCAAACCTTGAGGAGATGATGACAAAGTTTATTTTAGTAGCAGAAACTCGTTTTCAAAACACTAAAACTGCACTTAAAAACCAGCAAGCATAAATTTAAGGACTCAAAAATCAAATAGGACAGCTGACAAAGATGATTTCGGAGAGACCACAAAGAAGTCTACCTAGTAACACCGAACCCAACCCAAAAGAGCATGTAAAAGCAGTTACACTAAGGAGTGGGAAAGTGTTAGCTAAATCTGAAAAGAAGCTGCCACAGGAAGCGGACAGAAAAGAGGATGAGGAAGTGAAACCCGAAAATAATGAAAAATCGGTGCTGAGAGAATATAAACCACCAATCCCATATCCAGCAAAGTTGAAGAAAGACTGCTTGGATGTACAATTCGGTAAATTTTTTGAACTGTTTAAACAATTACATATTAACTTACCTTTTGTTGAAGTTATCTTGCAGATGCCTACATACGTAAAATTTTTGAAGGAGCTTCTAATAAATAAAAGGAAGTTTGAAGAATTGTCTACAGTGGAACTCAACGAGGAGTGCTCGGTCATACTCCAAAATAAACTGCCAACCAAACTGAAAGGTCCAGGAAGTTTTACTAGTCCCTACTTAATTGGTAGTTTAAATGTTAAGAAGACACTAGCTGATTTAGGCTCTAGCATTAATTTGATGCTCTACAAAATGTTCAAGCAACTTGGCCTTGGGGAACCAAAACCTACTAGGATGAGTATTCAACTAGCTGATAGATCTGTTAAATATCCTAGGGGTATTATCGAGGATGTACTCGTAAAAGTAGATAAGTTCATATTCCCTGTTGATTTTGTTGTGCTTGACATGGATGAGGATGTTGAGGTGCCTTTAATTTTAGGTCACCCATTTTTAGCCACTGCTAGGGCTATTACTGATGTGGGTGATGGTAAACTTGTGCTTAGGGTAGGTGATGAAGAAATTTTTTTTAAAATTTATGATCCCATGAAATTTTCTAGGGAACAAGATGACTCCTGTTATTTTATTGACTCTATTGATCATGCTACTCAAGATTCTTTACAGGAAATCGTACATAAGGACATGTTGGAAATGTGTCTTGCCTAAGAAGAGGAGGTAAATGATGAGGATTCTGCGATAGGTAAGGTAAAAGCTGAACTAAATTCTAATGAGCCTTTATTGAAACAGAAGAGCTATGAGGGTATTGAGGTAAACAATGAATTAAAATTAAAACCCTCTGTCGAAGAACATCCTATATTGGAATTAAAACAACTACCAAATCACTTAGAATATGCGTTTCTTGGAAATAATTCCATATTACCAGTGATTATTGCTTCAGATTTACAGCCAACCGAAAAGGACGAGTTACTTCAAGTGTTGAAAGAGTACAAAGGAGCCATAGCTTGGAAGATTTCTGACATAAGAGGGATCAACCCTTCTTTTTGCACACATAAATTTTTAATGGAAGATGAATATAAACCTTGTGTGCAAGCTCAAAGGTGACTGAATCCTAACATGAAAGAAATTGTAAAAGCTGAGGTAATTAAACTTTTAGATGCTGGAATTATTTATCATATTTTTGACAGTTCTTGGGTAAGCCCTGTGCAGGTTGTTCCTAAGAAAGGAGGCATGACTGTTGTGGCTAATGAGAAGAACAAACTGATCCCAACATGAACAGTCACGGGATGAAGAGTTTGCATTGACTATAGGAAATTGAATGATTCAACACGAAAAAATCACTTTTCTTTACCGTTCATCGATCAAATGTTGGAAAGATTATCAGGGCATATGTATTATTGCTTCCTAGATGGACCCTTTGGTTATTTCCAAATTCCGATAGCCCCTGAGGACCAAGAGAAAATGACACTTACATGTCCATACAGTACGTTTCCTTATCGATGAATGCCTTTTGGATTATGTAATACTCCTGCTACTTTTCAGCGATGCATGTTGGCCATTTTTTATGAACTCGTGGAAGACATTATGGAGGTATTTATGGATGACTTCTCAGTATTCAGTAACTCTTTCCATCTTTGCCTTAAAAATTTAAAACGAGTTCTAATGAGATGTGAAGAAATGAACCTTGTATTGAATTAGGAAAAATGTCACTTCATGGTTCGTGAAGGGATTGTGTTAGGCCACAAAATTTCTAGCAAGGGAATCGAGGTTGACAAAGCGAAAGTTGAAACTATTGAGAAATTACCTCCCCCTAGTTTAGTTAAGACTATTCGAAGCTTTTTAGGTCATGTTGGATTTTATAGAAGATTTATTAAAGATTTTTCTAAAATAGCTAAGCCTTTAACGAATTTACTAGAAAATGCCTTTCAATTTCAGTCAGAAATGTTTAGAAGCATTTAATACTCTTAAAGATAAATTAATTAATGCTCCAATTGTAGTTAGACCTGATTGGAATTTACCCTTTGAACTAATGTGTGATGCGAGTGATTTTGCAATAGGTGCGGTTCTTGGACAGCGGAAAGACAAGTATTTTCGACCAATCTATTATGCTAGCAAAACATTGATAGCCGCACAAGAAAATTATACGACGACTGAGAAAGAATTATTGGCTATAGTTTTTGCATTCGATAAATTTAGATCATATTTAATATTATCTAAAGTTTTTGTTTACACTGACTATTCAGCTATTCGATACCTCCTAACTAAAACAGATGCAAAACCTAGACTAATAAGATGGATTTTATTGTTGCAAGAATTCGATTTAGAAATTCAAGACAAGAAGGGAGCAGAAAATCTTACAACAGATCATCTATCTAGATTAGAAAACCCACATCTCAAGGAGCTTAATGAACATTAGATAAATGACTCGTTCCCTAAAGAAAAACTTCTAGCTATATTTGACTCCGAGGAACCTTAGTTCGCAGACATTGCGAATTATTTAGCTGCTAACGTTACACCAAAAGGGCTGACACATCAGCAAAAAAAACACTTCTTTACTGATGTGAAAAACTACTTTTGGGAAGATCCCTTTATTTTTAGTTTATGTGCAGATCAAGTCATTAGAAGATGCGTTACGAAGTCAAAAGCAATTAGAATATTGGAAAATTTCCACTCAGGACCGACTGAAGGACATTACAATGGGACTAGAACTGCACATAAAACACTCGAATTAGGTTTTTATTGGCCCATACTATTCAAAGACGCCAACAGGTATGTTACTTATTGTGATAAATGCCAACGAACAGGTAATATCTCTAAACGTGACGAAATGCCTTGCTTTCATGTGAAATATTTGATGTATGGGGTATTGATTTCATGGGTCCATTCCCTAGCTCATTTGGGAATAAATACATCTTATTAGCCGCTGATTATATGTCTAAATGGGTGGAAGCCCAAGCCTTACCTACTAATAATGCTAGAGTAGTGGTGAGGTTTCTTAAGAAACTCTTCTCTCGATTTGGAACACCTAGAGCAATTATCAGTGATAGGGGCACTCATTTCTGTAATACTCAACTCGATAAAACCCTTAAGAAATATAGAGTCAAAGTCGCAAGCCGAGAGCTTAAACGTATCCTAGAAAAGACTGTAGAGTCAAATAGGAAGGATTGGGCAAAGAAAATAGATGATGCTTTATGGGTCTATAGAACTGCTTTTAAGACCCCCATAGGAACATTGCCTTATAAACTTGTTTATGGGAAGAGTTGTCATTTACCATTTGAACTGGAACATAAAGCATTCTGGGCTATAAAATTTCTGAACTTTGATCCCAAACTCGCAGGTGAAAAGAGATTGATGCAGTTGAATGAGTTAGATGAATGGCGAGCTAATGCATATGAGAACTCGCGATTATACAAAGAAGCAACAAACCGCCGCATGATGCTCGTTTAAAGCAATACAAGCAATTTGAAGTTAGAGACCTTGTCTTGCTATATAACTCAAGGCTCAAATTATTTCCTGGAAAGCTTAAATCACGATGGTCAGGTCCTTTCGTAGTCCAAACCATTTTTCCATACGGTACAGTCGAGGTAAGTCATCCAACCCAAGGCACTTTCAAGGTAAATGGACATCGTCTTAAACTTTATAATGGTAAGGGTTTTAAAGATAATAGAGAGAAGCTATGGCTCCGCGAACCTGCCTAAATATATCCACAAGGTAAAGTCAATCTTAGACTCTAAATAAGCACTCCTCGGGAGGCAACCGGAGCACTAACACCACCAATTAACTTTAATTTGTTTTTCTAATTTTTTTTAAATGCAGGTAGTTTTGGCACACACGGCATGACACACGGGCATGCCTTAAGCCGTGTGCTCACCATGGGTAAGAGAC
The DNA here is from genome assembly GCF_025698485.1 of Gossypium arboreum. Taxonomy (NCBI): domain Eukaryota; kingdom Viridiplantae; phylum Streptophyta; class Magnoliopsida; order Malvales; family Malvaceae; genus Gossypium; species Gossypium arboreum. The sequence continues at coordinate 59,210,621 of NC_069078.1, read as the reverse complement.
ATGGGCGTGGCCATGGCCGTGCTAAAATAGGACAAACTTTTTCCCCAAGACAGGATGACATAGGGGCTGCGATAAATAGTCATGGCCGTGCGATATGGCCCTGTGCACCACACGGCTAAGGGACACGGGTTTGTCCCAGACCATGGTAAAACTGCACTTTAATTCCCCAAAAAATTATTAGAGGCATGACATACGTTAAATCACACGGCCATGCGAGGCAGCCGTGGAGGTCACACAGTCATGAACACGGCCGTGCTTGAGGCCATGTGGGAACTTGCACAAACAACTGAAACTTTCAACAAGTCAGAATACAATACGGCCTGATGCCACGGTTGTGCCTGAAAGCCGTGTACAGTCTTGATTACTAGACACGGGCGTATTGGACCTACCACAAGCGTAGGAGAAGTGAATTAATCACCACATGGCCGTGCGATGCGGTTGTGTGGGCCATATAGCCTAGACACACGGGCGTGTCCACAGGCCATCTGCGATACTGACTTAAATCATCAGACCATAAGCACAAGTCATGAACACGGGCATGGGAGAAGTGAACGAACGTCCACTCGGCCGTGTGACTGGGTCATGCGCACCACACCTGGGGACGTGGGCATGTCTAAAGGACCGTGTGTGACACGGACTTAAAATTTCATGAAAAACACGGGCTAGGACCACACCACACGGGAGTAGGCCACGGCCGTGTGGCCCAAAACAGGGCTTACCTGATTGTGACCCTCTTTTATTCCCCACCCCTAACCCTAATTTCTCCCCATTCGTATACAAACTCACTATTCACCCTTCACTATTCCCCCATCTTCCTCAACTAGCCCCATTCTCCTTCTCCATTTTTCTTTCCCCTTTCTTTTTCTTTTCTCTTTTTTCATCCTCCCTCTTTGTTCCTTTCCTCTAATATAACACCCTAAACCATTACTGATGATATCATAGTTTCAAAAGGTTCAATCAATTGGTGCTACTCAGGAATACACAAACAATCCTATGGGGACAGTTAATTCATGACTGCCATGTCCTGCTCGACCATGACCACAGCCACCACGATAACCTCTTCGTTGGGCACTGTGATTGTGGAGCCCAACCTCTACCACCACCTTCACCTCTGTCTACACGTCACATACACATCACTTCCAATGTCTCTAAACCCGCTTCCTCTCTTTCAAGGACTACATCCAAATTCAGGGCAGTTTCATTTCTCCCCCTTTTCTATGATATTATGCTTATGTTGTCATTATTTATCTTTGTACATTGAGGACAACGTACATCTTAAGTGTGGGGAGGTTAGTCATATCATTATCAGGAAACCCCTGAATTTTGTCTAATCCCCAAGTAGTTTTTTTCATATTACTATTAGAATAAATTTTGATTAATTCATAATTTTTATTGATATGTTTTGGATCAAAACATAAGTCATTGTGTATTAATCATCTAACTTTAAGGTAGTAGAGAACCAAGCATGATAAGTTGACTTTTGAGTATTAAAATTGCTAGATTGTTTCCTTGAATTGAGGTATTATCTTGAAGTTCTAAGTTTACAGGATTGACATCAATTACCCATAATTTTTGCTAGATTTTGAGCCTTTTAGAGCATATATCTTCCTTGCTCACTTATTTTATTGGTTATGAGTGTGTCAACATTTATTCGCTATTCTAGAACTTTCATGGATTATACATGTCGAGACCACACCTTTGATTTGATATACTAAAATGATAAAGGCACTTAGGTTTTAACCTATTTACCCCATAAAAAGCCTACCCACATAATTAACCCCTAGTGAAGCCCTTGAGCCTTAACCATTGTGTCTTGATTTTTCCCTTAATGATTAACCCACGACTGAATCCCTTTTGATTCGTTAAGAATTTCTCTTTTTATTGAAACATTTTTATCGAGATTTGATTTGATCAGTTACCTAACTATTTTCGTCCATATCAGTTGCTGAATTATTATGTACTCTCCATTACTGTTCTTATTATTATGAAAAACTATATTTTGATATTAATTCAATTACATTTTGTTTTAAAGAGTTTGGATAAGTTAAAGTTATTATATTGAGGGAAAGCTCACTCATTTTAGAAAGTTTTATTTCTGGCACCTATTTATAATTCAATAATTAGCTTTATTCTTCTAGGTTGGGTAATTTTCTAAATTAATCTCGACTCTAACCCTCTTTTTAAGCTTTTATCCATACCTTTAACCCAAGCCCCATTACAACCCTGTTAAAGACCTTTTGATTCGTGTATCATCTCATTTATAGTGGTGCAGATTTGATTTTCATGCAAGCCTATGGTAATAACTTTTCATGTTTGACTATTGAGTGCTTAATCAGTGAACCTTAAATACTTCAAGTGATTTGAGTGAATCTTTAGTGAGGATGTCAACTCTTTTCAATTTTGAATTAAAGGTAAGAGATATACCTACGATCTTATGATTAAAATGCTCAACTTGGATTGTTTGAAACTCTGATGTACTTTTAGTTGAATGTTCAATGTGTGATTATCTGTGGATTACTTTGAAACATTATTGATGAGAATTATAAGTTAAGAAGAATTGATTTTAGTTGTGAGTTGAGAATTTTGTTTGAGGACAAGTAAACGCTTAAGTGTGGGGATATTTGATAAACCATAATATATATACATTTTTACCCCATGCTTGGCATATTTTTGGAAGGATTATCATAAGGTTTAATGAGTTTGATGCTCCTAATCATTTAATTTCATGTTTTATACTCAGAAGAGCTTAGGATAGCAAAAAGAGCAAGAAACAGGCCAAAAATAGAAAATTGGGCCTAATTCAGTGTTTCACACGGCCTAGTCACTTCAACAAAGGTAATCCACATACCCGTGTGTGACACACGGGCAGGCCACATGATACGTGATATTCACGATAGGTTTTAAAAATTTATAATTAATCATTCTTGAAACTAACTATTATCATTATGAAGGCAAGTGTACCTATTGAATAGTAGTATAGCTTTAACAAGACGGGATTGTCGAACCCAAAGGAACCACGAGTACTAGTAATTACTTCCTTTTTATTATCTAGCCTAAAAATTAAGAAATTTTGTTATCTAAACTAATTACTAAACTAAGAATGCAAAGAAAGAAAATTTGGGAAAATAATTTTTAGAAAATTCGATTGATTAAGAAAATACCTAAGGAAAAATCCACCTAGACTTCACTTGTTATTTGACTCAATCGCATTTATTTATTCATTTGACTTGATCCACGAAATCCCTAAGTTATATTATTATCTCTTTCGAAACTAATAACGTCTAACCCTAGGTTGAATAATTGAAATCTCTTTCTAATTAACACCCTAGAATTGCATTAACTCGATCTATGGAATCCCTTATTAGGTTTCATCCTAATCCGGCAAAATCTAGTCACCCTATCTCTAGGTGCGCAATCAACTCCGCTTAACTATGACAATTTTACTCTTAGACAAGGTCTATTCTTCCTCTGAATAAGAGCATTAACTTGAATCAATATCCTGGAATATTAAAACAAGAATTAAGAACACATAATTAAGAACAAGTCAAATATTTATTTTACAATTCAGATATTAATAACAAGATCTGTCTTAGGTTTCATTCCCCTTAGGTATTTAGGGGGGTTTAGTTCATGATTATAAAAGAAAACATCTCAAAAGCATAAAGATAACAAAACATAAGAAAACCCAAAACTCCTGAAGGAACTTGAAGGGAGATCTTCAGTCTTGATGATGAATCCGGCTTCTGAGATGGATCAATCGACTTTCCTTGAATAATTCCTTGCTTCCTACTTTGCGTCTACCCTCCTAAGTGCCTCCTTAGGTGTTTAAATAGGCTTTAGAATGCCTAAAAGCCCTCAAAATTGACCTTTTCTAAATAGGACTATACTTGGCCTCGGTAGGGACACGCCCGTGTGTGATTACTTCAGCCCGTGGTCAAGGCTGTTGAATAGGCACGGACGTGTAGTCTCCCGGTGTAAGTCGTGCTTCGATCTTGCCAAAGGGATATGGCCGTGTGATACACCCATGTGAAAAGTCTAGGCTGTGTTGATTTCCCACGTGGGTCCATTTTCTCCGTTTTCGTCCCGTTTCTCGCTCTTTTTACTCTCCTATGCTCACCTAAGTATAAAACATGAAATTAAAGGATTAGGAGCATCGAATTCACCAAATCTAAGGAGAAACCATCCATAAATGTGCTAAGCATGGGATAAAAATATGTATAAATTACGGTTTATCAAATACCCCCACACTTAAGCATTTGCTTGTCTTCAAGCAAAATCCTCAACTCACAATCAAAATAAATTATTCTCAATTTATAATCCCTATCAATAATATCTCAAAATAATGCATAAGTATTCCTATATTGAAAATTCAACTAAAAGTACATCAAAGTTTCAAACATTTCAAGTTGAGCATTTTATCACGAAAACATAGGTGTCTTCCATCATTGAAGTGATTACCTTTGATCAAAATATCACAGAGTTTAACGTCTTCACTAAAGATTCACTCAGATCACTCGAGGTGTTTAAAGACATCATTAAAACACTCATTAGTCAATATGAAAAGTCATTACCATAGGCTTGCTTGAAAATCAAATCTCCACCACTATATATTGAGCTGATACATCAATCAAAAAGGTCTTTTAGAGGGTTGTAACGTGGCTTTGGTTAGGGGGTGTGGTCACAAGCTGAAAGAAAATTCTAGAATCGAGATTGAATTGAAAAATTACCTAGCTAGAAAAATGACTAGTCATCAGTTGAATACAAGTGAGCTTCTTCTCAAAATATGGAATTAACACTCGAGCTCAAAAATAACGAATTACTATTAATATGTATTGAAGTACAATTTTTTTTCTTTTTTTTTTAAGATCTAATCAAATAACATAGAACTTAATTATCACAGCGAAGAATAAAAACATAGTTAAGTAATTATTTCAACTTAAATCTCGACAAAAATAGGGGTCAAATTAGGGGATTTCAACAATAATGGGTTATGAGTTAATATTGAGGGTAAATCAATTAGTGGCTTGTTAGGCTCAAAGGGGTTCACTAAGAGTTAATTATTAAGGTATGCTTTTGTGGAGTGAGTGGGTTAAACCTAAGTGCCTTTATCATCTTGACATATCAAATCAAATAGTGTGGTCTTGACATGCATAATCAAGCAAGTTCTAGAATAACAAATCAAAATTGACGCACTCATAGTGAAAGTGAGCATGAAAGAAATAAAATATGCTCTAAAGGCTCAAGATCTCACAAAAATTATGGCTTTTTGATGTTCAAATTTTTGAATTTCAACTCAAGATAATACCTAAACTTAGGGAAACAACCTAAAAGTTTTTAATTCTTCGAAAATCAACTTATCATGCTTGATCCCTTAATGTATTAAAGTTTAAACAATCAATGCATAAATGCCTATGTTTTAATTCAAGACATATCCATAAAAATCATAAATTAATTAAAATTCATTCTAATAGTGACATGAGTGATTCACGTGAGAATAAGACAACATTCAGGGATTTCTAATGATGATATAAAAGACCCTCCACACTTAAGATGTACATTGCCCTCAATGTACAAAGATAGATATATTGAAAAAGATAGATATATAATCATAAGATAGGGAGAGAAGTGAAACTTATTGAATGATATTATTTTTATTTTCACTTTTATCTTTATTTATCTTATTTCAGTACTTTTTATTTCCATTTTCTTTAATATTATTTTAATTTTAGTTTTTATAATTTTTAATGAATATTTTATAGTTTTGGCTATTTCATTATGAGTAATTATGCTTCCTTATATTTCCTAAAAAGTTTCTGATTCTATCACAGTTATAAAGAGCTCCAAAGCTCATTATCGCATAGGAACTAAAAACTCCACTGGAAAAGGTTCTCCATGACTGCCATGTCCTACTCAACCACGACCATAGCTACTACCAGATATAATATTCTTTTGGCGCAGGACCTATGGACTAATGAACGCTACCACCACCGGAGTATCCTCCTCCACCCTCATTATTGCTTTGGCCGATTATTCTTCATAACTCTAATTATAAAAACTAAAATTAAAATAATATTAAAGAAAATGGAAATAAAAAGTACTTAAATAAGATAAATAAAGATAAAAGTGAAAATAAAAATAATAAATAAAAAGTTTTAAAATATCATCATCGCCGGATGGTTCGCGAGGTAGGGGTGGCGATGAGATGTGGAAGTGCTGACAAATCTGGTGTAGAGTCGCATCAATGTGATCAAAGCGCTGAAAACATTGCTGCTCAAATCGTGTAAGGCGCTCAGAGACGTCAGACAGTGAAGCCGCCGCATAAACTGGACGATGGATGGGTGGTGGCTAAGGCAGTGGGTCCTTATGACGTAGAGGGACATCATCAGTAATGTCCTCTGGGTCCTCCTCCTCGGTGGACTGGATGAGGCGGTACTGAGGAGGGTAGGTGCCATGTCGTTTCTTGATCATCATCATACTTAGCATGCTCGAGATGCCCTGTGGGGAAATCTGGCCAATAAGAGTGAGGGAGGATGATTGTGTTGTTGTGTTGAGGAACCCAAAGTACCGAGCCAATCGAGTCACATAGGGCCCGATAGAGATGACCCCTCTCTTATGTCGCTTTATCTGATTGCGGATGGCGAAGGCGATGAAGTAGGCAAGGTCGAGGACATGCCCGTTCGCCATGCTCCATAAGAAATAGGCGTCGTGAGTGTTGACGACGCCGATGCTCTCTCACCGTCCCATCAGAGTGTGGGCCAAGATGGCATATAGGTATCGCAGGGATAGGGCGAGGGCCGATGCCTTAGAGCGGCTAGGGTCATCGGTGGCCGAGGCAGGGACAAGGTCCTTCCAGCACTTTGAGGGAGAGTAGTGGATGTGGCAGTGAAGGGTGTCAAGTTCATTGTCGTCCATGAACTCCTCCGTCTATAGGCCTAGTTCAATCCTGAACTCGGGTACGCTCAACTAGCGCACTAGACCACCAAGGCAGAATCGAACTGTTCTGGGATCGTCGAAGTTGGTCGTGATGGTCTGAAGATGGAACGTCGAGCAGAGTTCTAATGTGAACTCGAGATACGTTGGCTCCACGATCTCAAAGAAGAGCCTCCACGGGTCAGTCTTCAAGAGGGCTCGGACCGCGTTAGCCAATTGAATTTGTTCAAGTGCGGCCCAGTCAATACAGTGGCCCACACCTAGGGGTCGGGCTCATAATATATGAAAAAGCTCATCCTAGGGTCCCAAGGGGAACTCGAGGAAAGGGTGATGGATATCAGCAGTAGGACCCGAGGATGACGCTGCTCCTTTCTTCTTCTTCGAGATGGGGACAACGGTCTTCTTACCAGGTGAGGATGACATTGTATATCTGCATTGAAAAGTCGAAGTTCAACCAATATGTCCTAAGAATAGCATGGAAAAACAAAACTAAATAGGAATATTTCATAAGACTCACGTACTAGATAAAGTAAACAAAACTAAAACAACTAAAGCAAATATATTAAGTTATTAAAATAGGACTATGAGAATAATGCTACGGGAATATCTAATGCATGAGTGCATATGGGTAAGCATAAAATCCATGGAAATAAGAAAAATGGATGTATGTAGTATGAAAAATGGCAATATTCTTTAATGACAAGCATGAATATTATTATTCTACTATGAATATTCACTTAAGATAGTCAAATGGATCAAAGAAATCATGAAATAGGTAAAATATTTAAAGAAAATAGAGAGAAAAGGGTAAACAAATGAAAAAAGGGAGAAGCTTGGGTTGTCAAAAATAGTGTTGCAGGCGGCGCACAGGTGTGGTAGATAGGGCGTGTGGAGTTGCAGCGGCTAGGGTTAGGGATTTTTAGGGAGGGAGATGATGAATAGTAAGGGGTTTATATAGATTTTAGGGCACACGGGCGTGCCTAATTTTTTCCCGTGTGTTTCGTGATTTTAAAATTTAAGCGCGTCTGACATTCACCCCACGCCCGTGTTCCTTGGGCGTGTGGGTGCACACGGTCGGGTCGCACGGCCGTGTCTTGCTTTGTTTGCTTCTCCCATGCTCGTATTAGTTTGACAGTGTCAATCATGGGGGCTGAGCACGAGCGTGTCGCACACCCGTGCTAAATTGACAGGTTCGCCCACAGTTTCAAAACACGGGCGTGTTTCACACCCGTGTTGTTTTGGCAGTTTCGACCACGGCCTTATCACACGGCCCTGGCTACTTATCTCATCCCGTGTTGGGGAAAATTTTTTTGCCTTATTTTCATACGGTCGTATCGCACGGCCGTGTCTCCTTCTGTGGTGTGAGCATGGCCTAAGGCACGCCCGTGTGTCTGGCCGTATGGATGGGAAAACCCTGTGTTTCAAGACTCAGTTAGTAGGTTAGATGTGAAAAACTAGAATTTAAAAAAATCATTATTGTTAGTGCTCTGGTTGCCTCCCAAGAAGCACTTATTTATAGTCTAAGCTTGACTTACCTCTCTAATGTGTGATCATGGTGGTGTGAGGAGTTTACACTCCTCATTCCTGTTATTAATTTTATTAAAATAAGGTTTAAGACCAGTACTGTTTACATTAAAAGTACCGAATTTGGGATGAAGTACCTTGATTGTACCATATGGGAAAATATTGAGTACCGTAAGAGGGATTACTCTGTTAGGTTCAGAAGTAGCAATGCAAGGGTTTGTAGCATCTACTAGTACTTTGTCTCTAGGCTTAAGTTGATTTGGTGCGTCATTGAGCTCGTCATGGTGTGGTTTTGGTTTATCATGTGTCCTCGGTCTATGTGTCCACCATTCATCTAGTTCCTCGATTTGTAGCATTCGTTCTTCATAGATAGGTCCTTTGTTGTTGTTTGAACACGGCTCATATGCGCTATTTGAAACTGTTTTCTGCACAGAAGGTTTCATCACATGATCAGTACCAGTAGTATGATTTATGCAATCGCCCTTGATTTTTGATGTGTTACTCGTCTTATGAGCTTAAAGGCTGATTGTTTCATCTCCCACACGAAGTGTGAGTTCACCTGTACCAACATCAATAATGGTTCTAGAGTCTCTAAAAAGGGTCGTCCTAAAATCAAAGGTGCATTACTATCCTCTTCCATGTCTAGAACAACAAAGTCTACTGGGTATATAAATTTATCGATCTTAACAAGAACATCTTCAATAAAACCCTTAGGAAATCTAATGGTTTTATCAGCCAATTGAATGCTCGTCCTAGTTTGTTTGGGTTTCCCAAGACCTAGCTGTTTAAAAATTTTATAAGGCATAACATTAATGCTTGCCCCTAATTCAGCCAATACATTATGAACATCTAAACTACCAATTAAACAAGGAATCATAAAACTCCCTGGATCTTTCAATTTTTTGGGTAGCTTATTCTATAGAATGGCTGAGCAAACTGCATTCAACTCCACATGTGACGCCTCATCCAACTTTCAATTGTTTGCTAGAAGCTCCCTTAAGAATTTGACTCCGTTTGGCATCTGCGAGAAAGCTTCGATAAACGGTAAGTTAATATGTAATTTCTTTAATAGTTTAAGGAATTTACTGAATTTTTCATCTGTATGGTCTTCCTTGTCGCATTAGGGTATGGCACCCGTGGTTTGTACTCTTTACTTACCATTTTTTGCTCATTGTAGACTACCTCACCTTTATCTTGACTTACCACAATGCCTTGCCTAAGTTCTAATGTAGGCTTATCTAACCCTTCCTTGTCATGAGTGGTAATCGCATTGAGTTGTTCCCTTGGGTTAGATTTCGTGTTACTCGACAAACTACCTTGTGGTTGTCCAGAAATTAGTTTGGAGAGTTGGCCTATCTGAGTTTCGACCTATTGGATTGACGCTTGTTGATTCTTAAGGGCTGTCTCGGTATTCTGGAAACGAGTTTCTGACACCGAGATTAATTTTGTTAACATCTCCTCAAGGTTCAGCTTCTTTTCCTGCTAGTAAGGTGGTTGTTGAAAACCCGGAGGATGTTGTGGCCTTTGATTTCCTTGACCACCCCACTAGAAATTGGGATGGTTCCTCCAACCTGCATTATAAGTGTTACTATACGGGTTATTTTGGGGTCTAGAGTTATTGTTACCCATATATTGGACTTGTTCCTCCTTGATGCTAGGGTTGAAGGGTTGATATTCTATGCATGCTCCTCCTCCATTCGAATCACACCTCATCACTGGATGTACCTGGGTAGAACCACACAAACCGTCAATCTTTTTATTTAAGAGATCTACTTGGTTAGATAGCATAGTAAACGCATCGAGGTTGAAAACACCGGCTGCTTTCGTCGGCTTTGTCCTCATAACTTGCCACTGATTGCTATTTAGTGACATTTCCTCAATAAATTTGTAAGTCGCCTCAGGTGTTTTGTTATTCAAAGTTCCACCGGCAGCTGCGTCGATGAGTTGCCTCATTGAGGGGTTCACACTGTTGTAAAATGTCTGAACCTGTAGCCAAAGTGGTAACCCATGGTGAGGGCATCTTCTCAAAAGATCCTTGTATCTCTCCCATGCATCATAGAGTGTTTCTAGATCCATATGCACAAAGGAAGAAATGTCATTCCTCAACTTAGCCGTTTTAGAGGGCGGAAAATATTTAAGTAAAAACTTTTCGATCATTTGTTCCCAAGTAGTGATTGACCCTCTTGGTAATGAGTGCAACCACTGTTTAGCTTTGTTCCTCAATGAAAAGGGAAACAACCGAAGGCGAATGGCATCATCAGAAACTCCATTGATCTTAAAAGTATCGTAAAACTCTAGAAAATTTGTCAAGTGATTGTTTGGATCCTCATCTTGCAAACCATCAAACTGAACAAACCGTTGTATCATTTGAATTGTGTTAGGTTTCAGTTCAAAATTATTTGCAACAATAGCAGGTCTAACTATACTTGACTCAGTTCCTGTTAAATTAGGTTTAGCATAATTATACATAGTGCGTTGAGTAGGATTCTGATTTACTGGATCAGCAGCAATCGCATGAGGCAGCGGATTTTATTGGTTTTCAGTCATCTCCTCGGTTGTGGTTGAAGTATCGTCCTCTTGCTCTTCCTCTGTGTATCTTAGGCTTCGCCTTATTTCTCTTCAGTTTTTGCAAACTGTGTGGTCGATCTCACCGTCAAAAAGTAGTGGTCCTAACGGGTTTCTTCTGGTCATAAACTAGAAAAAAAAACCTGTCAGAAGAAAATAAATGAAAAATTAGAAAAGAAAAGAAAATTTTAAATTGCAATAAAAGTAAAATGACTAAAGTAATAAAAATCAAGTGTTCCTAATATCCTAGTTCCCCGGCAACGGCGCCTAGAACTTGATACGTGATATTTGCGATAGGTTTTAAAAATTTATAATTAATCGTTCTTGAAACTAACTATTATCACAATGAAGGAAAGTGTACCTATCGAACAGTAGTATAGCTTTAGCAAGACCAGATTGTCGAACCCAAAAGAACCACAAGTACTAGTAATTACTTCCTTTTTATTATCTAGCCTAAAAATTAAGAGATTTTGTTATCTAAACTAATTACTAAACTAAGAAAGCACAGAAAGAAAATTTGGGAAAATACTTTTTAGAAAATTCGATTGATTAAGACAATACCTAAGGAAAAATCCACCTAGACTTCACTTGTTATTTTACTCTGAATCAGAAGATTTATTCATTTGACTTGATCCGGAGAAATCCCAAAGTTATATTATTATCTCTCTCGAGACTAATAATGTCTAACCCTAGGTTGAATAATTGAAATCTCTTTCTAATTAACACCCTAGAATTGTATTAACTCGATTTATGGATTCCCTTATTAGGTTTCACCCTAATCCGGCAAAATCTTGTCACCCTATCTCTAGGCGTGCAATCAACTCCGCTTAACTATGACAATTTTACTATTAAACAGGGTCTATTCCTCCTCTGAATAAGAGCATTAACTTGAATCAATATCCTGGAATATTAAAACAAGAATTAATAACACATAATTAAGAACAAGTCAAATATTTATCATACAATTCAGATAATAATAACAAGATCTGTTTTAGGTTTCATTCCCCTTAGGTATTTAGGGGGTTTAGTTCATGATTATAAAAGAAAACATCTCAAAAGCATAAAGATAAAAAAACATAAGAAAACCCAAAACTCCTGAAGGAACTTGAAGGGAGATCTTCAGTCTTGATGATGAATTCGGCTTTTGAGATGGATCAATCGGCTTTCCTTGAGTAATTCTTTGCTTCCTACTTTGCGCCTACCCTCCTAAGTGCCTCTTTAGGTGTTTAAATAGGCTTTAGAATGCCTAAGAGCCCTCAAAATTGGCCTTTTCTGAATAGGACTATACTTGGGCTCGGCAGGGACACGTCCGTGTGCGATTACTCCAGCCCATGTTCAAGGCTGTTGAATAGGCACGGGCGTGTAGTCTACCTGTGTAAGTAGTGCTTCGATCCTGCCAAAGGGACACAACCGTGTGACACGCTCGTGTGAGAAAGTCCAGGTCGTGTTGATTTCCCATGTGGATTCATTTTCTCTGTTTTCGACTCGTTTCTCGCACTTTTTACTCTCCTATGCTCACCTAAGTATAAAACATGAAATTAAAGGATTAGGAGTATCGAATTCACCAAATCTAAGGAGAAATCATCCATAAATGTGCTAATCATGGGATAAAAATATGTATAAATTACGGTTTATCACCACATGCCCGTGTGTCATGGCCGTGTTGACATTAAACCAAGTCAGAATTGCACACAGCCTAAGCACCTTCACACAGACGTGTCACATGACGTGTCCCTGTCAAGCTCAAGTCTAATTCTACTTAGAAAAGGCTAAGTTTAGGTTATTTTGGGCATTCCAAAGTCTATATAAACATCCTAAAGGAGGATCAAAGGGGGACGGAGGGTAGAAAGTAGAAAATATTTGAAGAATAGCCATCGGAGTTAGCTCAGAAGTAGGATATCCTTTAAGACTGAAGATCTCCATTCAAATTCCTTAGAAGTTCTTTGGGTTTCTTTTTGTTTTTTTGTTTTCCCAATTTTGAGATGTTTTCATCTATTGTTATGAACTAAATTCCCTAAATACCTAGGGAAGTTAAAACCTAAGACGGATCTTATTACTATTTGAATTATATGATAAATACTTGTCTTATTCTTAATTATGAGTTTTAATCCTGGTTTTAATATTCCAGTATATTAATTCAGGTTTTGATGTGCTTATTTAGTGGAGCAAAAGTCCCTGTTTAAGAGTAGATCCTCCATAATTAAGCGGAGTTGCATGCAATCTTAGAGATAGGACAACATAAATCTGCCGGATTAGAGTCAAATCTAATAAAGAAATCCATAGATCGAGTTAATGCGACAATAGGGGTTTTAATTAAAAAGAGATTTCGATTAATCAACCAAGGGTCATTTTTTTTAGTCTCGAGAGAGATATTAACATAAACTAGGGATTCCTACGGCTTAAGTCAAGTGAATAAATCATCTAATTCAGAAGTAATAAGTGAAGTCTAGGTGGATTCTTCCTTGGGTATTGTCTTCTTCATCAGTTTTCCAAAAGTATTTTCCAACTTTATTCTCTGTGGCGTTCTTAGTCAATTAGATAGTTCATTTTAGTTTAAAAACATCCCTTAAATTTTTAGGCTAGATAATAAAAAGATAGTATACTAGTACTTTTAGTCCTTGTGGATACGATATTTCCGGTTTCACCATAACTATACTACTGTTCGATAGGTGCGCTTACCTTAGTCAAATTTTTAGTTAGTTTAACAACCATCAATATTCTTATTTTCATATATTAGAATCATGCTGAAGCCTGCTCCTCTCATTATACAGTTCCATATTTTCATAAGCCATGAAACAAAATTCTTCTAATTCTTGCAATTGAAATAATCTTTCTTTCTTGGCTAACTTTAGGTCTAAGTTTAATTCTTTAATTGCCCAATATGTTTTTTTCTATAATTCAATCAACAAGTGACAAATTTTTTCGTAAACTAATTTATAGGGAGACATGCCTAACAAAGTTTTGTATGCAATTCTATAGGCCCACAGTGCATCGTCTAGTCTTACTGCCTAATCTTTCCTACTTGGATTTACCATTTTTTCCAAAATTCGCTTAATCTCTCGTTTAGACACCTCTCCTTGGCCAGTAGCTTATGGGTGATAAGATGTTGTCATTTGGTGTCACACATTATATTTGGCTAAAGCAACTTCAAACTGTTTGCTGCAAAAATGAGATCCTTAATCACTTACCAATGCACGTTATGTTCCAAATTTGGTGAAGATGTTTTTTCTCAAAGGTCTAACTACTGCTTTTGTGTCATTTGTAGTTAATGCAACTACTCCAACCTAGTTAGACACATAATCAACAATTAGCAAGATGTATTTGTTCCTAAAAGAGATTTGAAAGGGTCTTATGAAGTCAATTCCCTAGACATCAAATACTCCTACTTCAAGTATCCCTGATTGTGGCATTAAATCTCTTTTTGATATACTTTCACTTCTTTGACATCTATCACATCCTTGTACGAATTCATGACCATCTCTGTTCATAGTCGGCCAATAAAATCCTAATTGAAGTATTTTTTTTCATATATTCTTTTTCCATCGAAGTGCCCCCCACATGGCAATGTATGGCGTCCTTGCAGAATATCTTGTATCTCTTATTTCGCTACACATATTCCGACTAACTAATTTGCGTATTGTTGGAATATGTATAGATCTTCCTAAATGTCATTTTTTTGATTCATGCATGATCCTTTTCTTTTGTTGCCATGATACTTTTGCTGGAAACACACCTTTAGTGATGTAGTTCACATAATCTGCATACCATGGTATATTGTTATTCCTGAACCCAGCTTGACCGATTCTACCCTGAATAATTGCTCATGAATGAAGGTCTTAGTGATTTCTGTAGAGTTTTTCTCCTCTAAATCATTTTCTATTTTGGATAAATGGTCTGTGATTTGATTCATTGTTCCTTTTCTATCCATGACCCACAGATTGAATTCTTGAAGCAGTAGCACTAATCTCATTAGTCTTGCTTTTATTTCTTTCTTTTTTATAACATATTTTAATGCTGAGTGATCAATGTATACATAAACTCTATTTGCCACTAAATAAGCGAAAAAATTTTCACGATAAAACACAATAGCGAGCATATCTTCTTCAATGGTAGTATAATTGCACTGTGATGAGTTGAGTGTTTTGCTTGCATAATGAATAGGGCCAAATATGTTATTCATCTTTTGTCCCAATATTGCTCCTAAAGCATAATCACTAGCATCGTATATTATAATAAAAGGGTTCTGACCAATTAGGAGTAATGATTATAGGTGCAAAGATAATTTTTTTCCTTTATTACTTTAAAAGTTTTGATACAGTCCTGGTTGAATATAAAAGGTATCTCTTCCTAAAGAAGTTGATTCAATGATTTAGAGATATGAGTGGAGTCTTTTATGAATGCTTATCGAATTCAGCATGTCCTAATAAATTTCTTACTCCTCGGATTGTTGTAGGGCTGGGAAGATTTTTTATAACTTTGATCTTTACCTTGTCCATTTCCAAACTTTTCTCGATATTTGGTGTCCTCACACTAATTCTTCTTTCACCATGGAGTGACATTTTTCCCAGTTAAGTACCAAATTAGTTTCTTCACATCTTTGTAAAATTTTCTCAAGGTTATCTAAACATTCTCGAAAAGAATATCCATAAACTAAGAAATAGTCCATGAATTCATTTAAGCCCTCTTTCAACATATCAGCAAAATTAACAATCATACATCTCATAAAGGTCGTGAGGGCATTACATAATCCAAATGACATTCATTTAAAAGTATATGTGCCAAAAAGACATGTAAATGTAGTTTTTTCTTGATCATTGGGATGTATAAGAATTTGATGATATTCAGAATACCCATAAAGGAAACATTAATAGTCTTTTCTAGTCAATCTATTTAGCATTTGACCAATGAAAGTATGCAGAAAATTATCTTTTTCTATTGCATCATTTAATTTCCAGTAGTCAATACACATTCACCAACCAGTGGCCGCTCTTATTGAAATTAACTCATTCTTATCATTCTCAACCACCATTAATCCCGGTTTCTTTGGAATGCATTGTGTAGGATGTACCCATTCACTATAAAAAATTGTGTACACAATACCTACGTCCAACCATTTGATCAATTATTTTCTTACTATTTCTTTCATTACTGGATTTAACCGATGCTATGCATCTACTAATGACTCTTTCCCTTCTTCCAATTTGATCTTGTATTGACACAGTGCATGATTGATTCCCTTAATATCAGTAATAGTCCATCCAATGACTTTTTTGTGTGTTTTTAAAACACTTAATAATGCCTCCTACTGTTAAGAACTTAACCCAAATTGTTTTTCTCTCCTAAATATCCATACTTTAAATGCTCTGGTAATGGTTTTAATTCTAACTCAGGAGGTTTAACAATGGATGGTACCATTTTTGTTGCGTTCAAAATTAGTTGTTTTGGTTGTTCCTTAATTTGCCGCCACCAATCAAGTTGAAGAGCTATCTGATTGTTTTCATGTTTTACATCATACAAATTTTCTTCTGATGATCTATATTATTGTCTTCAGCCAAAATTGCTGTGATCAACTCTAGTTTATTGCATTTTTTCTCTTTTGGTTTAGGTTTTACCAACTCCACACCTTCCAATTCTTGATGTATCCCCAAATAAATTCATTCTCATTGAATTTTTCCAATATTACCATGACTTCCTTTCTCGTTTTCTTCCAAATACTTCCCCCAGTTATAATGTAAAATTTTTGCATGTTATAACTATTTAACCCATCATAGAAATGTTGGATTTTAATTGTAAAATGTATATCTCTACCCAATACTACCTTAAAAATTGTTTTGAATCGTTCCTAATCTTGCCCTAATGTTTCAGTAATATACTACTTAAATTGAAATAATTTCTCATAGGTGTTGATTACTTGAATCATAGGCAGAACCTTGCGAAGGAATATCTACACAAAATCAGTCCATGTAGTGATAGTATCAAGTGGCAATGCATCTAACCAAGCCTTCACTTTTCCATCTAGTGTGAATGGAATTAGTAATAATTTAATAGCTTCTACTGGGACACCCCCGTACATAATGGTACTGCGATGTGTTTAAATTACCGAAGGAAGGCTATAACATCCTCTTTTTTATAATCATTGAATTTGACATTATGAGAAATTCATGTTAATAATGAATGATCTAATTCAAAGTGAGGACTATGAATAATAAGGCAAGTAATACTAGATTGCAACTAGTCCATGTCAAAAAATATTCCTAATGCTTGCATTATGTTATTAAAGGTTACTTATCATATTGCAGGCAACAAATTTATCTCCTATATCACCAGAAGGATATAACTATTGGTCTTCCCAGATATATGAGCATCTTTATGAATATCTTCCTACAACATGAAATTAGAAAAGAATAAAGAAACACTAATATATCAATCGTATCTATGATTTATTAATTTCCTAATTATTCTAAAAAAATTCAAAAATTAAAATTAATCTAGTGATGTTGCCTCCCCGTTAACAGCACCAACAACTTGACCGCCAAAAGATATGAAATAAGCGATATTCGCAAGTATACGCATCGGGTTGTAATATAGTTACAATGAAGTAAATGAGTACTTCGAAAATTGTACCCAAGGGAAGCGAGTACTAAATTAATCCTAATCTAAAGACAAATAGATCTAATTAGTACTTTAAATAAATTATATTATGAACAAACATAAAGAGAGGTTTTTTGGGGTTTTATAACAATAAAGAAAATAACATAAATAAAGAAACTTTGGGAAACAAATTATGTAAATTGAGTAAGATCTAAGCATGGCTTGCTTTGGTAATCATAACCACCTGTTGCTTCGAGCTTCTAGTAAATCAACTAGTTGTCACCTTAGCAGGATCTTTCGATCTTCCATTAAAATGACAAGTTGGTAAGAAAAACTTATCTCTCGACCTCACAGTCCAGACCAGTTCAGGGCTAAGGTATTCACGAATAGGCCATACCAATTTTAGGTTAATTCCCACCTAATTGACTTCCTAAGGCTGTCAAGCCTAGGGTTTAAGGTCTTCCTCTCCCAAATAGATGATCTATTGAGAAAACCCTACACAACAAATAATTATTCATACAACCAGTCGCTAATCCCCTATAAGAGGATTAGTTCCTCATGCATTTCATAAACACAATAAACTTGATACTAAAAATAAACATGAATAATGAACCAAGAGAAAAGATTTAAAAGAATCCTGAATTGTATTGAATGAAGTGCAGAATCCACAAAGAGTTAATCGAGTCTACAAATCAAATCTCCCGACAAACACAAAGATAAAAACTAGAAATAACCTAAAACCTAAAAAAATAAAAAAAATAAAAACTGAAATTACCAAAAATATTCTCAAGTATCAAAAGCTATCTCTAACAAGTGTTAAATGAGTTTATTTATAGATTTAAGGTTGCCATTTTCCTCAACCATGGGTCACATGTTGCTCTCGTATTAAATATTTGATTATGCAGACCAAAATGCCCTTAGCTCGTAAGTGTTTCTCATACAGGATCGATGTTGCGATACCCTAGTGCCAGTGTAGCAACATTGAAGGCAATATGTTCAACTTCAAGGTGACTTTAAGGGTGTATCGCAACATCCATTGTTGTATCATGACACTGAAGACAGTCTCAGAATTCTTGTACTCTGCTCTCTATGTTGCAACATCAAACTCCCTATGTTGCAACACAACGACCAGTATTGAGTTTATACGCCTTCTAATGGTCTTCTGCACACTCACGAAGTATATTAGCTCACCGTAGGCCTTATTCAGCCCTAAGGTCAATAAAAGACACAAATAACACTTTTTAATCAATGTAAATGAAACTATGAAAACTTAGTTAAAACATAATAAAAGTGCTTGTATTCAAGCTCTTCAAGTGCGAAAACTAGTTTAATTTGCTACACCGAATTATAGAAGATTAGTTCATAGTGTTCATCTAACTTCTATGTTAATACCATCTCACTGGTAATTACTAATGAACCCTAGGTTACCCTCTAAGTTATTTACATGTTTCTTGTTTTGCATGCATAGATATTGGGATAGACATTGGAATAGATGTTGGAATAGTGTGTAAATCCTTCGAAAAGGTTCAAATATGCTATCAGTAATGTTATGTATAATTTCTCTTTGGAACTCAATAAGTTCGTATGAACTTACTTTGTTACCTTTTCCTTCTCAGGCTTCCTAATTGAAGGAAGACTTTGTTGGAAGGACTATGCCAGAGTGATACTATGCTATTATGAGCTGACCGTTTTGTTTCATATCATGCATGACTCGTGGGGTGGCGCATATGTGATTTGGAAATAATTTGTACAAAGAACTTCTATTTTGACAAAAATCAGTTTTTATGGGATTTTTATGAAGTATTGATGCTTAGTTTTAAATTAATATATTTTGTTTAATGAAGTTATTATATCTGAACTTATACACCATATGACTTATACATTATTTTTAATTTGTTGATGTTTTTCATTCAAATTGTGGTAAAGTAACAACCAATATATGTTTTATATTTATAAATTTGTGAGAATTATATATTGCCTTAGCCAAAATGTTTTAAAATTAATTTGATTTTAAGTAGGGACACACCATACTTAGATCCTATTATACGGCCGGGCTTGACATGTTACAAAATCAGAAAGAAATGAAGATGAGACAAGTGTTTTTCAGAGAGCGTGTTTTCTGTTCTATATTAAAAATGAGGAAATCAACCCTCTATTTATACTAGAAATGGCAGGACAAAACGATTAATAGGTAGGGGAAAAAAGTAAAAAACGCAGGAACAATTTTGAAACTATCCCACTATTTTCGCGCCCAACAACCAAAAATATATTAATTCCAGATTTTTTAGAATAGTAAAACTGGAAAAATTAAAATTGTTTAAAGATATTTTTTCCAAAAAAATAATAAAACTTTTGTCTAAAAAGATATACACGTGGTATGTGTCAAAGACACGGACAAGAACGGATCGGCGGTAGCGGCACGCATGTGTGATAGGCCTATAGCCCAATTACTCAATGAGGGCTAGAAGTAAAGGTATACAAAGCTCTCTTGATAGCTTGTACTTAACCAATATGGGATATACCCACTAACAACAACCCTTTGCATTATTAACAATCCACCACTAATGAAAGTAATTTGGAGACTTTGTAAACACCAGAAAAGTAGAGTTTTTAAAATTAAAACGTAAGAAGAACAATAAAATTAGTTGCTTAAGCACTAGTATCTTATGGATTTGGACTAGTACATTGTGAAATAAGTGATTCTTCTCTTTAACAAGTAAAAAAATCTTGAACTTGTCAAGATAGGAGTTAATTTATGACACACAACTAATCTCAGATCCAATTGATGTTCTGCGATAACTTAACAAGTTTTAGCTAATGTACCTCGCGATGCTGGTAAGTGCTTTAGAAAAACTGCCCAAAATGTTTTTCATAGAAGGTGGCTAGTCCTTTTCACTTACGTAGTTGATTTCATAAAGTCTATCTCAATATAGACCATCCAAATCAGGTCTATGAAACCATTAAGAGTTTCCATTAAGCTTATCCTCTCAAATTTAAGTTCGGTGAATTCATCAAGTCTATCTCAATAGGAACACCCAAACTCTAGGATATGAACTCATTAAGAGTAATAAACTCAACCTCTCAAGTCGGTGAATTCATTAAGTACGCCTCAATAAGACCACCCAATTTCTAGGCTATAAATTCATTAAGAGTAAAAACTCATCCTTACACATGTACATCATTTGCCATAGGGATAGGTAAAATGTACACTATGAGTCTTTCCATGATTTTGTTTGACCACATTGAACTTAAAAACAAAGTTAGGTATCCACTATGGATTCCTCAACCACTGGGCTTAAGACTCATTCCCCTCGATGAATCAAGAACCATTTTCCTACTTACCTCTTTGGTTAGTGGATCAACTAGGTTCCTTTCAGACCTCACGTACTCTAAAGCAAATACTTCATTGTTTATTAAATGTCTCATAGATTAATGTCTTATTCGAATATGTATTTTCTTACCATTGTGAGATTGACTCATAACAACACAAATTGTTGCTTGCGAATCATATAATATATATATATATATATATATATATATATGGAAGGTACTGGTTTTTCCCATAAAGGAATCTCTACAAGTAGATTCATAAACCACTCGGCCTCTTGCCCAACTAAGTCAAGAGCTATAAACTCTGACTCCATCATGGAGTAAGCAATACAAGTCTATTTAGCATACTTCCATGAAATGGTTACTCCACCCAAAGTAAAGACATACCCACTTGTAGAGCTTACCTCATCATTATTAGTTACCCAATTTGCATCACAATAGCCTTCAAGGATTGCACGATACCTGAAAAATTTGAACTCCCAAGTTATAGTTTTTACACCACTAATCCATCTTTGTCGCTGAATTTGGGTTACAAAGCATTACCGTACAATCAAAAACATTTAACATCACAATATTTAAATAAATTAAAATCATATTATAAACAAATAAATCTCATGTATTTTGTCCCTAAATTGAGCCTTCAAGACCCTAAAAATAGCTTTGAAGCAATTCGAGACTAATTTGAAAAAAATAAAAGTTCTAAGAAAAAGATGCAAAAATTGGAAAATAGGGGTCACATGGCCGTGTGACATAGCCCAGGCCATGTAACATTCGAGCAAGGGACACACGACCGTATCCCAGCCTGTGTCCTCACCAGTGTAACTCACTAATTAGGGTCACACGCCCGTGTCATACACCCGTGTGCCAGGCCATGTAACTCTTTGAGTTGCCACACACGCCCATGTGTCAAGCCGTGTAACTCACTGACTTGAAACACTAAGAAATTCCAGATGACACATGGTCCTGTCACCAGGCCATGTGATAGCTCATGTAACAAGTCGTGTGAACCCAAAATTTACCTAAAATCAAGTCATTATAGGTCCAATTCATACCTAATCATTCAAACCATTTAGGCACACATTCAAGGGATTCACACATCATTCAAACATACATAAACACGCCATTTCAATCATCCTGAATCACCTAACCAATATGCTATTCAAAGGCACCACAATAGCATCAAAACATCATTTACCTAAACATGTTAACATTGCCTCAATTCATGCATAAAGACCTCATTCAAATATGTGCCAAAACATGTTACAAATTGACCATTTTCAAGCCATCATAACATACCAAAAGAATCTTATTTAAAAGTACTCAAATATGACTCAAAATGACATAGTTTGGTAAGACATTAAGGTATGCCGAATCAAACATAAACTTCAAAGCATACATATACGAAATCACCATTAACACATTCTCAAAACGCTGTTCAAGATAACCTATACATGCCATTATTAACCTTGTCCAAAATAAAATTAGATGCTGGATAGTGTGATAGGTCTTCGACGAACTTCTAACCAATCGAGCTTCCAATAATCTGTAAAACAACGAAAAGTAATTACGTAAGCATCAAGTGCTTAGTAAACTCATATAAACTTAAACATAACTTACCACTTCATTAATACAATTCATAGATTAAGCACAAACCATTACCAATGACATAATCTTACTATAAGCCTGATAACATGTTAATTTACATGGTTTCTTATGTTTAATTTGGTTTATTTCTAAATTGATCCCTGCTAAATTAGTGTTTTTATGATTTAATCTTTTCAGGGATGCAATTGGTCAAAAACAAGCTAAAAAGGGGCCAAATTGAAACACAATCATTGACATGGGGCTAGATAAAAAATGTGGAGAAAGCCAAGGACTTATTAGATATTTTGGCCAAGGACTTATCAGATATTTTGACTATGTAAAAGTCAAAAATAGGAAAAAGAATCTTTTTTATTTTATTTTTTATTTTTTATTTTTTTATTTTAATTTTATATTTATTTAGTTTAGGCTAATTTTAGTAAACTCTATGTATATAAATAGGGCTTTTATGTTCTTTGAAAAATCATCACTTAATTTTATTTCCTACTTCAATTTGGAATTGAAATATTCTTCTTTTTCTCTTTCAAATTGGCATGAAGCATTTTGCTAGTTTCAATTGCAATTGTCTTATTTTTATTAAATTGTGCTTATTGCTTTCCAAGTGCTTTTATTTCCGATTTTTCGCCCCCTTCATCAAAATTACTTTCCAAGTTTACAAAGCATGCATAATTTCATGCTTTACTAAATTTCATATTAGCCTTAGGCCAATGTTCTTTTCGGTTGGGAATCGTGATATACAAATTCGTGTTAAAAATTCGTCCAATCGGTATTCATTTTTTTCCTAAGTATCGGGATAGATCAATCATCCTCTAAAGTTAAACTCAATTTCAAGTCAAAGTGCACGTTGGGTTGAAGTCATGTTTACTGACAGTTAGAGAAACGAGTCGGCAGTGCTGTATTCAGTTCTCTGAGAAAAAATCAAGGAAGAAGTGATCGGGTTTAAACGACCCACGTAGTTGAGACCGTTAATTCCAGTTGGGTTCTTCAGAATGCAAGGCTGTCGAAATCTTGAGTCGGGAACATGTGTAACTCGGTTAGATAATCGGTAAGGGTTGGTTTGTAGGTCGTACCGGAACCAGCTATTTTAGGAGGAATTGGTGGTTAGGATGTTCTTAACTGCTATAATCAGCTTATCATTTGGAGGAGAAGATTAATTTTCAAGGACTGATTCTTGATACGAAATTTACCGAGTCTAAGGCTAAGGCTTATTTTATCTATTTACAGAAGTCTGAATTTATTTCCAGTTTACATTTATTTTCAATAGTATTCAATCGTTTATTTAAGCTAATTAGATTATTTTACTTTCTTAAACATTCTCAAACTCCCCCAATTTAATTGTTTTTTTTGTTGTAGGTACTTTTGGAGTCGTGGGCTCGACTCTTGACACGACATATGACGTGACGAATATTCTATTCATAAGTGAACATAGAAGTTGGTTACGATATCCAATCCCTGTGGACTCGACCCTACTACACTCTTTACTACTATTTAGAGTTAATTTAGTAGGAATTATTTTTGGTGGTTTCGACGCCCATCAAAGCCTATTGAAACACCATCAAACTCACAAGTTAGTAAGTTCATCAATATCACATATATGTTCATTTATAACATAAGTAGGTTTCATAACATACATAACATATTCATCAACCTTTTCATAAGATTATAAACCATTCTATTTATTTACTTACCATTCCATTCCAAAAGCTTAGAATAATCCTAAACAACATCATCAATTCAGAAGTTAGTGCACTTGTCCATGATATAAATGAGTTTATCCATAGCATAAGTAGATTTCCCATAAATAAGTACATCATTTAACTCATCAATCTTTTTATAACATCATATTACATCCCAATTGTAAACTTACCATTTTGTTCCCTTTTCTTACCCATTGAACCATCTAGAATTACATCAGATGCTCGGGAAAGCTCACACATAGTGTGCTATTACATATTCATTGCTCACACAAGCTGTGAAATGGGTCTGCTCACTTGTGGGTTGGAATGTAAGCTACACGATGCAACTCACACGAGCTGTGGAGAATTCGCAACAAATGCAGGACCTCAGGCATCGGTAGGACATTCAAGACCAACACCCGAAACATGAAATCCCTAATGACATGTCATTTGTATCCTAAGAATTCTTAAAGTTCAATCGGGACTCAATATCCGTTAATTCGTCATAGTATGGATACATTCATATATTGATTCATTTACATTAAAATATATATAGTAAGCAATCAATTTAGATAACATTAAAACAATTATAGTTCACACAAACTTACTTCTATAACTAGGGCGTAGAAGTAGTAGAATCAAACTAATCCAAAGCTTTAGCTTTTCTCTCTATTCAAGTCCGAATGTGGTTTATCTTGATCTAAATAGATAATTTTAATCAATTAAGCACTTCTAGTATTCAATTTAATCCATAGTTCATATTTATGCAAAAATACAAATTTTCTCCTAACATTTTAACTTTTCACAATGTAGTCCTTAAGCCCATAACTTGAATATAATTCATTTTAGCCCAAATCCAACTTACCAATGTTACAAGTATTTCACAATGAGTTTCACACTTTTAGCAATTTAATTCCTAATTGCCATTTTCACCAAAAATCACTTAACAAAACATGATTGTTTTACAGCAAAGATTAATAATTTATCAACTACCATAAAAAAAATATTCAAAAACATCTATAGCAAGTCCCTCAACTTTTAAAAAATTTACAAACTAACCCCTAGGCTAGCTAGATTAAGTTAAAATAGTCTTAAAAACATAAAAATCATTAAAAAGGGGACTGAAACCACATACCATACAAACACCTTAGCTAGCCAAACCTTTAAGCCCTAAAATGGCTATTTATTTGCCCTAAAAATGGTGGAGAAGACAACAATGAAGATGATACCATCTTTTAATTTCTTTTGTTTTAGTTTATTTATTAAATTACCATTTTAACCTTAGTTATTAACTAAACAAAACATCAAATTCAAGTCCATATTAATCCGTTAACTCCTCAAATGGTATAATTACCAAATAAGTCCATTATTTTATAATCCCATAGCCATTTGACCCCTTTAACTAATAGAACTCAACTTTTACAACTTTTGCGATTTAGTCCTTTTTACTTAATTAACCATTAAAACTTTAAAATTTCTTAACGAAACTTTAATATGAATTTAATAACACTCCATAAATATTTAATAAAGTATTTATGGCTCGATTTATAGAAACGAGGTCCCGATATCTCATTTTCTAAAACTACTTGACTTTAGGGACATACAACTTTAACCTAATTATTTTTTCATTTAACATAAATCATTAAATGAAATTTTATTATTAAAATATATAGCACTCATAAATATTAAATAGTAATATTTATAGCCCCATACGTTAGATTTGTGGCCCCAAAACCATTATTCCGACAACATAGAGAAATGGGCTATTACAATAGTACCTTTAAGGTATGCTCATTGCTTGGATTATGAGTATATCTATTGCTTAGTTTATGAGTATATCTACTTAGTCTACTAACCACATAAGCAATGTCCTGTTGAGTGTAGTTCATCACGAACATAACCCTTCCAATAATCTTAGCATACTCTAATTGAGAAACACTATTTCCTTTATTCCTTAATAGTTATATGCTAGAATCATAAGGAGTTCTCACAAGGATTACATCAAAACTATTAAACCTTTTTAACAGTTTCTCTATATAGTAAGGTTGGTTTGATGAAAACCTCTTTTTCTGATTTTGTAAGCTTAACTCCTATGATTACATCTACCTCTCCTAAATCAGCCATTTTGAATTTTGTAGATAAGAAATTCTTTATTTTATTAATGATTTTTATATTGGGACTAAAAATTAACATGTCATCTACATACATACTTATGATGACACAATCAGAACCAAATATTTTAAAATACACACATGCATCTGTACCATTAACTACAAAATCTAAACTAAGAATAGTTTAATGAAATTTTTCATGGCATTGTTCTGGAGCTTATTTGAGATCGTATAGAGATTTTTTGAGTCTGCAAGCTTTATCTTCCATACCAAGTGCCACAAATCCTGGAGGTTGCTCCATATAGATCTCCTTATCCAAATTAATATTCAAGAAATCTATCTTTACATCCATATGATGTACCAACAAATTATGAATAGAAGCTAAAGCAAATAAAACACGAATGGTAAAGATTTTAGTCACATGAGAATATGTATCAAAACAATCTACTCTAAATTTCTGAATAAACTCTTTAACCACTAGTCTTGCCTTATACTTTTGTATTGACCCATCTAGTCTAAGTTTCTTTCTAAAAACCCATTTATTACTAATAGGTTTAAAACCTTTAGGCAAGTGTACTAATTCCCAAGTGTGATTAAATATAATAGATTCAAGCTCATTATTAATAGCATCTCTAAAAAAACTAGCACCTATTGAATTTATGGCTTCATCATAGGTTTTTAAATCATCATCTATCAAAAATGCATGACCAATAGAATTATTTGTTAAGTCTAAATCATCAACTTCAGTTATAAAAGAAGTAAGAAAATCATGTCCGAAACTAGTGGTCGTCTTTTGTCTTTTACTTCTCCTAGGTTTTACATCATCATTAACAATATCTTTATTATGTGTACTAGAAGAAGAAACATGCTCGTCTAACTGTGTATCAGGATTTATATTAGATTTCTTTAGAAGGAAAATAATTTCAAAGAAAACAACATCTTTAGATTCACGTATGGAAGAATTATGCAAATACATAAATCTATCTGCAGCATTGTTCAGAGCATAACCAACAAAAACAATAACAGTTTTAGATCTAATAGTGTTCTGTTTAAAACCTGCTTTTTCTAGGCACTCCCATACTTTCAAGTATTCATTTCTAAATTGTTGGAAAATAAGCTACTACAAAATAAATCTGTTAGCACTGACTGGAGAATTAAGAAATTAGAAATTTACTGCGCCATGGTAAACCCACTGCCTTAGTAACAAATTTTCCCTGACTGGTGTAATCGTGTAGTGGACGTTGTCCCCCAAAGCAAACACAATGCTTCAATATTCGTACACCTGAATAAGGAAGATGGAACTCGATTGGTGTTGTTCTTCTCAGGGAAATCACAGTAGGATCAATTCCCAGGAAAATTTGGAGGGGTCACAGTTGAATCCACTTAAAACTCAAACTCCTAGACATAATTTTTCTCGAAAGTGATTTAGGGGAAACCGACAAATTTTATAAGGAAGTTGGAAAGAAAGGAAGAGGAGAAATGTGTTTTTTAGATAGCGTTGTGTTTTCTATTCTGTCAATGAAGTTACAATTTCAACATTTATCTTTTCAATGGACTAGAATGATTGCTAATAAGGTAACTCACCAATTGATGCATGTAGTTTTATCTTATGTAAGTCGTGTTGTACAATTAGAAATTCCATCTGGTTCAATAATACCGCTTATCCTAGTGAGTTTTAGGGGCCCACTGGACCAGAAGCTTCTCAAGCTTAAGCATTTACTTTTCTAGTTAGAGACCAACGTCTTAGGGCTAACGTGGGATCCGCTCAAGGGCCTACTGGGTTAGGTAAATATCTAATGCGTTCCCCAACCGGAGAAGTCATTTTGGAGGGAAACTATGCGTTTTGGGATCTGCGTGCTCCTTGGTTAGAACCTCTAAGAGGTCCCAATGGTTTGGACTTGAGTAGGTTGAAAAAAGACATACAACCTTGGCAAGAACGGCGTTCTGCGGAATATATGACACATTCTCCTTTAGGGTCTTTAAATTCTGTAGATTTAACAGTGGCCCAAGTACCAATGAAGATAAAAGACAAGATTAAGCGTATAGAGTAAGTTCATGGACTTGGGTTTTAATTGAGCCTTCTCTTCTTTGATATTTTCCAATTTTCATCTTGGTTTTATTAATAAATAGTTTTTATCCTTTAAAAAATAGTTACAATACGTTTGCATTGGATCCAAATTTTAAATATATTAATTTAAAATTAAATAATAAAAGAAAAATGATATTCAAAATAATATCATTACTAAAGTTTCTCAAATAAATATAAAACACATTTTAAAAATTATAAATAATTTTTAAATAATCTTTTAAAATAATACTGAAAATATGGACACTTGAATTTGAATTTAATAGTGTAATAATTATCTATAATTATTATTTTATTTTGACATAATAAATTTTAGTTTTTCATTTGAATTGTTTTATTAGAGTAACATAACTTTGGAGTAAGGTAAAAACTTTGGGACACATATTTCAATGACAAAATGGAGCGTTTATATCAGACTCAATAATGTCATTTTTTTTTATTGTTTATGAATTGTTGCATCTTAAAAGTAAATTTTGAAAACTTCAAGAAAAATATTTTCACGCCTCAAGTATTTAAACTTTACTTTTCTTACTTAAAACTCCAATTTTCTTATGTTATTCATCCGACTTAATAAACTCAATCTACACGAGGATGTATGTTTACATGACATTTTTAATTACCTTTCATTAAAAATAATTTTATTTAAAATTAATTATAAAAATATCAATTTTAATCAAGAAAAGTACTTCCAACCCATTCTAAACAAGGAAAAGATTCAAATTGTGATTGAAGATATAAACATCTCTAGTATCAAATGGGGCATAATCAGAGGTTTCTTTAGTATTTAAATATATTATAAGTTTCTATACTAATCAAAAACTTGAAATTTAGTCTCTATATATATTTTTAAAATTTAATTTTTTATTTTTAAATTTTAACATTTATGTTCAATTGTTAAATAAAAGTATAAGAAGTAAAATTTAAATATTCAAAAGTACCAAGTATAGGTGAGATATTATAAATTTATTCATTTTTACTGTGACGTGATTGTAGTAAATTTGAGGTTGTCCCATGACTTGTTTACTATGTAGCGTAGAATTTAGAAGCAAAAATGGTTAATAGGGGAAGTTTTCAGTTAAGAAATCAAAGAAATACCGAAGAAATGGGTAAAGGCTTGGTGAAGTAAATTTTAGCTTGGCTAATTAACCCCCAAAATAAATAACAGTCATTTGTTATAAACATATGAAAAATAGGGTATAAATTTATATTATAAAATATTGATAAAACACGAGGAATACATGGATATTAATCAAGTTTAATAAAATGGCGCCTGGGCAGCAATTAAAAACCTATGGATCATCGCAATTTTCGTGTTGACTAAACCCCAAAACTCATCTATATATAACTAAGTTTTGACACCCCAAAACTCCCATTTTCTTTGCTATTTCACAACGTTTTTTCCCTGTTCCTTTTAAATATTAAATACACCCCAAGTTAAGAAAACAATAAACAGTAAATTTGTTTTCAACAAAGTAAAAACCTCTTTTGTTTTGTTCACTTTCAAACATATTTGTTTTTTTCATCTTCATTTTTTTAGGCTGTAATTCCGAAATAATAAAGCACAATATTTGCCATTACTTCAAGGGAACTTTTGATCAACTTCTTTGAAAGAAGCAAACCATGTCGCACGACATGATTCATTCATCCGAGCAGCTTTCCATTGTAATTCTTCGACTTTCTTAATGTTTGCAAATAATTCCTTTTATTTTAATTTTTATAGTTTTAAACCTAAATTCTCTTTAGATAGATAGAATTAGATTCAAACCCATGATGATACGAAAATATGAACAACTTGCATGAACATTTTAAATAGAAGAATTGTAAAAGTTAGGGTTTAAATTTTAGATTTTAATCTTGAGCCTGTAGAATTATTGTATAAGTTATACTTGAATATAAATTTAAATTTCAGTTGAGTTGATTTATGTAATCCTTTTAAGAGGCGGTAATTGAAAAGTGACAATTATCAAGCAATACATATGTTGCACAAGTATTGTGTAAGTTATTATAACATGTTGTCAAGATTTATCTTAACATGGGGTTTCATTGGGTCAATTTCTTACAGGATGATATATCGAGTCCAACCAACGTTCCGTTTTTATATTTTTCCGATGCCGATCTTTTCTCAGAAGCCTTGCAAAACTCTGAGGTTACTTCTAATTGTTGTTACAAAGATCAGAACTCTTCGTTTGGCAATAATCTTACTATACCACTAGATATTGAACAACTTAACAATGGACACCATGACAATACAGGAAATACTAACCCAATTGCCCCTACAACCACCAGCACGACCACCACCACCACCACCAACACCACCGCGACATCCTCTGCTAACTACAACAACACCGCCACCGACAATCTTTCCGTAATATTTGATTCACCGGACGAAATCGAAGATGATATTTCAGCTTCCATAGACTTTTCTCAATCTCCTTCTTTTTCCATCCCTCAATTTCTAGCTCAACAAGATCAAATTGATCATCTATCTTTAGTTCAATCCCAAAACCAGTTATGTGAAACTACTGCAGACCTTGTTCGACCACTTTCGGGGCCCCCATTTACGCATGTTTTCGAAGAAGATTGTTTGTCTACTGTGCCTTCTTTAAACCCTTCATCTCCTTCTTGCTCATTTTTTGGTGCTTCAACAATGGCTAATTTCTTGCCTGCGTTATCGGTTGATAGTTCTGGGATTTTCACTGGGAGCTTTGTTATGGGGTCTGAATCGCAAGCTCAAAACTTGGAATTTCAAGGTGATAATGGTGGACTTTTCTGCCCAGATTCAGTGCAATGCATATTTAACCCTGGAGACATACAGGTACTTAGCTTTCAATGTTGGATAAATTTTGGATAAAAATAAGATGTAGGCACCTCTATTAATAATTAGATTGTGTTTTGTTATTTTAATAAAAATACTAAATTAATTTTTATTTATTAGATTAAAAATAAATAAAATTTTTCTGTTAAAATTTATTTATATCGTTAAAAATTGGTATACCTTTCAGAATAACTAAATAGGTATGCACTTTATATTGACATATATGAATCAATTTTTAATGGTAGAAATGAATAAAAATTATAAAAGAAAAATTAATTTATCCTTTAATCTAATGTGTATGGACTAATTTATTTAATTTTTAAATAAAAAGAATAAAATATAATTCAACTCTTAATATAAAATCCTAAATAGTACATTATGAAAAATCATCAAAATAACAATCTTATTTTATTGTTTTGAAAGACCCTTAGAAGTGAGAACCAACAACTAATGGGAGGCGTTGTGGGCTCTGCTCCATTGGCATCAGAGATGTCGAGTTTGGAAGACTCAAGTCGTAACAAAGTTGGAAAACTTTCGGTTCAACAAAGAAAAGAGAAGATCCAGAGGTACATGAAGAAAAGGAAAGAGAGGAACTTCAGCAAAAAAATCAAGGTTCTTTCTTTTAATCCATCTCAATCAATATATATATAGACTATGTTTTTGGATTCATATGTGTTGAATGTTGATACATGTTTGGTACAAAGTATATTATTATTTTTTAAATGAAGTGGAAAATGGAGTGGACACTTGTACTAGACACAAATTATTTTAGGGTTAAATCATTATATTGGATTTCAATTTCACAATTACTCTTATATTTGGATGTAAATTTTTTTTTTTCTAAGTTAATCCTTAAACTTGATAATTGTTTTTATATGAGAGTTTGAGCTAGGTGGTTGTTCCAAAGTTGGAACCGAAATTTTTTTTATTTAACTTAGTTCATGAATTTGGCAATTGTTCTCACATGACGGCTTGGACTTTAAAGTTTTTAAAGAAATATTGATAATTAATTTAGACAAAAAAATTAGGTTCCAATATAAGAATAATTTTAAGTTCAGAATTAACTTGAATAAAAGAAAGTTCAGGCTGCCAAGTAAAAATAATTGTCAAGTTTAAGATCAAAAGTGATTTAACCCATTATTTTAATTACTAAAAACTCATTCTTTTAAAAATTTATTTTAGAGGTATTTATGTTTTTATATTTTAATAAATTTAAAAAAATGAAATTTAAGCTCAAGACAGTATAACCTTCATCATTTTAATCAAAGCCATATAAGATTTTTAGAACAATTTCTTCTAAATTAGTTAGATATTATTTTCACTGATATGGTGGATGTATGATAATCTTGTATATAAAAATTAGTTGGCATATTAAGATACTAATATTACAATAAAATCTGCAGTATGCTTGTCGAAAAACCCTAGCTGACAGCCGACCACGTGTGCGAGGAAGATTTGCGAAGAATGATGATTGTGGAGGGACCCCTAGGCAAGCTTATAGCAATCACGAAGAAGATGATGTAAGTTCCTTCCTTGTTTTTTCCTTACGACATTTCAAGCTTTTCTCCCTTACAACATGTATTGATACTTTTGCTTTCATTTCCCCATAGGTTGTGGTGAAAGAAAAGGAAGAAATGGTCGACTCCTCAGATATATTTGCTGATATTAGTGGAGTGAACAGTTTGAAATACAATTACTCAATCCAATCTTGGCTTTGAATAGGTTTCATTAAACAATTTTGTAACACCAGTGTTCTAAGTTAGCTTTTTAATAAAGAAGAAAAAATTGGGTCCTATGGTATACAAATGATCAAAGTTAGAATGTTATAGTTAGTAAATAAAAATGTAATTTCTGTAGATATGTAAGTATCAATTTCATTTGGATACAATCCTAAACTAGTGGTGCAAGATTAGTTTCTTAAAAAAAAAAAAAAAAAGACAAGAAAACATTTTTGGCAGATTATTTCCTTTAGATAAATACATTCTCACTGACTTGCCCAAGGGCCAATTTACTCATCTTATTTGATAAATACAGTCTATATAGATTGCATTTTGGTCCAAAGGTTGTTTAAAAATAAATATACATTATTTAAGTTTAGTTATAAATATATAAATAAATTTAATTATAAAATATATATTGTTATGAATGCTATTAAGTGAATGTTCAACTTTTCACCTTTCATCTTCTTGTAACTCCTTTCTTATTTATGTATTAGAAAATAAGGAGTCTAATCTCCTATATATATATATATAGGAGTATACTATTTGTAATGATTATAGAAAAGAAGACAAGTGCAATAAAAATCCTCTTATTCTCATCTATTATTCTTGTGTTATTTGTATTATTTATTACTATTTTATAAAACGTTATCAACATGCTTTTATTCAAGAGTGATCGGTCCTTAGTTTACGCCAGAATTTTGTTGGGCTCCAAGTATTGAAATTTAATTATTTGGTTAAAAATTGTAAGTGGTTGCTCGAAATTTGTTTGGGGATGATCACGTTCTCTTCATTGCAAAGAATGCTTATAGTCTCTACTTCTCATCCACAATTACCTAAGTAAGTCTAATAATTTATTTTAAAATTTGATTCGATTTCTATTAAGTTCAATTTATATAATTCTCTATTTGCATCTCTATGAATTTATAAATCCTTTCTCAAGTTTATTTGTTGTGCTTTCTATGTGAATATACATATTTGTTATTTTTATATAATTTATTGGTTTAGTTTTAATTTTGATTAAATTATATGATTGTTCTTATCTATTATTGTCTATTGTAAATGTGTATTATATGCAATGATTAGTTTGGACTTCAAATCTATACATACTTGAGAACTGTATAATCATATTAATCATGGAATTTTGTAAGAAAACATGTAAAAGATTTTTAAAATTATGAATTAGTTTTTGAAAGAAAATTATGATAATGAAAAAAAATTCTCATTAGATCAGTTTTTGAAAGAAAATTATGATAATGAAAAAAAATTCACATTAGATCAGTTTCGTTCCCTAAGGTGAATGTAGCATTGCATAATCAATCTTAAAAATGACAAATTTGCAATTGTGGTTGTGAGCATGGTCTTTGATGGGCTAGTATGGGAATAATAATCACTATAACTATAGTGATTATAAAAATCTTAATGAAAATATTTATGTGATACTCAAAGAACATTTGACACATGCATATTGGTTGAATATTTTGTGAATGTACGATTAAAAAGAAAAGGGAACAATGTATAGACACATTTGATTTATCACAATGATATTGAAGTAAATTTGCAAACAATGATGACTTTATTGTCTTTGTTAACAAATTATATTGTCTATTCATTTCTAAAAGTGAATAGAACTTATTGTTGTTATTGACAAATAAATAAGTGGAAGATGGATAGCCCAAAATGTTGCTAAATGTTTATTCCTGAAACAAAATGATTAATGATTTATACTAATTAATCATTCTTTGGAGCGGATAATACCTTATGATCTTATTGGCAAAGAATATGAGATAAGTTTACATTATTTTCTGAATTATTTCTTATAGATTCCTTAAAGTGAATGTTTGCAATAAATATAATAAATTATATGATCACTTTTCATCATTGAACTCAATTTGGCTATTTGAAAATTTCGACATATTCTCTCAAGTGAATATTGCATATACTTTTATAAAAAATATATATTTCTTTTGTTGAAATAATAACATTATGGACCTCTCATTGGTTTAGGCATTTCTAGAAGTAAATGCCATAATATTGCTTATATGTGGATACTAGATAAAATGAATGACAATGAAATTATCAATTATCACAGTTTATATTGACATTATAAAAGTATAAGGTTAAAAAAAGGATGATGTTAATAAATATGATGAAAAATATGAATGCATTGTGTACATACCTTCAACATGTCTAAAACAATAAATTTTGCTAAGTTTTATAAAGAAAAGAGATGTTTTGTAACGCATGATAATAAAATTTGAATTGAAATTATGCTACAAGAGGTGGAGGTTAAAAAATTTTAATTTTAAACCTCTATAGTTGTAGCTTTAATATCTTATTTTGACCTTATAATATTTTGTATTTTATTATGTTATGGCATATAAAACAATTTATCTAATTGCATGCTTCTTAACGTGATTGATTAGTGACATGAACTTACTATTTGCTATGTTTAACATATGTTTTATTTATGCTTATTCTTTTATAAAAATATTTTTCTTTTATATGAATAAATAAAGTTTTTTTTTAAGATTTGAAATTTTATAATCCATGTTGAAAAGAATTGAAAAATCGCATATATTTTTTTAAAAATAAATTACACATTTACTAATATTATATGATAAAATAATATTTTATTATATGCTCTGAAGAGTTAATTAATATTGCATTAGATTGTCAAAGCTCTAGAAGTGCTAATTTTGCACGTCCTTATGATGCAAAATTTTGTAAAATATTATATTATTATTTTTAGATCAAGAAGATATATGCTGAATGTAATCTTTATATGTTTTACATTAAAACCATGGATAGAAATGACATGAGATACTTGTTTTTGTATATGATAAATATTCACTTGTTTTTGTATATGATAAATATTCTCAAAGGAATACATTACACGTATATGATTGACATATGAGACATTGAAAAGAAGTTCATAGTATTGGTATGACCGGTTAGACCATCCCGAGTCAATGATGATGCAAAACAATTTGATGAAAATTTATATGATCTT
The DNA here is from genome assembly GCF_025698485.1 of Gossypium arboreum. Classification (NCBI taxonomy): domain Eukaryota; kingdom Viridiplantae; phylum Streptophyta; class Magnoliopsida; order Malvales; family Malvaceae; genus Gossypium; species Gossypium arboreum. Next base: position 59,174,660 of record NC_069078.1, on the reverse strand, counting down.
ATTGAAGAATTAGAAGTTGTATTTTAATAATTTTCATCAATACTAGTTATTTTGACAACATATCGAGCTAACACCAGCTAAAGTTAGAGGTCGGCTGTATTTATGGACGATAACCAAATAATATATGAGCTCATGCATCACATGTGTACAACCCAAAGTTTGTGATATTATTTCTTGAAATAATTTAATTGTGCACAATCTCTATAGTACACAATTTGGGCTAACAACGCTGGTGAACTATATCCCAAGCTTGATTTTCATAGTTTTATTTGGGATAATATTAAGTTGTTTATGCCTATATATGTTATACTTAATGGTTAGCAAAACTATGCCTCCATTTAATTGCTTAACCGTTAATATAAGAATAGCTTTACAATAAACATGCATTATTTGCATCAAAGCCAACATGTAAGAAATATTTGTCTCATGAGAATTTATTTTATTTATAAACTAATAAATTTCATCTAAGAATATTTGGATGTGCAATATCTATTTTATGTTCCACCATAATGCATTAAGATGGATCATTAAGTATGAAATTGATAAAATTTAGAATTTTCATTATATGTGAAAAAGTTGAAGGGATATATATTTATAATTTTGAAAAAGTATTGTCATGTTACAAATTTTCTTAGTATTAAGGGGAGACAAATTGGTTAAATTATTATGTCATCATTTTTTTGTGATCCTTACTAATATTATGTGCATAAAGATTGAAAGATAAAATTATTTGTCAAACATGTTTAGTGATGATATTTAGAGATTGCATATACTAGCTGATACATATACCAGCTAAAATGCTCCAAAAAATTATATGTCCTAGAAGGACAATGTGATAAAAATAAGTCTTGGGCATGTTAGAAGCATGATAAATGTAACGCCCCAAACTTTGAACGTTTATTTGTTAATTCTATCAATAATTAAGTATTTGTTTCAGTGGTTAGGGCCTTAATTATGTGTTTGAGATTGGGGGTTCAAGTCTCCCTTTTTGCAGTTTTAATATTTGTTTTGACTTAGCCTTTATACATGAACTTTCGACTTAAGTTTATTTATGCGTTAACTTGTGTCAAGGATGATTTTGTATGTTTAATGGTTAACCTTCTATATACTCTTTGGTCTTGTGTTCAAGTTTCTATGTAAGTGAAGAGGGGCATTTGTTTTTACTACTTAAAAAAATAGTTATTTAAAATTTATTAAATGGTTTCCGTCTTCTTCTCTTTTTTCTTTTTACATTTTTTTTCTTTTCTTCTTATTTTGTTTTTGCACCCTATTGTTCTTCTTCGTTGCTTGTTCTTTGATTTCTTCCATTAAAATTTTGTTGTTGTTTTTCAGGAAAGTTGCATAGTTCGTTGTATTTTGACTGAAAGGTTAATTGCGTAAGTTTTGTGGTTGAAATTCTGTAATGTTCCCTCTCATTCATTTATGTCAAAATTGGTTTTCCTGCTTAATTTGCTCAAATTTTCTGTTTAAAAGTTCGATTGGTCTTTTTCTAGGCGAAGATCTTAAGGATAACACTCCCCCAACGCATTAGATCTGTGAATTTGTAGTATTGTGCGAAGGTAGGTGTTGATTTTTGAGTTTGGGGTTTTGCCTCGAAGCTTTTTAAAGTAAGTCAATTTTGTACGTTAATTCTAGCATTTTGTTTGGGGAATAATGGTTCTCTTGGTCATTAGTTTACCGTTTTAGGTTTCAGAGTCACTTATGCTACTTCTACGTCGAATCTATCCCAGGTGTGTAAAGAAAACTGAGTTTTCTGTGAACGGTGAAAGCTGGAATCCATGGCTGTCGACGCCAGACGGTTGTGTGCCAGGCCGTGTAACCCTCTAACTTGGGTCACACAGGCGTGCGACACGAGTGTGTGTCTAGGCCATGTGAGGGACTATTTTAATTGTGAGTCATACGGGTGAATGACAGGGGCATGTGTCTAGACCTTGTAACTCTCTGATTTGGGTCACACGGGCATGTATCAGGCCATGTGTCCGACTGTGTAACTCTCTGACTTAGGTTACACGGTTGTGTGACAGGCCGTGTGGCCATGTGAAGCACTGTGATGAGCTATACGGACATGTTCCAGGCCGTGTGGCCATGTGAGGCACTGTGATGAGCCACACGGATGTGTTCCAGGCCGTGTGGACCACACGGGCTAGTCATCTAGGGCATATAGGTCAAAAATTAGAATTTTTCCTAGGGCCATAAACATCATTCGAATCGAACGTGGGCCTTCTATAAGGTCCGTATGATATAAATTAGGTTATAAAACTCATTATTTGATGATTTGTTATTGGAAAATCTGTTATTTGAACAATCATATGATGTGTTATTTGATAAGCAGGTATAATCTGTAACGACTGAATCTGTATCATTGTGTACACGTATATGATATCTATTAATTATGCATCTGCATTGGGACAGGATTTGTAATAAAGGAAAAAGTGTGGACAGCGCGATTTTGGTGGCTAAGCCACATATACATATCTTATTTTGGCAATTTATCGCACTTTGATCTGGCAACTAGTTTGTAAAATTCTGAGCGTGACATACAATCACTTTGCAGTGTGTAGGGATGGATGGGTACTTGATACCCTATTTGGTATATAGGGATGGACATAAATGGTGTGTAAAGGATTGGGTAGGAAATCTACATATGAATCTGATATGATCTGTGTAACGCCCCCACGCCCGAGACCGTCGCCGGAGTCGAGTATGAGGTGTTACTAAGCTTAGTTTAACATTTTTAGAACTTTGGATTATTTGTTTCTACATTCACAGCTTTTAAGCTACTTGCGTCACAGTCACAAGAAAAATCATATCTCAAGTTACGAGACTCAAAATTAAGATCCGTAAATTTTCCCTAAATCTAGACTCATATACCTATCTACTAATTTTTTTCTAGAATTTTTGGTTGGGCCAATTAGTACAGTTTATTAGTTAAAGTTACCCCTATTTCAGGACTTGACTGGTCTGACCTCTGTTTACTATGAACCACATTTCTCTCTATACAAAATTCATATGACTATGAGGTTTATTTCTTCTGAAACTAGACTCAATAAGGATTCTTATAATATAAAATACACTACCTAAATATCTTTACAATTTATGGTGAATTTATAAAGTTGGAACAGGGGATTCAGAAACTGCTATGACCCTGTTTCACTAAAATTCAAATATCTTGTAACATATAATTCCCTTACCTGCTTCATTTATTTCATGTGAAACTAGACATAATAAGCTTCAATTTGATATGTAGTCCATCACCAAGTTCAATTTCTATGATTTTTAGTAAATTTTTAAACTCGCGTCGTTGTTGCTGCATGATTCATTTATGGCAAATTTCATCCCTTTTATGAGTTTTTATGCACTAAATATCTTAATAGTTTTCCTTAACATCAAGCATAATCTACACTAACCATTTTCATAATTTATCATTATCAAGCATTTCCTCAACCATTCCACAACCATACCATAAGATCATTTACACAAAATAGGTATATTGCTATACATGCCATACTTAAATTTACAAGCCATTTACCAAAAGTCTTCCTGATAGTGTGGTGAGCCTTGACCTATCCCGACTCTCGAAATGGCTTGTCCAAAACTACAATGAATAAGAAGGAGAGAGTAAGCATAAATGCTTAGTAAGTTCATATGCAAATAATAAGTAACTTAACAAACAGTCATACCAATCAACATTAGCATGTATCACTAAAACACATATCACATTTTTAATCATTTTTCATCATCTTATTACCTTATCGTGGTTGTATCAATACTCAACCCGAGGGTTAAATACATACCTGTCCAAAATATCCATTTCACATCACTTACCAATACGTCTCTTTACATCTCGAATATTCCTCCATTTGAGTAGAACTTTACCCGTTGAACACATCGAAATATAATTCGGATACACGGATAAATTGCACATAAGTGCCACATATTCAATCAAGCAATCATGTAACCCGCCCATAAGCGAACTCGGACTCAACTCAACGAGCTCGGGCGTTCGCATCCATAAGTGAACTCGAACTCAACTCAACGAGTTCAGATGCCTAGTTACATCTCACGAACTCGGACTCAACTCAACGAGTTCGGACATTCGCATCCATAAGTGAACTCGGACTCAACTCAACGAGTTCGGATGCTCAACCATCCTAGTGACATGTCACTTGTATCCTAATCTATTCCTAAGGTTCAAACGGGCTTTTCCTCGAACACTTATCCTTGCCGTCTTAGTAGAATGCCAAAATGAATACTCAAGAACAATTATATTTAACAAGTAGCTCACATAATTTACATATTATTTGAAATTAACCACAAAGCATACATTTCATAATAAAATTCAGCATAACATATAATTAACATCAATAACTTAAAATAACCATTATGCTACATTATTTACACATGAACTTACCTTGGTACCAAAATACAAGGATTTTGCAATTTAGTCCACAATCTTTTCTTTTCCTCGATTGAGGTCGATTCCACGTCTTTCTTGATCTAAAATAACACATTTAGCCTATTTAATACTCACATTATCAAATTAATCCTTAACTCAAATTTTGGCAAAATTACAATTTTACCCTAAACTTTTGCATATTTACATTTTTGCCCCTAGGCTCTGGATTAAACTTTATTCCTTATTCTTATGTTTTACAACATGCTGATCACTTTTCTCTTCTATGGCAACATCAAATTCTCACTCTAACATGTACTTGTGACTATTAAGTATTTTTACCGATTAAGCCCTTTTACTCGTTTTGCTTAAAATCGAGTAGTACAAGTTGTCTAACATAATTTAAAACTTCATATTCTATCATAAAACATCAAAATACACAAATTTCACCTATGGGTATTTTTCCAAATATAAACCCTAGGTTAAATTATTGCTAACATAAGCTTTATCGAGTTACCGGATCTCAAAACGTAAAAATCATTAAAAAGCGGGCTTGGAATCACTTACTATGGAGCTTGGAAGCTTGAAACAAACCCTAGCTATGGAGAACCTTTGAAATTTCGGCCTAATGAAGAAGATGGACAAAATTGGCTTTTAATTTTGTTTTTAATTCATTTTAATAACTAAATGACCAAAATACCCTTACTACTAAACTTTCCAAAATTCCTTCCATGTCCTAATTTTTCCCATGAACTTAAAATTGGTCAAATTGCTATTTAAGACCTCCTCATTAATATTCCAAAACAATTTCATACTAAAACTTCTAGAATGCAAGTTTTGCAACTTATTCGATTTAGTCCCTACTTTCAATTTAAGCACTTTAGGCATAGAATTTCATCACGAAATTTTCACACAATCATGCAATCATATCATAAACCTCAAAATAATTATAAAATAATTATTTCTATCTTGGATTTATGGTCACGAAACCACTATTTCGATTAGGCCCTAATTCGGGATATTACAATCTGTATCTGTATCTGATATATATTGTTACTGTTTCTATACATAACTTTGAGAATTATCTGAATACTGTGAAACTGAATATGTGTCTAATATTTTCTGCTAATTGAATACTTAAATTGTACCCTGAGTATGTAAACTCATTTCATATGTTTGATTGAATTTCAAGTAACACATAGACTTAAGCAGGTCGGCGTAGTAGGAGCTCGATCATGTCCGTTTGATTACTTTATTATTTTTATGAATTTATACTACTGCATGTTTCTTTTCAGATTTTTACTTTTAAAGACTGTATTTTATGGTCTGTTTATGATTTTGTAAATATCTTTAAAAGGTTTGAATTTTATTATTAAAAGTTTGACTCTCCCGAAGTGGTTTAATGTATCTCTTCATATTCAGCCATAACATTCAGGCCAAGTCTGAGGTGTTACATTTAATGGTATCAGAGCCAGGTTGCAAAACTCAGGCTATGTTTTTTGGGCTCCTATTTTATGAAAATTATTTTGAATAAAAACATTTATTTGGTTAATTCTAAAATTTTATTTTATGAAAGACTGAGTCTCCGATGTTGAACCTGTAAGTACTTCTAATTTAGCTATACTATTTAGCTAGAAAACACTATAGTGATTAAATTTGTGTGCTTTAGTTAGAGACTGTGATATGAACTGTGAAATAAGACATCTGATAAAAACTCAGAACTGATTTGTAAACTTCTGATATTTGCAGAAAATTTGAGATTATGAGTTCGCGCAGTAGTCGTAAACGTAGTTCTCGTGGGCACCGAGCTGAGTCTTTCTTGCTGGGCAATATCCTTAATCTAGATACCAACGAAACTGTTGGTACTACTACATTGAGATAGGGTCCTAGACTCCGATGACTAGGGATGACACATTGTCGCAAGTCATGCTTCGTGTTTTAGATAGGGTCACTATAAACCATTTTGGATCTGGAAGCTGAGGGTCGGTTACTGAATGAATCTGGTCGAACGGTGCTGAGGTTTTCAAGGGCATCATTAGAGTCGCCCCAACAGTGGCCAAGTACTAGTTAGAGGCCACCAAGCGCATCATGAATGATGTTGACTTCACTTCTGCACAGAAATTGAGGGGTGCAATATCTTTGCTCCAAGATAAGGCATAGTAGTAGTGGTTAATAGTTGAGGAGGGCACCCAGCCCGAACGCATCACATGGGATTTGTTCAGGAAAGCCTTCTAGAGTAAGTATGTTGGGGCAAGTTATGTGGAGGCTTGCAGTCGCGAGTTTATGTGCCTAGTTCAGGGTGAGAGGTTTGTGGTCGAGTTTCTGAGATTGAGTATGTATGCTCGTAGTTTGGTTTCGAATGATTATGAGAAGAGTATTCGGTTTGAGTGTGAACTAAGATATGATTTGAGGGTTCTAATATCTTCTCAGAGGGAGCAAGTGTTCGAGGCCTTAGTTGACAAGGTGAAGATAGAGAAGGAGGTGAAGCGTACGAAGCGCGAGAGGAGAGATTGGGAGAAGGGTTAAAGTAAACTTAAGAGGGATTCAGGTCCTTTTAGTTCTATTTAGAGCCCTAAGAAACATACTAGGTTTAATGGGCTTCCGAAGGCTGAGGCATCAACTACATTGATTGAGATTCAAACCTATTGTGACTCTAGTAGACACCATTCGGGTGAGTCTTGAAGGAGATTGGGAGCTTTTCTGTGATGCGAGTCGATGGAGCACGACATTAGGAACTGTCCTCTCCGATCCAATCATGTACAAGCTTTTACACAAGCTCTAGCCCCGAGTCTAGCTCAGCTTCTGAGGGCAGCATAGTATCCACCTAGGGGTCGTGCTATGGCCAAGGGTGGTAATGGTTCTGACAGGGGTCAAAGAGCCTCGGGCATAGGTACGATTCAGACTGAGGTACGGCAGCCTACTTTTGTATATGCAGTGAGGCGCTGCGAGAACTGAGACGACACCAAACATTATAGCATGTACGTTCTTTATTCATTCTGCACTGTATTTTGCTTTGATGGACATTGGTTCTACACATTCATTTGTATCTAGTACTATTTTGTGAATTTGGGTATATCTGCTGAGAGTACTGCTCGAAAGATTTCTATGATTAGTCCCCTCGGTTAGTCGATATATGTTAATAAAGTTTATAGAAGGGTTCCATTAGATATTCAGGGTGTTGTATTTCCTGCTAATATGATGGAGTTACCGTTTGAAGAGGTTAATCTTATTCGAAGAATGGATTGGCTCGTGGAACATCGATTCAGTCTGGATTGTGCCTCTAAAAGGGTAACTCAAAGATATGATAATGATACTGAGATTGTTATGATTGACGAGCATCGAGATTACCTCTGTAATGTAATCTCCATTATGGTACTCGAAAAGTTAGCTTGGAAAGCTTGTGAGGCATATTTGGCATTTTTGTCTGACTCCGGTCCTTCAAAACCTTCTATTAAAGATATTCAGACAGTAAGAGATTTTTCAGATGTCTTCCCTGAAAAGTTACCGAGGATACCTCCGGATAGGGAGGTTAAGTTTGGTATTGAACTTCTTCCATGTACTACTCCTGTGTCTATTGCTCCTTATCGCATGGCACCAAAAGAGTTAATGGAATTAAAGGCTTATCTTTAAGAACTTCTCAATCGATGGTTCATTAGACTGAGTGTGTCCCCGTACGGAGCACCAATTCTGTTTGTAAAGAAAAAGGATTGCACGATGAGAATATGTGTAGATTATAGTCAACTGAATAAGTTGATGGTAAATAGTAGGTATATGCTTTCGAGGATCGATGACCTATTTGATAAGTTCCATGGAACATCTGTATTCTCGAAGATCGATCTTCATTCTGGGTATCATAATCTCAAGGTTAAAGAGACTAATGTGAATAAGATTACTTTTAGGACTCGTTATGAATACTATGAGTTCCTGGTCATGCCCTTCGATTTGATGAATGCTCTGACTATGTTTATCGATCTAATTAATTAGGTATTTCAGTAGTATCTGGATCAGTTCATCGTAGCCTTCATCGATGATATTCTAATATACTCTAAAACTGAGAGTGAGCATGATGAGCATCTTAGAGTAGTTCTATAGATACTTCGTAAGAAATAGCTCTACGCTAAGTTGAGTAAATGCGAGTCCTGTTTTTGAGAGGTTACCTTTTTAGGACATGTTGTTTCTGTTGAAGGGATCTGAGTTGATCTTAAAAACGTTGAGGCTATGATCAAGTGGAAACAACCACTGAATGTGTTTGAGATTTGGAGTTTCCTAGGTTTAGCGGGTTACTACAGGAGGTTTGTTTAGGGATTCTGACTTATCGCAGTTCCCCTAACTAAGTTGCTGTGTAAGAATACGCCTTTTGTGTAGTCTGAAGAGAAACAAGCGAGCTTTGAGAAACTCAAGTCTATTTAAACTCAAGCAGCTGTTCTAGTATAAACTGAATCTGGTTGAAAGTTCATAGTTTACAAAGATGTTTCGCATGTCAGATTGGGAAACTATGCATTGCGACAACTTAAGTCGCACAAGGGCAATTATCCCACGCATGTCTTTGAATTGGCTATAGTTGTCTTCACTCTAAAAATATAGAGGTATTATTTGTATGGTTAGAGATGTATCATTTACATCGATCACAAAAGCCTCAAGTATCTATTGACTCAGAAAGAGTTTAACCTCAAGCAACATATATGGGTTGATTTGCTTAAGGATGATGATGCCACTATAAAGTATCATCTTAGTAAGGAAAATGTTGTGGCCAATACTCTTAGTCGTAGAGCCATGTTTGCTTGCCTGAGTTTGTTCGACAACGGTAGTCTATTGGCCGAGTTGCAGGTTAACCGACCTAGATTGATTAGATTTGAGTTAAACAGTGAAGTGATGAGTCTTTGGTTTTGCGATTTTGAAAGGTTGAAGATGGTGGGACTTTCGATTTTAGGTTAAATGATTACGGGGTTTTGTGTTTCAGAGGTCAGATTTGTATGCCTAATGATGCTGAATTAAGGTAGTCGATTTTGTGAGAAGCGTATAGTAGCCCTTATGCTATGCATCCCAGTAAAAATAAAATGTAAAAGGATCTTCAAAAGCTTTACTAGTGACCTAGTTTGAAACGAGAGGTAACTGACTTTGTTTCTCATTGTCTAACGTGCCAATAGGTTAAGGCTGAGCTCAAACTACCTTTAGGTCTGCTACAACTGGTTAGGATTCCCCTTTGGAAGTGGGAGCGTGTGATTATAGATTTTGTTAGCGGATTACCTCTGACACTCACTAAAAAAGATTCTATTTGGGTCATCGTGGATCGATTGACCAAGTTTACTAATTTCCTACCTATCATGACAAACTATTCGTTGCAGAAGCTAGCTAAGTTGTATGTCTCTAAAATTGTAAGATTACACAAAGTTTCGGTTTTGATCATCTTTGATAAAGGCTCACATTTTATTTATCTGTTATGGAAGAAGCTTCACGAGACATTGGGCACTAGATTATATTTCAGTACTGCGTATATTCTCAGACCGATGGACAGTCTAAATGAGTTATTCAGATTCTAGAGGATATGTTATGGAGCTATGTGATTGACTTCTGAGGTAGTTGAGAGGAATTCCTACTGCTAGCTGAGTTTGCGTATAATAACAGCTTCCAATCTAGTATTTAGATGGCAACTTACCCATATTTATGGTAGTAAATGCCATACCCCTTTGTATTGGACCGAGTTAGGTAAACGTCGATTTGTTGGGTCTCGATTTGGATTCTGAGACTGGGAATATAGTTAGATTGATTTGAGACTGCCTTAAGGCAACTTCCGATTGGAAAAAATTATATGTAGATTTAAAGAGGAGAGATATTGAGTATTCAGTGGGTGACCAGGTCTTTCTTAAAGTATTTAAACGGAAAAATGTTCTCCAGTTTGGACATAAGGGTAAGTTGAGCTTGATGTTCCTTGGGCCTTATCGTATTTTGAAATGTTTTGGTCCTGTTGCCTATTTGCTAGAGCTACCTCCTAAATTAGATCGGATTCATGACGTGTTCCCTGTCTATATGTTGAGATAGTACCGGTCTGACTCATCTTACATTGTTCCCGTTGAAAAATTATTGGTGGGACTAGATTTGACTTTTGAGGAAGAGCCTATTTAGATTCTGGATCAAGACATTAAATTCTTGAACAGTAAAATTATTCCTCTAATTAAGGTCATGTGTTAGAATCATAGTACTAAGAAAGACACGTGAGAACCTGAGGATTTGATTCATCAACAATACCCTTATCTGTTTGAACCAGGTAAATTTTGAGACTGAAATTTCTTTTAGGGGGAGAGTTGTAATGCCCAAAATTTGAACGTTTGTTTGTTAATATTGTCAATAATTAAGTATCTATTTCGGTGGTTTGAGCCTTGATTATGTGTTTTAGATCAGCGGTTCAAGCCTCTCTTTTTGAAGTTTTGCTATTTCTTTTGACTTATCCCTTAACCATAAACTTTTGAATTAAGTTTATTTCTACGTTAACTTGTATCAAGAATGAACCTGCTAGTTCAATGGTTAAGCTTTTGTATACTATTTAGTATTGTGTTTGAATCTTTACGTAAGCGAAGAGGGAACGTATTTATTTTTAACACTTCAAAAAAATAGTTATTTTAAATTTATTAAATGGTTTCCTTCTTCTCATTTTTCTTTTTATGTTTTTTTTTCTTTTCTTCTTCTTTTGTTTTTGCTCCCTATTGTTCCTCTCTGTTGCTTTTTTTTTTCTTCCATTAAAATCTTGCTGCTGTTTGTTGGGGAAGTTGCATAGTTCGTTGTATTTTGACTAAAAGGTTAATTGACGAAGTTTTGTGGTTGAATTACTATAATGTTCGCTCTCGTTCATTTATGTTAAAATTGGTTTTTTTGCTTAATTTGCTCGAATTCTCTATTTAAGTGTTCGATTAGTCTTCTTTTAGGCGAATATCTTAAGGATAACAATCCCCCAACAAAATAGGTCTGTGAATTTATGGTATCGTTCAAAGTTAAACGTTGATTTTTCAGTTTAGGGTTTTACCTTAAAGCTTTTCGATGTAAGTCAATTTTTTTGCGTTAACTCGAGCATTTCGTTTGGGAAATAATGGTTGACTTGGTTATTGGTTTACAATTTTTAGGTTCTCGAGTGATCGCGATTTTCGTGTGACAGGTTTTAAATACTTATAATTAATCGTTCTTGGAACTAACTTTTATCACGATGTAGGCAATTGTACCTATCGAACAGTAGTATAGTTTTAGCAAGACCGGATTGTCGAACCCAAAGGAACTAAAAGTACTAGTAATGACTGTCTTTTTATTATCTAGCCTAAGAATAAGGGGGTTTGTTTTAACTAACTAATTATCTAAACTAAGAATTCACAGAAAGTAGAATTGGGGGATTACTTTTGGAAAACGATTGAATTAAGACATTCCTAAAGAAAAATCCACCTAGACTTTACTTGTTATTCTGGCTCCGAATCGGACGATTTATTCATTCAACTTGTTTTGTAAGATCCCTAAGTTATGTTATTATCCCTATTCAAGACTAATAACGTCTAATCCCTAGATTGAATAATTGAGACTTTCCTCTAATTAACACTCTAGGGTTGCATTAACTCGATTTATGGATCCCGTTATTAGGTTTCACCCTAATTCGGTAAAATCTTGTCACCCTATCTCTAGGCGCGCAATCAACTCTGCTTAATTATGAAAAATGTACTCTTAAATAGGGTCTATTCCTCCTCTGAATAAGAGCTTATCTTGAATCAGTATCCTGGGATATCAAAACAAGACTTAAGAACACATAATTAAGAACAAGTTAAATATTTATCATACAATTCAAAAAATAATAACAAGATTCGTCTTAGGTTTCATTCCCCTTAGGTATCTAGGGGATTTAGTTCATAACTAAAAAGTAAAACATCTCAGAAGAATAACGAATACAAAACATAAAGAAAACCCAAAACTCCTGAAGGGAAATTGAGGGGAGATCTTCAGTCTTGATGATGAATCCGGTTTCTAAGATGGAATAATAGGCTTTCTTCGAGTAATTCCTTCCTTCTTCCTTGTGCCTCCTTTTTTCTTCCTCCTCTAGGGTGTATTTATAAGCTTTGGAATGCCTAAGAACCCTCGAAATTAGCCTTCTCTGAATTGGACTCAACTTGGGCTCGACAGGGACATGCCCGTGTGCAATTACTTCAGGTCGTGCTCGAGCCTGTTAAATAGGCACGGTCGTATGGTCCACTGTGTGAGTCGTGCTTCGATTCTGCCAAATTGACACGGCCGTGTGGTCTGCCCGTGTGAGGAGGTCCAGGCTGTGTTAAATTTGTACTTTGGCCCATTTTCTCCATTTTTGGCCTGCTTCTCATTCCTTTCGCTCTCCTAAGTGTAAAACATGAAATTAAGGCATTAGGCGCATCGAATTCACCAATTCTAAGGGAAAATCATCCATAAAACGTGTTAAGCATGGGGTAAAAAATGTATAAATTACGGTTTATCAAATACCCCCACACTTAAGCATTTGCTTATCCTCAAGAAAAATTCTCAACTCATAATCAAAATAAATCCTTCTAAACCTATAATTCCTATCGATAATATCTCAAAATAATCCATAGGTAATCATACATTAAAGATTCAACTGAAAGAACATCAAAGTTTCAATCATTCCAAGTTGAGCACTTTATCATGAAAATATAGGTGTCTCCCCTCGTCTAAATAATTACCTTTGATTCAAAATGTCATAGAGTTTCACATCCTCACTAAAGATTCACTCAAATCACTCGAGGTGTTTAAGGACAATAAATGAAACACTCAATAGTCAATAATGAAAAGTCATTACCATAGGCTTGCATGAAAATCAAATCTCCACCACTATAATTTGAGATGATAAATCAATCAAAAGGTTTTTAGATGGTTGTAATGAGGCTTGGTTAGGGGGTGTGGTCACAAGCTGAAAGAAAAAGTTAGAATTGAGATTAAATTGAAAAATTACCTAACTAGAAAAATGACTAGTCATTAATCGCGTACAACAGAGCTTCCTCTCAGAATATGGAATTTAACTTCTTTAGCTCAGAAGATTACTACTACAAATATGTATACATTTCTTTTTTTAAAAACAAGTTAAATAACATAAACTAACTATTAAGAACAAGACATAGCTAGGCAACTATTTCAATTCAAATCTCGACAAAAATAAGGATCAAATTAATTTAGGGGATTTCAACAATAATGGGTTAAGGGTTAATATTAAGGGTAATACAAAAATTGGCTTGTTAGGCTCAAGGGGGTTCACTAGGGGTTAATCGTGGAGGTAGACTTTTCATGGCATGAGCGGGTTAATCCTAAGTGCCTTAATCATTTTGACATATCAAATCAAATGGTGTGGTCTTGACATGCATAATCAAGCAAGTTCTAGAATAACAGTTCAATACTGACGCACTTAAAGCAATAATAAAAGTGAGCATGAAAGAATTAATAGATGCTCAAAAGGCTCAAAAATCTCACAAAAATTATGACTTTTATGTTTAAAAATTGTGAATTCCAACTCAAAGTAATACCTAAACTTTGGGGAAACAACCTAAAATTTTAAATTCCTAAAGATCAACTTATCATGCTTGATTCTCTAATGTCTTAAAGTTTAAACAACCAATGCATAAATGCCTATGTTTTAATTCAGGATATATCAATCAAAATCATAAATCAATCAAAATTTATCCTAAATATGATATTAGAGCTTTTCAAGAGAACAAGGCAATCATTCAGGGATTTTTCTGATAATGAAATGGATACCCCCCCTACACTTAAGATGTACATTGTCCTCAATGTACAAAGATAGATATTTTGAACATGGAAGTGTAATATCATAAGATAGGGAGAAAAGTGAAACTTCCTGAGTTTAAAATGGATGAAATTCCTGGATTAGCGAGAGCGAGTTGTTGGAAATAAAGCTGGAGGGCAAACATGAATTTGAAGGTCAAAAGGATAATTGGGGGACTAATTTGATAGTAATCATAAAGATAAGCCATGTTTAAAAACAAGCGAATCTTCAAGAATTAATAAAAGAAAAATAAAATAAGATAGATAATGCAAAGTTTTCAAGTGGCACGGCCGGTTCACACGCCCGTGTGGATCGTGTCTCGCCCGTGTTTGTTGTGAAGTGAGATGTCGTCTGTAACGCCCCTAACCCGAATCCGTCACCGAAATAGAGTTACGGAGCATTACCGGAGTTACCGATTCATTTATCAGATATTTCATTAATCCAATATCTTTTTTTTTTCACGTTCAAGTCTTGTATTCAAGTCATCCGGATCTTTATAAATAAATTTGATCATCGTTTTCATTTATTTCATGTTATAATACATTCAACTAATGCTCTAAACAAAATTATCATTTTACCCCTAAACTTTTAATTAATGACGATTTCATCCTTAGGTTAAAATAAAATAAAATTATTGCAATTTAATCCTTATTTCCAGCCGTTATTCTCACACAAATTGATAACAACCTATGAATTCTATAAAATGTCAGAATTTTCCATAATTTCAACACTTTTCAATTTAATCCTTAAAACATGTTTTTCCTTTGTCTTGAGCTAAATTAATAATTTCATTCAATTTTGTAATTTAAATAATAAAATAATCCATTTCATGCAAATTGGTCATTTCTAACATCTTTTTTACAAAATTGCCCATAAAATTTTACTTTTATTCAGTTTAGTCCATGAGCTTAAAACATACAAATTAGCCATGCTAGCTGAATATTCATACATATTTTCCTCCTCCTCCTCTCCATTCCACATCCTTAATTTATATAACATGCAATAAGTAACATTATCAATAATTTCACTATTTACTTATGTATATTCAAAACTGGCCATTTGCGTCATAGTCACTAAATTATTTATATCTTAAGCTACAGAACTCGAAATTAAGATCTGCTAGTTTTCCCTAAAACTATACTTACTTAGATTATTACCATAAAATTTTCAGAATTTTTAGTTTAGCCAATAAGTACAGTTTATTCTTTAAAGTTTTCCCTGTTCTGATGTCTGACAGTTCAGACCCTTCTTCATTAAGAACTAATTATCTCATTGTACGAGATTCGGATGATGTTCTTGCTTATTTCTATTGAAAATAGACTCTTTAAGGATTTTAAACATATAAATTTAATCCCTTAATTATTTTTATCCAATTTTTGATGATTTTCCAAAGTCAGAACAGGGGAACCCGAAATCATTCTGACATTGTCTCACAAAACTTATTATATCTCATGATTTACAATTCCATTGCTTACACTGTTTCTTCTATAAGAAACTAAACTCAATAAGCTTTAATTTCATATTTTATTCATACTCTAATTAGATTTCTAAAATTTTTTGAGATTTTTCAAAGTTAGACTATTGCTGCTGTCCAAAACTATTTTAGTGCAAAATGTTGATTTTCATTTTGCCCTAAATTTCACAGTTCATACAATTCAGTCCTTACTTAATTAACCCCTCAATTAAACTAATTTTCTCAATTAATACTTTTCCTAGACATTATAAGTTATTTCATAACTATTGAAATTCAAAATTTCCACATAAAACTCTAACTTCAAACTCTTTTACAATTTAGGTCCCAAACATTCACTTTCTATTCAATTCTTTCAATAAAATCAGCATATAAACAATTTAAAGCTCTAATTCTATGTCAAATCATCATATACTTCCAGCACATATTCATAGAAACTTTCAATTTCTTTCATAGAATCAAGAACTAATGAATTCAACAAATGGACCTAGTTGTAAAAGTCACAAAAACACAAAAATTTCAAGAAATAATCAAGAATTGAACTTACTTGCAGTAAAAATATGAAAAACAAGCTTAAGGGAACTCTTCCATGGTTTTTTTTCTGATGAGAATGCAGAAAATAAAGAGAAATCTAGATAATTCCACTTCAGTCCTAGCTTTATTAAGTAAATTTTGCAATTTTCCTATTTTTCCCTTATTTTCTTGGTGATTTCATGCTCTTGCCGTCCAGCCCAAATAGACCTTGGGTCTATTTCCCTTTTAAACCCTCTTTCTTTTATCATTTAAGCTATTTAATCATTTCTCACAATTTGGCATTTGATACAATTTAGTCCTTTTTGTCAATTAGCTATCAGTACTTTAAAATTTCTTGACGAAACTTTAATACTAAATTATTAACACTCCATAAATATTTATAAAAATATTTATGGCTCGCTTTAAAATTCCCGATGTCTTGATACCTCGTTTTCAATTCTAATTATTTTAATATATATATATATATATATATTTTGTACATTTCACTATTTCAAAATTTTTCCTAACTTCACATTTAACTTATACTCACTAAATTAATAATATTTCCTACTCATTTTTCGGATTTAGTGATCTCGAATCACTGTTCCGACACTACTGAAAATTAGGCTGTTACATCATCACACGGCCTTAGGGCATGCCCGTGTGTCTAGGCCGTGTGGCTACATGATCATGTTACACGACCGTGTGTGATGTGGTTCGATTTTCCCACGGTCGTGTAGCTCTGCACACGCCCGTGTTGTTTTGACAGTGTTGTCTATGGGTGCTAGACACGGGCGTGTCACACGCCTGTGTTCATTTCGCAGATTTGACCACGGCCGGGTCGCACGCCCGTGGCAACTTATCTCATCCTATGCTGGGAAAGATAACTTTTACCCTATTTTCGCACAGCCGTGGTTCTGTCCGTGGTTGTCGCACAGGATGAAGCACGGCCATGTGATCGGCCGTGTGAAGTTAGAAACCTGTGCTCAAAGATTCTGTTAGTGATCTAGATGTTTAAAAATTGAAATTTAAATAATTTAAAACCATTAGTACTCGGGTTGCCTCTCGAGAAACGCTTGTTTATAGTCTAAGCTTGACTGTTACCTTGTTGGTTTATTTAGGGCGGTTTGTGGACTTGTAGCTCCTCTTAATCATTTTGACATATCAAATCAAATGGTGTGGTCTTGACATGCATAATCAAGCAAGTTCTAGAATAATAGTTCAATACTGACGCACTCAAAGAAATAATAAAAGTGAGCATGAAAGAATTAATAGATGCTCAAAAGGCTGAAAAATCTTACAAAAACTATGGCTTTTTGATGTTTAAAACTTGTGAATTCCAACTCAAAGCTATACCTAAACTTTGGGGAAAACGACCTAAAATTTTAAATTCTTAAAAATCAACTTATCATGCTTGATTCTCTAATGTCTTAAAGTTTAAACAATCAATGCATAAATGCCTATGTTTTAATTCAGGATGTATCAATCAAAATCATAAATCAATCAAAATTTATACTAAATATGATATGAGAGTTTTTCAAGAGAACAAGGAAATCATTTAGGAATTTTTCTTATAGTGAAATGAATACCCCTCCCCACACTTAAGATGTACATTGCCCTCAATGTACAAAGATAGATATAAGAAAATAAAAATAAGATAGGGAGAGAAGTGAAACTTCCTGAGTGATGAACGAGTTTCCTTGAACTGGAGTTTCGAAGAATAATCGGCGTGAGGGTGGAGGAAGATACTCCAGCGGTGGTAAAGGTTCATTAGTCCATAAGTCCTGTGCCAAAAGAATATTATACCTAGTGGTAGCTATGGTCGTGATCGAGTAGGACATGGCAGTCGTAGAGAACCTTATCCGGTGGAGTTTTTAGTTCCTATGTGATGATGAGCTTCGGAGCTCTATATAACTGTGACAGAATCATGAACTTTTTAGGGGGAATAAATAAGAATAATTACTCTGAATTAAATAACCAATATTAATAAATATAAAAATAAAATTCTAAAAACTAAGAAAAATAAAAAAAAGTTTTAATAAAAATTAAAAACATAAAATAATAAATAAATGTTTTTAAACATCTTCATCGCTGGATGGTTCGCGAGGTGGGACTGGCGATGAGATGTGGAGGTGCTAACAAATCTGCCGTAGAGTAGCATCAATATTGTCAAATCGTTGAAAACACTATTGCTCGAATCGAGTGAGGCGCTCAGAAATGTCAGCATATGAAACCGCCGCATGAACTGGACGAGAGGATGGTGGTGGCTGAGATGGTGGGTCCCCGTGCTGTGGAGGGACATCATCAGGAATATCCTCAGAGGCCTCCTCCTCGGTAGATTAGGCGAGACGATATTGAGAAGGGTAGGTTCCTCGGCGCTTTTCGATCATCCTCATGCTAAGCATGCTCGAGATGCCTTGTGGAAACATCTGGCCAATGAAGGTCAAGGATGATTCTTAGGCCGTGGTGCTGAAGAGCCCAAAGTGGCGAGCCAACTGGGTAACATAGGGGCCAATGGAGATGACCCCCTTCCTATGCCGCTCCGTCTGGTGCTGAATCGTGAAAGTAATGAAATAGGCAAGGTCGATGACGTACCCGTACGACGTACACCATAGAAAGTAGGCGTCATGAGTGTTGACGACGCCAGTGCTCTCTCGCCTTCTTGTAATTGTGTGAGCCAAAATGGCGTGTAAGTACATCAGAGATGGAGGGAGAGTCGATGCCTTGGAGTGGCTAGGATTATAGGTGGCCCCACCTGGTACTAGTGCGTCCCAGCACCGTGAAAGAGAATGATGGATGTGGCGATTGAGCGTATCTAAGTCATTCTCCTCCTTAAATTCCTCCGTATATAAACCCAGTGCAATACCGAATTCTGGGACACTTAGCTGGCGGGCTAATCCGCCTAGGCTAAATTGGACCGTTTTAGGATCATCGTAGTTCGTCATCACGGTCTGAAGATGAAATGTGGAGCATAATTCCATCGTGAGCTCGAGATACGTCGGTTCAATGATCCCAAAGAAAAGTTTCCAAGGGTCGGTGGTTAGGAGGGCTTGAATCGCATCAGCCAACTGAACTTGTTCTACAGCAGCCTAGTCGATGCAGCAGCCCGCAATTAAAGGTCGGGCTCGAAGTACTTGGAATAGTTTTTCTTGGGGCCCGATGGGGAACCTCAGGAAAGAGTGACGAACTTCCGCGGTTGGACCTGAGGAAGATGACACTCCCTTCCTTTTCTTTGAAGCAGGGACAATGGCATTTTTACCACGTGAAGATGACGTGGTACCTGCAATTATAAAGGAAAATAATAGTAGGTAAATGGATTTGAAAAGCCATGAATTTGAACTAACAATTTTAGCCAAAATTACTAATACTAACCAAACTCAACCAACATTTGAATTTTGATAGCATAATTTCGTGATATTAGCATTGTAAGGGCATGAGAATGGGCATCGAATTTCATGGAAATATAAAGAGCATAAATTTGGCACATGGCATGAGTTGTAATGGTAAATAACAAAAAGCAATTGAAAACTATGAATATTGATTTAGAATAGGTGAATAAGGCATGAGAGTTTCATAAAAATATGTCATGTAGAATGAAATGATAACTAATCTAAAAGAAATGAAACTTGAATGATAGCATAGTGTGAGATACATGAAGATTATAGCATTAAAAATGAGTGGAATTAAAGGGAAAAGAGTGAACAAACGCTAAAAAATGGAAGAATAAGCATCAGGAATGAAGTTGGGAGTAGCGCACGGGCGTGGCAGGGAAGCCATGTGGACTTGCAGCGGCTAGGGTTAGGGTTTTTTAGTGGGGAAGACAATGAATAGTATAGCCTATTCACAGATTTTGGGGCACATGGCCATGGAGCACGCCTGTGTTCCCCAATTTTTGCCCGTGTGACTCACGAATTTTTAAATTTGGGCGCATCTGAACAGTTAGTCCACGCCCGTGTTCCTTGGGCGTGTGGGTGCATACGGCCGTGTCACACGACCGTGCCTGGCTTCATTCGCTTCTCTCACACCTGTGTATGTATGCCCACGTCTGTGTTAGTTTAACATGTTCGACCACGGTTGCTTGGCACGGGCGTGTCGTACGCCCGTGTTGATTGACAGGTTCGCCCACAACCATGTCGCACGGTCGTGGCGATTTATCGTAGCCCTTGTTGGGGAAATCTTTGCCCTGTTTTCACACGGCCCTAAGTAAGCCCAGGTGCTTGGCCATGTCTGTGTGGAAAAACTTATATTCAAGGTCTCTGTTAGTAAGTTAGGTGTTAAATACTAAAATTTAAAGAAATTAATATTGTTAGCGCTCGGGTTGCCTCCCGAGAAGCGCTTATTTATAGTCTAAGCTCGACTTACCTCTCCCTTGAATGGTCATGGTGGTTCGAGGAGTTTATGCTCCTCATTCTTGCTATCATTCTCATCAAAATAAGGTTTCAGACGGGTGTTGTTTACCCTAAAAGTGTCGAACTTGGGATGACTTACCTCAACTGTACCAAATGGGAAAATGCTAAGTACCGTAAGAGGGATTTCTTCATTCGGTGTGGTAGTGACAATGTGAGGATCTGCGGCATCTAATAAGACTTTATCTCCAACCTTAAGTTGATGTGGAAAGGTGTTGAGCTCGTTCTGTCGTAGTGTCGGTTTAACGAGCAGTCTCAGTTTATGCATCCGCCATTCATCTAGCTCCTCGATTTGTAGCTTTCGTTCTTCATGAATAGGTCATCTACTATTAGACGTTATTATTATTTTTTCTTTTCTTCTTATTTTGTTTTTGCTCCCTATTGTTCCTCTCTGTTGCTTTTGTTTTCTTCCATTAAAATCTAGCTGCTGTTTGTCGGGGAAGTCGCATAGTTTGTTGTATTTTGACTAAAAGGTTAATTGACAAAGTTTTGTGGTTGAATTCCTATAACAGACGCTCTCGTTCATTTATGTTAAAATTGGTTTTTTTGCTTAATTTGCTCGAATTCTTTATTTAAGTGTTCGATTAGTCTTCTTTTAGGCGAATATCTTGAGGATAACAATCCCCCAACGTAATAGGTCTGTGAATTTGTGGTAGTGTGCAAACTTAAATGTTGATTTTTGAGTTTAAGGTTTTACCTTAAAGCTTTTCGATGTAAGTCAATTTTGTGCATTAACTCGAGCATTTCATTTGAGAAATAATGGTTAACTTGGTCATTGGTTTGCAGTTTTTAGGTTCCAGAGTGATCATGATTTTTGTGTGACAGGTTTTAAATACTTATAATTAATCGTTCTTGAAACTAACTATTATCACGATGTAGGCAAGTGTACCTATCGAACACTAGGATAGTTTTAGCAAGACCGGATTGTCGAACCCAAAGGAACTAAAAGTACTAGTAATGACTGTCTTTTTATTATCTAGCCTAAGAATTAGGGGGTTTTGTTTTAACTAACTAATTATCTAAACTAAGAATTCACAAAAAGTAGAATTGGGGGATTACTTTTGGAAAATGATTGAATTGAGACAATACCTAAGGAAAAATCCACCTAGACTTTACTTGTTATTCTGGCTCCGAATCGGACGATTTATTCATTCAACTTGTTCCGTAGTGATCCCTAAGTTATGTTATTATCTCTATTCAAGACTAATAACGTCTAATCCCTAGATTGAATAATTGAGACTTTTCTTTAATTAACACTCTAGGGTTGCATTAACTTGATCTATGGATCCCCCTATTAGGTTTCACCCTAATCCGGCAAAATCTTGTCACCCTATCTGTAAGCGCACAATCAACTCCACTTAATTATGACAAATGTACTATTAGACAGGGTCTATTCCTCTTCTGAATAAGAGCTTATCTTGAATCACTATCATGGGATATCAAAACAAGACTTAAGAACACATAATTAAGAACAAGTTAAATATTTATCATACAATTCAGAAAATAATAACAAGATTCGTCTTAGGTTTCATTCCCCTTAGGTATTTAGGGGATTTAGTTCATAACTAAAAAGCAAAACATCTCAGAAGAATAACGAATACAAAACATAAAAAAAAACCCAAAACTCCTGAAGGGAAATTGAGGGGAGATCTTCAGTCTTGATGATGAATTCGACTTCTGAGATGGAACAATCGGCTTTTTTCGAGTAATCTCTTCCTTCCTCCCTGTGCCTCCTTTTTTCTTCCTCCTCTAGGGTGTATTTATAGGCTTTGGAATGCCTAAGAACCCTCAAAATTACCCTTTTTTCGAATTGGACTCAACTTGGGCTCGGCAGGGACACGCCCGTGTGCGATTACTTCAGGTCATGCTCGAGCCTATTAAATAGGCACGGTTGTGTGGTCCACCCGTGTGAGTCGTGCTTCGATTCTTCCAAATTGACACGGCCGTGTGGTCTGCCCGTGTGAGGAGGTCCAGGCCGTGTTGAATTCGTACTTTGGCCCATTTTCTCTGTTTTTGGCCCGTTTCTCGTTCCTTTCACTCTCCTATGCTCTCCTAAGTGTAAAATATGAAATTAAGGCATTAAGAGCATCGAATTCACCAAGTCTAAGGGAAAATCATCCATAAAACGTGTTAAGCATGAGGTAAAAATATGTATAAATTACGTTTTATCACAGAGTCACTTCTATTGCTTCTATGTCGAATCTATCCCAGGTATTTAACGAAAACTGAGTTTTTTATGAATGATGAAAGGCAGAATGCATGGCTGTCGACGCCATATGGCAGTGTGGTAGGCTGTGTGAGCCACACGGTTGTATGATAGGCTGTGTAACTCTCTTACTTGGGTCGTACGGGTATGCGACATAGGCATGTGTCGAAGCAGTATGATGGACTATTTTGATTGTGAGTCACACAGACGAATGACACGGGCGTATGTTTAGATCGTGTAGCTCTCTGATTTGAGTCACATGACGTGTGACAGACCGTGTGAGGCACTATGATGAGCCACACGGGCGTGTGCCAGGTCATGTGGACCACACGGGCCAGTCATCCAGGTCGTGTGAATCTACACAAGCAAGTGGGTCAAAAATCAAGATTTTTCCCTAGGGCCATAAAGGTTGTTCGAATCAAACGTGGGCCTTCTATAGGGTTCGTATGATCTAAACTAGGCTATAAACTCATTATTTGATGATCTGTTACTGGAAAATATGTTATTTGAATATCCATAAGATGTGTTATTTGATAAACAAATATGATTTGTAATGACTGAATCTATATCACTGTGTACGCATATCTGATATCTATTAATTATACATATACATTGGGGTGAGATTTTTGATAAAAGAAAAAGTGTGGGAAGTTTAATTATCTAATGATTCTGGTGGTTACACCACATATACATATCTGATTTTGGCGATTTATATCGCTTTGATCTAGCAGTTAGTCCGCAAAATTCTGAATGTGACATACAGTCACTATGCGGTGTATAGGGATGGATGGGTACTTGAGACCCTATTTGGTGTGTAGGGATGGACGAAGATGGTGAGTAGAGGATAGAGGTAGGAAATCTGGATATGTATCCGATATGAACTGTATCTGTATCTGATATATCCTGTTACTATTTCTGTACCTGACTTTGAGAACTATCTAAATACAGTGAAACCGAATACGTGTCTGGTATTTTCTGCTAATTGAATACTTAAGTTGCACACTGAGTATGTAAACTCAATTCATCTGCTTGATTGAATTTTAGGTAACCCACTGACTTAAGAAGGTCGACGTAGCAGGAGCACGGTCATGTTCGTTTGATTACTTTATTTTTTTATGAATTTATACTATTGCATATTTCTTTTCGGATTTCTTCTTTTAAAAACTGGATTTTGTGGTTTTTTTATGATTTTGTAAATGACTTTGAAACGTTTGAATTTTTATTATTAAAAGTTGAACTCACCAGAAATGGTTTAATATAGCTCTTCAAATTCAGCCATAACGTCCAGGTTGGGTCTGGGGTGTTACAACAAACTAGTCGATTCCATAAAATGAAAATTTCTTGAAAGAAAGGAAAAAGAAATGAAAATGGTCATATGCTAAAGGAGGCGGGTACTTATGAGGGGACCCAAGGCATAACTTTTGATAAAACTCTAGAAGAGGTTCAAGTACATGAAATTATGAATATAATGGGATATCCCAATCAGTTATGTCATAACTAAATACGATGGAGCTCACATCAAGGACATTGTTTTCGACAATGATAATATAAATAGAATACTTCAATATTATGGAGAAGTAGAGATCTTTAATAAAAATATATTTGAAAGCATTAAGATGAAAACAAGTCATCAAAAATAAATAAACACTTCTATTATAACTTATAAAATACATCTCGGACAAGAGGTCCAAACACTCGGAAGGTGTAAAGCCAATGGAAGTACATGTTAGCATAATAGCGAAAAAAATACAAGTAATAATATATAAAATTGACTTCTAACAAGAACATCCACAAGACACTTGATTTTGGTTATGAAAAATGATTAATTTGTGGTGAATGCAAAAACCAAATAAAGTTATTTATTTACGTCTAGTGAATTTGTATTCAACCGATATAAATGATTTGATAATATTGATGCCTGAAGCATAAAACTTGAGTTTCATGAGAAAATCATTGGAGTTCCTGACGAATTTACAAGAGAAATACTTATTCGATAGATAAAATTTATAATGAAAGCATATTTAAAAATGAAAATTTGTCTCAACATGAGATCAAATGTTCAATAAGAACAAATTTTTACACAATGATATTATAAAGAATTGCTATACAGTATCCAATATTGTTTATATAATCAAAATTAATCAGGCTAATTTTTCATGTAGGTTGGAGATATTGGAAAGGAATACAAATGGTCAAACAATAATGTTATAAAATGATGGTCCTGAAGTACCATTTCTTTATATGCTTAATTCACTCATTGTATTGGTAATAGTGAATGATACAATATTTCATGCTTTATAAAGTTTTTGGCAACATCTAAAGAATGAGAATGCAACTGAATTCTATTGCTATATTTATACGCATCAACAAAATTTGTTGTTTATGTTGATGATTTATTATTGATAAATAATATTGAATGACTCAATATTGAGTTATAAAATGATGTCCAAATAAGGGGAGCAAAATATGCACTGTTGTAACACCCCTCACCCAATGCAAAGAATAATTGAGAATTTAATTAGGCACTCCCTACCGCTACACTTGAGAAGTTAATTTTCAGCATTGGATTGTGTTGTTTCAAAGATATTAAGTGATTCTTACTTGAGAGGAAGTAAATTTGCATTATATTTTTTATTTTAAGGTTGTGACAAGTTGTGTATTAAAGGATTATGTACTCTTTTTTTCTTCACTAGGTTTTTATCCTACTGGGTTTTCCTAGTAAGGTTTTTTAATGAGACATATCATTTATACAATGAACATCCAAGGGGGAGGTTATGAATGCTATTAAGTGGATGTTCAACTTTTCATCTTTCTTAACCTTTCACCTTTCATCTTCCTTAACTCTTCACATTTCATCTTCTTGTAACCCCTTTCCTTTTTATGTATTAGAAAATGAGGAGTCTAATCTTCATATGTATATAAGAGTATACTACTTGTAATGATGATAGAAAAGAAGAGAAATATAAGAGTATACTACTTGTAATGATGATAGAAAAGAAGAGAAATGCAATAAAAATCTCTCTTATTCTTATCCATTATTATTGTGTTCTTTGCATTATTATTACTATTTTATAATATATGTATATTTATTGACTATAAAAATAAATACCTGAAACCTCCTTTTGAGGTTTTTTTTTAAAGCAAGTATTTGTTTTTCTCAATACATGGTTGACCGATACATTCTTTATAGAACAAATCAACCCGTCAAATCCCATTAAAGGTCTTCCATAGTTTTGACCTTTATGATTTTTTTAAAACTAGTTTCTAATGTATTAAATAATATATTTTATAATTTGAAATATATATTTTATTAATTAAACCAGGATTAGTTTAATTTATATTATGAATCAATTAATTTTAAAAAATAATTGAGAGGATAAAATAATAGAAACAAAAATTGAACTAATACATAAAATTATTATTAAAATAATATACAAATTTGAAACTATATAATAAAGTAAATACAAAATATATTTACATTAAATTAATGGTCACATTTAATAATAACTATTAAAAATAATTGTTAAAATTTTAATTTCTTTTCAAGACAAATTCATAAAGAAATTTAGGAGCATCGAACAAATATTGGATAAATTTAAAAAACGAATTTAAGATTGCTTGCTTTGCATAGCCTAAACAACTTACAAAAAGAATTAAAAATAATATCATAATATTATCTTATCATCAATTAAAATAATATTCTATCTCTCCCCGGTGCCATTGTTGTTTAAATATGATTCAATATTGCCTTTTCAAATGACCATTGCTTTAATTAGGGGTGAACAAAATCTGATTCAATTCAAGAAATTCGATAAAAATTTAAATTTTGAATTAAATAGTTTGAGTTATTTGAGTTAATCGAGTTATTCGGATCAACTCGAATGAAAATATAAATTTTTCGGTTTAACTTGAATATGAATTACACAATTCGAGTTATTCGAAAATCCAAATAAGAAAAGGCAAAACTATCGAGTTATTCGAAAATCTAAATAAGAAAAGGCAAAACTATGTCGTTTTGATAAATGTTTCTTTTCCTAAAGTTAAAAGTCAAAACCATAAGTTAAAAGGCAAAACTATATTATTTTTATAAATGTTTACCCATTAAGTGAAAAGACCAAACAATTATATTGTTTATATAGTTAAATAATTTTAAAGACAAAACAATTATATTGTTTATATAGTTAAATAATATTATAATTTGTCTACTAGTTAAATAACTGGTCCATGTAAATGTAACATTGAGTATAAATAATAGGATTCGTTAACTCAACTCAATTTGACTCGATTCGATTCAATTAAAAAAAATTCAAATTGAGTTCGATTGATAAAAATAAGATTTGTCAACTCGACTAACTTGAAATTATTTTACTCGTGTTAAATATGACTCCTATTTTCAGTCAAATTTGAAAAATAGTCTTTCAGTTAAACTCTGTTTACTTGTTTCAATCAAACACTGATTAGTTTAGATTATTTTATTATTATTTGATCTATGAATTTAGCCTATAAATAGGCTCTTTTACAACATTAGAAAATACACCCATTAAAGATTAGAACTCATAACACATTTAGAGAATTTTTTGTTTACGTTTTGTGGGTTCCTTTTTTTTTAGGTTTTCGGGGTTTAGTTTTTATCTCCATCTTTTGTACTCTTCGTTCTTTTGCCATTATAGTAAAATTATCTTTACCCGTGGTTTTTTATCCTCTTTGGAGGGGTTTTTCCACGTTAAATTTGTGTGTTCAATTTCTCAATTTATTCTGCTATTTTCCTGTTCGTTACTTAATCGGGTTAAAATCCTAACAAATGGTATCAGAGCTAGTTCAATTTTCATAGATCAGCCCGTTCAGAGATGGCAACAACAAGGCTTGAAATTGAGAAGTTCGATGGTGAGACAAATTTCAATCTGTGGCAAGTTCGGATGATGGCAATTCTAGTTCAATCGGGCTTGAAAAAGGTTGTTATCGGAAAAAGCACGAGAATCTAAATAAAGCGAGAATGGGAAGAGCTTGATGAAAAGGTTTTATCTGCAATCCGGTTGTGCCTCACGAATACGGTATTGCGGGAGGTATTGATGGAGAAGACCTCATCGCCTTGTGGAAAAGGTTAGAAACTCTTTATGCGACTAAGTCTCGGCTAAGCTGTTTAGTGTTGAAACAACGTCTATTTACGTTTCGCATGAACAAAGGTGAGCTTCTTAGAGATCACATCAGTCAATTTATTACTCTTTTAAATGATTTAAAGAATGTTGAGGTTCATATTGACGATGAAGATCAGGCTATGCTATTATTGTGCTCTTTACCCCCTTCATACAAGTCTTTCAGGGAGACCCTGATTTATGGCAGAGACAAACTCTCGTTCGAAGATGTGAAGGGTCATTTGTTGAGTAGAGACAAACTCGACAATGAGCTTTATTTGGATAGCAAGACAGATAGGCAAGCTTCCGTTTTGGTAGCATCAAAGAAACGAGATAAAAGGTGTCGCTATTGTAAAAAGTTAGGTCACATCAAAGTAGATTGTTATAAACTGCGAAATAAAAAAGCTGCTGAGAGTAATGAGGAAGATGTAGCTGGTGCTAATTTGGCCGATGAAAATGGGGATGATTTCTTGCTAGTGTCAACAAGTGATAACACCAAGCTCACGTCCGAGTGGATCCTAGATTCAGGATGTTCTTTCCACATGTGTCCCAATAGAGAATGGTTCTCCACATACGATTCGATTGGAGGTGGAGTTATGCGCATGGGAAGCGATTCATCTAGTAAGGTAATTGGTATTGGTAATCTTGTTAAAATTAAGATGCACGATGGGACGATTAGGACACTCTCAGATGTCAGGTATGTACCTGATTTACGAAAGAATCTCATCTCCTTAAGTATTTTAGACTTGAAAGGATGCAAAATCAACATCGAGTCGAGCGGTATTAAAGTATCTCGTGAAGCTCTCGTTTTGTTAAAAGATAAAAGAACCGGCAGTCCTTATATTCTGGAAGGTTACACAGTGACCGGTGAAATCAGACATTCCTCATCCGTTATAGAGTTGAAGTCAACTTGTTTGGAGCGGAGGCAACTTGGTCATAGAAGGGAAAAAGGTATGACTATTTCGTTGAAGAGAGGTTCTCTTTTGGATGCAGGTTTTGAAAAGTTAGGGCACTGTGTTCGTGAAAATCAGACCCGGGTTAGTTTTGATTTGGCAGTGTACAAGTCGAAGGCTAGAAGTCTTCCAGTTTTTAAGCACAAATTCGACTCAGTTAATTCCCTGCATAGTTCAAGACAGGCTCGTGGCGAGCTTTGGCAAAGATGGCGTTGTGGAAATATGAGTCAAGGTGGAGATTTGTTAAATATGACTCCTATTTTCAGTCAAATTTGAAAAATAGTCTTTCAGTTAAACTCTGTTTACTTGTTTCAATCAAACACTGATTAGTTTAGATTATTTTATTATTATTTGATCTATGAATTTAGCCTATAAATAGGCTCTTTTACAACCTTAGAAAATACACCCATTAGAGATTAGAACTCATAACACATTTAGAGAATTTTGTGTTTACGTTTTGTGGGTTCTTTTTTTTGGGTTTTCGGGGTTTAGTTTTTATCTTCATCTTTTGTACTCTTCGTTCTTTTGCCATTATAGTAAAATTATCTTTACCCGTGGTTTTTTATCCTCTTTAGAGGGGTTTTTCCACGTTAAATTTGTGTGTTCAATTTCTCAATTTATTCTGCTATTTTCTTGTTCGTTACTTAATCGGGTTAAAATCCTAACAACTCGACTCGATCGAATGCTCACCCTAGCTTTAATGCTTCATTTTTATACAATTCTAACTTATTATTGCTAACAATATCCTATTTTTTATTGATAATTTTTTATATACTACTTGATTGAATGTATCTAATCTACTAATGTAACTAGAAGATAATTCCCAATATTATTGATGCTAAAAGGGGGAGATTAACGATGAAGTCGAGAAGAGTATAGAAAATATTAGTTTTAGTTGTAGAAAAAGTGAAGCCTCTTTATAAGATTGAAGCGTAAAGAATTGCAAAGGTTGGGACTAAGAAAAAAGGGAGAGGTAGGAAAGGTAACAATAACTTCGCAAAACCAATATCTTCAGGAGGTAAATTCGCTAATGAGTCATGATTTGACTCTGATTTTCAAAATCGAAAGAAGAATTTGTGTAAAGAAGTTTCTTAGGCATGAGAGCTCAGTAAAAAGTTGGACTTATGAGTCATAGGAGATGAGAATGAAGTTATCAAAAAGCCGATACGAATTGAAGAGAACAGGTTTAATTTTGACTATTAAGTTTCTTGGTTGTTGCTTTTTGAATTGCAGATTTTGTTTTTTAGTGTTGCATCTATATAACATTGACTTTTTAACGACAGGTGGGCTATATACTCTAAGAGATGTTGATTATTTATGTTTTGTGATGTTTTGTTTAGTGAGATGATTGGTTTTGTGTTGTTTTGTTATAGGGTCCAAGAGTTGTTTGATGAATAGTGTAGGTTTTTTTATCTGTGTGTGGAATGTTGGCACTTCGAATGTGTATTTAGCTACTTTGGAAATAAGGGGAAGGCTTTTGTATTTGGTTTTGGTGGAGATTGAAGCAGGTAGTGGTGACCGAGTCTGGGTGTTATCCTTGTTGCCTTGAATATGTGTTGTGTAATACTCTTTACCCGTCTCTATTCTCGAATTAGGGTTGCAGAATGCTACCATTCAAAATAGAACAGAAATGATCTATCACAGTTCGATCTACCAAGTCAATGTTCTTACCACAATAAACATCCTCAACTAGTTGGATTACCAACAATACATTGGTTTCGCCCCTCATGTCTCGACTCATTGGCACAATGCATTGTTGTTGTCGAGTATCCAAGATACATATACAATAGGAAAAAAGAACCAACATAGCATTAATCTTGTCAAGGAAATTCAAGCTAAGCACAAAGTAGTAATCATCTAAGTGAATTTCCTCAACCCTAAATCCAGTGCACAACTCACTTCTCTCATAGGTGGTAGCCCCATTAATAATTCAACAGGTTTTATATTAATTTTTTGTACCTCTAGAATTCAATAGGAGTTAGCAGCAATACTCAAGATTAACCTAGTGTTCAAGTGAGCATGCCTAATCCTATTTGTGAGGATGAAAGGGATCCCGATCGAGGCAAGCCATAATAGGGGCAAGTAAAAGTGGTAGCCTCTTACAATTGAGAAGTACAAGAGAGAAATACAGTTCGAGTTAAGCGAAAACAGAGACATAAACTAAGGAAAATGTTCAGAAGGGTGGAACTACCCGACAGAGAGACTAGTTAGGAATCAGCTGAGGCATTGAGGCCGTTTCAAGACAAGTCAAACCAATGTTATTCCAAGGAAGCGACAAGGGCATCACGAGAATGGGTGGGGGAGAATGTCACGAGCCGTAGATCAAAGCCCATGACCATTGTGCACATAACATCCCATAGATGTCAACTGATTAAATAAAGCTTTATTTGACCCACTTGAACTGGCCTAATTCGTGGAACAAATGGAGAAACTCATCTACATGAAATCTTGGTGGCCCTTTGAAACACTTCAATAAAGTTAGAGTTACAAGGGTAATTATTGGAAATCTTAAGAGATAAAGATGTATAGAGTTTAAATTCTTTAAGACTCTCACATTGTAGATAGACATTAATATCAACCATTGATGTAATTCAATCTGTACCATTGGATTTGAGGGAGCCTAACTATAAATAGAGACCTTCCCCCTCATTTGTAAGCATCCTACTGTATTCTATTATTGAGTTAAAAAATATATTTGAGAAGATTTACTCAAACACTTTTTTTCTTGACTTTTGAAAAGGCTATTTTAGCAAAATATGAGAAACTTTGTATGTGTTGGGTTTGCACAAGTTTGAGACGATATTAATTGAATAGTTAATTAACATAAACAAATCATATTAATACAAAATTACCACTAAATAATTTAATTATTAGTTTATATAAAAAATCCTAATCAAAGCAGTTAACATGTTGGCAACATGTTGTCAGCTTGTTGTTCATTACATCACTTGGTAATTGTATTTAATGAATGCATTGCCAACATGTTACAACCTGTTTCCCATGATATCAAAAAATTCTAGGACAACTGCATTCATCAACTACTATAACATACATATATACACACATAATATGCAACAGGCCTCATTCATCATCATCTGAACTGAAGGCCTCATTATCAGGTCTTTTAGTCTGAAATTCAACTGCATTAACAAATGCAAAAATAACAATGTAACTTTTCTACTTATATGAGTTAGATGAGAAACAACAAGAACACGTAGGAAGAATATTTTAGTAATAGCCAAAAAAAAACCATAAATTGAAGCTAAATAAAAAATTTTCATTAATACATCCATTAATTATTAGTTGAGAAAACAATGAAGACATCAAATAAGAAACTAACATTCAATTACAACACAAACAAATAGCCAAATAACAACAATCAATCTATATTAAACCATCAACAAATTTATTGACAATCTAATTCCACTAGTAAGTAAATAACTGATGGTTTATTAATTCACTAAATAAGCATCACATGCCGAGCAACATGCAAATATATCATATATTCCAGTGAATTGGAAAATGTTATCCCAAGCAAAATATACGTGGTTAGAGGTGCTCATGGGCCAGGCCGGGCCGGGTTCGGGTCGGGCTCAACTAAAAATTTAGGCCTATTCATTGGGCTCAGGCCGGGTCAGGCCTAAAAAATGGGCCTAAAATTTTATCCAAGCCTGACTCAAATAAAAATACTAAAACCCGAGCCTAACCCGGCCCGCCCGTATTAATTTTTATATTATTTTATATAATTTTAAATATATATAATACTAAAAAAATCAAAATAAATATTTTCTAACAAATTGAAAATAAATTTTAAAAAATATGTAGACTTAAATAGCACTAAAATAGATACAAATTAACAAGTAAATACCTCTAAAATAATAACAAAATGAACAAATACCTTTAAAATAATAACAAAATTAATAACAAAATAAGTTTTTACAATATCCAAACAATAATAACAAAATAGTAAAAATATAATAGTAATATGGTAGCAAAATAGGGAGAAAATAATAAGAAAACAACATTAAAAAACAAAAAAAAAAGCAGATTTTTTTTTTCATTTTGTGAATTTGGGCCAAGCCAGGCCGGGCTCGGGCCAAAAATACTTTACCTGAGGCCCGGCTCATTTTTAAAACGGGCTTTATTTTTTTGTCTAAACCCATTTTTCAGGCCTACATTTTTGTCCAAACCCTTCACATTTTGGACAGGCCTTCAGACCGGGCCAGATAGCCCGACCCATGAGCAGGTCTACTTAACCATGTCAGGATCATCATTACTACAATATAACCCTCATAAGCGCTAATGATAATAAGGCAACTTAACACTTAACCCTTTAGTGATTTTGCATGCACTGCATCTTTCAAATTACAGCATTATGATTCAAAAGCATATGATAGAACCAGGCACCAAGTTAAATGTTTTTCTTCCTCATTTCCTCGAATTAATATGAAGATCCCAAAATTAAACATTACTTCCTGTTTCCATCTTCCTCTCATTACTTCTTCTTCGGCATCTTCAGTCCTGCCTTCTGGATTAACAACTTCAAGCCCTTCATATCCCAATAGTTCAAACAGGAAAATAACTATAAATCCTATCAAGTTAGAAACCCTTTTTTAAAACTTTCAAATAAATTCATTTTTAGCTAAACTTTCTAATCGTCTCTAAATAAAATCACGGATCTAATACAACAAATTCCTTTTAAACAACATGAAATCAATACCAACTTTAAAATTGAACAAGAAATTATTCCCACTTGGAGATCGAATCAACTAATTGAATTTCAAATTAAAAAACATCCAAGAAATTTGAATTAAATAAAATTAAAATTAAAAGACGGATCGTAGTACCCGTTGATTGATTTAGTTATGACGCAACCAAAATTAGATATACTGCTAGCTATGGACGCAAAGAAACCACTGCTTTGTTTGGGATCATTCGGCACCATCTCTCTCTACTATTTTGTAAAAATAAAAATAGAAAAACTAAGCGGTGGTAGCCAAGAAAAGGCTAACGGAAGCATTGATCTCCGACCAGAGGTCGCCACAGTGGCTGACGAAGCAGATCAGAAGAGGCAAAGTTTTTGGCTTTAGTTACCTTTTCAAAGGCTTTTTTATTTGCTTTGGCGAGATCCAAACCAATAAGGTTGAAGGAGATGATGAAGGCTACCATTGGCTACTAGCATCCACCTTGAACAGTGTCAAAATCCAATGGGGAGTGGTGGTGGCGCCGCCAAAATTGAAAGGGGAAAAAATTCTTCCTTCTGGGAGGAAAATAAACTGAATAGTTTGGATGGAAAAAAATTTATGGCTTTTAGTGGATGAGTTTTGAGTATAAAGAATGGAAAGTTTTATAATTCGATGACCCCAATAACTCATTTTAATATATAATTTTAAAAAACTAATTTTTTTTGAAAAAATTACATTATTAAGGTAATTTAACCACATTTGATATCATGGAAAGTTACTTAATTTATTGGAATATCATCTCAATATTTGTGTAACACCCCTCGCCCGTATCCGACGTCGGGATAGGGTTTGAGGTGTCACCAGACTTAACTCAAGCATACGCATGTAAAATTAGGCCATAAAATTTTGCTCAATTTAAAACTTTTCATTTCATACTCAATCTGTCCCTTAATAGGACTTACGAGACCCAAAACATACATTCGAAATGATTTAAGCTTAAACTGAGAACTTAAGAAAAACATGGAAAAGTTCATGCCTTAAGGTTCCACACGCCTGTGTGACTTGAGACACGCCCATGCCTTTAGCCCGTGTGCAACACTGACTTTAGGGCACGGCCATGACACATGCCCGTGTGGCCTACTCATAGACAATATTGACTTATAGACACGGTTACAGCACACGCCCGTGTGACATACCCGTGGACAATACTGACTTAAAAGTTTAAATGTAGGGTACGCACGGCCATAACACACACCCATGGGGTGAGCCGTGTGTCACACAAGGCCTAGACACACGCCCGCGTGTCTTGCCCGTGTGGATAAACTAGGCTATCTTCCAAGCCATTTTGCACAACCTACACTAGATCATTTCAATATACTAATTCTATCCCAAAAGACATCAATTCAATCATAGAAGGAACATCATATACATTTACCAAAATAAATAATAGCCATTATCAAGGCTTAATACAAAATGAAGGGCTTTTATCTTAAGCCAATATACATAAACAATTTCTCAATAATACAACTTCCTAGTCTAGCCCTATACATGCCATAATCAAAAATATAAATCCAATTATACCAAGTATTACGGCTGATAGTGTGATCGATATCTCTGACTTCAAGGGAACCTTGAGAAATTTGGCAGTACTGAAAGAAAAGAGAAAGGAAAGAAAGTAAGCATAAAGCTTAGTAAGTTGCATATAAATAAATATACAACAACAGTTTCACCA
The DNA here is from genome assembly GCF_025698485.1 of Gossypium arboreum. NCBI lineage: Eukaryota > Viridiplantae > Streptophyta > Magnoliopsida > Malvales > Malvaceae > Gossypium > Gossypium arboreum. The sequence goes on along the minus strand of NC_069078.1, from coordinate 59,139,376 downwards.
TTTATCATCATGCTCATAGCTCAAAGGTAAGCATAACTTGACTTACTCATTACTGCCCACTCAAGTCACATTTTCTAATTGAGATCATTACACATGTATACCAAAATAGGTACTTGTAACACTCAAAACATTATCATACTTTCCTTATTAAATCTCTTTCTTAACTCTTAAAGTTGAACATTTTGAAATACTACCGGATATTCTATAAGCCTCAAACATGGGTTAAGTTGCCGATACCAAGTCCCAGACATGGTCTTACACTGGCTATCTTCATCGAGGCCGATGCCATGTCCCATACATGGTCTTACACTAGTGCTCATGTATAAGTGCTGACGTATGTCCCAAACATGTCTTACACTGGCACTCATCTTAGCCGGTGCATGTCCTAGACACGTCTTACACTGGCTACCATCATTGAGGCCGATGCATGTCCCAGAGACGTCTTACACTGGCACTCATCTCTACGCCGATGCCATGTCCCAGACATGGTCTTACACTGGCTATCGTAATGTGGCTGATGCATGTCCCAGGCACGTCTTACACTAGCCCTCGTCTCAATGCCGATGCCATTCCCAGACATGGTCTTACACTGGCTCTCACATAACCCAATGTTATGGCATGAACATCCGGTTTGTTTCTTAGGGTTCTCACTAGATCTTTCTACTTTCTCATCACAAATATGCATACTCAGTTCAAAATCTAGAAATTCATGCTATATCAAAATCAATAACAATCGAATACATGCATTTAACAATATAGTTGTATTATTTACATACAACTTACCTCGGTTTACAAAAAAGTACTTGACTAGACGGCTTAATCAGATTGCTTGGCTTTGCCCCGGTCTAGGCTCGGTTTTGGTAAATATTGATCTATAATAGCAAAAAAGTACTCATTTAGTCATTAATTACAATTAGGCATTCATAATTTCACATCTTTGGTAAAATGACCATTTTGCCACTTGGCTTGGCAAAATGACCATTTTACCCCTATATTCAAAAATCGATTTTTATCGAATTTCTTCATATTTCAAGCCTAGCTAAACTCTTTTCACTCTTATAGAAAACCCAAATTCTCACTATTTCATACACTTATTACCTATTTTGCAACTTATACAAAATGGTTCCTTTAGGTGTTTTCAAGCTAACACCTTTTTCAAAAGTTGCTTATAACACAACTAGGACTCATATTCCTCCATAAAAACTCAGCATCTATCAGAATTAAATCCATGGAAAAATCCTAAACTCTTGACCATTTTGCAAGATATCACCCTCATTTGAAAGCTCATGCTTCAAGGGTCTCAAAAATGTGAAAATCTTGAAGAAAACTCATTAAAATCACTTACTTGTGAGAGGAATAAGTTGCTGCAAAACTTAAGCTTTCAAACCCCCTTTCATGGCTAAAAATTTCGATGGAAAGATATGAGAAGAAAAGAAATTGACAACCTTTTTCTATTTTGTTTCTTTTTGGTCAAAATAACTACCAAATTTCTACCTACTTTTAAAATTTGTCTCCTCTATGTCTCATGGTTGGCTATGCCATCAATTAAGGGCTTATTTCCCACTAAAACCCCCCAATTTTGGTTCTTTAATAAAATAACACCTTTAGCTATCAAATTATAACTTTTGCACTTTATGCGATTTAGTCCTTTTTCGCAATTGGGCTCACAATCGTTAAGATTAACTCGTCAAATTTGTCAAACACTAATATAATCATGCTATAATCTCATAATTTTAATAAAATAATTTTCCAAACTTCAGATTTGAGGTCCCGAGACCACTATTTGGACTAAGCCTTAAATCTAGCTGTTACATTTCTCCCCCCATAGGGATTTTCGTCCTCGAAAATTTTACCGGTGAATAAGTTTGGATACTACTCTCTCAGAGACTCCTCGGGTTCCCATGTGGCTTCCTCGACTCCATATCTATGCCACAAAACCTTCACAAGTGGTATATTCTTATTTCTTAACTATTTAACCTCTCGAGCTAAGATCTTGACCGGCTCCTCACCATAAGTCATATCTGGAAGAATCTCAACTTCAGTGGGCGCAATTACGTGTGAATGGTTAGATCTGTATCAGCGTAACATGGACACGTGAAACACGTCGTGAATCTTTTCTAACTCTGGTGGCAAATCCAAATGGTAGGCAACAGGCCCTACTCTCTCGATAACCTCATAAGGTCCTATGAAATAATGACTCAACTTGCTTTTTCTACCAAATCTGAGGACTTTCCTCCACGGGGAAACTTTCAAAAATACCTAATCACCGACCTCAAACTTAATTTCCTTTCATTTCAAATCCGCGTAGGATTTTTGTCTATCCGAGGCAGCTTTCAAACAATTGCGAATCACCTTAACTTTTTCCTCAGCCTCTTTGATCAAATCAACCCCGTGAATCTGACTCTCTCTCAACTTAGTCCAGAATAAGGGCATTCGACACTTTTACCCGTACAAAGCCTCATAAGGCACCATTTTAGACTCGATTGATAGCTGCTATTGTAGGCGAATTCAACCAATGGTAAGTTTTTTTCCCAACTTCCTTGAAATTCAAGAACATAGCACCTCAACATGTCTTCTAAGATCTGTATTACTCTTTCCGACTGTCTTTCAGTTTACGGATGAAATGCCGTACTGAAACTCAACTTGGTTCCTAGAGCCTATTATAACTTTTTCCAAAACCTCGAGGTGAACCTCAGGTTTCGATCAGATACAATTGATAACGACATACCATGAAGCCTCACAATCTCAGAAACATACAAGTCGGCCAACTTTTCAAGGGAGTAGTCAGCACGCACTGGTATGAAGTGTGCTGACTTAGTGAGTTTATTGACAATAACCCATACTGCATCTTTCTTTTTTGGGGTTAGTGGCAAACCCGTTACAAAATCCATGGTGATCCAATCCCACTTCCATTCGGGAACCATAATAGGCTGGAGTAATCTAGAAGGCACTTGGTGTTCAACCTTTACTTGCTGACACACTAAACACTTAGAGACAAACACCAAAATGTACTAAACACTTAGAGACAAACTCAAAAATGTCTCTTTTCAATCCCGACCACCAATACATTTTCTTTAAGTCGTTATACATTTTCACGCTACCCGGGTGGATGGACGAACAACCATTGTGTTCCTTTCGCAAAATCTTCTGAATGAGCTCACTATCTTTGGGTACACAAACTCTATCTTTGAACATTATACAACCATCAGTACTAATACGAAAATCTAAGTCAATCTCTGAATCACACTGAGTTCTCTTGGCTTGCAGTTTTGTAACACCCCTAACCCGTACCCGTCGCCGGAGGGTTAAGGAGTAACACCAAACAAGCACGAAATTTCATTTAACTTTATTCCGATAATTCCCGTTGGCATACTTATAGAACAAAATTCCAACTTGTATTTATTTTATTTTTTTTTATATATACCATATACAAAAGAGTCATCTCAAGTTAATAAGTACATTGATTCATTCTTAAGTTTAATTCACATCAAAACATGGAAAACATTAATCGAATATCAACCACACATTCACATTAATTATGTGGAACACATATAGTAACTTAACAAGCCATTTTCTCATGGCTATACATATATACATCATCAAAAAGATACTTATTTAACAACAAAAAGTCAAGCCTATACATGCCATTATTAAAGTTCAGCTACTAGAGTACCGAATGGGTTAAGATAGTGTGGATGACTTCAACTTTGGGATTCTCGAGACCGAAGCTAACGAACGAGATCTATAAAACAGAGAATTAAGGGCAACAGAGTAAGCATTTCTATGCTTAGTAAGCTTTAAGCAAATACAAACAATTAAAACTTGTCATTTAAACGATATCACAAAAATAATATTCTAATTAGTTATCACTTGGCCGAGTATATGTGTATAAATCCATGAATACACAAAGAAATTTCAGCATGTACTTTACTTTACTTCATAGCTCATACAATTTCTTTTTTTAAGTCACAGACTTTTATATAATATCGACATTGACCAAATAAATCATGCTCTTAGTCGTAGATATAGTAATCATTCACACACATATATCGTTTCTTGATACTAATAAATCACCTTAAAAATCAATTCACATGTGAGTACATGATACGTACCTGGCTATCATGAGATATCATACATAATCACTAGTAGTTTAACTCGAACCTTCAAATTCATAATTTTACTTAAATCACAGGCGTTAAGCCTGCTAGGTTTAAAACCCGAGTCCAATCACTAGCACAAAGCCTTCGGGGCTTTAAGCCCGGATATATTCCCAGCACGTAGCCTACGGACCTTAAGTCCGAATATAATTCCTGCACATAGCCTGCGGACTTTAAGTCCAGATATAATTCTTGCATATAGCCTACGAACTTTAAGTCCGGATATAATTCTCACATATAGCCTACGGACTTTAAGTCCGGATATAATTCCCGCATATAGCCTGCGGACTTTTAGTCCAGATATAATTCTCAAATATCATGCATGTTTAATTGTATAATAATACCTCATCCAACATATCACATTAGTAGTCATTTCCACATTCAGAATTAAGCTCTATATGAACACTATCATTTACATTACGGTTCAAACATTATAGATAAATCTCACATGTCCATTTCACCATTCAAACTTACCCTATAGTGACCATTCATTTATAATACATATAATAGGTTATTTATCATACTACTTAATTCAAGTAAAACCAAAAGATCCCAATCCATCCAATTTACATGTATCAAGGCATCATCTAGTATATACTAAAGGTGACTGCTCAAAACTTACCTCGGATATACTTGAATGGTTGCGAAATGGCTACTCAATTACTTTCTCTTTTCCCTTATTCGAAATTGTCCCCCTACGCTCTTGAGCTTTAATTCAACAAATTTTAAACTAGTCATTATTCGACTATTCAAGTATTACTTTCAGAATATAATACATATATATTCGACTTTCACATATACAAATTATAGTAAGCTTATAAGAAATCAATAAGCAATTCATTAGCAAATTTTTTTATCAATGTTTACAAAATAATCACAATTTCACTATAAGCTGACTTCCTAAACAACAGTCACTAAATTATTTATAACTGGAGCTACGAAAATCCAAATCAATTACCGTAAATTTTCTTTGAAAATAGACTCATTTATATTTTATCCATAAAATTTTCATAATTTTTAGTTTATCCAATCAATACCAGATTTTTCCTAAATTTTCCCTTGTTTCACTATTTGACTAATCTGACCACTCTTCACTACAAAATAAATTTCTCATTGTACAGAATTCAAAACGTGTTCTTGTTTATTTCATTTGAAACTAGACTCATTAAGGAGTCTAACCATATAAATTTTATTATATGACCATTTTTATACATTTTATAATGATTTTATAAAGACAAAACAGGGGATCTAGAAGTCATTTTGACTCTATCCCACATTACTTCAAATATCTCATTATCGGCAATTCTTTTGCTTTTACAGTTTCTTTTATAAGAAACTAGACTCATCAATATTTAATTACATAATTTATTCAGCTTCTAACTCAACTCTCACAATTTATGGTGATTTTCCAAAATCACATTACTGCTGCTGTCCCAAGCAAATTATTACCAATTCACTCTTTCACACATTCTTTGCATACATATTATTTAAACATGTATATCACCAATCAATTTCATCATATATATCTATAATTTCACTTAAGTATAATCTCAATACAATACATTGTGCTCAAATCATTATTCAAGTTCAAATTCGGCTAACACACATATAAACACTAGCAACTAAATATTAACATTTGCATTTCACCATAATAGCTAATTTAGCAAACCTTAATTTAACATATAATTATTCATAACACATTTAAAGCATCCACTCCATTCCATCAATTCAAAACACATACATTACTCAATATTAACCTAGCTCATATTCGGCCATAGCACAAAACATGTTAGCCGATTTTTCCCCTTTAGCAACTAATGCACATATATGCTCATTTGTTAGACTCTACTTCACCTATCTACAAATTTTTCATCCAAAATAACATGAAACAACAACCATTTCCTTGAACACATTCCTTAGGCGAATACCCATGTTACCAACAAATTCAAAATTTTGACATGGGCTAACTAAGGGACTTAGTAACTAGCTTAATATATGCAACAATTTCAAAAACTATCATGAATTACATACCTTATTTCAAGCTCAAAGTGACCAAATGCTATTTCCTCCTTTTCTTTCTCTACCATTCGGCTCCTAAGGAAGAAGATGATACAAGTCTTTTTGTTGATCCTTTGTTTTTCTAATATCTTTTTAATTTACTCATTCTTTTATTCCATAAATTAAGCCATTTCCATTTTATAATATAATTTCATAATACATATTGCTTATCATCATTATCATGGCCGGCCACTACTACTAAAGTGGGGAATTTGACATGCAAACCCACTAATATACATCATTAATTAATTGGCCACTACTAAATTAACCTATCATATTTTCACAAATTTTCAAATAAGTCCTTTTTAAATAATTTCACTCACAAATAGCAATATTAAAGCATGAAATTTTCATACATACACCTTCACATATAATAAGCACAGAATATAGCATTTAATTATTTTTATGACTCAGTTTTATGGTCCCGAAACCACTTTCTGATTAGGGTCAAATTAGGGCTGTCACAAGTTTCTTGTCATCTTTCTGAGCTTCACGGATTTCATGAAGAAAAGTTAGTCTGGCCCTCAACTCCGCTAGGACCGATCCATCACTAGATATAGTCAACTGAGCGTTCAAGGCTCTCAAGGCAAACAATGACTTCCTACTCAAAGCGTCAGCGACTACGTTCGCCTTTCCCAGATGATAGTCAACAATCAACTCATAATCTTTTATTAGCTCTAACTATCGTCGTTGCCTCAAATTCAACTCTTTCTAAGTCATCAGATACTTTAGACCCTTGTGATCGGTAAATACTCAGCATCTCTCACCATACAAATGGTGTCGCCAAATCTTCAGTGCGAACACCACAACTGCCAGCTCTAAATCATGGCTTGAATCATTTCTCTCGTGAGGTTTTAACTGCCTCAAGGCATAGGCTATAACCTTGCGTTTTTGCATGAGCACACACCCTAAACCATTTAGAGAGGCGTCACTAAAAACTACAAATTCTTTGCCCAACTTCGGTTGCACTAAAATTGGGGCTTCGGTCAACAAAGCCTTTAATTTCTCGAAACTCTGTTGGCATTCTACTGTCCATTCAAATTTGACATCTTTCTGTAAAAGCCTTGTTATCTGTGTAGCTATCATAGAGAATCTGTTTACAAATCGCCTATAGTATCCCGCTAGCCCCAGAAAACTACGAACCTCTATTACATTCCTCTGCGGTTTCCATTCTACAATAGCTGAGACTTTATTTGGGTCAACTCTGATTCTGTCACCCGACACAATGTGCCCTAGAAATTCGACTTCATTGAGCCAAAACTCGCTCTTACTAAACTTGGCATAGAGTTGCTTATCCCTCAAGGTCTGCAACATAGTTCTCAAATGCTCCGCGTGCTCACTCTCGTTAAGCGAATAAACCAAGATGTCATAAATAAAAATGATGACGACCTATCCAAGATCGGAAGATGCAGTTCATCAAGTCCATAAATACCGTTGGGGCATTTGACAATCCAAAAGGCATAACAAGAAACTCGTAATGCCCATATCTCATCCGAGAAGTAGTCTTCGGTACATCTTGTTCCTTAACTCTTAACTGGTAGTAACCCGACCTCAAATCTATTTTAGAAAGTATAGTGGCTCCTCTCAGTTGATCGAAGATATCATCAATCCTCGGGAAGGGATATTTGTTCTTCACGGTTACTTTGTTAAGCTACCTATTATCGATACATAACCTCATCGACCTGTCTTTCTTTTTCACAAAAAGTACCGAAACACCCCATGGTGAATAAGTCAGTCTAGCAAAACCCTTATCTGTTAAATTTTGCAACTGCACTTTCAACTCAGTGGAGGCCATTCTATACGGTGCAATCGAGATTGGCGTTGTGCTAGGAACTAACTCGATACCAAACTTAACTTCTCTGTCTGAAGGTAATCCGGGCAACTCTTCCAGAAAAACATCTATAAACTCACAAACCACTGGTTCTTACTCAATCTTCGACTCGGACACTTGAGTATTTAGCACAAAAGCTAGATAAGCCTCATACCTTTTTCTCAAATATTTTTCAGCGTTCAGAGACGATATTATCACAGGCTATTTATTCAGGTCACTTGGTCCAACCCGAAGAATATTCTCATCTTCACACTTTAACTTAATAATTTTCTTCCCACAGTCCACTACAACATTATGAGAAGTCAACCAATCCATCCCGAGGATTATGTCAAACTCATTGAACGATAATAACATTAAATTTGCCGGGAAACAATGACCCTTAATTGTCAAAGGACAACTCCTACATACTTGGTCAACTAGAACATATCTACCCAAGGGGTTGGACACTCTTATTACAAATTCAATAGACTCCACTATCATGCTCGTTCGAGGAATCAGTTCCATACAAATATAGGAGTGGGTAGACCCCAGATCAATCAAAGCAACAACATAAATATCATGAATAGAAAAAGTACCTGTAATCACATCGGGAGACTCTGCCTCCTTACGGGCACAAATAGTATAAGTCCTCGCAGGCGCTCTGCCCTCGGACCTCGCCACCGTATCTCTAGTCACCCTTTCTACTGTTAGTTCCATTACCCAGATTCTTTTGTGGTCTCCCCCTCAACAGAGTACTGCTTGCCTTCATTTTTTGCTTCCTCTTTCTTTCTTCCATCTCAGGGCAATCGCGAATAAAGTGGTCTAGTGATCCACACTTGAAACAGCCCCTCTCATTTACTCGGCATTCACTTAAGTGGCGTCTCCCACATTGCAGACGCTCTTGCCTATCTGGCCGAGAACTACCAACACTACCGACTGAAGTAGTCTGGGCTTTAGAAGTTATATTTTGATGATTCTTGTTCCTTCTCAAATATCCCACCGAAGCGTTCGACCGGGTAATAAAATCTTTCGACCTCTTAGAGGAGGACTGATGCGTCTTCCCCATATTTCTTCTCTTTAAATCTCGCAACTCAATGGCCGCCTTCCTTCTCTCCTTCACTAGCTTTCTGCTTTACATGCTCTCTCAACGAGCACCACAAATTCTCTTAACTATAGGATGCCCACAAACACTCAAATGTCTTCATTGAGGCCATCCTCAAACCTCTTACACATAGTAGCTTCAGCGGATATGCATTCTCGCACATATTTGCTGAGCTTCACAAATTCACGCTCATACTCTATCACAGTCTTACTACCTTGCTTCAACTCTAGAAATTCCTTCCTTTTCTGATCCAAGAACCTCTAGCTAACATACTTATTTCGAAACTCTTCATGGAAGAATTCCCAAGTGATCCTCTCTCTCGATACAACACACACGAGAGTGTTCTACCACTAATAAGCCGAGTCTCATAGGAGTGACATGGTACACTTCACGCACTCATCAGGTGTGCATGATAGCTCACTGAATACCTTCATGGTATTTTCTAGCCAAAACTCTGCTCTCTCCGAGTCATCATCTACACTAGCCCAAAATTCCTCGGCCCTTTGCTTCTGGATCTTGTCTACTAGAGGCTTCTCTCTCCTAAACATGTCTGCACCTTGCTGAGCCACCGAGGCATACTGAGGAATCGGAGAAGATGGGGGAGGTGGAGTGTTCGGGTTCGCATGAACGAACTCCGTATACCAAGCGTCCATCATTCGAAGGTAGGCTTCACTAGCCCTTCTGCCTCAGCCCATACTTACGGGCTTACTCACTACCGGCACGGTCCCTTCTGCGGGAGCCGGCGCATTACTTTCTACGTCATCTACAGTGGTTCTATCAGAATCCATTACTATATAAAAACACAATTTACAGTTGTCAAGAATCGTCACACTATCAATATATATTTATGGCATGTATGGCTAGACTCGTACTTTAACTAGGTTAGTCCTAGAACTGACTAAACCATACTCTGATACCACTAAATGTAACACCTCTCGTCCGTATCTGGTGTCGGGATAGGGTTTGAGGTGTCACCAGACTTAACTCAAGCATACGCATGTAAAACTGGGCCATAAAATTTTGATCAATTTAAAACTTTTCATGTCATACTCAATCTGTCCCTTAATAGTACTTACGAGACCCAAAACATACATTCGAGATGATTTAAGTTTAAACTGAGAACTTAAGAAAAACTTGGAAAATTTTATGCCTTAGGGTTTCACACGCTTGTGTGACTCGAGACACGCTCATGCCCTTAGCCCATATACAACATTGACTTTAGGGCACGACCATGACACACACCCGTGTGGCCTAACCGTGGACAATACTGACTTATAGACATGACTATGGCACATTCCCGTGCAGCAAACCCGAGAACAATACTGACTTAAAAGTTTAAGTGCAGGGGATGCACGGCCATAACACACACCCATGGGGGTGAGCCGCGTGTCACACACGGCCTAGACACATGCCCGTGTGTCTTACCTGTGTGGATAAACTAGGCAATCTTCCAAGCCATTTTACACAACCTACACTAGATCATTTCAATATACTAATTCCATCCCAGAAGACATTAATTCATTCATAGCAGGAACATCATATACATTTACCAAAATAAATAATAGTCATTATCTAGGCTTAATACAAAATGAAGGGCTTTTATCTTAAGCCAATATACATAAACAATTTTTCAATAATACAACTTCCTAGTCTAGCCCTATACATGCCATAATCAAAAATATAAATCCAACTATATCGAGCATTACGGCTGATAGTGTGACCGATATATCTGACTTCAAGGAATCCTTGAGAAATTTGGCAGTACTGAAAGAAAAGAGAAAGAAAAGAAAGTAAGCATAAAGCTTAGTAAGTTGCATATAAATAAATATACAACAACAATTTCACCATTTATCATCATGCTCATAGCTCAAAGGTAAGCATAACTTGACTTACTCATTACCGTCCACTCAAGTCACATTTTCTAATTGAGATCATTACACATGTATACCAAAATAGGTAACTGTAACACTTAAAACATTATCATACTTTCCTTATTAAATCTTTTTCTTAACTCTTAAAGTTGAACCTTTTGGAATACTACCGGATATTCTATAAGCCTCAAACATGGGTTAAGTTGTCGATGCCATGTCCCAGACAAGGTCTTACACTGGCTATCTTCATCGAGGCGGATGCCATGTCTTAGACATGGTCTTACAATGGCTATCTTCATCGAGGCCGATGCCATGTCCCAGACATGGTCTTACACTAGCTCTCGTGTATAAGTGCTGATGCATGTCCTAAACATGTCTTACATTAGCACGAAGCTTAGCCGATGCATGTCCCAGACACGTCTTACACTGGCTACCATCATTGAGGCCGATGCATGTCCCAGACACGTCTTACACTGGCACTCATCTCTACGTCGATGCCATGTCCCAGACATGGTCTTACACTGGCTATCGTAATGTGGCTGATGCATGTCCCAGACACGTCTTACACTAGCCCTCATCTCAATGCCGATGCCATGTCCCAGACATGGTCTTACACTGGCTCTCACATAACCCAATGTTATGGCATGAATATCCGGTTTGTTTCATTGGGTTCTCACTAGATCTTTCTACTTTCTCATCATAAATATGCATACTCAGTTCAAAATCTAGAAATTCATGCTATGTCAAAATCAATAACAATCGAATACATGCATTTAACAATATAGTTGTATTATTTACATACAACTTACATCGGTTTACAAAAAGTACTTGACTAGACGGCTTAATCGGATTACTTGGCTTTGCCCCGGTCTAGGCTCGGTTCTGGTAAATCTTGATCTATAATAGCAAAAATGTATTCATTTAGTCATTAATTACAATTAGGAATTCATAATTTCACATCTTTGGTAAAATGACCATTCTGCCCCTTGGCTTTGGCAAAATGACCATTTTACCCCTATATTCGAAAATTGATTTTTATCAAATTTCTTCATATTTCAAGCCTAGATAAACTCTTTTTACTCTTATAGCAACCCCAAATTTTCACTATTTCATACACTTATTACCTATTTTGCAACTTATGCAAAATGGTTCCTTTAAGTGTTTTCAAGCTAACACCTTTTTTAATAGTTGCTTATAACACAACTAAGACTCATATTCCTCCATAAAAACTCAGCATATATCACAATTACATCCATGGCAAAATCCTAAACTCTTGACCATTTTGCAAGATATCACCTTCATTCGAAAGCTCATGCTTCAAGGGTTTCAAAAATGTGAAAATCTTGAAGAAAACTCATTAAAATCACTTACTTGTGAGAGGAATAACTTGCTGCAAAATTTAAGCTTTCAAACCCCCTTTCATGGCTGAAAATTTTGGTGGAAAGAGATGAGAAGAAAAGAAATTGACAACCTTTTTTCTATTTTGTTTCTTTTTGGTCAAAATAGCTACCAAATTTCTACCTACTTTTAAAATTTGTCTCCTCTATGTCTCATGGCCGGCTATGCCATCAATTAAGGGCCTATTTGCCAACTAAAAACCCCCAATTTTGGTTCTTTAATAAAATATCACATTTAGTTATCAAATTATAACTTTTGCACTTTATGCGATTTAGTCCTTTTTCGCAATTGGGCTCACAATCGTTAAGATTAACTCGTCAAAATTTTCAAACAGTAATATAATCATGCTATAGTCTCATAATTATAATAAAATAATTTTTCCATCTTTGGATTTGTGGTCCCGAGACCACTATTCCGACTAGGCCCTAAATCGGGCTGTTACAATTTGCATAAAATTAAACCACTACAACAAAACAGGCTTACGATGACAATTTTTTGGAACAACTTGATAAAATGATAAGATCTTTTTTTTAAAAAAAAAGTGTTTTCAAAATAATTTGTTTTAAACAACTTGAACCAAATATTTTTTAAATATCCATTTTATATAAATTTTTATAATTCAATTTTAAAATCTTTTTTATTATATTGACTTACATCGGTGTAAGTAAAACTCGCTCTCTTTTATTTGGAGGCGATGGTGTTACTGTTAATTAACAAAATAAAATTATAGTTTAAATCATTGGTTCCTTCTTTTGTTTCTTTGGAAATGAGATGTTCTAAAAATTAAAACTCGCTCTCTTTTATTTGGAAAGTAGACAAAGGCAACACAAAAAAGGTTGGGTTAGGCCAAATATTTGCCGACGAAAAAATAGTTTAGGATAAATCATGAGCAGACAAAGACAATACAAAAAAGGTTGGGTTAGATAAAATATTTGTCAACAAAAAATAAAAATTGGAATAGGTTAATATTTTCCCAACTCTTCCTAAAAAGTCGAGATATGATTAGATTTTGCCAACCTAAAAAAGGGTCGACGTAGTCCAAAACGAGTCGTCTTAGGCTTTTCATATGACAACACTTTTATATAGTTCGGAAAGATATAAGAAAAGTTGGCATAGTGTTGGAAAAAATTGACTCTTATTTAAGCATTACTTTAAGTATGCATATCCCGACCCTTATATAAAGAGTTGGTCAAAGCGTATGTTGACAAGTCTATCCTGACACTTAAAAAAGTGTTGACCCAAAAGTGTTGTCTTAAGGATGTTTTAGTGTAATGTAAAATTTAGTCTTGTGACTTCCATATTTACTGCGAAATATATAGCAGTTAATATATTGAATTGAAATTTTTATTGTAAAATCTAACAGAAATTTGACAATTTCTCGTGTGTGTTTATGTATATATAGATATAGTCAAGAAATTTAACCCCATATAGCGAAGATTGCTCTGTGCGAAACAAGAGGGAAATAGAAACTCTTAAATAATTGACATTTGAAATAAATTAAAAGATTATATATTTATATCAATAATTGTCGAGATATCATGGTAAGTCATATTGTATTTTCAAAGAATGTTCTAAATTGAACTTTAAAGATGATATTGATAAAAAACAATCATAATTTTAAAATTATATATACAATGTCAAAGTGTTGTGTTATTACACTTTAATATTATTAAAAAATGACAAAATACAAATACAAACATCAACTCAACAGAATAATAAATAAATCAATAATATTTAAGTTTATACAAATGTGCAATTATAAATAAAATTATATATAACTGAGGAGAATGGAGTTTACAATAAAGTATACACAATTCAGAAAGAATGAAATGTGTATATATACACACTCAATAAAGATCTAATGTTGTCAAATTGAAAGTTCTTTGTAATTGGATAAGAGTTTTGCTTTATGATTGTTCTGTAATCTTATGCTAGTGTAATCCATACGTGATAAAAATAGAAGTCTTAGAAGGAAAAATAATCAAATTATTGTACAAACAGATGAAATCTTGATTTTAATTGAAGTAGATGGAAGAAGTTTACTTGATCAATAGAAAGAACACATGTATAATTTAAATCCTAGCACCCTACATTGCTTGAATCACTGGTTCTTATTCTTTATTCTGGCAACACACTCAAGCTACACGTATGTTAAAAGCAGCAACCTTCATTCCTTCAATCTATTGCTCTTTTTTGCTACCACTGTTATTCATTTTCGCAACGTACTCAAACAAACTCCCATCGAAACAACCCCCCACGGCTTCTTTTGACAGATACCCATTTTCATCTTTTGCAAGTCTATACAGAAGTATCCATTCTCCCTTCGATATTATCCTGCAAACCAGTTCTGTTTTTTTTAATTGAATAAAACACACACGAAATTCAAATAAAATGGTGATTGAAAATACCAGCCAATGAAGTCATATGAGTTTCGATTAGCCTCAGTCATGTGCCATAGTTCTTCGAATGTTAACTTATCGGACACAGTTCGAGCGTACTTGCTGAAAATACTCTCAAAGTTCATTGGCATAAACCTGAAAACATCACATTCATTTGCTTGTGAAAGATTAAAATAGTTTTTTATTTAATGCTTTTAGTGATTCAAATCTTATATGCTAATTACCTTCCTTCAGTGTCATATGTTGAAGAATCACTTCCATGCTTGCATTTATGTATTCTATCTATGTATATAGGAAAATGTAGATTTGGTAACCATCCCTGTCAAATTTGTGAATGCAATATCAGCAACCTTATAGGGTATATATATACTCTTCATTATTTTGTGCTGAAAGGAGTCGGTGAGGAAAGTTCGAATCTAGCTTATGTATAATATCAGCATTTTTTTATGTTTTTCCGGATTTAACCAACTCAAAATTTAAGTACAGAATTTTATTCAAATCTACTTATATTTAATTTTATATAATATAAATTATACAATATGTAAAAATAACATAAAATAATATAATGCAAATGTGCAAAATGAGACTGACTTGAAAGTTGAAGTCTAAGTCCAACCTATATTTTAAATGAATTTTCTTTTGGCTAAAGAATATATTTCAAATATCATACTTTTGTTCAAATCCTCTTTACTTTTTGGATGGATCTTTGTACTTGCATATATAGTATGATACTTTAATAGGTTTAATAGTACTTAATGCACATAAAAATGTGAGTGAAGTGGCAAAATGAGTCTAGACCGGAAAAACGAGTGAAAAATCCCCGAAGCTCAAACCAATTAAATTATAATTTGACCAAAAAGTCAAAACCACAGCAAAATTTGAACTCGAGACTGTCCAAACCAAATTTAATATTAAAAATAAAATAATCAAAGGATAAATTCTAATTTTTAATAAATTAATTAAATATTAATATATTTTTATATATATGTTAAAATAAATAGTAATTTTATAAAAGAAAAACAACAAGTTATATCATGATTATCTAAAATAAATATGATATAATTATTTTAAAAATTGTGGTTTACAATGTAATATGATTAATTCATAATATATTAAAACTTTGATTTTATATAACAAGTTAATGTTATATAATTTTGAAACTACACTAATTTTAAAAATATATATAATTAAAAACATAATATTATAAAAAATTACTAAATAATAATAAACTAATAATTTATATGGATAGATAAATTATGGCACATAAATGATGTGGGTGAAAACAAATTTATGTAATAATTTTATAAAAAATTAAAAAAATCAAATGTTGGTTTAATTAAAATTGTAAAGTTGATTTTATGAATGCAATGAAGTTTTAAGTTTAAATCTCATTGTATACATGTGTTTTTATATTAAAATATAAAAAATAATAGTACACGTAAAATAATATTTGTTATTTTATACAAATAAAAGATTTTTAGATTATTTTATAACTGAATTGAGATTTAGTTAATAAATGACTTACTCAACAAAGATAAATATAATTGCATTTAAAGAAAATAAATACCAACTTAAATTGAATTGAATGGGAAAAATGTGAAGTAAGAAAAACTTAAAAGCATAAAAATCTAAATAAGAAACTCAAATCTAAAAAAGTCCAAATTTTAAAAGAAAAAATGTGTAAACATGTGAGTAACTCACATATTCAGATACAAATATAGGGAAGTGTATATTTGCAAAAGGGAATAAAAGTGAGCAGAATAACTTACAGGGAGAGTCCAGTAACTCAATGCCACATTAATGACGACTGCAGCAAGAAAGCTTTCGAAGCGACCGAAACCAAGATTCCTCATACCTGCTTGTTTTCACCGTAAATTTTGTCAAAATTTGTAAAACATAAAAAACAAAAATAAATTGTAGAAAAAAGAACCTCTGTAGGTATCCCGTGGATAAACAATTCCATCTTTGTCTTGATCAAAAAAGGAAGCATGTTGCTGAAGAACACTCATTCCATTGTTGTCATGTCCTGGTACTGTTCCATGTGGATTTTCCACACTTGAAGTGTTCAATGCCCTTGCCAAATCTGATCCAACATTTCATACATGTTTGTCAAAAAAAAAAAACATCATATGGAGCTGTTGGAACAAAGAACAAAGAAAAGAAAAGAGTAAAAAGAATTACAGGGTTTGGGTATAGATTCTTCAAGGTCTGCTCGAACCTTCCTTTCACTTGTCAAAGGAGCTTTGGGTGCCTCTGTTGCAATATCCATTTCTTTGTTCTTCTTTTTTGAGATTGTATGGTTTGTTATAAACAGCGAAGGTCTCCTCCTTATATAGAAAGTCTTCTCAGAACACCGCACCCTACTATTCTAGTCATTAATTATATAAATAAATGATACTTTTTAAACTTTGAAGCAGCAATTAAAGGGATTTGCCTACCAATTCCTGAATCTATTCTTTTTAAAGTTTTAACTAAAATACTTTTAATCCAAACTTTTCTTTTATATTCACACATTAAATTTAATTATAATATTTTTTTTGGTACGGCTGAAATTTAAATTATTTTTGAAAACAATAAACGCATACACCACACATAGCTTGGGATTCAATAATAATAAGATTATATTAAATTTGAGAAACGATGATTTTATTTATTATTTTGTATATGTACTACATGTATCTATCTTTCTTTTTGTTTGATTGTTTCAAAAGACAAAAGAAAGAAATTTGAACCATTCAGCTGGGTAGCTAGAGGTAGCCTACTCTTAATGGAACAAGTAACCAGAAATCCCTTTACATCTTCAGTTCTCTCATCTGATCAAGATATTATTATTAGAGTAAATTGCACTAAAAGGTCCTAAATGATGACTCTCATTTTAAATTGATTCTTAAATTTTAAAATATTATAATTTCATTCCTAAATTTTCAAGGTTTTGTCAATTAGGTCCTTTCACACCATTAAGTGACATGTCAAATTTTATGTAACATAATTTAAAATTTAATTTTTTTAAAAGTGAAATTAACGATTTTAGTAATAGAAGAATCTAATTGACATAATCTCTAAAATTTTGAATATGATTAAAATAATTTAAAATTTAAGAACTAATTTAAAATGAGAATCATAGTTCGAGAACTTTCGGTGCAATTTAATCATATTATTATTGTTATTAGTAGTAGTAGTCGGTGCATCGATTTTCTTCCAAATTGATTTTGAAACATTCAAGTGGGACAAGCAAACGGGAAATCCTCCATTCCTGTTATTATTTTCCTTTTACATGCATTATCCCTATTTTATAATCTTAATGTTTACGTGTATCCATTTCTGACCTTAACTCTATTAAATAAAACAGCTAATTGGAAGCAATCCAACCTGATTTAAAATCAATTTGCCCACTACCCACTTTCGTAACTACCATTGAATTAAATAATACTAAATAAAGGGAAAGAAAAAAGGTTACTGAGAGGAGCCTATATAAAAGCACAACTGATCTATACAATTGTAGTAAAATATTACTTTAAATTTACTTTATAAAATCATTTGTATTATGTGCACGCGGTTAAATTGTTGACGTCGTTGTCAAAGAATTGGTATAAGATTTAGTGATTTTTGTTTGATTATTGCATGGTTGTTAAGGAGATAATTAGCAAAAATTAAATTTATAGATACGTCACTTTTTTATTTTATTTTATGATTTTCTTGTTTTGTCTTGTTGATAGTTGATTGATAGTCCTATTTAATGACAATTATAGGTGGCCCAAAGGTCCATTCGTGTCTGATGCGGATGGCGCTTCAACACCTAACTGGGATAATTACAACCTTATAGGAGGCAAGGATATGATCCTTCGTATGATTCATATAGCTATGCATGCCTGGTGGATAGCATCAACCAATGATGGGAAGGTGTTCACCCGACTTATGACCCATATGACCTGTATTCCTTATATTCTTGCAAGGATGGGGGTGCGTATTGGGAAGAGCCAAAGAAAGATCATTACCAAACCACTCGGGGTAGCGCATTTGAGGATGGCATGTCTAAGTACCAAGAAAACACGAAAGATATTAAGAATAAGTTGGACCAAGTACTTGAACTCCTTCAATACTGAGTTAGGGAAAGTGTTCCGGTGGACGAGTGTGTCGAACCAGACAATGTTGAAGTGAAGGAGGAAGCCCCTATACCATTGTTGAACATGAAGGCTTAAATGTTGATTTTCAACAAGAGATGGAGGTCGGAGAATTAAGTGAAGGGTTGAGCATTGGTGAGGAAAGTGTAGAGGAGTCGCCACACTTCTTGGACATAGTAGAAGAAATCTCACACCACGAACTGAACGAGGATGTGCCCCAATAAAGGAATATTCAAATGGTGACGGAGAACTCAAAAGAAATTGAGTTTGTGATCCCGACATAGATGATCCCTTAGAAGATGCAATGGAGTGAATTTGGTTTCAATAACAATTGGCTCAAAGAGTACATATCGACATGGCCTAAGTCAACGTGGGTTTAATAAGTTCATTTGCTGAAAAAAGCCCATATCAACCTGAAGAATAACAAGAGAAGGGTCAAAGTCTTGAGGACTTCATTGGAGTTCCACTTCAAGGGCATGACATAATGCCAGAGAGGGATTTTAAATTTAAACTTATTTTGCAAATAATTAAACTTATTGGAGCTGAGACTCTATTTACTTTTGTTTATTTTAGATTTAAAATTTGTTGCATGTTTAAATTTAGGATCTTGTAGGTTTAATTTTTATATTGGTTGAGAGTTTAGACTAAAAAATTAAGATTTTTTTTTGGATACATTATAGTGGTATCGCGATACCCATACGTCAGTATCATAATACCCAAGGCAGTTTCAAAATTAGGGTTCTAAAAGTTTCAAGGATATTACGATACTAACTCTTGGTATTGCGATACCCTTGTCGGGTTTCAAAAAATACATGTTTTAGGTATTGAACCCATCTGCTTTCACTCTATTTAATCCTAAAACTCAAATTCTCCTAATCTTCAGTCCTAATCTCCCAAATACATTTTCTTTGGTGTGCTTGTTCGTTTTCTGTGCAAGCCACTCATTCGAAGATTACACAACAACTTTGAGCTTAAATGTAAAGGTGGATGACCTGAGCTAGTCTGATAACTCCTTCTAGGGAAGTCCAGTAACCTCTAAACATTTTGTTTTAGGCTACATATTGAGGACAATGTGTAATAATAAACCTTAATCAAATATGTACCTGTGTTTTCAAATAAGTGGATCATTAATGTTTTCTAACTTTCAACTAAACGATTTTCTCCAATATTCTTATACCACGAACTACTTCGAGTGTGGGATCGAACCAATTGAATTAAAACACGAAACTAGAAGAAGTTTTCTCCTCTTGAGGTGAAACCAAAAATTCTCTTTTCTCTAATAAAAACCGATAAAATTGTAATTTTGGAAAAATATATTTAAAAGTTGAGAATAAATTCTATCTATATTGTGGCAGAATATAAATCTCTCAAAAATTATCTTAATAGCTCTACCTTTATCATCTATTTATAGGAAGAGAAGATAAAATCCTTGTAGAGTTGTAAAGGTTTATTTGAAGTAAAAAAACAACTTATTACTTAGAGTAGGAGAGGGGTGAATGACTCACCCTTGTATTTCTAGTAGGGTAGTCGGCCCATTCATGTTATATAAGGGGTTTTGGGCCTCTCTCACATTAGGTCCAATTACGAGTACGTCCTAGGATTTTTTGACCTAGTACTCTATAATGTGATCCAACCCGATTCAATATTTCTATTTCCTAGAATAAACTTTAATATTTACATATTAAATAATTTTCTCGTCTCAATTTTACTCTAATAAAATTTTAACAATTTTACCCTCGGTAAAATTTCAACAAAATTCATTCAATATGTCACAACTCAATATGTTCACTATGACTGAATGATTTATTTTCATTTTTGGGCTTCACAACAGTTCAAAAACATATATTCATTCTTCTGTCATTTTTAAGTGATCATATATATTTCTTTTTTCTCTTTTTCTATTCACTTCGTTCATTTTTATTCAAACACGCAATTCATTTCTGGTTTCAACGAGCTAGTGGAGGGATCGATTGGATATAAGTAGTTGAGGCTCAAATGATTTATAATTAAGTTCCAGCTTTTCACCTATTAATTATAAACTCGTTTAGTCACAAAGTCATTCCACTATAGTATCTTGATTGAGCTTTCCCCAATGACATACCATTATGAAAGCAACTACTCAGCGCTCATCCAATGGCCTCATCATTAGTGTGTTACCCTCATAAGATATCATTGATCTCTTTGGGATAATATACATTCTCCCAGTATGATCCTATTTTATCTCATGGTAACCATTACATCTTCCTTCATGAAACGTCAATCACTATCAAATAGTGATTAAGTCATCCATCACAAAAACAGTTGACCCATGGCCACGTTTACTTTTCATCAACCATGTAATGCCAATGAGAGGGTATCATTTACCCATGTTTTGGGATATGAATTTCACTACAGTTAATGACACTACATACTATAGAAGTCGTACATCCAATGCACCAGCTTTAGATTCATTATCTATTTTAACTCAAGTTTTTACTTACATCAAAGTGTATGAATCATGCATACATAGTCCGTCATCCACTCAAGATTTAGGTATGCTACACTATAAACGTCATAAGAGAATAAATCCATAAATGGAATTAGGATCTATTCTGCTTGTGTCTTGTCCGATGTACTATTAGTCCAATCAATCACATCTATGTATCTATCTTTTTGGAACCATCTGCTCCAATGCCAAGATAAGGCATCTCCCTAATTGGACTTGATAAACAACATATTAGTCTTTCAATCGGTTTGCTAATTTTTTATTAGACTAAAGACATGTTTAGGTTTGTCTACTAATACAAGCTGTCTTTTCGCACTACGATCTAACCACGTAATACCACTTAATATTTGTAATAGCTCATTTTTAGTAGTATTGGGAATCGTGGTTTGGGACCACAAATCCTATTAGTATGTTATTTTATTATTTAATTAGTATCTAAATAGTCGTGGTAGTGTCGAATAAAAATTCGATATGTTGATTTTATCGTTTGATTATTTTAATTAGGAGAAAAGACTAAAACATAAGAGCTGTAAAAGTTTAATGTTATTAGTTAATTGAGTTAAATAAGTATAAAATCATGAATTGAGGGCTTTATGTGGCAATTTGACCTTATTTATTAATTAGTGGACGATAGGTAAATAATTTTTGCTTTTAAATTAGAAATGTAAATAACTAATGGTAATTTTGTAATTCTAATTAAAACATAAGATAATAAAAATTAAACAAACATCATATTCCTTATTTTGGACAAAGAGAAACTTGGAACTCCATAACTAGGAGAATCTAAGGTTCGGTCAAGCTTATTCCTAGTGTATGTAAGTGTTTTTCCTACCCGTTTTTATTATTTTTATGTTCTTCAGATCGATGTAGCTAAAGCTAGTTAATCTAAGGACAAAATTGTGAAATTGTCCAATGTTTAGAAACTTTCCATTGATGATATTGAGTGTTCTTAGTGTTGAATGATAGATTATTGAGTTTCAATGTTAGATATGACTATTTTGTAAAGTGATTTTAGTTAGTTTAATTTTAGAGGCTAAATTGATAAAATAATAATTTTGGCATAGGAAATTTGTGATATTTCAAAAGTTATGGACAGAACATAGTCCTTAGGTGGTTCGGTTAAGCTTGGATGGGGTTAAATTGTGTTGAACTAGAAGATTTGGTTTTAGGGATTAAACTATACAAAAGGTAAAAGTTGGGGACAAGTGGGTAGATCGTCCAATAATCGTGGGAAGGGAAAGTCAGTCGAATAATCATTATTGAATATCAGTAGTTACTGCAGAAGTAAGTTTGTATTATATAAATTATGTTATAATTAAATTCCTTAATATTTGTTTTACTCTAATAGTTGTTGTGCTTGTAACTATTGAACGTTGGTTGATGGAAATTAACAATGCAATTGAGTTGTACTAGATGTATCGTATCGAGCCTTGAGCTTAGCAGGCTTCGTGCTGGTGTATTGTATCAAGCCTCGAGCCTAGCAAGCTTCGTGCCGGTGTGTCGTATCAGGTAACTTGTATGGGAAAATACTATTTCAAGTATCCGATAAATTTAAGAGTATTCTTCGGCCACATGATCTTATATATAGTGTATCTGTTCATGATTTGGTGATTTTAATGATGTGGATATTATAGGTTAAATTATCTTGGTTGTTTGAGATACATGAATTATGATTGTTGACCTCATGATACGTTCTTGCATCATTGTATTTAAATTGTCGAGTATAACAAGTTATCACAAACTTAGTAAGCTTTACTTGAGTTTACTTTCTTTGATTTCATTTTGCAGGTTTGTTGGAATCGTAACTTCAATTGGATCAGCTCAAGAGATCACACACTATCCCTTATATTTTTTGTAGTCATTTTGTTCATTTTGGGTCGATTTGAAGTGGCATGTAATTAGGGTATCCATGTATATACATATATATAAGCCTTTGTTGATAAATAACTTTTGTTGAAATGGTAGCTTGTAACTGTCATTTTGGTACTTGGTTGATGTAAATGGTATTTTACGATAGTTATATGTAGTTATCATTGAGTATTATTGTTTAATGAAAATGGTCATTATGTGAGAATGAGTAAGAATATGTTGCTTAGTAGAATGGATGTAAAGGAGTTGGTATGTTTAAGCTAGCATGAAATATGTGATTATGGTAGTTGTTTATGATTAGAATTGATGTTTGAATTGTGGTGCCAATGAAGGCATATTGGCTAGGCACATAGGTTGTTTGTGATTTGGCATGTTTTGGTTGTTTTTAGGTGTGTTTTTGAGTGTTTTGTATAGTGAATTTTGTTGTTAATGGTATGGCTTGGTGTATAAGTAATGGTGGCTATTTTGGCTTGAAAATGAAGTTACTTGGCTGCATACGGCCTAGGACACGGGCTGTCACATAGCATGTGCCACACACGGCCTCCTCACATGGCCGTGTGCCTTATTGATTTTAGGTGCAGGACTGTCCACATAGTCACAGAGAATTACATGACCTAGAGACATGACCGTGTGACCCTACTTCAAGCTGAACATGGTCTGAGCACACAGGCGTGTGAATTCATTACACGAGCATATTGGGTAGCCACATGGGCATGTTTGGGGTTACATGGGCTGGCTTCTTTCACATCGCCATGTGACCTCTATTTCCACTTTTAGTCAAAATTTTATATTTGTTTCAATTTAATCTAGATTTAATCCTGAGTTTATTTAAATGTTCCCTAAGCTCTAATTTAAATGCTCTCTAAGCTCGATTTAGGTTCTGGCATACTCGTAAGACATGTAAAATGGTTCTGGTTTAATATTATATGAATAAGTTGATCATGTTGTCTTAATGATAAAATTTTAATATTGTAATGCCTTATAGCTTAGGTAACTTTTGAATCGGGTATAAGGTGTTACAGTATTAGTTAAACATTAGGCAACCAATGAGCAACGTTTGCTTCTATTTTGCTTTGATGAAAAAACCATGTAACGGCAATTTACAAAGTAGTAATGTAGTTCATGAATAATTTTATTAACCAATCTGTTCAAAAAAATTACAAGTTTACTTAGACGAAAATACTATACTCAGAGCACCAGATCCAACACAAAATAGTCCGACATTCCCTGAAAAAGTTTTTGAAAATTTACGAGCAGTGTCGCGACATCGAACCCCTGTGTTGCAACCTTGCACTTCGAAGTGATAGATTTTGAGAATGCAGAGACAGTGTCGTGACACCGAACCCCGGTGTTGCGACATCATATTTCGAAGCAAAATATTTTGTAAACACAGGTAATGTCGTGATACAAGTTATTTGTAATGACCCAAATTTTACAGTTATCGAAAAAGTGCATTTTCGGGTCTTTGTTTCTGAAAAATAAATTCGTAAATATTTATTAAATATTTACAAAGTTTAGTGAGTGGTTAATTAAAGTTTAATAAAGTGAATTAGCTTAAATTAAGGATAATCAGATAAAAGGATTAAATTGAATGAAGTGTGGAAGTTTAATTATAGATTAAAAGAAAGTGAAAAGGACCAAAATGTCAATTATGCCATTTGTCCTAAGTGAGGCAGCATAAACATAAAAATCTGAGATTTTTATGTGTTAAAATATATTAAATTATTATTCTTATTATTTATTATTATAGTTTTATATTTAATTATTATTGTTATTGTTATTATTATTTAATTAATATTATATTATTAAATTAAATAAATTAAAGGTTGACAAATGTATGGTACATATGGTGACATGTGTAATACTAATATACATACAATTGTAAAATAAATGTATGTTTACTTATTATATAAGTATATTATTAAATTATATTATATATATATATATATATATATATATATATAAAAGTAAATAAATGAAAAGAAACAAAAGAATAGAAATGAAGAAACAAAGCAAACGAAACAGAGAGCAGGGGAAGGAAAGAAAAAAAAAAGAGAAAAGAAAGAAGAAAAAAGGGAAAATTCAAGGTTTGAAGCTTGGAAGTTTAATAGATAAGTCAATTTAGCCCTTTTTATTTAATTTTGATGTTTTGGAAGCCATGAAAGAAGGTTTTGATGAAATTAAATTGATATATTGAAAGTTAGTGTGGAAGAATATTATCAGGATTGTCAATGAATTGTTCTGTTCATTGATTAGACGTTAGCAAGGTTCTGATTAGTTGAAAGCTCAGCTAACTGAAGCACTAATTCTGGTTTTGTCTGAAATTCGATGAAGAAACTTGTGATTTACAGGGATAGTAGTGTTTTGATACAAGAAGATAAACTAATGGTTTATATTACTGAAAGTTAAAGTCACATGGGAAGAATTATCAGATATATGATTCGAAGTGGTACCTATTATTCTTGTATCAAAAGATTAAAATATGATAATTGGTTATCATCCGGGAAAGACAAATGAAGTTATATATACTCAAAATTTAAGGTTTTGCTTAGTGCTATGAACTATGAACATCCGAGTGTGATCATTTGAAGATGGCTCCATTCTAGTTGAGATAAAAATTAATCTGATTTCTTTACAGTAGGTTTGCAAAGCTCAGAAATGTGATAACAAGTTACTGGTTAAATGGGAATAGTGTACAAATGACTTTTGACTGAACATTTCGGATTGGATCTAATAATTTTCTGCTATTTGGAAATAGAAGTGGTATCGAAGAATTCAAAACTTATACAGAAGAATTTGCATGAAATTTATAGTAGCACTATATCTACACATTTTGGAGGGAATAAGTTGTACGGTGAATTAAAGAAGATGTGCTGATGATTTAGAAATGAAAAGCGATATTTTGAACTTGTATATGAATGTTTATATGTTAGCAAGTTAAAATTGAACATCAGATACTGATACTTCTCGAATTATTACAGTCAGTGATGATATCAGAATGGAAATGGGATAGAATTTCTATGGTTTTGAATTGGAACTACCTTTAACTTCAAAAAAGAGAAATGATATTTGAATAATCGTCAAGGGTATAATGAAGTTTGCATATTTTATTCCGGTATGAATAAGTTTCTTATTTAGTAATTATCTGAAATATGGGTTTCTGAGAATTTCAGATTTATAGTATGTCAGTTTCTATTATTTCTGAATGAGATAAATGGTTTACATTCTGATTCTAGAACAAGTATAAGAAGTTTTGGGTACGCGATAACAGTTTTCAGCACGGTATGAAGCTTTGTATGATAGTGAGTGTAAAACTGCATAGTATCTGATTGAATACAATGAGAAAAAGAGTATGTGGAGTTGTTTGATTAGTTAAACTGAAGAAAGTGGAAGTGATTCGAGATAGTTTAAAGATGGTATTTGATTGTCAAAAATTCTATATGGGTATTGAATGAAAGAAAAATGATTGGGTTAGAATTAATTCAGGAAACAAAGGACATTGTCAAGAAGATTCAAGATAAACTGAAAGCGGCTTTTGACAGACAGAAATTATGTATATTGAGTAATCTGCTAATGATAAGGTATTTCTTAAAGTTTATGTGAAATTAAGCTTTCGTTCTGTTTGGCTATGTGAAATTGCAGAAAAGTTAGACTGATAATGCATTGGTTGATATTGCCTCTGAAGTTACAGAGAATTTATGAGATTTTATCAGATCTTTCATATGTTACTTCAACAAGGGATATTGAAATTTAAACTGATTCATTGTATAAAGAAGAAGAACCGATTGAGATACTACCTTAAGAAGTGAAGTCATAATACTGAAGAAATCACATGGGAGCTCTCTTTTAGGTAAATTTCGAGGACAAAATTTATTAAAAAGGGGGAGAATTGTAATAACCCAAATTTTACAGTTATCAAAAAAGTGCATTTTTGGGTCTTTGTTTCTGAAAAATGGATTCGTAAATATTTATTAAATATTTACAAAGTTTAGTGAGTGGTTAATTAAAGTTTAATAAAGTGAATTAGCTTAAATTAAGGATAATCGATAAAAAGATTAAATTGAATGAAGTGTGAAAGTTTAATTATAGATTAAAAGAAAGTGAAAAGGACCAAAATAGCAATTATGCCATTTGTCCTAAGTGAGTGACATAAACATAAAAATATGAGATTTTTATGTGTTAAAATATATTAAATTATTATTCTTATTATTTATTATTATAGTTTTATATTTAATTATTATTGTTATTGTTATTATTATTTAATTGATATTATATTATTAAATTAAATAAATTAAAGGTTGACAAATGTATGATATATATGGTGACATGTGTAATACTAATATACATACAATTGTAAAATAAATGTATGTTTACTTATTATATAAGTATATTATTAAATTATATTATATATATATATATAAAGTAAATAAATGAAAAAGAAACAAAAGAATAGAAATGAAGAAACAAAGCAAACGAAACAAAGAGCAGGGGAAGGAAAGAAAGAAAAAGAGAAAAGAAAGAAGAAAAAGGGGAAAATTCAAGGTTTGAAGCTTGAAAGTTTAATTGGTAAGTCAATTTAGCCCTTTTTATTTAATTTTGATGTTTTGGAAGCCATGAAACAAGGTTTTGATGAAATTAAATTGATATATTGAACGTTATTAAATTTTTAAATATTGTTTATGTTGAATAAAATGATGAATTAGGGATTAAATTGATAGAAATTCAAGTTAGAAGTGAGATAAGGATTGAATTGTAAAGTAATTCATAAGTTTTGAATAGTAGGGACTAAATTGAAAGAATTTAAAAATTATGGTTTTATGCTGAAATTAGAGTATTGAAATTAGTCTAAAGTGGAAATTGAATGAAAATATTGAGTTAAATGTGAAGAATAAAAGTTAGTCTCGGTTTAAAGACTAAATTGGAATTTAAGCAAAAGATGAATAAAAATTGAAATATTCGATGAGAAAATTGAATGGTAGTGTATTGATAATTTTTAATTGATTTCCATAGCTAACGTTGTTCCAAGAAAATCTCGGCTAAGCAAGGAAAAAGGGCAAAGACAACGGGAGTTAGCTCAAAAATTACAGTTTGTGTTTCTATAATTCAAACTTAATATTTAATTGTTGAATTTATTATTTAATGTGTAGGTTGATGCATTGAAAAGTGAAATTTAATTGTTAATTATTATATTTTGATTGAATGTTATGGTAAGTAATTAATGTAAGCATTATTGTGTTTTATGATTATTGAAATGAATCAAACCGCATATTGTATTGCAATTGAATTGCATGTGGATTGATATGGAAAAATGTATTAAATTAAATTGAAATTAAATTACGAATGAAATTGAAAATTTGAAAGTTTACTGAATACCCTATTAACTGTATCGGGCTAGTCGGATATAGTTGGCATGTCATAGGATTGGAAGTGTTCAGGGATATTCTGACTGTGTGTCGATGAGACACTATAAGTGTCGACTATTGTTCTTTATTCTGATTCGTTCAAAAGGTACTCAGACCCGACTATGATCATATCAATTCTTGTTTGGATTTGTTCCGAAGAGGTACTTTGTGTACCGCTACTGTTACTGTTACCCTTACAGTATATTCTGGTTTCGGCCAATGAAACACTGTATACTATTCCCAGTGAGTAGGTTGGATCCATGTATCCGTCCAGGCCCGAGTCATGTTCATAGGGCAAATAAAGGTACTGAAAAATTTACTGCTACCGAATATTTAACTGTAACTGAATAAATAAATGACTGATATTGAATAATAATGATTAAATGATTGTTATTGAAAAATACTGACTGTTATCAAATAATTGATTGATACTGAGTAAAGGATCGCTACTGAACGAATAATCGTTACTAGATAACTAATTGTTTTCGAATGACTAAATGTTACTGAAAGAAATTGATAAATTAATCGATACTAAAATATGTTTACTGATATTGAATAGTGAACAGAAACATAAGTAAGACATATGAATAGAGAATATTATTGTTAAGAATTAAATGAAAAAGTTAATCAAGTTATTAGATAATGAAGGTTGAATGAGTTGTACAGAAATTATTTATGAAATGAATAAATGACTATTTATGATTATTATAGGACAATAAGTGTAAGTTATGTTTTAAATGTTCGGATTATAGAAATACCATTGAGTTCATACTCAAAGATACGGTTTGTTTCGTATGCGAGTTAAGTTAAAGCTAGAATGTTGAATCAGCATCCCAAGCCGATCTCGAACTCAATAAGGTAACACATGTTAATTGTTGATAATGGCATGTACCTAGGTCATTAAGTTAATGTTTGTAAATGGTAATAATATATATATATATATATATAAAGATATTGAATTATATATGAAACATGTAAATTTTGGTGACTAAACCTAAGAAAATTAATTAGGTTAGTATGATAATGTTTAATTGATATAAATTGTGGTACCACTGAGGATACATTGGATGAATGATTTGTTGCTAAAATTGGATAGCATATAAAATGTGTTTGGACTGGTTGAATGGAGAAATTTTGAAATGCTTGTTGTCTACAGTTTGCAGGGTTGGTAAATTTAAAAATACAAAGTTCATTTTGAGTTCACATGGTTTGTCACACGGGCGTATGACCAGGCCGTGTGAGACACACGGCTTGCGCATGGGCATGTTGTTAGGCCGTGTGTCCCCTGCACTTAAATTGTTACAACCAAGTTAGTACACGGGCGTGTGCCTTGGTTGCCACGGCCGTGTCTTAAAGTCAGTTTAGTACATGGGCAGGCCACACGGACGTGTGTCATGACCGTGTTTAAAAGTCAGTATTGCACACGGGTTGAGGACACGGGCGTGTCCCATGCCTCACGGGCATGTTAAATTAGCCACACGGGCGTGTGGTACTGTTTAAAAGAAGTGAATTTAAAATTTCACGAAAAAAATTACTAAGCTTTAGGATCGAATCCCGGTTTATTTTAATTACACTTGTAAAGTACTGTGGACCCATTAAAAATTATATTTAGATGTATATATTGCATTTATACTCGTTTATGTGCAAATGTACTGTAATGACTGGTAATACCCAGTAATCCTGTTCCGGTAACGGGACGGGGTTAAGGGTATTACTTTATTAGTGTCGCGACACAAAATCACGAATTAAAATTCTGGCAATTCGAAGTTCAGTGTCATGATACCCATACCTAGTGTCGTAAAATCGCATCAAGTCTACAACTTAATACTCGAAATTATCACACGACCTTCCAGGTTTTTCTGTAAAACCCATTATCTTTTAACCTTAAAACCTCTAATGAAACATACTTTGAACCATACTACAACAATAAAACAACATTAGCAGCTGCCAAACGCCCTTCCCTTCTCATTTTCTCTAGTTTTTCAAGATTTCCTTTAATTTCTTTCTTTCTTTTCTCTCTTGTTCTGCTACAATTTTTTCTTTGTCTTTGGTTATCTCATTGTTTTGTAGGTATTACACATCACGTCCACAACAATCAATTCAGCTGGCACGTTCAAATATGTCAACAAGTGAGGTTAGGCGTTCTAACTTCATTATTTGTTCATATTTTCTGCCTAATTAACAGTTCATAGTATTGCCATGGCACCTAGAAAAATTAGGCGAACTACAACCAGTGAGTCATCGATAGAGGTCGATTCTGATAGGTTTCATAACCAAGAGGTTGAAAAATACTTCTTAGAACTTCAAGGTTGAATATTTATATAGGAGAGAGGGTTTGACCCATCGATGACCATGTGCGATGAAATTTGGAAGTTAGTCCACATTCATCATTAGAGGATTTTTTGTTCGACCCTAAATGAATCGGTGATCGACTCAATAGTTTACGAATTTTATGCTTCCCTGAAAAAAAGAGAAAATAATAAACTGCCGAGAGAAGTCTACACACATGTCACGATAATGAGTAAGGAAGTGTTTGTCACTCCCTGAGAAATCTACCGTTTTTATGATGCTCTATGCTATGCCTCCAATTTTCTTGACAATGTTTATTTAAATTACTATAGGGATATTGATATGGATCAAATCTTAAAATACCTTACTGAGGGGAGAGGTGAGTGGACTCACCAACCTAGTATTAATCTCCCATTGCAATTTAATTAGTCAATAATGTACTCAATTGCATAAATATGGATGCAATTCATTTGCATTCGGATTTTGCTATCCTAAAACATGTCTAACGTAAACACTTTTACAGCGATTTTACTTGATGCTAATTTGTAGAAATGATAGATTTGCATGAGAAAATGGATCTATCAATCCATGATGACGTGTATCATTGGCAAGAAGAAAATGAATTTATTTCTTGTACCTAGTGACAGCCTTATGTAAAAGGGCCAAGGTTCCAAGGTTCCAATGTCTGCCACATAACAATTCGTGAAGTCGACAAAAAGCATCATTGAAAATTCAATGTACACCAAGTATGGCGAGCTTCAACGAAAACATATAACAGAATGGAACTAGTGTCGAAAGAACAATATGGACGTTCTACCATCCCTCAACCGCAAAGGTAAAACAAAGGCTAAGCAAGGACAAGGGTTAAATGATCTGCCTGATTTGGGATAGGTTATTAGATCGATGCAAGAAATGAAATCAATTGGTATCGACTAAGCATAGAGGTTTGACATTTGAGTTTCAAATCCTCTACCAAACAAATATGAACCCATTTCGTATAATAAGCAATCTGAGAAGGATGAGGAGAAGAGTGAAAAAAAATATGACGAGGAAGAAGAAGATGAAGGAGAAGAGTATCCTCATATTTACGACTTTGAGGAGGAACTAATTAGAATGACATCCGATGAAAAGTGTACATTTACACAGGCCAAGCCAACATAGCCCAACCCAATTTGCAAGTAGGAAGGCCACAAAGACTACTATAAGACGTGACAATGGGAAGGCAAAGATGGGCGAAGTGTCGAAACCTGATTTTGATTAATTTGTCATTTCATTTGAATTTTTTTGGGAGGGGTTGTAATTAATTTTAAACTTGGATGATTTTATTTTCCTTTTCTTTTCTTTTTTGTTTTAGATAGAATTTTTTTAGTTAATGCTTAAATTGAAAATGCCTTTTATTAAAATAATTTACAAATTTACAAAACGAATTTACAAAATGTTTTGTTATATTAAAAGGGGAGATTATTAAACTAAACCTTATTGGATAATATGTTTTAATATAACAAATTAAAATGTTTTTGAATTAAATTAAAGTTGAGCAATTTCATAAAAATCAAGTTGAAATGGTTTCAATTGTTCAAATATGTTTTAACCATTTTCAAACAAGTTAGAATTGCTCCAGGACAAAAATTACTTTTTGTCTAAGTATCGATATTTTACAAGATATTGATATCCCTCTGATAATCGGTACCAAATTGACATTCTGTCATTTTCAAACCTTGGTAGGTATCGATACTTTCCTTAAGGTATCGATGTACTTCCTAATGTATCGATATTTATGCTCCAACAGTCATTGAAATCAGTATTAATTACAAAAAAATATCGATACCCTTTTAGTAGATATCGATACTTGTTGATGTAGTTGAACTTAATGACCTAGTATTTCATCCCCAATGGCTACATTCACTTTTACAACAACCACAATGATTGGAAATCAATTAAAAGGTATAAAAATCATCTTCCAAAAGTTTAGCAACAACAAGATACATGTGCAAAACTTAAAGATCAATCAAAACAACCTAAAGCTTAATTCTTTCATACCTTTTCTTATAAACACTTGTGAGCTTTCATTGTATTCATTTAGCTCAAGTGTTCTTCTTTGTATTTGTGCTTAATTGGTAAACATCCTAATCATGTAAGGATTGTTTCTTTGTTTGCTTATTTGTTTCTCTTTAAGAAAGGGTTAATTCTTAAGGTTTGGGTAGAAACCTTAAAGGAGTTGTATCTTAAGATTTTGGATCATAAATCTTAAGAGATATTGTAAGGTTAAACATAGTCCTCAAAGGTTGCCAAATTAGTAAATTTGGGAAAATCCTTAGTTGTGGTAAGCTAAGGTAGTGGAGTAGGTAATTGGGGCCTAGCCACTATAAATCATTGTGTTCTTTGTTGCATATTTTTCATTACTTCCACCACAAGTTCTCAAAGGCTAATTCAACCTCCCTTTCGATGATTTTAAGTTTATCCTTCTAAGCTAACAAACATGTGATAGGTTGTTTGTATAAACTATAAATTTAACCTAATAATAGAGGATTTTCGATGATTTAATTTTAGACTAGTTAGTTTAATCTATTAAATTGTAAATAGGAAAAAGTATTTAAGCATACCAAATGATAAAAGTATACACAAGAAGGCATGTATGCTTGCTTGAATTACAGGTTGCTCGAATTTCATAACTCAGTTATTTGAATCCATGGATATTGAAATAGTAAAGTATAGTGAGTATGAAATCCGTGCAAGTATGGACTTAAATGAAAATTAATGAAAGGACAAAAGCATTTAGAGGATTAAAAATAGAGTGAGAGTTATAAAACTATTGAATGGCTAAAAGTAATGTGAGTGAAGAGAGAACAAAAAATCCAATAAAGAGTATGAGTACTTGAGCTATTTTTACTCATAATTGCACAAATACTCGTTGAGTTGCTTATACTTGTTAGTACTATACTAGAGTTCAAAACATGGATGAAAGTTAAATTGAGTACTTGGGATTCTAATTACCTGTAGTCTTCGAACTTAGATGTTGTACTTGTGTATTCATTTTGATGGAAGCATATGCTTAACTAACTTTAACTTATTTATTGTGGAACTTAATGAACTACCATGTTTGAGGTTAAAATCGTGAATTGTTTATATATCTATTTAGAATTGCATATTTAGCCAAACTTTCTTATTTGTCATAACCCAAACTAATTCCGTATATGAAGCATGCTCAAGTATAGTCTTGATTATTTTATATTGTTTTCGTTGTATGTTTGTCTTGTTTGCTTGCGAACAAGCAACGAGTTAAGTGTAGGGGAGTTTGATCTGCCACAATTCGTTATGGCAAATTAGGTTCTTTCCGGCACTTAATGAGCTTGTTTTAAAGAAATTTCATACTATTTTTATTAGTTTTCTAATTTAGTATTTTACGTTTAAATTCAGTGAAATAAGCGTTTTTATGCAAGTTTTGGTGTTTCGATGACCCATTAGGCCAATTCGGGTCAAGGGTAGGACTAATGAGCTAATTACGTGTGCAGGACGTCATTTCAAGCCAAGGAACACAAAGAATGACTACAGTCCCGCGACAATAGCATGCAAAGTCGCGACACCCAACTTCGAGCTATCAAAAGTCCCATTCGATGTTCAATTTCGCGACACGCATATCCAATGTCATAACATTATTTCGACAAGGGCCAAAATACTGCCAAGGGTGTTTTCTTTTACAAAACATATTTAATTTATTTTTATCAACTTTAACTAACCTAGGAGGGTCAGAAACGTTAGACTATATATAGTAATATTTAGGCTTAATTGAGGAGACCATTTTGAAAATAGTTTTTAGGATTTTTAGTTTTAGTTTCAATTTAGTTTGAGATTTGACAGAATTTTTAGTATTGTTTTTAGACTTGGATTTGATTTCGACCCAAGCTTTCGTTTCTTTAGTAATCTATAATTTTTTATTTGGTTTTTATTTGCAATCAGTGTTATCTCAACAACTGTTCAAGGATTTTTGGCTTCCAAGCACATCCAATATTGAAACATATCAATTTCTCTTTTTCATTCTCTTTAGTTTAATTTGTGCTTTGCATGTTGAATTAAACTTGGGGAATTTTGCATCTAGATTCATGAGTAGGGAGATTAATTATTGAAGGTGGGATTAATTAACTAAAAAATTATGGTTTGCCATAGAATTATTTAACTTAAGTTATGTATGCTTAAACCCTAGAATTGATGACCTTGGGAAGTAATCTAAATAAATGATGCTGATAGAATAGTTTATCGAGCACCTCTTAGTTTAACATGGTTTAAACTACGAGTGGAGAGATAGGTGGTTTTTATCGATTAATTAATTAGTTAGAGGCTAAGAGGTAATAACTAGTTAATTATTGGCTAATTCATTAAAACCCGAGTTTTAAAGTTAATTATGAACACTGTCGTGAGTTAATCTTCTGCTTGTTATCTGAGTTAATTTCGATTGTTAATTTATTTTTGTTAGTCTTATGTTATTTTTGTCACTAAATTTTATATCGTATTATAAGTCTAGATTAGTACTGTTTATCTCTATTATTGTAGAAAGTAATTTTAATTTAATTAACCTCCTTTTGGTACGATTCTCAGAATACTTCTCGAATTGTTTCGTTATAAATTTTACTATATTACAATTTGACCCGTATACTTGCAGACACTGTTGTTTTTAATTTATATATTTTTGTGGCAATATTTCCAGTCTATGCGTTCGTGCATCTAGTGACAGTCAACAAGTAACTCAATCCCACATTGATGACGATTAATGCAAAAAAAAAAAAAAAAGCATTCGAATCCACCAAAACCAAGATTTCTCATACCTTTTTGTTTTCACCATAATTTTTTTCAAAATGTGTAAACCATAAAAAAACTAAAATAAATTGTTGATAAAAGAAAAACCTATTTAGGTTTCCCAAGGTTAACAATCCCACTTTATCTTGATAAAAAAAGAAACATGTTACTGAAGAACAGTCATTCCATGGTTGTCAAGTCCTGGTGTTCCATGTGGATGTTCCACATTTGGATTAGCCAATGCCCTTGCCAAATCTGATCCAACATATCATATATATTTGTCAAAAAAAAATCATATGGAGATGTTGGAACAAAGAAAGAAAAAGAAGAGAAAAAAGAATCACAAGGATTGGGTATGTGCTCTTCAAGGTCTGTTTGAACCTTCTTTTCACTTGTCAATGGAGCTTTGGATGCCTATGTTGCAAGTGGCGGAACTAGGATGTTAATCTTAAAGGGGCAAGCTAAAATTAGATGTATTACGTAACAATCGATTTAAACATATAAACAATCGATTAAAAAGAAGTAGTATTCTAACATAATAATTGATTCAAAGAAGCAGTATTCTAACATAACAATCGATTTAAACATATAAATAATTGATTTAAAAGAAGTAATATTCTAACATAACAACCGATTTAAACATATAAACAATCGATTCAAAAGAAGAAGAAACAATATTCTACTATAACAATCGATTTAAACATATAAACAATTGATTCAAAAGAAGTAGTATTACAACATGGCAATTGATTTAAACATACAAACAATCGATTCAAAAGAAGCAGTATTCACAGGCCATCATTTGACATAATTTTAAACAAAGTGAACAAAATTTTCCCTTTATCTTATCAAGAATAAAATTTTTTAATATTATTTTTAATACTATAAAAATATTGAAGGGACCTACTTATATTTTTGGGAGGGCTATAACATATATATATATATATATATATATAAAGAGAGAAATTATAAAAATCTTAAACCTTGAAAGGCCTACTTATATTTTTACGAGGACCGTAATATATCTACATAGGATTAAATGTAAAAATTTATCTACCAAGCTCCCCCATTGTCTGTTGCAATATCTATCCTTTTCTTTTCAGTGGGTGAGATTTGTTATAAAGGATGAAGCTGTCTCTCCTTATATAGAAAGTCTTCTCATAATATTATTTAAAAAAGAAACCGAACCGATGGCCTACTCATTAATAAACCATTGCCTACTATTACTATTACTTTCAACTTTGAAGCACCAATTAAAGGGTTTTACCTACCAACCGACTTTTTTTTTTTATAGCCAATTCAGCATTGCTTAAATCATTTTATTATTGCTTCAATTTTCACATGCATAATCCATATTGTCTTATATGCACCATTGAGTTAATTATATTATGTTTTGATTCAATTAAATTGAATTATTCAAATTGATTAGAATAAGTAATTCGAATTTTGAGTTCGAGACGAGTTGAATTTTACAATTTGAATCATTTAAATAACATATTCAGATAAATATTCTTTTGATCCTTGTCAATTTTGAAAATGAGCAAATTGGTCTCTTAATAAAAATTGAAAAATAAAAATAAAAATAAAATAATTTTTAAAATTAAAAATATTTATAAAATTCCAAAAAATTAAAAAATCTAAAGAATATATAAAAAAGTTAAAATTTTAAAATTTTTAAAATAATAATTTAATGATGTGATAAATTCAAAGGTGATAATAATAAATCCCAAATCCAATATATATCATATAAATCCTAATCAAAATCCAATTTGTATGACACAAATGTAGTATTAAATGAAGTTTAATATGAGGGTTTTAGTTTGAATTAGTTAATTTTATCTAGATTTTTCTAATTATTAATATGGCTGTGTTGTAATAATTTGATTAAATATTGTCAAATAATTTGACTTTATTACTTCAAAATTTTTGTTTGTATGTAGAAATCATTTAAAATAGTCAATACGAAAACTCCTTATTTCTTGAAAAGTAAGTTTAAACCCCAAAACCGAACGTAAAGTACATATAATCTAAGATTTAGCATTATTATTATAACATAATCCTCTTTCCTTTTAGTATTACAAAATATCATATTTTGAAAATCACAAAATTCTTTTGGGCTTTTTATCCCCCCAGGGCCCAAACAATACCGAAACCATTTCCAATTTGTCTTTGCCACGTGTCCTACTTTCATGGGTCAATTTTTGGGCATTTTGGTATGGCCTAAATTTGTCCAGGTGTCGAAAATTAAATATGCTAGTATTTTTAATAAGTTAAAATATGGTTTTTGCATATTCGAAATATAATATATTTATTTTTATTTTAAGAAAGTTAGTCTTTTTATCTTTCAGATTTTAAAATTCAAGTTTAATTTTCAATATCATTGAAATTCTTTTGTTACATTTGTTGGTGTAACATTTTAAAATAAAAAAATTTTATTGGCAACTATGTGACGGAAAAATAATACAGTAATGAAACTGAATTTAACAATAGAATTTTAAACGTGTTAATAATTAGACTTGCATTTTTAAATTTGAAAACTAAAGGAACTAAATCCCAAATCTATGAAGAGGACAAGGACTTGGACCACATTTTAACCTTTTTTATATTAGGTCAAATGCTTTTATTAGCCTCTATACTATATGTAAGTTGTGGATTTAGACTTTATACTTTAATTAGGTCAAATTTAGTTTATGTATTTTTCAAATTTTCTAATTTCAGTATTAACCCAAACAATAATAGTTAATTCTGTTAAGTTAAATTTTATTATTAGTCTCGCACCATGTATAAGTTGTAGATTTAGTCCTTTTATCTAATTTGATCATTTTACCACTTAATATTTTTCAAATTTTAAAATTTTAATCTTGACAAAAAATGATAGACATGAAATCCATTAATTAAAATGACATGGTTTATGTGAGTATTATATGAAAATAGAAAATTGACATGAATTTATAGGTATACTAATATGCAAGGCATAATAATAAAGTTAACCCATTACTTTAATTTCTTTATTCAATTTGACCTTATACTGTTATTTAAAGAAAATTAGCTCTCAACCTTTTATTGCTGGCATTAGTAAATAAATTAAAATTATAAAAAAATTAAAAATTATATATAAAATTATAATTCGAAAAAATATGAAATAATTCTTGAAAAATAAAAATAGAAAATCTAAAATATTATAAAAGGGAATGGATGCCTTATCTTTGCCTGCCTGTTATCTTATCCTGGAGGTTGGGGTAGGAGGGTTTGAATGTAAAAAAAGGAAATTCCATTTCTTGTTTTTAGGTTTCTTGTATTCTTCTTTGGATCCCTATTTTTTTTCCTAAAATAGACAAAAGGAAATTGAAAACTAAGATGAAAGAGAAGTTGGTAATTTTACATTTTTTTTTTATAAAAGGTAATATCTTTTACATTTTATTTTTATTTTTAAAATAAACTTTTTATAAAAATTTTAAAAATATATAATTTAATGACTAAGAATATAATTTACCCTAATATAAAATATATATTATTTCAAAGAGCTTGGATAAGTAATATACTTTCATTCAAACTTCAATTTGAAATAAAAGAAAAGCCCAAGACCCCAAAATGACTATTGGATTGTTCCTGAGCAAATCCACATTCTTTGATTCGTCCTCTAATATTTTAAAAATTGAATCAGTATTTTAACTAGTTTGATAGCTCATTTAACTATAATGAAATAAAAAAAAATTAATAAATAAGTTAAAATATATAAACTAGTTCAACCACCAATTTTTTTGTCTTGTTTTTAATTTTTACCGTTTTTGAGCAATTAACTTAAAGATTAGTTCAATTTCTTTGTCTAAACCAATATATATTTACCAATCAATTTAGTCTGATTCCAACAACACTGTAGCACTCCTCTTGATGGCCTAGTTTGTTGCATTTTCCCTTGGACCGGGTTTGGTACTCCTTGACTTTCCCGAGGCACTTTTCCTACTACTTTTTATTATTATTTATCCTTTTACTTATTATGCTTAAATGGTAAAACAAACTCTCCTAATAAATAATAATCAATTGAGTCCATAATAATAATAATAATAATAATAATAATAATAATAATAACATTCTATTGAAGTTTTAATCGAAAGGGTTACTGTATATTTTAGTTCCTAAGTTTAGCAACTTGCATTTAGTTAATACTTAAATTTTTTAAGATCTAATTAATACATGAACTTTGACTTATTCGTAAATTGATTTGAGCCAAACTTAATCAATGTATTCTTATTTATCTCTTTCCTTCAAACCTAACCTAACTTGAAATATGAACTTATTATTTTTATCGAAACCTGGCTCAGATTAAAGTTATATAATTCCCAACTAAATTAAAATTCTTTTATTATCAAATCAAGTAAAACTTTAATAGCATAAAAATCTGCTTATCCAAAGTTTGAATTATTTTTAATATTAATAAATTATTTTATAATCAAAACCACATAAAGTGTATTTTATATGTCTTTATTAACTTTTTCATTTTTACTTTACATCTATACATCTATGGCCTCGCATCTGAATAGAAATTTCAAAACTCAAAAATGTACAGACAAAACAAATCTTGATTTTAATTCAAGCTTTATTTCATCAACCAAAAACAACACATATATTTTAAACCAGCAACCTCAGTCAGTGAACCTTGCCACCCTTCATTTTGGCAATATACTCAAACAAACTCCCATCAAAACATCCCCTTACTGCTTCTTTTGTTAGATAACCATTTTCATCCTTGGCAATTATATACAAAAGTACCCATTCTCCCTTTGATATTATCCTGCAAACCAATTCCATTTTTTTTTTAAATGAATAGAAAGTACACGGAATTCAAAGAAAAGGGTGATTGAAATACCAGCCAATGAAATCATATGAGTTTCGATTAGCCTCAGTCATGTGCCATAGTTCCCCCAGTGTTAACTTGTCCGGCACAGTTCGAGCGTACTTGCTAAAAATACTCTCAAAGTTCATTGGCATATACCTGAAAACATCACATTCATTTGCTTGTGAAAGATTAAAATAGTTTTTTTATATAATGTTTTTAGTGATTCAAATCCTATATGCTAATTACCTTCCTTCAGTGTCATATGTTGAAGAGTCACTTCCATGCTTGCATTTATGTATTCTATCTATGCATATGGGAAAATATAGATTTGGTAGCCATCCCTGTCAAATTTGTGAATTACATGTTAGCAACTTAGGACTCCTATTTTGTAAATCTTAAGGGATAAAGATGTGTAGAGTGTAAAACCTTTAGAACTCTTATTTTGGAGATAAACATTAATTTTAGCTATTAATGTAATTCGATCTGTATCGTTTGATTTTGGGGAGCTTAACTATAAATAGAGGTTTTTCTGCTC
The DNA here is from genome assembly GCF_025698485.1 of Gossypium arboreum. Classification (NCBI taxonomy): domain Eukaryota; kingdom Viridiplantae; phylum Streptophyta; class Magnoliopsida; order Malvales; family Malvaceae; genus Gossypium; species Gossypium arboreum. The sequence goes on along the minus strand of NC_069078.1, from coordinate 59,098,252 downwards.
ATTTGTAATTATTCAGTTGTAAACTTTTAAAGTAATGAAATAGTTTTGAGAGCATTTACACATAGAGGTTTTTCTGCTCATTTGTAATTATTCAGTTGTAAACTTTTAAAGTAATGAAATAATTTTGAGAGCATTTACACAAACACTTGATGTGTGTTATTTTTCTATGGTTTTTCTGTTCGTTTGTGGCTTCTTTCTGTTTCGAGTTTGCTTCTGCTTTACTTAGGTGCTTTAGAGAATTTCTATGAAAATTCTTATTTTTTGAGAATTAGGTTGACTTAAGCAAATTTTGAACTAAAAAAATTGCCTAAAACCGCACGATTTACCAAACTAAAGTTCTAACCCTGTGACGTAAGAACCTCCACGATATTTTTACTATAGTACGTGTGTATCTTAATGGAAAGGAATCCAATGTTGCAGAATAACTTACAGGGAGAGTCCAATAACTCAATGCCACATTGATGGTAATTGCAATAACAAGGCTCGAAATTGGATTGAAACCGAGATTTCTCATACCTGTATTATACATAAAATTTGTCAAAAAAATGAGTAAAAAAGGAAATTGGAGAGAAAAGATTGGAAAAAATAAAACCTCTGTAGGTCTCCCAAGGATAAACAATTCCGTCTTTATCTTGATCAAAAAAGGAAGCGTGTTGCTGAAGAGCACTCATTCCATAGTTGTCACGTCCTGGTGTTCCATGTGGATGTTCCACATCTGGATTAGCAAATGCCCTTGCCAAATCTGATCCAACATTTAATATATATTTATCAAAAAAAAAAAAAATCATATTGAGCTGTTGGAACAAAGAAGAAAAAAAAGAATTACAGGGTTTAGGTATGTGTTCTTCAAGGTCTGTTCGAACCTTCCTTTCACTTGTCAATGGAGCTTTGGGTGCCTCTGTTGCAACATCCATCCTGTTTTTTCAGTTTGAGTTTTGTTATAAAGGATGAAGCTATCTCTCCTTATATAGAAAGTCTTCTCATAAGATATTAATCATTTCATTTATGATTTTTTGTAAGTATTATTATGTGTATTTCTTTTTCCTTGAAACAGCAAAAAATAGGATTTGTGAAACAGTGAGTGGAATGCTAATAATAGAGTTATTGAATGGGACAAGTAAATGAAAAGTCCAAGTTTGCGGTTTCTTTTAAATCAGATTTCGCCATTACTTCAATTTTCACATGCATTATCCGCATTGTCTTATATGCACCATTGCTTTTGTTACTACAATTTCACATGTCTCTACATTTTTAATGATATTTTATAAAATTTTAAATATATACTAAAATTGTATTTTAATTTTTAAATGATATAATCTTTTCAAATATTATAAAATTTTAAATTATTAAAATGATAAATTCATATTTTAACTCTAATAAAATATAAATTAAATTACAACTCTTAAAAATTTATTTAAAATCCAAAACCTCTCCACTTTTGAAAAATTCAAATTTATTTTAAATTAATTTCGCTTTCCACCAAATTAGGGAAACGTGCATTTCATGAATATGTCCAAAATTTCCCAAAATATAGGGCTAAATTATGAAGAAATGTCAATTTTTAAATAAGTTTAACTGTTTAGGCTAGTTTTTTTTTTTTGTAATATTTATCAGAATAGGTTGATTTTAGAGAAATAAGGCGAAAACACATCTAATAGGGCGCGCTTTCATCCACCTTCTGACTTTTTTTGACAAATCATCCCCATCATTTCGATGGTTAAATATTAGTGATTTTATCTTTTAAGTCCTGAGTTTGATTCCTCTCTTACTTACATTTATATTTTTTTATTTTAGATTGCTTTAAGCTTTTCATATTTTTAATTGATATTTTTAACATATTAACTCATTTAGTTAGATGGTTAGATAATTGTAATTATATCCTTGAATCCCAAGTTCTATTATTTTTATAAGCATATTAATGTATTTTTATTTCATACCGTTTCAAGCTTTTTATTTTTAATTAATAAATATATCGCTTTATAAGTTTTCTATTTTAATTCATCTTTTTAATTAATAAAATAAATAATTATTGCAAATATCATTATTTTTAGTAAAATAAATGTCAATTAATTATTTCAAATATCATTATGTTATAAAATATTTTACATATATGTGTTACATGACTATAAACATATCATGAACAAAGTAAATTTTCGTACTCTATATTTTTGTATGTGTATTGGAAATATTTCACATATAAACATAATGATATTTGAAATAATTAATTAAACTTTATATTTGCAATAATTATTTTATTTTATAAATAAAAGAGTTATTAATTAAAAAATGAATTAAAAATAAAAAAGTTTGAAACCACATGAAATAAAAAATACATTAATATGCTTATAAAATAATAAAACTTGGGACTTAAAGATGTAATTACAATTATCTAACCATCTAGCCAAAAGAACTGATATGTTAAAAATAACTAATTAAAAAAAATTGAGGCAACATGAAATAAAAATTACAAATGTGAGTAAAATAGAAATCGAGTCCAAGACTTAATGATAAAAAAACTAACATTTAACCATCTAACCAAAAAAATATGATTTATAAAAAAGGTAGAAGATGGCTAAAAGCACGCCTTGCTAGACACGTTTCCGCCTTCCCCATCAAAATCAACCTATTCTAATAAATATTATAAAAAATTGTCCTAAACAATTAAATATAAAAAAACGACCTTTTTTTACAAAATTTAACCAAAATATAGAGCCCAAAATGTTGAATAAATATACTTGAATATTTATTTAGTTTACAACTAAAAAAATGTGAATGCTGTATTTATTATATTAATTTATCTTTTAAAAATTAAAATATTTTTGATGATTGAACTTTGAACGTGAGAAATAAACAAAATGGATTTCCGTGTCGTATTCCATTATTAATATATGATTGATGTGATTTTATTCATACTTTATCTCAAAATTGGATCTGTAAGTTCAACAATAGGATTTAACAACAAAATTAAATTTCAAATTATACCACCTATTTTACATTAAGTATTTAAAATTAATATCTAAACCCTAAATTTTAAATCTTAAACCCTAAGCTTTATCAATTTGTCTCAATTTTTTAAAAATACATGATGTTGAATAGCACATTCTTAGATGTTAATATTATGTTTTGATGTAAAATGAGACGAAATTAATAATTTAAGTAACACTTTTGGTAATAAAAAAAAAACTTTGATAACCGATATGATTCAATAGATATTTTACTGTTAAAGGATAATAAGAGTATTGAAACTAATTAATAAAAATATATTAATCACTGTTTTATAATTAGACTGAATTGGCTAGATTGAGAACGAATCGGGATATTGATTCAGAGAGAGGAGTTGAACTAATTAACCTGTAATTATATATTTTTATAAAATTTTTAATAACTTATTTAATTTAATTAAATAAATTAAACAAATCAGTTGAAATAAAATTGATGACTTATTCAAATATTAATCTAATTTTGAAAACCTTGAAATTAATTTACTGGTGTAGAAATTGGGAAGTAAAGAGCATGTGAAAGCAGTAGTTGGATAAAGCAGAGGCCGACCTAATCTATAAATGTGGTATGGGACAGAATTAGAGGAAAGGCAGTGCGTCACAATTTGGATTGAGGCTCACATGCTGTGGCATTTGGTGTGCTCCCTAAGCAAACTAACGAGACAACAAGGGACCACCACTATGCTTATCTCACTTTCTTTAATTTCAAGTCATTTCACTTTCAATCAGAAAAAGGATTTTTTGAGTTCAACTTTGCCACCAATCCAATATTTACATCAAATAACCAAAACCATTAGAACTTATAAATAATTTTGAAAATCTGTATTTATATTATTAATTATACTATTAATGTGAAAAAAACTTCGAAAATAATTAATATCGAAACTCCTCGTTAAGTCTAAACCCCAAAACTATATATAATCTAAGATTTAGCATCTTTCCTTTTAGTATTACAAAATAATATGAAGTCAATATCATATTTTGAAAATGACAGTTAATTATTTAATATTACCAAATGAGAATGGCAAATTTCTTTCCCCCACAAAGCCCAAACAATACCATTTTAACCTTAGAGAATAAGGACTTAACCCACATTTTAACCTTTGTTATATTAGGTCAAATTCTTTTGTTAATCTTTAGTTGTAGATTTAGACTCTGTACTCTAATTAGGTCAAATTTAATTTATGTATTTTAAAATTTTAAAATTTCAATATTAACCCAAACAATAACAATTAAGTCTGTTAACTTAAATTTGACTATTAGTTTCATACCATGTATAAGTGGTAGACTTACTCCCTTTTATTCAATTTGATTATTTTAACATTTAATACTTTTCAAAATTTAAAATTTTAATCTTGACTAAAAATGATAGACATGAAATCCATTAATTAAAATGGCATGGTTTTATGTGACTATTATAAGAAAATCAAAAGTTGACATGAATTTACAAATGTACTAATATATAAATCATAATAATAAATTTAATCCACTACCTTAATTTCTTTATTCAATTTTGCATTATACTCTGATTTAAAGAAAATTGTTCTCAACCTTTTATTGTTGACATAAATAGATAAATTATAATTATAAAAAATTAAATATCATATATAAAATTATAATTCCAACAAAATATGAAATAATTCTTGAAAAATAAAAAATCTAAAATATTATAAAAGGGGAATGGATGCCTTATCTTTGCCTGCCTGTTATCTTATCCTGGAGGTTGGGGTAGGAGGGTTTGAATGTAAAAAAAGGAAATTCCATTTCTTGTTTTTAGGTTTCTTGTATTCTTCTTTGGATACCCTTTTTCCTAAAACAGAAAAAAAGAAATGGGTTTTTTATTCAAATAATATAAAATAATTAAATAAATATTAAAATATGATAAAGATAGTAATATTTATTAATCTAGGCACGAGCTATAGTAAAAAATTGATGTCACCTGACCAATCAGTAGCACCCCTCTCTCTAGCCACCGATCACATCAAGTTTTTTTTAAATAATTTTTTATGGTTGTCGCCTGGTCAATCTATAGCACCGAATTGAAATGTGATGACCAAAAATATTTAGGGACCTAATATATAAATTTATCATTTTGGTTAAAAAGCTTTAAGGGTGCCGCTTGACTGCTTGGCAGCACCAAACTTCAAATAGGATAAATTGCTTCATAAACCCTTCTTGTTTATTATTATTTTTATTTCCCTTCAACACAACAAATAGAGGGGCCTACTACCAATTAGTCCAAAATGTTTTTTTTTTTTTACTAAAAGTATTTTTGTAAGACAACTGATTCCAACTGAAAATAAATTTTATTTATTTTTCAAAAAATAAAATTTTTTGTTCAAATAAATTTTTTTGTAAAATTATTTTTCGAAAAATTATTCGAACTGTAATAAAATAATTTGAAAAAAATTGAAAAATAAATGAAATTTATTTCCAGTTGAAATCGACTTTTTTATAAAAATACTTTTTAGTAGAAAAAACTTTTTGGACTAATTGGTAATAGGCCTCTCTATTTTTTTCGAAATCGCAACAAAGATACATCATGAAGATACTTGAGTGGTTTGAGATGCAGTATTCAAAATTGGTAAGTACTCCTTTAGCTGCACACTTTAAACTCTCAATTTTAGATTCTCCACGTTATGAAGAAGATGAAAGATGCATGTCAAAAGTACCTTACTCAAGCATAGTCAGAAGTTTGATTTATGCAATAGTATGCACTTGTCTCGATATTTCACATGTTGTTAGTGTTGTTAGTTGATATTGTAACAGCCCGTTTTCAGTGAAATTGGAACAGTGATTTCGGGACCACAAATCTGACGAGTAATTTTTTATTTTATTATGATTTTAATATCTATGGGATGTTAGTAATGTTGTAGTAAAATTTCGTTAAGAAGTTTTGATTTTTGCACGATTAATTAAGTGAAAAGGATTCAATCGTAAAAAGTATAAAAGTAGAGTTCCATTAATTAAAAGGGCTAAATGACTATGTGAGTGGAAATAAATGGACTTAAATGGTAATTATACCATTCATAATGTTAGTGGACAAAGATGGGCATGAATTTGGTATTTTATTTAGTTAATTAGCAAGGTTATTAAGGTAATTTAATAATTAAGTTAAAGTAAAATAAGGTGAAACAATTGTATCATCTTCTTTAGTTTAATTCTCCATCGGAAATAGGGTTAGAAAACTCCATTCATGAGGTTTGAAGGTTCGGTCAAGCTACCTTGCTTGCATGGTATGATTTTTAAGCCCATTTTAAATGATTTTTATGTTTTTAAGGTTGTTTTAACTTAATCTAGCTAGCCTGGGGATCAATTTGCAAAAATGTTAAATATTGAGGGTTATTCCATGAATGTTTTTGTGTGATTCTTGATGTTTAATGATAGATTATGAGTCTTTGTTGATAAATAAACAAGTTTTGTAAAGTGATTTTTGATAAAATGAGCATTTAGGGATTTATTTGTAAAAATAGTAAAAGTTCATGGAAAATTTATGAATTGCTAGTTTTTATGGGTTTTTATAAGTCCCTAATAAGTTCCATTAGCTTGAATAGATTATTAAAATGCTTAGATTTCAATTTATGAGCATAGGGACTAAATTGTGAAAAGTTAAAATATTAGGGGTAAAATAATAAATTTTGTATAATTATGAAATGTGGACTAAATTGAATGCTTAAAGTATTAAATGGATTAAATTTGTCTATTTAGATATAGATAGACCACGTAAGGACCTAAATCGAGGCAAAGCAAAAGCTTTAGAATAACTCGTTTAATTCTATGCCCTAGTTGTCGAGGTAAGTTCGTAGTATTTCAATATGTAAAAAAATTTCTTTTTGTGTATTTATATTACGAGGCTTTTATTATTATTTTTTCGATGATTACTGAATTGTACATACATGCCTATGCTTGTACTTCAGTACCCTGAATTGCACATACGTGCCCATGTTTGTACTTCGATACCCCTGAATTGCACATACGTGCCCCTATTTGTACTTCGGTACCCCTGAATGCACTTTAGTGCCCTTTTTTATGCTCTGGTATCTTTGAATCAAATAGTATATGAATTGTATTTAATTAATTTAGATTAAATGATATACTATGTTCTTATTAAGCTCTATTAGCTTATCTGTTCTTGTGGATAGTTTTGTAGATCATTCTTGCTGACATTTTGGGATAGATCAAACCAACGGCTCAAATTATCCATTGGAGTTGGTAGTTTTTTTTTTTTGTATCTCCTAGGGTAGTAGCATGTATAAACTTAGGTAGTTGGAAATTGTGGCTGGAATATGTTGGATGTTTTAGAATGACCTTTTGATGAATATGTAACTAGTAGTTAAATGTGTTTGTGCTTTGGTGTCATGTATGCATAATAGGTTATAATTTTTTCTTTAAGAGATATTTTTGGTCACTTTTATAATAAATGTGAATGACTTAATGGTATGTTTTGAATTGGTATGCTCATGGCCAAGATATGGCATGTTTTGAAAAGTATTGAATTAGATCTTTATGTTTGGAATTAGGTAAACTTGACATGATTAAGTAAGTTTTAATGATTGCTTTTGAGGTGCCTTTGATTGACATATTGGTTAGTTAAAATATGACTTTTGGAATGACTTATATATGCATATTTTAGGTATGTTTTGATGCTTTGTAAGTGTGCACCAATTGTTCAAATGATTATACATGTTATAGTGTAACACCCCGTACCCGAGACCGTTGCCGGAGTCGAACACGAGGTGCAAACAGACTTAATTCATTTATTTACACGTCCATTTTAAAATTTCCAGACAAGCTGGCTAACTACGTCACTGTCACCTTAAAAATCATATCTCAAGTTCCAAAACTCGAAAACCAGTTCTGTAAATTTTTCCTAAAACTAGACTCATATTTCCATCTAAAAATTTTTTTTCTAGAATTTTTGGTCGAGCCAATTAGTACAGTTTATTAGTTAAAGTCTCCCCTATTTTAGGGTTCGACTACTCTGACCTTTATGCATTATGACTTAGATATCTCCCTGTACAGGGCTTCAATACTTATGCCGTTTGTTTCTAAAGAAACTAGACTCGAAAAGGAATCTATACATATATGGTATGACTTCTAATTATCTCTGGTTAATTTATAATGAATTTCCAAAGTCAGAATAGGGGATCCAAAGTTTGCTCTGGCCCTGTTTCACGAAAACTTAAACATCTCATAAAATACGGCTCATATGATTGTTTTGTTACTTTCATATGAAAATAGATTCATCAAGGTTCGATTAAATAATTTATTCACAATTTAATTCTATTCCTACTATTTTTAGTGATTTTTCAATTTCACATCACTGCTGCTGTCGGTATCTATTTTTAAGGTAGACTTTACCTATTTCATAATTTCCATGATTCAACTAGCCCTTTAACATACATAGCACAAAAATATGATCGTGATTAACCATTCCAATGGCTAATCATTGCCAAGCATTTCCACACCTCTCAATAACCATATATATACAAAATGATTATAACGCTATGCTCAAAATATATAAACCATTTTCGCATGGCTATCCAAATATATACAATACCAAAGTACTTGACTAAAAACAAAAGCGCAGCCCTATACATGCCATTATCAGAGTTCAACTAAAAGAGTACCAAAAGGGCTTTGATAGTGTGGGCGACTTCGACTTTGACACTCCCGAGTCCGATAGCTGACGAACCAAAATCTATAAAATAGAGAATCAAAGAAACGGAATAAGCATTTAATGCTTAGTAAATTTTGAGCAATGAAATTAGGCACAACTGAAGTATAGCATTCATATGACTAAACGAATAATTTCATATACACATATTCTCACAACCAAACCTACTTCACATTTCCAACCCTTATATTCATACATAAGAAATCAACTTGACTAAAGGCCGGAAGCTTGTTAATCGATTGAGCGAATGCTATTTAAAAGGAATCAATTATTCCAATGCATATACAAAACATACCTCAACGTTGGGGTTTTACGAGCGTATTAATTGAAATTATTACAGCAAGATTGCTCATTCCCAAACCAAGTACCTTCTGGATTTAGCCGGATATAGCTACTCGCTCAAATGCCTTCGGGACTTAGCCCGGATATAGTAACTCGCACAAATGCCTTCGGGACTTAGCCCGGATATAGTAACTAGCACAAATGCCTTCGGGACTTAGCCCAGATATAGTAACTCGCACAAATGCCTTCGGGGCTTAGCCCGGAATTAGTCACTAGCACAAATGCCTTCGGGACTTAGCCCGGTTATCATCCGAATATTCATGCACATATCAATAAATCATGACACATCTATATTTCATTTTCATAACTAGAATTCAAACACAAGTCACTTATCAAGCATTATCATTTTCGGCTCAATAGCTACATACAATGAACATGATTTTGATTTGCTCATAACATGATCTAATCGAATCATAATCTAAGTTCCATTACTCGAAAACTTACCTCGGATGTTGTCGAACGATTTCAACGGCTATTCGATTACCTTTTCCTTTCCTTTATCGGATTTAGTTCCCCTTTGTTCTTGAGCTTAATTTAACAAATAAATTGATTTAATCATTTTGAACATCAAAGAGAAACTCAAGGTACTTAGCCCATGTATATTAGGCATTAGAGTCATATATGTATGAAATCATGAATCAAATTCAACATATTTGCCAATATTCCCCTTTAGCCGATTTTCTAAGTCAAGATAAAGCCATCAATATGCTTACCTATAGCCGAACGTACACATCAACCTATGTATTCATTCATGTGGCCGAATATGCATGTCTATGTTGTGGCCGATTGTATACTTAATACATTCTACAAATATGGTCACTTGTATTGACTAAATACCATTTTGTTTCAAGTTCAAAACTCGGCTAATACACATATATACACTAGTAATCAAATACTAACATTTGCACTTCACCTTAATAGCTAGCTTAGCAAACCTTAATTTAACATATAATTGTGCATAACACAATTAAGGTATCCTCTCCATTCCATCAATTCAAAACACATACATTACTCAATAATGTTCAAAATCATATTCGGCCTTAGTACATAACTTGCTAGTCGATTTTTCTCCATCTAGCAACCAATGCACATATGTGCTCATTTGTTAGACTCTACTTCATCTAACTACTAACCCCTTTTTTTTTTCATCCAAATAACATGAACAACAACCATATTTCTCTTCTACTTCCTACCATGGCCGAATGCTCAAGACACCATACCATGATTTTCATAATTTTGACATGGGTTACTAAAATAACTTGATACCTCATCAACACAACATCAACACCAAGCAATAATGACAACATCCATGGCCGAGTATCATCTCCATCAAATAGCAAAAAGAATTTAAACCATGGGCTAGGTAGAATTCAAACTAACATCTAAAAATATGCATGAATTTCATGGAATAACATCAAACATACCTTAACCTAGTTACAAGCATGGCCGAACCTCTTCAACCTTTCTTCCTTTCTTTCCTTTGATTTTTCGGTCAAGAAGAGCAAAATGAGAACTTTTTCTCCTTTTTTTTTTTTCATCACCCATGCTCCTTATTTTATTATTCCTAACATAAAACACTAACATAAAATGTTTATAATACCTTTTAACCCATAGCATGGCCGGCCACTAGTTCAAATTTTGGGTAATTTGAAATGCAAACCCATCATCTTTATAACATGCATTAATAGGCCACTTACATTTGCCTAGCACATTTCTAAATTTTCTCACATAAGTCCTATTAACTGAATTCACATGCAATAGACTAAATCGAAGCTTAAAACTTTCACACATTCATATTCACATATTCTAGACAATAAATATCACATTCAAATACTTCAGTGACTCGGTTTAGCGGTCCCGAAACCACTTCCCGACTAGGGTCAATTTAGGGCTGTCACATATAGTGTTAACTATGGCTTGTTTTTTGTGCATTTTAGGTTCACACGACCAGAGACACAGATGCGTGACTCAACTATGTGTGACACATGGCTTGGCGACATAGCCGTGTGTTTCCTGAAGGTTCTTTTATATGCAAGTCAGCAAGTTACATGGACTAGCATACGGGTATGTGGGGCAATTTTGAGAGTTACACGGCCTGACACATGGATGTGTGACGGCTGTGTGTCCCTAGTTCAAAGGTTACATGATTTGAGACATGGGCGTGTAACTTAGCCGTGTGAGGCACACAGTTGTGTGACCCATATATTCAAATTTTTGTATCTTTTTCTTAGACTTTCCGAATGATTTCAGTTTAGTCCCAATTTGTTTCTAAGGTATATTTGAGGCCTTGAGGGCTCGATTTAGGGACAATATGTATGTAAATGAATGTTTATTATTATGTTTATGATAATGTATGAAATGTGTGTTTAAATTTTCTGTTTGTACGGTAATGCTTTGTAACCCTATTTTGGCTACGGATACAAGTTAGGGGTGTTACAGATGCATGGTCAATCTTGGTAAGTTACATTGGCATGCAGTGAAGTGAATTATCAAATATTTGTAGGGTACTTCTAACATTTCTTAGAGTTCAAAAGAAATCAAAAGGGTTTAGTCGGATATGTCGATTCTGATTATGCAGGAGACTTAGATCGAAAAAGGTCTCTTACAAGTTGCTTATTTGCTTTTGGGAATTGTGCAATTAGTTGGAAAGAGACACTTAAAGCTACAATAGCTTTGTCGACTACTAAAGCGGAATACATGGAGATCACAAAAGCAGTAAAGAAGTAATTTGGTTAAGGAGCCTGTTTAGTGAACTGGTAAGTGAAAAAAGGGCAATTGTCGTATATTGTGATAGTCAATGTGTCATACATCTCACCAAAGATCAAATGCATTATGAAAGGACGAAGCACATGGACATTCGTTATCACTTTGTTCGATAGGTGATCATTCAAGGGGATGTTCAGATTCTTAAAATTGGCATATAACACAATCCAACCGACATGTTGATAAAGAACCTTCCAGTTTCAAAGTTCGAGCATTGCTTGGACTTGGTGAGTAACCAATAAAGATCAAATTAGGCCCATAATAGGGCTTGGCAAGGGAGTTAGTCCAAATAAGAGTCAATGTAGAGATTTGTGGGAGAATGCCTCTTATTTTGACCAAACAGTACGTGACGTCCCAGCGAACAACACTTTTTCATCTCTACGACACGATGGTCATCTCGTCCCGACGAGCAACAAAACTTTGTCCCAACGATACAATGATCCATCAAGTCCCGACGACATATCAAGCCACGTCACGACGTGGCAACGTACAGTCCAAGTTTTCTTGGCTTTCTTCTCCTAATCAAATTCTGTTTTTTAGTTTCCCACTTAAACTTTGATTAACTTAGGGTTGTTGTAGTCATATATGCTATGAATTTCAGCCTATAAATAGGCCTTAATTTCGGGTTTTCCTTTAATTCTCTCCATCTTTTGTACTCTCCTTTATTATAGTGAAATCTCCTTTTGCCTGTGATTTTTCATCCTCTTTTGAGGAAATTTTCCATGTAAAGTTTGTGTGTTCAATCTTCTTGATTTTATTACATTTACTTGTTCCTTGCATACACGGATTAATTCCCTATAATGTTGCATTTTTTTTCAAATAAATGTTGCATTTAATAATAAAACATTGTTACCTAAAATTTTTATGGAAACTTTAAAATAAATCCTTATTTGAAATGGAATAAACGTTGCTTTTAAGTTTAGGCAACGACCACACACACAACGGTCACAAAATTATTGCATAAACTCTCATGCAACGAAATTTATTGTTTAAGCAACAATTTAGGGTGTTGCTTAAAGTATTTTCGTTGTGGTACCCATTACCAAGCGAACAACCCTAAGAGACACTCTTAAGATTTAATTCACCAACAACCTTATGAATTAAAAAGACTTGACTCTAATTAATAAACTCAGCCGCACGATTGTTTTAAATTAGATCACTCATTCTAATAATATAATCCAATTTTTTTCTATATCTAACTATGCTAACTTGCTGTAATTATTAGAATAAAGAGACAATTACAAATCTAAGTACTCTAATTAATTAATTATTTTCTAAATACCAAAAAGGGGCTTACTCGGAACAATAATAAATGACAATTTTACCTTTCTCAAATATCAATAAATACGAATAAATAAGAAAAGACTGAAAACTCTTTTAAATCTCACAATTATAATAAAATTCAACTTTTATTTACCATTGGCCAGAAAAATAAACTACTCATAGTTAAGAGAAAGTCAAAATTGTATTAAACAAAGGAAGAAAATAATTCAAGTCTAAGAGACGATACAAAATATAATAATTAAAATGATAAAAATCCTAAAATAAAATAAAACAAAAGATAATAATAACCTAATTAACTAAATCACCTAATATAATAAAATAAAAAAACCCAATACAAAATAACTACTAATCTTATGACATCCATCTTTCTTCAAGTGCGCCAGCCAACTTGTGCTCCATACCAAGTTGAATATTATTTCCCATGCAGTTGCACAAAATTGGCTCAAGTTCTAACATCTTCGTGACATAAATTAAACCTGAAATAAAATTTACTAGAATTAGTAGCCTATCATATCAAATAGTTATTAGAATTAATGATTAAAAGCATACGAATTTTACATGTGCAAACGATTGCACACCCACAAATAAAGCTTTATAAAGGTAGAATTATCTATTCATTGTTCTATCGAAACAATTGTTGTAACATTACTTCTGCAAACAACTTTATTTGATAACAAAAGCAATGCATATATTTTAAACTAGCAACCTGCACTCAGTAAACCTTATTCTTCCCAGCCTTGTTCATTTTGGCAACATACTCGAACAAACTCCCATCAAAACATCCCCTGACAGCTTCTTTTGATAGATAACCATTTTCATCCGTTGCAAGCAGATACAAAAGCATCCATTCTGCCTTTGTCATTAGCCTGCAAACAGTTCAAATATCTCAGGAAACAAAGCATTTATTGGATTAAAAACACGAAATTCAAAGAAAGGGGTGATTGAAAATACCAGCCAATGAAATCATACGAGTTTCGATTAGCCTCAGTCATGTGCCACACTTCTCCGAATGATAACTTGTCGGGCTCAGTTCGAGCATATTTACTGAATATATTCTCAAAGTTCATTGGCATAAACCTGAAAAGATCACATTCATTGCATAACAAAGGTCAAAAGTATTTTGTTTCATAATATTTTTAATGATTCCAATATGATATGCTAATTACCTTCCTTCATTGTCAAATGTCGAAGAATCACTACCATGCTTGCATTTGTGTATTTTATCTATGTATATGGGAAAATATAGATTTGGTAGCCATCCCTGTCAAATTTGTGAAAGCAATATCAATTTTGTATTATTGTATTTTTTTTTTTAAATATCCAGTCTAGTAAGGGGAGAAGCCAGAAACTTTGTCAAGGGAATCGACATAAAATTTAAAATTTTAAAGTGCTAAAGATAAACAAACTTTATTCTAAAAAAGATTATATTATATTATTAATTTTTAAAAAGAACCAAAATTATAATTCTTTTCATTTATTAGGTTTAAAATTAAAATTTAATACTTGAAGAGCACCATTAATTAAATTTTTTCATTTGACCAGTGGGCAAGGCCCTACTTGCCTCTAGTTTTGGCTTTGTATCTGGTGCATATACAAAGATGAGAATATGTGCTTCAAAACTTAACTCGAAAAAAAGTCAAGTCTGAATCCGCTTAAACCTAATTTGATCAAAAAGTAAAAAATATAAACCCAAAACCTCTACTTCAAAAATGGGCTGAAGTTGAACTAATCCGAGATTGGAATCAACCAAACTTGAAAATTTAAAAAAAAAAAAAAAACCAAAAAGCCAAACCCAAGATTGACCCAAGGAAAATTTAATGTTAAAAATAAAATAATTAAATTGTAATTAATTTTATAAAAATATTAATAATTAATTTTATTTCAATGTTTTAGATAAATTAATTAAATATTAATATATTTTATATATATTGAAAGAATAAATTAATTAAAACTTAAAATACTTTAAATTTAAAATGATGTTACCTAAATTTAATTGAACTCGATGGATTGTCACCTCTAAATATAAGTAGAGGGTTATCATCAATTAAATATATGAAATTTTAAAATAAAATAAAATATTGAGACATGAGATGTGGTATCCATATTCAATATTTACAGCTATGTGTATGTTTTATAGAAAGGAACATAGGTGAATTTAAGGGAGGGAGGTAGGGTGTTTGGACCCAAAATGAAAAATTAATATATAGTGAAATTATAATTTGGACTCTTAAAATAAATTTTTTTTAAAATTTAGTCCTCTTAAAATTTGTAAAAAGAAGTAAAATAAAATTTAATTAAATTTCGACTCTCATAGATTTGCCCTGGAAAGGAATACAAGGGAGTAGAATAACTTACCGGGAGAGTTTGATAACTCATTCCCACAGTGATACAGATTGCAATAAAAAGGCTTGAAAATGGATTGAAACCAAGATTTCTCATAGCTGTAGTATACATAAATATTTTTCATAAAAAATGAAAATAAGTTGGAGAAAAAAGATTGGAACTGGAAAAAATATATATTAACCTGTGTAGGTTTCCCAAGGATAAACAATCCCATCTTTATCTTGATCAAAAAAGGAAACATGTTGCTGAAGAACACTCATTCCATGGTTGTCATGCCCTGGTGTTCCATGTGGATGTTCCACATCTGGAGCAGCCAATGCCCTTGCCAAATCTGAACCAACATTTCATATATGTTTGTCAAAAAAAAAAAAAAAACATCATATGGAGCTGTTGGAACAAAGAACAAAGAAAAGAAGAGTATAAAGAATTACAGGGTTTGGGTATATATTCTTCAAGGTCTGCTCTAACCTTCCTTTCACTTGTCAATGGTGCTTTGGGTGCCTCTGTTGCAATATCCATCTTTCTCTAATTGCTATTTTTCTTGCTCTTCTTATATAAACCAAGACACTGTACACCCGCCTGCCCTCCAAATCCAATCCTTTTGATCTGATTTCATCATCATTTCGTTCTTACTATGTTTTATTTTACATGCATTAATCATTATCCATATTGTCTTGTATGCATGAATGTTTTAGTGACAACAATTTGACATGTGTCCAAGTTTTAAATCAATTTGTAATAGTAATAAAGATATTGGTAAAAGAGGCTGATTGAGTTATAGCCCGATTGGCATACGTATTGTTGTCAAGAGGATGTGAGTTTAAGTGCTTTAAAGCGCATTATCCTCCTATTTATGAGTTGGGGAGGGACTATAAATAATTCTAGACATCATATAAAAAAGAGCTGATGTAATTAGAATTTATAATGAAATTATTCAAAAAAAAAAAACTCAAATTTTTCTCAATTTCGATATTAAAAACTTAAAAGGAATGTAGTCTCATTAGCTATCCTCAATTAAATCTTAATTTAAATAAAAAATATACTCATTTAACACGAATGGAAAACATATTATCTTCGTCTCAACTCTTTTTAATGTATAAAAAAAATTAAAGAAGTTTCTTGCTAATGAAAGTTGTTCATGCCCTCCCTATAAATATGCTTTAAAGATAGTTGATCAATTTATCAGTCATGATAACTAGTTATCATAGTTGATCAATTTGTCTGTCATGATAGCTAGTTATCATCGTGTATTGTCATGATAGCATGTAAATTTCAGCTTAAAATAATATATGCTTTCTTTTTCTTTTTGAATTATACTATCTTTCATTTAAGAAAATTAATTTTCTTTTTAATTTATAGTTACTCTTTTAAATAATATTTTATGTCCGTTTGTTTTGAAGTTAATACATGTCATGTAAAATCTATACTATATATAAAATACATAGTTGATTGAGTTGGCATCATTAATCAACTCGACACCAATTCGATATAAATATATTAAAATATTTTTATTTTAAAAGATAATTAATATTATTATAAAGATATTTTTATCTTTTCATATAATTTTAAATAAAATAATTCTATATCGTTATTTGAGAATTTCTCAAATAACGACCACTACATTCATATAAAAAACCTTTGCAACTCCACCAAATAAATTTATAAATATACTTTTATAAATATATTATTTTAAAATAAAATATTTTCTTTCACCCGCATCGTGAATGTGATAAAATCTAGTTAAAATAAAATTATTTGTTTCGTGTGCTGACTCTCACTTTCATTGTAATTTTTATATTATTTCAATAAATAAATTTGAATTTATATTGTTTGAAAATTATTTTTATATTAATTTAAATGAAAAACCAAATTAGAGAAATATGAATTCCAAGAAATTAGTGAATAAAATACACTATTCTTCTAATTAAGACATTCCGATAAGCACTGCCAAGAAATCATTTGTCAAAGCCATCAGCAATTCTATCTGTCTCAATGGCAAAGACGAAAGACGGAAGGCATCCATTTCGAGAAGATAAACTGAACTTATTTTAAGTACGAAGTATTACTCTGGGCAAAAAGTTTATTTGGGCTTGGCACCTTCCTGCCCATGGCGAAGTATTTGAGGATGTTAAGGATATTTTGGAAGCTGGGTTATACTGAAGAGTTTGGAATGGTTCACAAATTATGCTCTGGGATGATATTTGGTTAGGTGGTCAGATGCAGAAACTACAACTAAATGAATTTGTTTCAAATTGTTTAAGTAGGAAACTTCGAATTTGAGAATTTCAAAGACAATTTTTTAAGGCATTGATACTAGAAGAAATTTCATGAAAGAATGCAAAAGATAGCTATGTGAGTAGATGCTTTCAATTGTAATAATTCAACAAAGAATGGTAAAAGATAAAAAATGAGGTGGAAGACACTTATTTTTAGTTCAGTTTCTCCTACGTCCAATTATATAAATTAAATTACATAAATGATTTATATTCAAATCTATCTATAAAATAAAGTCTTAAAGAATTTAAGTTCTCTATTATTTATGTGTGAAGATGCAATCATATAATGACATTCTATAAAAACAAATATAAGTTGCAGCTTCTTCAAATCATATAGTAAAAATTGTAATGCACAAAGCTACCCAATAGTGTGTTTGGTTAAGGCTAATAAACATATCCAAAAGATTTGTAGTTATCTTTACAAAAAAATGTTTCAACTATCTTATATGAAAAGAATGCTACATTTATATCTCAATTAAAAGGAAGATATATTAAAGGAGTGTAAGGTAAAGAGAATTTTGAAAAGAATTGAATATCCATTTTGAATGAGAAAATGACTTTTTATAGTTGTACATCACAACTGAAAAGAGAAAGAAAAGGATTCCATGACTCAACAACTTTGAATAAATCAAAAAAATAAATATCCTAAAGAAACCGGATTTATTATCCAAACAACCTAAAAAACAAATTATCAAATCCTAACAATTCCTCCCTTAAACTAAAAATGCTCTAAGCATTTAGTTTATGTCAGCTTCTGCATAGACACCCAAGAATCTTCTCAACTTACAAAATTGATCCAGTTTAAGAGGTTTAGTCATCACATCTACTAGCTGGCCCTGTGAATTACAATACACCAGTTTAATGCTCACTACAGGAGAACAGACTTTTAGCGACGTTTTTTGGGTCTTTAGCAGCGTTTTTAAGCGCCGCTAAAACTATTAACGGCGTTTTCACAAGCGCCGAAAAAAATGCCGTTATAGCAGGCGCCGCAAAAATTTGTGGCGTTTATTTAAAAAAATGCCGCTAAAGAACATGACTTTTAGCGACTTTTTTTTACAAACGCCCCTAAAGATCATGACCTTTAGCAGCGCCTTTTTTACAAATGCCGCTAAAGACCATGACCTTTAGCGGCGCTTTTCCAAAAAACGCCGCTAAAGATCATGACTTTTAGCAACGTTTTTTTACAAATGCAGCTAAAGATCATGACCTTTAGCGGCGCTTTTCCAAAAAAGCCACTAAAGAACATGACTTTTAGCGACGCTTTTCTCACAAACGTCGCTAAAAATCATGAACTTTAAAAAAATTATTTTATTTTAATTAAATAATATTTATTTCTATGTTAAATATTATATTATGTTTAATTTTGAAATTTGAACTTTAAACAAATTTGAACTTTTATGGATAAATAAAAAATAATAATTACATTAAATTTTCCATTAAAATTTAAACTTCAAAACTAAATATAAAAATTAATGAAATTAAATTTAATACATAAACATTGATTCAATATATAATTTAATACATAAAAAAAACACACACGCAGAGACACACAAAGTATTACAATTTCTAAAACAAAATTCATCCCGGTGAGAATATAATGCCAAATCATCATCACCTCTCATTGCAATGCTCGCATATATAACTTAGTGAAGTACTTTGATCTTGATCTTGGTTAAGACTTGTTCCAGCAATAAAGAAAATTGTTAAACGGAATCTCGGTCACCGACCGAGCAAAGCAAGGAAATTAGCTATACCATCTATCGTAATGAAAGTGAAATCAAGAAAAGTAAACCCATAATGAAAAAACCGATGATAGGCTAATCGTAAATACTATCAGTAGTGAAAGTGAAATACGAAATTATACATAATTGCTACATGTTTTGATCCGCATTTAAATGCTATCCTCCCTAAATGTATGTGTAGGACCAATTACGGCGGTGATGCTCGAATTATGCTAGATGCCGATTTGAAGCTTCAATACAAGAGAGACTATCTATTGTATGGATATTAAAATGTGGCTATAGATAACTTACGTAGCACCGAGGAAGAAAGCAAGGGTAAGATTGAAGCCAACGAAACATCAAACAACGGCAAAGGAGAAGCATTGCCACCAAGTAGAATAGACCGCACCACATTGAATAGACAATGGAACTTCAATCAAGGATTCAAAATGGTTACTAATATGCTATGAATGTACCATTTGATCCCTTTTATCACTTCTCTAAATAGGCTGATGTTTACTTTATGTTAAAAAGTTAATTTGCATAAGATTTGATCCATCGAAATAATTTTAGTTTCAAGTGTGGTTAAATAATTCACTGGACACGTGGAGTATATCATTAGGAAGCCACAAAGTCATTCCTTAGCTTCAATTTCTTTCGAGGAGGCTTCTAGTATGCAGCTAAAGATTCTTAAAATATTATTAAACCGCATACCACTTAGCTTGGGTTGCAGCAACGTTGTAAATAGTATAATCAAAAGACGAAGATGACATTCTTGCTCAATAAAATAAATCACCTTACTTACAGTGTTTCAAAGAAGAAGAAAACCGGATATTACATATAGTGGAAGCAGAGGAATAAACAAGTAACCCAATCAACTTAAGAAAGAGAAGCAACTTCCTTCATTATGCCATGCAAATGCATGAACATTACTGATAACCATGACATGCCTAACAAGTTTCTTAAAAATCGAGAGATGGATGTAAATGCGACAAATCAATGATTGACTAACATGAAATTTTGGGTCATATCTTACCTTCACAATATTGTCGCATATTTCATTACCATTGATATAGCAATTCCAATCGCATATGAAACAAATATAAGCATATTTCGAAAAGCAAAATATGGAAATTAAAAGGTCTTTAAAATAGTACTTCACTAGGAAAACATTAGCAAGTTTGCAAACAATCAACAAAGCATCTTGAACTCTAGCAATCTGTAAGTGTTTGAAGTTAAATACATTAGCTTAAGCCATCAATATTTTTGAGGTATTGAGAAGGAAATAAAAGGAAAGCTTTCGATGGTGCAAACACTAACAATGAAAATGAAGGAGGCCATATAACAATGATTTTAGGAAGACTTAAAAAAAAACTTTCTTTATAAAATGATTTTCAGAAATAATTCAATATAAAATGATTAAACGATTTTCAATCATTTAGGTTGTTCCTTGACAGCAAGTTTAGAGAGTTAAGAGGAAATAATTGACTGAGGGTGGAAATGCTATGAAATATAAGAATGTCACATGATGCATTCTAATAGGCTTCATGTGTCTGGGTTTCAAGTATCAAAATGGACAAAAAAAATGATATAATTAACTAATTAAGGGTCAAACCATCAATAAAGCCTAGAAGTTAAGATTCAATCTAATATCTTTTGCCATTTTCTGTTCAAATACATTCATTATTATCATTAACAGGTGTAAGGAATACTTTATAACATCCAATCAAAAGGCTCACAGACAACTTGTAATGCCAAACTTAACCAAACCAAAAGCATTATTGCAATTAAGGATGAAATGTGTTTTGACTGAAGCACTTGGGTTTTAGAGTTGACATGTAAACTAAATAATAATAATTTAAAATTGAAAAATGTCACCAACTTTCTCGCAATCCCAACAGCTTATCAAGTCGTAATGAATTCATGACTTACAAGTTCAACTTTATATCAGCTTCTTCTACTATCATGTTCAAGAGCTAGAGTTGGTAAATTGCCATGGCTTCACCATCAAGAATAAGAAGCTCGCCATTCTTGAAGCACTTTGTTGATAGTTTTGCTCTGAACCGTGTAATAACACCGAAAGCATTAAGTCAAACACTACAATCTGTTGTTAAATTTTGAAAAATATAAAGGAGAAGTAAAAGTGTTTATGAGCAAAACTATCAACAAAGTGCTTTCGGTGTATGCAACTTATCTGTTGTTATATTTTTTTACTCAATTCAGGAGCAAAAATGTAAAAAGTGTTTATGAGCAGAAGAATGCTTACATTTAAGGCAATGATGAATTGATACAGACACTGTGCTTTTGAATTTATCTGTCAAATGGAAAGTAGGAAACATTAAACAGAGGATACAGACACTACTTAAGGTGATATATATATATATATATATATATATGATACAGAAGATTCATAATCATGAGCAACAGAACTGCATCACCAACATACAAGCACCACTTTTAGTTTCATGTACCAGATAATTTTATGCCACAGAAGTGTAGATGACAATCGATTGATGAGACAAACCATTTGTAGGCAATCGCATGAAATATAATAAAATTAGCATCCAAGAGGTAACAATTCTAGGTTCACAATACCATAGAACAAAGATGCAATCATTACACAATCAAAGATAGGTCAATAAGAAACTAAAAATAAGCTTAAAATGTTGTATGAAGGCTTTAGATCGACATCACATAGAATGACAAAAAGATTAAAGCATATTAGAATAAAGTAAGCAGCAAATAGCGTCTAGAGTAATACAATAACAGTACAAGTGCTTGGATTGCATATTACATATTTTAAAAAAGAAACTTTAAATAAAATGAAAAGTCATAGATGACATAGACATGATTTACAAGTCTCGAACAATCAAACCGAGAACTTATTTAAATAATTAATAACAACTATGGCATTTGATCAAAGGGCTTCCTTAACGTTAACAGCAGGATTCGCAGGAATGTTAACATACCCTATTTTTTTAGGGCTAAATTCTTCGTCAGATTCATCATCCTCATGGTACTCGCAACGGCCCGTGAAGATAATCCAGACTAAGTAAATGGCGGCGGCAGTGAGAAAGCCGCGAAGAGATATATTATGTAACGAAACTGATAGCAGAAAGAGAAATTTCAGGTGATTTTTTCTTTTTCAATATACTTGACAGTAGATGTCGACAGAGATACAGCAGTGGGCTACCGACGAAGATGCAGAGGGCTGCCGATTTGGGGAAATTAGGGGAAAAAATAAAGGGAATCGGGGTAGGGGAGAAATGGTTTGGGAAAAATAAAATGAGAAAGAAAAGAGAAGAAATTTCAAGTGAAATTTTAGGATTTCTTTGGGGAGGGGGGAGGGAACCGATTTTGGGGAAAGAAAGGAGGGAAGAAAGAAAGATTTCTTGTCAAATTTTGGGATTTGGGGGGGAAGGGGGGAACGAAAAAGTCTTATGCATTTTGGGTAACAAGACGGCACCGTTTTGTGTAAAAAATTTTGCGGCGTTTTTTATAAAAAATGCCACTATTGCTTACTTTTTGCAGCATTTTTAATAAAAACGCCACAAAAAGTCATTTTCCCGTTTTTAAAGGCATTTTTAATAAACTTTATCATTATCTCTTAATGTAACGCCCCGTACCCAAGACCGTCGCCAGAGTTGAACACGAGGTGTTAACAGACTTAATTCATTACTTAAACAGCTCAAACAATTTATTTTTAAAATTTCCAGTTAAACTAGCAATCTGCGTCACAGTCGCTTAAAAATTCATATCTCGAGTTACGAAACTCGAAATCCAATTCTGTCAATTTTCCCTGAAAATAGACTCATTTATCTATTTACTGATTTTTTATAGAATTTTTGGTAGAGCCAATTAGTACAGTATATTAGTTAAAGTCTCCCCTATTTCAGGGTTTGACTGCTCTGACCTCTGTGTATTACAAATCAGATATCTCTCTGTACAGCATTTCAATGACTATGAAGTTTGTTTCTCTTAAAACTAGACTCAATAAGGAATCTGTACATATAAAGAATGACTTCTAATTATATTTGTAAAATTTATGATAAATTTTTAAAGTCATAACAGGGGATCCAGAAATCACTCTGGCCCTGTTTCACAAAAATTCAAATATCACATAAAATATAATTCATATACCTGTTTTGTTCAATCCATATGAAAATAGACTCATTAAGCTTCAATTTCATAACATACTCATCATTTAATTCCATTTCTACTATTTTTAGTGATTTTTCAAATTTACATCACTGTTGTTAGAATCTATTTTATGGTAAATTTTACCTATTTCATAGTTTCCATGGATTAGCTAGCAATTTGACATACATAACACCAAATATGATCATGATTAGCCATTCCAATGGCTAATCATTACCAAGAATTTCCATAACACTCAATAACCATATCATAAGACCATATATACAAAATGGTTATAATGCTATACATGCCATACTCAAAATATACAAGCCATTATGCTAAGATGGTATACAGATAGTGTGAGCGAACCTCCGACCGTTCCCGATTTCCGAGCTGGCTTGTCAAAACTACAAGGAATGAAAAGGATGGAGTAAGCATAAATGCTTAGTAAGTTCACATGCAAATAGCAAGTAACATAACGATATAAGCAAACATAAAACATCATTTGCATAATCATCACCAAGACATTCATATCATATTTTCATTTATCATCTTACCATATTATTGTTATATCGATTTTTCAACCCGAGGGTTAAGTACATACCTGTTCAAAGTATCCATTTCACAACACTCACTAATACGTCCCTTTCATCTCTAGTATTCCTCCATTTGAGTAGAACTTTACCCGTTGAACACATCGGAATATAATTCGGATACATAGAAAGTTTGCACATACGTGCCACATATGTAGCCAAGCTACCATGTAACCCGCCCATAAGCGAACTCGGACTCAACTCAACGAGCTCGGCGTTCCTATCCACAAGTGAACTCGGACTCAACTCAACGAGTTCGGACATTCGCATCCATAAGTGAACTCGGACTCAACTCAACGAGTTCGGATGCCCAAATATCCTAGTGACATGTCACTTGTATCCTAATCCATTCCTAAGATTTAACGGGACCTTTTTCCCAATCATGTGTCTCAACCATCTTCTATGGAATGCCGATACCGATACTCGGTAGTATTTCACATTTTCCAAGTATATCACACAATTTTACATATTATCAAACAATTATCACGAGAATAATATTTCATAATAATTATCATATCATTTAAATAACATAAAAACATTTAAAATAATAACTATGTTACCAACATTTACATATGAACTTACCTCGTATGCGAAAATGGCTACTTTTACCATTTCGTCCACAACTTGGTATTTTTCCATTTTAGCCCAAATTTCAGTTTTCCTTGCTCTATCATTTAAAATATAGTCTAATTAGGACTCACATTATTAAAATTGACCCAAAATCATATTTTGGAAAAATTACAGTTTTGCCCCTAAACTTTTTCATATTTACACTTTTGCCCCAAAGCTCGTAAATTAAACTTCAGCCTATTTTCTTATGTTTTATGACATGCTGATCATTTTTCCCTTCTATGGAAACATCAAATTCTCACTCTAACATGTACTTATGACTATTAGGTATTTTTATCGATTAAGCCCTTTTGCTCGTTCACTTAAAACCGAGTAGCACAAGTTGTCTAACATAATTTAAAACCTCATATTCTATCATAAAACACCAAAATACACAAATTTCACCTATGGGTATTTTTCCAAATATAAAACCTAGGTTAAATTATTGCTAGAATAAGCTAAATCAAGTTACCGGGACTCCAAAAATGTAAAAATAATTAAAAACGAGGCTAGAACGGACTTACAATCGAGCTTGGAAGCTTGAAAAACCCTAGACATGGTTTCTCCTTGCTATATTCGTCCATGGGGTTGAAGATGAGCAAAATTGGCTTTTAATTTTGTATTTTAATTCATTTTACCCCTAAATGACCAAAATGCCCTTACTACTAAACTTTCCAAAAATTCCATCCATGTCCAATTTTTGACCATAGACTTATAAATTGGTAAAATTCTATTTAAGAACTCCTAATTAATATTTCAAAACAATTTCATACTAGAAACTTCTAGAATGCAAGTTTTGCAATTTATTCGATTTAGTCCCTAATTTCAATTTAAGCACTTTATGCATAAAATTTCTTCACGAAATTTTCACACAATCATGCAATCATATCATAGACCTTAAAATAATCATAAAATAATTAGTTCTATCTCGGATTTTGTGGTCACGAAACCACTATTCCGACTAGGCCCAAAATCAGGATATTACACTTAAATAATTTAAACTATATTTAATTATATGTATACACTTAAATTTTGATAGAGATACATTTCAGAATTATATATGAATTTCGGTTTAGTGTGTAATTGTAGACTTGAAATTCTAATTGTGCCTTAAATATATAGTTAAAACTTTAATTTTGATTTAATCATACACGTTTTAAAAATAAATACATCAATATATTTTTATATTGAATAAATATAAATATTTATGTATGCAATATATAAATATAAAATGATGTTATATCAATAATTGTGTTCATAATTTATACTTTTGGGATTTAACCCATTTTGATATATATATTTTTAAAATAATAATTTATATTCATCTTATTTAGATTTATATTATAAAAAAAATCCAAGATACACAAGTTAAGTAGTTCACTATATTTACCCCTAAACCCCAACCCTTAAACCCAAAACCCTAAATCATAAATCCTAGACCATAAACCCCAAACATTAACCTATTATTTAAACTATAATCATAATTTTAATATATTAAAATTAATCTTATCTCTTTTACAATTATATAATAAATTATTTAATATATAATTTACAAAACATTAATTAATCTAAGCCTTAAACCCCTAATCCTTACCCCCTAAACCCTAAATCATAAACATAGTCTATAAACCCTAAAAACCAAACACTTAACCCCTAACCCCTAAGTCTTAAACCATAAACCATAATCCCTAAACCCATAATTCATAAACCTTAAAATAGTAACTCATAAACATTAAACCCTTAACCAAATACCGTAAAACCTAAACTATAACGATAATTAATTCAATATTTTAAAATTAATATTATCTCTTTTACAATTATATAAGAACATATTTAACATATAAATTAAAAACAATTACTCATATACCAAAAATCTTTAAAATATAAACTAAACCCTAAACTCTTAATCCTTAATCCCTAGACCCTAAATCCTAAATCATAAAATATAAACTCTTAATCCTAGACCCCTAGCCCTTAAACCATAATCCCTAAACCCATAACCCATAAAACTTAAAATAGTAACTTGTAAACCTTAAACCCTTAACCATATGCCCTAAATCATAAACCTTAAACTATAATGATAATTAATTCAATATTTTAAAATTAATACTATCTCTTTTACAATTATATAAGAAAATATTTAACATATGATGTACATCAACATCCATGTGATGTTTTTGGGGTTTAGTATTTTAGAGGTTATAGTTTAGGATTTAAGATTTTTTAAGGTTTAGGAGTTTAGTGTTTTAAGGATTATAGATTAGTGTTTATGATTTTTTGGTGGGTTTAGGTTTTTAGGGGTTATATGACTTTTAGCGGCGTTTTACCGAAAGCGGCGCTAATGCTTCGATTTTTAGCGGCGTTTACCAAAAGCGCCGCTAATGCTCTGGTTTTTAGCGGCGTTTTACCAAAAGCGCCGCTAATGCTTTGGTTTTTAGCGGCGTTTTACCAAAAGCGCCGCTATTGCTCTGTTTTTAGCGGCGTTTTTGATAAGACGCCGCTATTGCTCTATGTTTTACAATTTTTGTGGCGTTTTTTGATAAAACGCCGCTAAAAACGCCGCTAAAGCCCTGTTTTCCTGTAGTGGCTATTAGTCTTTGTCAGGTCTCAAAGGAAATGAAAATGCACATCAATATATTTTTTGCGACCATGCATTACTGGATTTTTGGAGAGCTTGATTGCTAAGCTATTATCATAAAAAATAGTGATCAATTTCTCATGATTCTTGTCCAATTTTGCTAACACCCTTTGATAGCAAGATAAATTCGTATTTTTAATGTATTTATTTTTTGACTAATTATCGGATAAAATGCTATTAAATTTAGAATTTTCTTATCAGGAATGAAGTTGGTGTGCTGAATTCAAACTCTTACAAAAAAAGGCTAAATTGGAACAAAAAGCAAAGAGGAGGGCTTGATTGAAAGATTGAAGATTCAAAGATGATTGGATAAAAATTGAAGGGTAGAAGATTTTTTTTTTAAAAGTGGCTGGATAAAGATTGAAGGATTTTTATATTGTTTCAATTCTATAATTAGTTTAAATGTGATTTATTTTGTGATAATATTTAGAATTATTTTGTGATAATATTTAGTGATAATATTTAGGATTAATTAGTGATAATATTTAGGAAAAATTTAGCTAAATTTTAAAATTAAAAGTGTGTATAAATACCTAGTGGCTACAGTCAATTGAATACACACTTTGCATTTCGCATTTAATAAATTCTCTACTTTTTTTTCTCCCTTCCTACGTCACCTTTCTATTATGCTGTTTCATTCTTTTTTTTTTCTTTTTTTTTTTTTACTTTGAACTTTTGTTTTAATTATCAGCTTCCAACCCTTTCCCTTCCCACTTTCCACAATTCCACAAATCTATTTTCAAAGCATGACTTTTTCCATGATTAACTAAACCCCTTTTAACTTTAGCCTGAAAATTACTTCAATAAAATAATCGTGAGATACGAGCCCACTCAAAAAACCTCTTAACACAGTATTTTATATCTCTCCGATATATGAGATAGTACAAATTTGTCCCTTAAAGTTGATTCAGCTTCGATTCAAAAATTGCACATTGGGTTGGAGTTGTTTGGCGTACAATTAGGAAGACGAATCGGCCGTGCTGTATTCAAATTCTTGCGAACAATTTGGCATGTCTAGTTGGGAAAAGTTAGTTGGATTCCGTCAAAGAGATAGAGATCAGATTTAAATGACCCATTTGTTTGAGGCCGTTGATTTGAGTTTGACTTTTCAAATCACAAGGCTGTCTAAATCTTAAATTGTAAACATATGTATCGCAATTAGAAATTTTGGCAAGAGTTAGTTTGTAGGTCGTACCGGGATTGACTACATAATGAAAAGTTGGAGATCGGGACGTTGGTCGCTATAACCATCTTATTGCTTGGAAGGGAAAATCTATTTCTAGGATCGATTCAAGATTGGAGTACACCGAGGCTAAGGCTAAGCTTAAAAAAATATTGTATTTATCCATTTATTTTATTTTCTTAAATTTATTTATTTTTTACATTTTTACATTTGTTTTATTTTATTTTTGTTGTATTTTCTTCTTTTATTATCTTAACCAATTTAAATCCCCTATTTTTATTTTTATTTTTAGCATTTCTACACATAGGTCGTAGGCACGGTTGTGACTGTGACATCGATTCTAGTCACGAAAAAAGGCGAAATTAGATAGCCAGTCCCTGTGGATTTGATCCTACTGCTCTATACTACTAAACAATGTTATTTTGTCATAGGAATTTATATTTGGTAGTTTCGACGCCCATCAAATTTTGGCGCCGTTGCCGGGGATTGGTGAAAATTTCTAATTTTTGTTTGTTTTCTTTATGACCAGGTAGGAATCCAGGACTCTAGCATTTGAACCGGAAATAGAAAAGTTGGCTCGAACACTTTAAAGAGAATCTATTAGGTGGGGGAAACAACCACAACTCGACTTTGAAGAATGATGGTCGCTAAACTAACTAAAAATTTGACTTAAGGCAAGCGCACCTATCGAACAGTAGTATAGTTATGGTGAGACCGGAAATATCATATCCACAAGGACTAAAAGTACTAGTAATTACTATCTTTTTATTATCTAGCCTAAAAATTTAGGGAATGTTTTATCTAAGACTAATTATCTAATTAACTAAAGTAGCGACAGAGATCAAAGTTGAAAAATACTTTTGAAAAACCGATTGAGAAGACAATACCCTAGAAAAAATCCACCTAGACTTCACTTATTACCTTTTGAATTTAACAATTTATTCACTTGACTTATTCTGTAGAAATCCCTGATTTATGTTAATATCCCTTTCGAGACTAAAAACAACTGACTCTATGTTGATTAATCAAAATCTCTTTCTAATTAAAACCCATATTGTCGCATTAACTCGATCTATGGATTCCCTTATTAGATTTGACTCTAATCCGACAGATATATGTTGTCCTATCTCTAGGATTGCATGCAACTCTACTTAATTATGAATGATCTACTCTTAAATAGGGACTTTTGCTCCACTGAATAAGCACATCAAAAACCTGAATTAATATCCTGGAATATTAAAGTAAGAATTAAAACTCACAATTAAGAATAAGAACAAGTATTTATCATATAAATCAAAGAGAAATAAGATTCGTCTTAGGTTTCATCTCCCTTAGGTATTTAGGGAGTTTAGTTCATAATAATAATGGAAAACATCTCAAAGTGTAGAAAACAACAAAACATAAAGAAACCCAAAGAACTTCTAGGAAATTGGATGGAAATCTTTAGTCTTGATGTAGATCCTGTCTCCGAGGTGATTCCGATGGCTGTCATTGAGTATTTTCTGCCTTCAATGCTTCGTGACCTCTTTTAATCCTCTTCTAGGGTGTTTATATAGGCTTTAGAATGCTTCAAAACCCTCAAAAGTTCCCTTTTCAGAGTAGAACTAGACTTGGGCTCGACAGGGACACGGCCGTGTGCCATGCCTGTGTGAAGGTTTCAGGCTGTGTGCAATTCTGACTTGGATTAATATCGACACAGTCATGACACATGGGCGTGTGGTCTACCCGTGTGTCACACATGGGCATGTGGATCACCTGTGTGGAAGTGCCTAGGCAGTGTGAAACACTGATTTAGGCCCAATTTGTCCATTTTTGGCCCGTTTCTTGCTCTTTCTGCCATCCTAACCTCTCCTGAGTATAAAACATGAATTTAAAGGATTAGGAGCATTGAATTCAATAAAACCAAGAAAAAATCATCCATAAATATGTCAAGCATGGGGTAAAAAAATATATATATTACGGCTTATCAAATATCCCCAGACTTAAGCATTTGCTTGTCCTCAAGCAAATTCCTCAACTCACAATTAAAATAAGTTTTTCTTAACTTATAACTTTCACTAATAATGTTTGAAATAGTCCACAAGTAATCATACATTAAGTGCTTAACTATAAGAACATTAAAGTTCCAAACAATCCAAATTGAGCATTTCAATCATAAAATCATAGGTATCC
Source organism: Gossypium arboreum (assembly GCF_025698485.1). NCBI lineage: Eukaryota > Viridiplantae > Streptophyta > Magnoliopsida > Malvales > Malvaceae > Gossypium > Gossypium arboreum. The sequence continues at coordinate 59,067,515 of NC_069078.1, read as the reverse complement.
CCCTTTATCTAAGTAATCACCTTTAATTTCGAATTGACAAGGTTGACATCCTCACTAATGATTCACTCAAATCACTCAAAGTGTTTAGGGTTCAATAATTAAGCACTCAATAGTCAAACATGGAAAGTTATTACCATAGGGTTGCATGAAAATCAAATCTCCACTACTATAATGAAATGATACACAAATCAAAAGGTCTTTAACAAGGTTGTAATAGGGCTTGGGTTAGAGGTGTGGATAAAGGCTAAAAAAAAGGGTTAAAATCGAGATTAATTTAATAGATCACCAGACTTAGAAAAACAAAACTAATCACTGAATTACAAACAAGTGCCAGAATTAACACTAACCAGAACTCATGAAGGGAGCTTTTCTCTCAATATAATAACTTTATCTTATCCAAGCTCTTTAGAACAATATGTAACTAAATGAATATAAATTTTTTTTTTTAAGAATAAGAACAAGTACAATAATGGAAAATACATAATAAAAAATAATTCAACAACTAGAATGAACGAATAAAATTAGGTATCTAATCAAATTAAATCTCGATAAAAAGGGAGTCAATAAAAAGGAGAAATTCTTAATGAATCAAAAAGGGTTAAGTTGTGGGTTAATATTAAGGGGAAAATCAAGGAATAATAGTTAAGGCCCAAAGGGTTTCACTAGGGGTCAATTATATGGGTAGGCTTTTTATGAGGTAAATGGATTAGAACCTAAGTGCCTTTATCATTTTCGTATATCAAATCAAAGGTGTGGTCTTGACATGCATCATCGAAGCAAGTTCTAGACTAACAAATCAATGTTGACACACTCATAACCAATAAAATTAGTGAGCAAGAAAAATATATGCTCTAAAAGGCTCAAAATCTCACGAAAATTATGGGTATTTGATGTCAATCCTGTAAATTCAAAACTTCAAGATCATACCTCAATTCAGGGAAACAACCTAGAAATTTTTATTCTCAAAAGTCAACTTATCATGCTTGGTCCTCTATTGTCTTAAAGTTTAAACAATCAATGCACAGTATGATTTAATTCAAAACATATCAATAAAAAATCATAAGTCAATCAAGATTCATTCTAATAGTAATATGAGGAACTTATTTGAGAACAAGATAAAAATTCAGGGATTTTTTTGATAATCACATAAATAACCTCCCAACACTTAAGATGTACATAGTCCTCAATGTACAGAGATAGATAATAGTAATATAAGCATAATATCAGAAGAGAGGGAGAGAATCAAAACTGCCCTGAATTTGGATGTAATCCTTGAAAGAGCAGAAACAGGTTTAGAAGCATTGAAAGTGATGTGTATGTGACATGTAGATAGAGTTGAAGGTGGTGGTCAGTGTTGGGTTCTACAATCACAGTGCCCAACGAAGAGGTTATCATGGTGGTCGGTGTCGTGGTGGCTATGGTCGTGGTCGAGCGGGACATGGCAGTCGTGGATGATTGTTTGTTTATGCCTTAGTAGTACCCATCGACTGAACCTTTTGAAACTGTGATGCCATTAATAATATTTAAGGGATTTATATGTATGTGGTTATTATGGTTAGTAATAATGAAATAACTAGATAAAGTAAAATTCAAATTACAGTAATAAAAGTCTTGTAAGCATTGATAATGAAAGTGCAAAAGAAATGCCAAAATAAAAATAAAATAAAAAGAAAAGCAATTTAAAAATTAGATGGACTTAATAGTCATCGTCGACAGCTAGATCATGAGGTGGTGGTGCTGGAGGCGATATGTGGAAATGCTGGAAAATTTTTTGTAGCGTCACCTTGATGCTGTCGAATCGCTGAGTACAATACTGCTCAAAGAGATGAAGGTGGTCAGAAACTTCAGATAATGAAGCAGCCACATGAACTGGTCGGTGACTTGGTGGTGGCTATGAAGGTGGGTCCTTCTGAAATGTAGGGATCTTATTAGGAATATCCTCGATGACATCCTCATCGGTATCTCGTGTAGGTCGGTACTGAGGAGGGTCGAACCCACGATGACGCTTAATCATTCGCATATAAAGCATACTTTGGATGCCTTGTGGGGATATTTTGGCCAATGAGAGTGAGCGATGAAGACTGCGTCATTATATTCAAAAGCCCAAAATATTGTACTAAACGAGTCACATATGGGCCGATGTTGATGACTTCCTTTCAGTGTCATTCTGTCTGGTGGCGAACGGAAAGGGCCACAAAGTAAGCGAGGTCAAAAATATGCCCATGGCTCATGCTCCATAGGAAGTATGCATCGTGAGTGTTGATGACACCAGTGCACTCTCACCTCTCCGTTAATGTGTGCGTCAAAAGGGCGTGGAGATAGCGTAGAGCTGGAGCTAGAGCCGATGCCTTTGAACGGCTAAGATCATAAATGCCTGTAGTAGGGTGGAGGTCAACCCAACATGATGCAGGTGAATGATGTATGTGGCAGTGGAGGTGGGGTAAATGGTCGGTCTCTATAAACTCATCAGTATAGAGTCCTAAGGCAGCTCCAAATTCGGGGACACTTAACTATCGGACGAGACCGCCAAGGCGAATTGAACCATTTCGGGGTTGTCGTATTCCACCATCACTGTCTGTAACTAGAAAGTCGAGCTGAGTTCCAAGGTGAATTCCAAATATGTCGGCTCAACGATATCAAAGAATCGGTCCCATGGAGCTGTGGCGAGGAGGGTCCGTACCGAATCGGCTAGGTGGACCTTTTCTAGTGCGGCCCAATCAATACAATGCCCCACACTAAGGGGTCGGGCATGTAGAATCTGAAATAGTTCTTCTTAGGGCCCTAGTGGGAATTAGAGGAATGGGTGTCGTATCTCGGTGGTGGGACCCGAGAAATATGTCGCTCCTTTCTATTTTTTCGAGGTGAGAATCGCGACTTTTTTGCCTTTTGGGTTCGTCATTATGTATCTGCAATAAAGGGCATAAATAAATCAAAATTGACGAATCAACACAATAGTCCAGTCCATTAACTTGATTTGGTTTAATCACTTGGACAAATCAATACGCCACTACCCAACAATAACATATAAAGAAAATGAACAAGATATTAAGCCCACAAAAGAACAGAGGAAGAGTGAACTTAAACTACTGGAATACTCAGAAAAAATAGAAATAGAATAGCTATGCAGAGTATCACCAAAAGAAGAATTTCAGCAAACCAAGTCAATAACCACCAGTTTTAGATTCAACAAATAGTTAGATGTGAAGCAAGTAAAGTAATCAAAAAAATAAACATAAGAAATAAGTAGTATAAAAATAAATAAATAAAAAATGAAGGAAGGATGAGTGGAAGAGATGTAATCGACGGTGGTGAAAGGGTGTAGGCGCGGCCGTCGGAGTGGTGCGTGATGGTAGATGATAGGGTTGAGGGAGAATGAGAAAGGAAAGGGGGATGACTTCCGGCGGCCTTTGATGGTCGGAGGGTGGGGGAAGAAGAGGAAGAGGGGAAGAAGATGAATAGTAAAAGGGGGTTTAAATAGGGAATGGGGGAAATTAGGGTTAGGAATTAGGGTTAAATGGTGGCCACGGTCGTATAAGCCCCGTTTTGGGCCACACGGCCGTGGCACATGCCCGTGTGATGTGTTCTTAGCTCGTGTTTTTCGTGAAATCGTAGTCAGGTTTGCACACGGTTGCTTCGACACGCCCATATCCCTAGGCCGTGTGGTGTGCACTACCGCATCGTACGGCCGTGTGCACGATCATTCGCTTCTCCCACGCTCGTGTTCATGGCTTATGCTTATGGTTTGATGTTTCAAATCAGTATCGCACATGGTTTTTGGACATGCCCGTGTGTCTATGCCATGTGACCCACACGGCCAGATCGTACGACCATGTGGTGCTACCTTCATTTCTTCCACGCCCGTGTCCAATCCAACACGCCCGTGTCTATTAGTCAAGATTGTGCACGACTCTTGAGCACGGCCGTAGCCTACACCTATGTTCTATTCTGGCTTCGTTTATAGTTTTGAATTTTGGGCAAGTTCTCACACGGCCTTAAGCACCCTCGTGGTACTGGCCGTGTGTCTCCTACGGCTGCCTCGCACGACCGTGGTAATTTATCGTAAGCAGTGTCTCTACTGATTTTTTTTGGAAATTAAGGTGCAGTTTTACCATGGTCTGGGACACGCCCGTGTCTCTTAGCTGTGTGATGCACTCAGCCGTGTCGCACGGCTGTGACTATTTATTGCAGCCCGTATGTCATCCTGTCTTGGGAAAAATGTTTGTCCTATTTTAGCACTGCCATGGCCACGTCGGTGTCTTTTGTCCATGGGGAGCCCACGGCCTAAGGCACGCCCGTGTGCTAGGCCGTGCTTGCTGAAAATACTTGTAGTCAGACCTTACAGTATTTCTACGAGGGGTTACTCCCAATGGAAAAAAAGATGATTGATGCCTCTAGTGGCGACTCCTTAAAGATCTAGGGAATTAATTTCGACCATGGCTGCAAATTCTCAACAGTATCGACTACCCATGAAACTTACGAAAGTGGTTCATGAGCTAAGTACTCTTTCCATAGTAAATAATATCGATGAACTTACTAATGTGGTTAAAAGTATGCTTGCAAGAAAATCGAACCCAACTCGATTATGTGGGATTTGTGCTAAGCCTGATCATCCTACTGACTCGTGCCCGATTTTACTTGAGGACATAGCTGCACAAGTAGATGCAATTGGGAACTTCCCAAGGCCACTTCAAAGGCCCTATGATCCATATTCGAACACGTACAATGCAAGGTAGAGGGATCACCCAAATTTAAGCTATCGATTGAACCTTCAATACAATCAACCATATCAACCAAGGCCACCTCCGCCTCAACAGTATCAACCTCCAAAGTCATCTCTCAAAACCATAGTAGAAAGGCTAGCTGTTAGCACCAAAAAGTTCCAACAAAAGGCTGAAGCACATTTCTAATAACTAGATCAGCAAATAAGTAAGCTAGTAGTTATGGTTAGTTGTTTGGAGAGCCAAGGAAAATTAACATCTCAAATTGAGCCAAACCCATGTCAAAATGCAAGTGTTGTGACAGTAAAAGATGGAATAGAGTCAGAACTAGTGCTTGGCACGAATCGTGATCACGACGTTGAACAGGAAACCGAACTAGCAGCTCCCACTGACCCGGCACCTCATAAACCATTTGTTGTACCTCCCCCTACCCTGGAAGGCTCACCCAAGTTAAAAAGGAACGGGAGGAAAAGAAATCCTTGAAATATTCCGAAAGGTAGAAATTAATATTCCTTCACTTGATGTAATTAAACAGGTTCCATGCTATGCAAAATTTTTTAAAGAACTATGTACCAGAAAAAAGAAGCTCCAAGGAAACAAATGGGTGAATGTGGGAGAAAATGTTTCTGTAGTGCTACAAAGGAAAATCCCGCCTAAGTGTAAAAACCAATGTATGTTTTCTATATCCTGCAAAATAGGTAATATTAGCATAAAAAAAGCCATGTGTGATTTTAGAGCATCTATTAATACAATGCTTTTATCTATTTTTAAATTACTAAACATGGGTCTTTTGAAAGAAATAGAGGTGATTATTCAATTGGCAGATAGGTCTTTTGAAATAAATTTTCATGCAGACTTTTACATCATCGATATGGAGGATGACTACTCAAAAAATGCTTCTGATATTTTACTCGGGAGACCATTCCTAAGTACCGTATGTACAAATATTGATATTCGAAGTGGAACCCTTAGTAAGTAATTCGACAGTGCGGTGGTAAAATTTAATGCTTATGTAGAGATGGGCCAACCTAATACAATGTCGAATATTTCTAGTGTTGATATTATTGAACCACTAACGAAATTTCATTTTGAGTATGATGAAGAGGATGGGTTACAAACTGTGCTTTGTAGGAATTTAGACCTGAATAGAATGGATAAACTGGAGGAATTAATGACATTTAAAGAGCCAATTCATGAAACTGTCGTTTTTATGGAGGCACCACAGTTTCCCAAAAGTTAAGGTAAGAATTTCAATTGTTTCCTTTTCAAACTAAACTTTTGCCATTTTGCGGATCCCTTAATTGGAACTCGAACTATTACCGGAACATTTAAAGATTCAGATGGAGGAAAAGAAAAACCCGAGCGGATAAGCTTGAATACATTTCAATCCATCAATGATGAAGGAATCCGAAAAATTCTTCAAGGTCAAAGAGCGAAGGTTGAAATTTTTCTATGAGAACTTTCAAGTGCGCGTAATGGATGAATTAATTCTTGAGTAACCAAATGAATAATACTCAGGTCGTCGAGCTAATGACGTCAAACAAAAGTGCTTTATGGGAGGCAACCCATATTTATCTTTATTTATTTAATTTAATTTTGAATTCTAGTTTAATTTGAGTATTAAATAAAATATTGTTTAATACATTTTCTCGCGTTATATTTTAGGTACACGAACCGCTTGAGGCAATAAAGTCTTCCGAAGAAGACCCGATCTGGCTACTAGAGAACAAGAGGAGCAACCACCTTCTACTTTAGATGAACGACTTCATCACATTGAAGCTCGCCTCGAAATAATGGAAGCCAACATCTCAATCATCCTCAACATGCTACAAAGTGATCCCTTCCACCGTCCTCCGACCCATTGAATATACACGAGGTGTACACTTGACCCTTCTATTCATTATTGTTTTATAATTGCATATTGAGGGTAATATGGGCTAAGTAGGGGGAATTTTTGATCATGTCATACTTTCTTTTTGCATGTGTTTTGCTAAGAATAATTTTTTTAATTCATTTTGAAAATAAACCTCTAATTCTTATGTTTAATTTTCTTAAATAAGTCGGTGAATCATGAGTAACTATTGCCTGTTTGATCAATAAATATTTTGTAGAATTGAAAATGTGATGCCTTAGTCAATATTTCATGAAAGTTGTTGGTTTTGTTGAACTTGCCTAATGAAAGTACCCGTTTAAATAAATAAGTTTGCTAATAGTTTGGTTAAGAGTGAAGATTCGAAAATGTGACCAAGTTGAGTAACCGAGATGAGGTGCTTGGGTTGTCATTTCATATCACGTCAAAAGTTTTGGTGACGAGTTGAAGCTTGTAACACTCTGCTAATCGAGCTGCCTTAAGAAAGGCAAAATAAATCGATTAGAGACATGTGAAATTGAGTAACCAAGATGAGGTGCTTGGGTTGTCATCTCGTTTTGCGTCAAAAGGTTTAATTATACCTCAAATTTGTTAAAAATAAAAAATTAAATAAAGAAAACTATCGGGTTGAGTAATCGGGGTGAGGTGCTTGGGTTGTCATCTCACTTCGCGTCAAAAGACTTGACTACGTTTGAAAATAAATAAATAAATAAATAATATATAAAAATGAAAGTATATATTGGGTGTGACCGTTTCGCATGTTTAATTACGCCTAAATCTAGTGAAATAGTTGAATTTGACATACCATTCGAGATTTTAAAAATGCTTATTGATTGAGTTTAGCAATTGTTTATTTTTTATTCACCTAATTGTTTGAAGTATGCTTGACTAGGAAAGGGGGTTTTGATTTTGAAAGGGATTAACGAATTTTTTTTAGCAGATGTCATGCTTGAGGACAAGTATTGGCTAAGTAGGGGGAATTTGACAGCAAGATAAATTTTTATTTTTAATGTATTTATTTTTAGCTAATTATTGGATAAAATGCTATTAAATTTGGATTTTTCTTATCAGGAATGAAGTTGGTGTGCTGAATTCAAACTATTACAAAAGGGGGCTAAATTGGAACAAAAAGCAAAGAGGAGGGCTTGATTGAAAGATTGAAGATTCAAATATGGCTGGATAAAATTAAAGGGTTGAAGATTTTTTTTAAAAGTGTCTGGATAAATATTGAAGGATTTTTGATATTATTACAATTCAAGAATTAGTTTAAATTCTAGTTTAAATTTGATTTTAAAATTTGAATTATTTAGTGATAATATTTAAGAAAAATCTAGCTAAATTTTAGTACTAAAAGTGTGTATAAATACCTAGTGGCTATAGCCAATTGAATACACACTTTACCTTTCGCATTAAAGAAATTCTCTAATTTGTTTCTCCCTCCCTACGTCACCTTACTATTATGCTGTTTCATTCTTTTTTTTTCTTCACTTTCAACTTTTGGTTTCCACAATTCCACAAATCTATTTCTGCATGACTTTTTCCATGATTAACTAAACCCCTTTTAGCTTTAGCCCAAAAATTACTTCAATAAAATAATCGTGAGATACGAGCCCGATCAAAAACCTTTCAATACAATATTTTCTATCTCTCTGGTATATGGGATAGTACAAATTCGTCCCTTAAAGTTGATTCACCTTCGATTCAAAAAGTGCAAGTTGGGTTAGAGTTGTTAGGCATACAGTTGAGAAGATGAATTGGTCGTGCCATATTCAAATTCTCATGAACAATTTGGTGTGCCTAGGTGGAAAAAGCCTGTTGGATTCCATCAAGGGAGATAGAGATTGGATTTAAATGACACACTCGGTTGAGGCTATTGATTCGAGTTGGCCATTTCAAATTGCAAGGCTGTCAAAATCTTAAATTGTGAACACGTGTATCGCAGTTAGAAATTTGGCAAGAGTCAGGTTACAAGTCGTATCGGGATTGACTATATAAGGAAAAGTTGGCGATCGAAACGTTCTTGGTCGTTATAACCAACTTATTACTTGGAAGGGAAAATCTATTTTAAGGATCGATTCAAGATTGGAGTACACCGAGACTAAGGCTAAGCTTAAAAAAATATTTTATTTTCTTAAATTTATTTTTTTTTTCATTTTTGAATCTATTTTATTTTATTTTTCGTATTTTCTTCTTTTATTATCTTAACCAATTTATCCCCTCATTTTTTTTTTAACATTTCTACATATAGGTCGTGGGCACGACTGTGACCGCGATATTGATTCTGGTCACGATAAAAGGCAAAATTAGATAGCCAGCCCTTGTGGATTCGACCTTACTGCTCTATACTGCTAAATACTGTTATTTTGTCATAAGAAGTTATATTTGATGGTTTCGACTCCCATCACCCTTTGTAACCATACTGCTTGAAATGCACATGATGTTGTAGCAACAAATTCAACTTCTATGGTGGACAAACTAACTACTGGTTACTTTTTAGAGGACCATGAAATTGCTCCCGAGCTTAATAAAAACACATAACCAGAGGTACTCTTTCTATCTTTTGTATCTTCAACATAGTCGCTATCAGTGTAAGCAACAAGTTCATCTTCTCCTCCCTTCTTATAGAAGATTCCAAACTTAGTGGTACCCTTCAAGTATCTCAAAGCTCGTTTCACCACCTGCAAATGTAGCTCAATAGGATTTTCCATGTATCCACTAATAAGACTCACCACAAGCATCATGTCTGGTCATGTTGCAGTAAGATACATAAGACTGCCAACAACTTGCTTGTAGTAAGTCTTATCCACTTTAACTCCATCTTCATCCTTTGAAAACTTGAATCCAGGGGCTAATGGAACCTGAACAAAATTACTCTTATCCATTCCGAAACGTTTTAGCACGTCTGATGCATACTTATTTTGATTGATAAAAATGCCATCAGATTTTTGCAAGACTTCAATACCAAGAAAATACCTCATTCTCCCAAGATTTGTCATGTCAAATTCATTCTTCATAGAATTTCTGAACTCAATTATTGTCTGCTCATCATTACTAGAAACAATGAGATCATCAATATACAAATTAACAATTATCATTTTCATGTCTCACCTTTTTATGAACAAAGTATGTTCATAATCGCATTTCTCAAATCATTCTTTCATGAAGTAAGCATCTATTCGACTATACCAAACAAGTGGAGCTTGCTTAAGTCTATAAAGTGCTTTTTTAGTTTATACACATTCCTCTCATTTCCCAACTGAACATAACTAGTTGACTACTCCACAAAAACATTTTCAGTTAATTCGCCATGCAAAAACGCTGATTTTACATCTAATTGGTAGATAGTCCAACCCCTTTGAGATGTAAATGCTACAACCAGTCAAATTGTTTCCATACAAGCAACAGAGGCAAATACTTCAGTATAATCTATTCCATACTGTTGTGAATACCCTTTCACAACAAATCTAGCCTTATATTTATCTACCTTTCTAATCTCATTAAATTTGGTTTTATAAACTCACTTCACTCCTACCTTCTTTGCTCTCTTTGGTAGTTCTGTCAATTCCCATGTATTATTTTTTTCTATTGAATTTATTTTTGCATCCATTGCTCTCCTCCATTTTTCACTTTTAGCAGCTTCTTCATACTGAACAGGATTGTCAGTTATAGACATCACCAAATAAGCTTCAGTATCTTCTTCAGAAAGCCCTTCTCCAGTCTCATAATCTCTCATCCAAGTTGGTGGTGCCCTGTTTCTCTTTTCATTTTTACTAGAAGCATCATCTCCAGTTGAAACATCTTAGAAAGAATTCTTTATGTCTACATCAACTTTAGATTCACCTTCCTCTTTAGTCTCATTAATTCCAGTCGCTACATTTTCTTGATCTCCTTATTCTAAGTCACATACAGCAGTGTTTTCATACCTTTCATCCCAATCTCATGCCTTATCTTCTTTTAACACAACATCCCTACTTATTATAATTTTTTTTTTAGTTTGAATTGTTAAAGTCTATAAGGGTTTGACTCTTCACTAACCCCCAATAAAACACACATCATGCTTTTATCATCTAATTTGGTTCTTTTAGAATCAGACACATGAACATGAGAGATGTAACCAAAAACATGAAAGTACTCAACTAAGGGTTTAACTCCGCTCCATGCTTTTTCTGGTGTCTGATCTTTGACAGCAAAAGTTAGGCTTTGATTCAGAACATGTATTACCCAATTGACTGCTTCAAGCCAGAAGGTTTTCAAAATCTTCTTTGCAGAAAGCATGTTGCATATCATATTCATAATGGTTCTGTTCTTGCGTTCCGATACTTTGTTTTGCTGTGGTGTATATGCTGTTCTCTATTCTCTTTGAATGCCATTGCCATCACAAAATTTTTTGAATTCATGTGATGTAAATTCCTCCACGATCAATTCGCAAACATTAGATAACCGAATCTGATTCTTTCTCAACACAAATTTTAAAATTTGAAAAATAACAAAAGTCTCTGTTTTTTCTGTTCGAAAAATAAACCCAAGTTTTTCTAATAAAGTCATCAATAAAAGTAATCAGGTGCCTTTTTCTACTATTTGAAGTAGGTTTGATTGGTTCACAGATATCAACATGAATTAATTGAAGAATTTGTGCCACCCTCCAAGTGCTTTTCTTTAGAAATGGTGTTCTGTGCTGCTTTCCCACCATACATTGCTTGCAAAGCTCTGATGAAAACTTGAGTTTCGGTAAGCTATTGACCATCTTTTTCTGTTGAAGTGTTTTCAGACCTTTATAACTCAAGTGCCCATATCTACAATGCCGGAGCTACTGAACCTTCTCTTCTGTGGTTGTACTGAAACAAATAGGTAGTGCAATAACAATATGTACTTGAACATTTGATTTGCAACCATCTTTGTATCCATAATCAACCCTTTCTCAAAGTGATATACCATGCATCTATCATGTTGAAATAGAACAACCAACCCCTTCTCTTGCAATTTCCCCACACTCAGCAAATTATTCTTCAATTCTGGAACATAAAAAACTCATGTGATGATTTGTACCATTCCATGCACTAGTAATCTTACATTGCCCTTTCCTGGTACAGCCAAGCTTGTGTTGTTGCCTAGCTTCACCGTATCTTTATAATTTTCATCATAATTGATGAAATCTTCCTTCTTTCCACACATGTGATTGCTGTATCCCGAATCAACGAACCATGCATCCTCTTTATTAACATCTTTTGTATCTAAAAATGCCATCAACAATATTTCTTCCTAAGTTTCTACATAGTTTGCCTCTTTGCTTGAGAATTTCCATTGAAAATCTCCTAATTTGTGACATTTGTTGCATTCCACAGTAGCTTTATCAAGACTCTGTCTACCTCTCCCCCTTCCTTTTCCTCTATAACGACCTTGGCCTCGACCTCTTAAACTAAACTATTCCTCAAAAGAAATTTTCAACTCTTGTGCTTCTTCAGTTAAAGAAGTCATGTTGATGCGTTGCTCATGCATCAAAAAGCTGCTCTGTAATTCATCAATAGTCAATATGCTTGTTTCTTTAGATTCCTCAATGGAATACATAACATAGTTAAACTTGGAAGTCATTGATCTCAGAATATTTGAGACCACTTCAGCATCTATCTTGTTCTCACCATTTTTTTTCATCTTGTTGACCATTACGAGAGTTCGAGTCAAATATTCATTGACAGATTCACCAGTCTTCATTTTAAGAATGTCAAATTCCTTTGCAGAGCTTGTAGGTGTGCATGTTTTATTCTTGCTGCACCTTGAAATTTTTGTTTCATAGGATCCCATATACTTTTCGATGTATCTTTATTAAAGATTGTCTCAAGGATTAAACGATTTAATGCTTGAAATAGATTGTCTCAAGGATTAAACGATCTAATGCTGCACCTTCAAATCTTTCAGCTTCTGATCTTCGACCTGTTTCTTCTCTACCTTTGTTAGGGCTCTACCTTTTACTGCTGCAGGTACGCCGTTTTCCATTATAATCCAATATTCCTTTGATTGCAGAAATTTTTCCATGAGCATTGTCCAATGTTCATAATGTCCATCAAATTTTGGAATAGCAGGTTGCACGTATGAACTTTTTGGTGCCATCTTCAATCACCTAAAATATTACGTAGAGAGCTACTGCTTCTAACCAATTATGTCCCGTGAGGAAGCGCTGATACCAAATGTAAGGTAAAAATAATTTTGAAAAGAATTAAATATCCATTATTGAAAGAGAAAATGGATTTTTATAGCCGTACATCATAACTGAAAAGAGAAAGAAAAGGAGTCCATCACTCAACAACTTTGAATAAGTCAAACAAATAAATATCCCTAAAGAAACGAGATTTATTATCCAAACGCCTAAAAAACAGATTATCAAATCCTAATAAGAAGATGAAACAAAACATATTTCACCCAAAATTATTCCTCACTTGTGATTTAAAAAAGAAATGTGATATAGAAATTTAACAAATTTATTCTAGTGATAATTTAGCAAACTAAGACATTACCAATGTAAACATTTGAAAGATTAGTCTACATAATTGGAATGTGTTCACTCGAAGATGTTAAGTGATGTTCTTATTAGAGGAGTTAAAGACATGTTGTACTCTTTTATTTTAACCAAGGATTTGTTCCATTGAGTTTTTGAAATAAACCTTTTTAATTAGAAAACTTACAATGAAAGGTCGTGTATTGTTTTTCCTTTATTAAATTTTTATTCACATAATTTTTTTAATAAGATTTTAACGAGCATATTTTTATTGATAGTAATCCAAAGAATTCTATTACAAATGCTTCCCATGATTCTCCAAGACCCCCTCTCCCATGAATTTATGGCAAGTTAAGTTTTATAAATTCTATGTGCAATTCATCTACGCGTAGAGGGATGAACGCAACTTCAAAATAATACAAGAATAGCTATTCTCAAAATTTGTATCTTATATTTCTTTCTTCTTTATCATTCTACCTTTAATTTTCTTTAATTTCAAAACAAAAAATTGAACAAAACCAATAATTATTATCTATATCTATATATTAAAACAATACATATAGACTACGTTGAAGTTAGACATCTAAATGCAAACACGTTTGCATCTTATTGTTTTTTTTTCCTTCTCGTTTGGGTGGATGGGAAAGTAAGGGCGAAAAAAAGTCCAATTATTTGTCAACCCATGTACTTTTTAAACTTTTAGAATTTAGCCATTCTATTTGCTTTTAATTTTAAATTTTAGTCTCTCTACTTATTTGATTTAAAAATTCAAGTTTAATTAATAACATTGTTAATTGACTTCTATAAATTTAAAAATGAGTTACCAAATTAAAATTTAATTTTAAAATCAAATCTTTAAATATTAAAATGCTGCATATTCAAAAATCAACAAAAGTCTAATAAAAGTGTTATCAATTGAATTTTAAATTTTAAATCAATCATAGAGGAGTTGAATTACTGAAATTAAAAGCAAAAGGCCAAATTTCAAAATTTTACAAAATACATAACGAGAATATAATTAAACAAAAGAGAGGGAAAGAAATAAGAAAGGAAAATAATAAAAGATCTTGTATATTTGTGTTCATATTTTTGTCTAAAAATTTACATTAGTTTTATATATTTGTATGAAGAGAGAATTTTTATTTTATTATTAAATAATGTATTTATATCAAGAACTATTGGGTACAGTGGTAAGGAACACTGCATTTTAATGGGAAGATGCAAGTTCAAACCTTAAATATGACATTGTTGGGAGGGGCAACCACCAATTCCAAACATGGATTGTAAAACAGATGTAGAGTGTAACACTCTAGATTTTAGGGTTAGAAATTCTGAGCTTTGTGGTTAAGGGTAGTATGTAACGCCCTGAATTTCTTATTTCTGTTTTTGTGAGTATTTGACACAAGTGTCTATTTACTTCAGTGGCTAAGTGTTCTAGGTGTGTTTGTGTGAGGTCTTAGGTTCAAGTCTCACCTTTATTATTTTTGGATCAAGCTTTATCCTTTTTCAGTGGGCTTATATAATATTGCCTGTAAAACCATATCAGAATGAGCTTGTTGCTTCAAGTGGTAAGGGGGTTAGTGTGTTGGAGGTTCTGAGTTCGAATCCCTGCTCAAGCATGTGTGTTATTTTTGCTGAGCTTTGTGATAGAGTTTCTGTTGTGTTAGAATTATGAATAGTGGGATATGGGGGTTATCTGTTATCTTTCCCTTTCTTTTTGCTAAAATTTCCTCCTTCCTCCATAGTAATCTGACATCAATCTCTTTTGTTTTCCCTTTTCTGACATTTTTGTTCTTCTTTTTCGGCTCTGTTGGTGATTCTATCTTTCAATCGTGTTAGTGATTGTCGGGCTCTTTAATCGTTTGGGTAAGTAAGGCATTGTGTCCTTTAACTTTTGATTTGGGATTTTAGCAATGACAATCTGTAGCAATTGAATAGTGGTGATTCGTGTTTAAGATCAGATTGAGGAGTAGGGAATTTCTCTCCAGCGGTTTAGTGCACGTTAGAAGTGGTTTATCATCGGCGGTAAGTCGATTTAATGTTAACTCTTATTGTTGAATTGTT
Source organism: Gossypium arboreum (assembly GCF_025698485.1). Lineage (NCBI taxonomy): Eukaryota > Viridiplantae > Streptophyta > Magnoliopsida > Malvales > Malvaceae > Gossypium > Gossypium arboreum. The sequence continues at coordinate 59,052,373 of NC_069078.1, read as the reverse complement.
AGTCAATCTGCTAAATCACTGTTGGATACTCTGATTTTATGTTTCAGAAGGCTCGAGATAGTTTTTATATCAAAACGATACCAAGTGTGTACCTAAAATTCAAAAAATGAGGCTTTGGCAAAAGCTGGAAAATGAATCTGTCAATGCCACACGGGCGTGTGGTCGCCCGTACAGATGGTTGTTTGTGAGATACGACTTTGTAGTCGACGAAGGTATGGCTGTACGCAGCACATGGCCTTGTGGTGGCTTGAGTGTGGCCGAGTAGGCCACACAGGGCAGGCCAAGTTGGGCGTGTGGGCCACACGGGTGTGTGGACCCATACGAGCATGTCACCGGTATATGGATTTTGGGCCAGGCTATGTGGGTCATACGAGCAAAGGCCAAATTGAGCGTGTGGGCCCATAAGTCTAAAATTTTCCCTAAGGTTGTACGGGTCGCTCCGATCGACTGTGGGCTTACTGTAGGGTCGGTAAGGGCTATTAAACCCTATTTGTATGCTGTGATGTTCTGATAGATTGATCTGAGTAAGATGTTGTATGTATGCCTAATTGTACTGCTATACGTATAACTGTTATCTGTATATAAGCATGTTGAGCATGTGTAGTTTGTTATATCTGTTTCTAATTTTCTATATCTGTTATTGGGGTGGGTTTTGTAAATTAGGAAGAAGTATTATGTTCGGCGTTGATCGCTTATATTTGACAGCTCGACTACATATATTCTGATATGTGTCTTAATAGCACAATGTGGTGTGTAAGGATGGGTGAGAGTTTTTATCCCTACATGGTGTAATGGGATGGTCGGAGATGGTGTGTAGAGGATGGGGGTAGGATTTATGCATATCTACTTATGCAATCTAAATCTGGATCTGATTCTGAATCCAAAACTGTATCTATTTCTGACTTTGTATTTAATTATGTATGTTTGCATGCTTAATTCTACTGGGTCACACATTACGTTTTCGTAAACTCACATCTGTTGTCTGTTTTTTCAAGTAATCCATAGACTTAGGCGGATCGGTGTGATGGAGCCTCTCGGTGACCATGAGTTCATAAACCAGTTATGTTTATGGTTTTATGTTAAAGATTATTTATGGACTTTTGCAACAATAGGACTTTCTGGACTTTTTGGCTAAATTTCTTTTGGATTTGGATTTTTTTTTAGTATTTAATTTATGATTGATATCTAAAAGCTATGGTTTCTACTAAAACAAAGGTTTTCTAAAAATACGAACTAACTTCTTGAAACACAATGTTTTCGTAAGCTTCCGCTATAAAACACGTTTTAAAGCTAACTAATTAATTGAATAAACTTTTTGACAATAGATAAAGACAATAAGAGTTTTAAAACCTAAATGGTTTTAACGCATAGAGTTCGATATCAAAACCTATTCTTTGTGACACCTCCTGATTTGGCCATAGCGTCTAGGTCGGGTTTGGGGTGTTACATAGTAGGTTGATCTATTGTGTTTATTTTTGCATCCTAATGTTAGAATGGGCCTACTGGTTTGGTGGTTGGGAGTGTGTTAATGTGCCTTTGGGTTTCGGGTTCGAGTCTTTAGGAGTGTTTTGAGGGACCATTTTTGTTTTGTTTTAAGAATTTAGATAATTATTTCATTTATTTAGTGCTATTATTTTATTATTATTAGTTATTTTACTTAATGTTTATTTTTATTTTATTTTTTTGGTTTTTCTTTTCTTCTACAAATTTTCCATCATTTTTTTCTTCTCTACTTTTCTTTTTCTTTTTGGCTTTCTTGTGTCTTTTGAAAAGGAAGAGAAGAGAACGGTTTTTTTTTTTTTTGGTTTTGAAAAGCTTCAGGTTCATATTGAGGTTGTCAACGTGTTTCGATTGGTTTCTAGCATTTTGATTGTGAATCAGGTGTGGGTTTCGAACCTTTATTCTTCCATTTTTGATTTGTTAATTCAATTCTGTGGTAATTGATAATTTCGAGTGTGTGTTCTGAACTATGTAATTTAGTACTAATTTGCTGTGGAATTCGACATTTTTTTTTTAGGCTTGGTAATTGAGCAATTGAGGCTTCTGTCATTTCAATTATCTATACTTTAGTCTGTTGTGGTTGGTTTCTGGGTTACTTTGATTAGGGTCTGTTTTAGTGACCAGGAAACAAGACTTTCAGTCAATTTCGAAATGGTTTCGTGACCACATGGGTGGCCACACAGGCGTGTGCCTGTCCTTTGGGTACACGGGCATGTGCAATTGGGAATTTGAGGTTTTCGATGATTTTTGGTACCACATGGCCTGGCCACATGGGCATGTGTTCCACACGGGCATGTGAGATCTCTACACGGCCGTGTCTCCTATACTCTTAATTTTTATCATTTTTGGACAGTGAGTTACATGGGCTGCTAACACGGACGTATGCCCCCTCCACACGGGTGTGTGTGGCCTTCACATGGACGTGTAGACCCCACACGACCTGGGCATTCTCCACACGGCCAAGGTACATGGCCTTGTGACCTTATGTTGCCAATTTTTGTATTATGTCTGTTTTTTATGCAATTATGATTCTGTGTGTTTCGACCCTTGGCTAGGTCTTCGTAAGGGTGGTTGGGACTTTGTTTCGACCTAGATTTATGTGTACTTCATAATCATAGCTTAAATTGATCAATTTTTTATGAGCTAATGGATGCTATGTAATAAAGGATTCTGTGTTTTATCAATTGAGTATGTGTATTTCTGATTCCCTCTGACTGTCTGTGATGTGTTCATCATTTCTGTAAGATCGTTTGCATACATGCATTTGCATAAATGTTTGGGTTGGGACATGAAGAGAAGGAAGTCTGATCTGATTTGGCAGTTTTAATTGCAACACGTCTGTATAGCGATTTAACGCACAGTACGATACTTCTAGTAGCTCAGCTGCATACTGTTATTTGTGTGGCTTAGTTCCACATACGTGGTGTGTAGGGTTGGATGAGCCTTTCGAGATCCTATGTGGTGTGCATGGTTGGTCGAGCTTCTTATAGTTCTTTCGTGGTGTGAATGAGGGATGGAGAGGAGTTTGGCTGGATGGGTGGGATTGTTTCTTCTGTTATGCATACATATCACATTTGATCTGTCTATAGGATTGCATGATTAATTGCGTACAGGTTGTGTGCTTGATGTGTTCTGTACCTGTGTGTAATGAATGATTACTTTGTAATATGTCCTGCCTTTTAACTAGTTGCTAAAATAGGTTATCTCGTACACCGATAGAGTTTTGGGTTAGTTAACTATCTATTTTGAAACGCTACCCTTGATTTAGTTTCTGTTATAGAACTGTTACTTGGAATTCTATTTTGTAACTCTATCTTTTGTTACATTTCGAACTCACACTGAGTTCGTGTAGCTCACACCCCCTTAGTTTCCATTTTTCAGATGCTTCCGTTTTCTATAGTTGGACTCAGCTCGCTAGAGGTCTTAGACAGGCACAATTTAGAACAGGCTATAAAAGTATTTTCATTAATTCTGCATTTATAAATAAATGGTTTGAACTGTAGGTTTTATTTGAATATTTTGGTATGAATTTTGGGGTTTTACACACGTAAGTGACTTTTGGACTAAAATTTTTGTAATATCGAAATTTTACAACGGAGAGTTTTACGTAACTTAAATATCGTATGTATAGCTGGTTAATCTCAAATTTTACCTATGATTAGTTCAGTGATCAATGTAACCTCCGAGATTCGGTCTAAACTTCTAGGCCGGGTTTTGGGTCGTTACATAGATAATACCAAAAATATATATACTTATGCTACGTTCAATTTAGAGTATTATTTTTTATGCATGTTTTAGTAATGAGTTAGCAGTAAACTAATTCAATTGATAATATTTATCCACCTTCATGGCTTGTTTTAGTAAAGAGAAGAATAATTTTTGCTTATTTTGAAAAGGTCTTATTTTTTACATGATTCTTTACTTATCTTTCTAGTTTCGAGTTTAAATTTGTACTAACTATTACAATACATAGTAATAAATAAGCTTTTTCGTCATGTTATTACACTAGTAACCAAACAAAACAAAGTGATTAGTGTTGATTTTAGTTTCCTTTCTTAATTTATTGTTCTTTCAATTTCTAGATCGTACACAAGTTCACATTTACACAAAGATCGGGGCATAAAGTGAAATAAAAACTAAAACAAGAATTAAAGAAAAATAAATAAGAAGAAATAAAATTATTAAATCAATCCCTAGCAACAATACCAAAATTTGATAAGCTATTGAGACCTATAAAAATAAGACAGTTAAAGTACCTGAGAGGTCCCTATATTATAGGGATTGGATCCAGTTAGTCATTTGTTATTAAATGATCAAATTAGTCCCCGTATTAAAAAAGAATCAAATAAGTCCAAATTGTTACAGAGTTAACATTTATTGTATAAAAATGTCTTGAAAATTATTTTTAATTGCAATTCAATTCCAAACAAAAGATTTTATTTACAAAATAATAGAAACTTCAAAAATATGAACTTCATTAAATAGATATTTTTGAACTATAAATGTTAATTCTATTTCAATTTGGTCTTATTTGCTTCTTTTTAATAGTACACTGACTAAATTTATTTATTTAATAGTAGAAGGATAAATTTGTTTAGGGGAGAGGGACCTCTCAAGTACACTCACCAAAACCTACCCAGATTAACAAAAAGTAGTAAGTAGGGTTGTATCCACAGATATCAATAATAATTTTATTCCTTAAAAAAAAAGTAAAGTGAATAAAGAGGCAGGGGATTTCATGAAATCGAAAACTAAAATTAAATTAAAAACCAAGTTTTTAACTGAAAACTTAAAATGAAGCAAGCAATAATTAGAAGTCACAGGAAAATTAATGGTAAGGAACTCTAGCTAAATGTAAAATCTCCGTTTGATTCATAGATTCGATCATAGACATAGTGATAACATAAATGCCTTTAATAAATTCGTTCTAGTTGCTAACTCAACATTGGGCAACCAATCTCTCCTTACTTGTTCAAAAACCAAGAGGCAGCTTGTTTGAAATTACTTCCCTAATCGATAAATAAACCTTGTAACTCAGCGTCCAAGATTTAACTTACCGGCAGCATTAGGAACAAGAGATGTCTAATTCTAACCTACAAACTTACCTTAACGGGGTTTATTTAAGCTAGATCACACATCCACACCACATAATCATAAACTACGACATAAAATAAGTTATGCAATTTGTCACTAATATTAGAATGAATTAAACAATTACATATTTAATTAATCTAATTAACTAGGAAACCATTCTAAGCTATCAAATACTAGCCAAACATTCAATACACCTAAACAATTATAATTATAACAAAAGATGCATGAATACCAAAGAAAAAAGAAGAATTAAAGCTCAAATAACTCTCATGAATTTATTGAATCAAACTTCAATTAATGTAACACCCTTCACTCGACCTAATCGTCGGGTTCGAGCTATAGTGTCACATTCATTGTTGAGACAACTACGATCTATTCACAATTAAAAATATACAATTTGAATGATAATTGTCAATCGAATATACGTTCCTTAATCATACTAAAGTAAATCCATATTTCATTCATATATGTACCTAATAACAAAAAAATTCCACCATATATATATATATTATTACTAGGTTGTAAGATATAACATTTAATTATAACATCATTCAACTACCACAAAACTTAATCTATCAAGTATATGCCAAATATAAATAAAGCTGGAAACAAACGAACATTGCTGAGACCGGGATTGTGAATTGGATGCTAAGGTCGATGTTTGGAAATCTTAAATTCATCTAACATGCGCATAGGGAGAACAAATTATACACTAAGTAAAATACTCATTGGTATTTATATATTTTAAGTATGTAAATTAGCATTAACAATTCTGTAACGCCCCAATTTTCGGGAATCCTGTGAATGTTGGCATAGGTTTAATTATGTTAGTGGGCCTCTAGAAAGCCCAAGCTTAAGATTGAACCCGACAATTTTAGTTAATTTTTGTTCCATAAGAAAAAGGGGGTGAAATGATGAAATAGGACCTATGTGAAAATGTTTGAAAATGCTATAGGCTAAATTGAAGTGGCCAAATAAATAGGAGTGCAAAATAGGAGGATTTGCATGACAAACCTCCCATTTTACATGAAGTGGCCAACCATCATGTTGTTGTAGACAAAATGTACACTTTTGATAATAGGTTAGGTAAATGTTCCATGATAATGGGTTAGGTAAATGTTTCATGATAATAGGTTAGGTAAATGTTCCATGATAATGGGTTAGGTAAATGTTTCATGATAATGGTTTAGGTAAATGTTTCATGATAAGAAATTCATGTCTTTTGTATTAAAGAATTAAATGGATGAAATATGAAGTTTTATTAAAAGAAAAAGGGGTGAAAAGAACAAAGTTTTGTCCATCTTTGTTCATCATAGTTGAAAGTTAGAGAAGAGAAAGGAAAGGAGAAAGCTCTTGAGTATTCGGTCATTAGGAGGAGGAAAATTGAAGGTAAGTTCTTGGTACCTTGCTTCTATTTTGAGGTTCATGAGTTCTTCTTGATTCTACCTTAACTCTTGAAGTATATTTTGATTTTAGTTGTGTTGTGAGCATTTAGTCATGAATTAAAATGAAGGAAATGGTTGTTGTTTCATGTTCTTTTGATGAAAAATGGAAGATAGGTGAAGTTGAGCCAAACAAATGAGCATGCATGTGCCTTAGATGTTAAAGGGAAAAATCAGCTAACATGTTGTGCTTTAAAATGATGAAATGGAGATTATACTTAAGTAAAATCATAGATATGTGATGATTGATTGGTGATATACATGTTTAAATAACATGCATGCAAGATAGGTGTATGAAAGAGTGATTTGGTAATAAATCTGCTTGGGACAGCAGCAGTAACGTGAATTTGGAAAATCACCATAAATTGTGGGAGATGAATTAGAAGCTGAATAAATTATGTAATTAAAGCTTATTGAGTCTAGTTTCTAATGAAATAAACAAGAACATATTTTGAATTCTGTACAATGAGAAATTTGATTCGTAATGAAGAGTGGTCAGATTAGTCAAACAGTGAAACATGGGAAACTTTGAGAAAAATCTGGTATTGATTGGCTAAACCAAAAATTCTGAAAATTTTATGGATAGAAGATATATGAGTCTATTTTCAGGAAAATTAACGGCACTTGATTTGGAGTTTCGTAGCTCCAGTTATAAATGATTTAGTGACTGTTGCTCAAGAAGACAGCTTGCAGTGAAATTATGATTATGTGGTAAACATTGACAAAATTTGTTAATGAGTTGCTTATTGTTTTCTTATAAGCTTACTATGATCTGTAGGTGTGGTTGGCGAATATTATAAGGGGTTAATCGTAGTTCGTATTTGAATAGTTAGATTAATGTGTTAGTAATCCAATTGTAGGCGGTTCGTGTGTGGATCTCGCGAATATATATCGTCAAAGCAGTGTGTAACTAACACCCTCTTTCTTAGTCTAGATCGGTAAAAGCGAAAAGCGAAATGTCGAAAACCGGTATTTTGTAGATTTGCGAGTGTGCGAATGCTCGTGAGGTAAATCGATTAATGTTTTTGTAAGCTGCAATGTTTGGACCAAAGTGCATGATTTACGTGCCCTCGATATTTTTGGGCTTAATGGGCCAAAATTGGAATGATGGGCCAACGGCCCAATTCGTAAGAACCCTCGATGCGTGATTTTGTTAGTACGTGAAAAGTAGGAATATGCATGAAAAACCCTAAAATAGATAAATTACTGAAATACCTTTAAAAGTAGAAAATTTACGCTTTACCCCTAGTAGATAAATTACCAAATACCCTTAGGGTTAAATTGACCTAAATGCATGTTTGATTGTTGTTATTTATGCATGCCATGTTGTTATTATCGATGCATGGACCGGGATATTGACGAGGAAGTACTGAAAGTGGCTTGTCCACATCTTGGAGGCTTTGCCTCAATTCTTCGTTAATGAAGCGCAAAGAAGGTCAAGAATCTGTGGAGTGTTAAATGGGTGGGTTGAGCTATTCCCCACATGGAGTGTATGGCTGGTACGGGTGGAGTGTAGTGGTTGGTGGGTTGAGTAGTCTCCCAAATGGGCTTGCATATGTTATTGATGTTGCATGTATTTTGAAATGGGCCTATGGGCCATCTTTATTATCTGAATAAGGGCTAATGCCCGTTTATTGTAATCTGAAAAGGGCTCGCCCAAGACCACTGTTACCCAAATGGGCTTGCATATGTTTACTGATGTTGCATGTATTTTGAAATAGGCCTATGGGCCATACTGTTATCTGAATAAGGGGCTAAGGCCCAGTTTATTATGATCTGAAAAGGGCTCGCCTAGTACCACTGTTACTGAATGGGCTTAGGCCAATAGGCTTGAGTGACTTGGGCTTTGAAGGGTTTTCCTTACACCGAGTTTCCCAAACTCACCCTTTTATTTTCATCCACGCAGAAATCCCCAACCATAGTGGGCTTGGAGCGTGAGGGAATTCGAGAGTGGCCACCGCTCTGAAAGTTTGATTTTCTTCTGGTGAACTGGACATCCTTTTATTTACGTTTGAAGTTTTTGGGCTTTTAAATGTAATAAGGCCACTTAATTATTTTTTATGGTTTTAATATGTATTACTAAGATAGGTAATACTTATTTTAACTGTTGAAATTGGATAGCTTTAGGGCGCGTTTTCAAAAACAACAATTGATTTCAAAATAACACGACAACAAGCAAAGCTTCCGCAATAAAAGTATTTTCCAAAATTAATCATTTTTCCTAAAAATGACTTAATCAAATCGGTTTCCTAGAAATATCCATGACGTTAAGATGTGGCAATGGCAGTATGCATGTCTAGGATTGGATCCGAAGGGAGCTTGGTACTTAAGCAGTCCGATGGACTCACCACCTCTTTTCCGGTTTCCTACCTGGTGCACAGCTTCCATTCACTTTAACCCTTAATGAATTAATCTTTTGAACATTAAGTACGATTTTCTGGACTTAGAATGGATTTTTTTTTTAACGTTTTTGATGTGGCATGCCGGATCCGGCCATAACTTCTGGGCCGGGTTTGGGGTGCTACAAATTCTATAGAAAGTAACATATTAATTGTGGAAAACTAACAACAATTTTTCCCACTTCAAACGTTAAAAATATAGACATTTCATCATACTTATTATAATAATAGTTTTAATCATATCATTATCAAAGTATGCCCTTATCAACCCTATTTTTCCAATTTACCACTTATAATATCACCTCACTCCTTCGTTTCAATTAATGTACAATCATTTCCAGGTTTAGTACAAGTATAATAAAGCTCAAATACTATAACTTATTAGATATTGTATTTCATACAAAATCCTGTGCAATTGTAATTAATTCATCAAGTTCACTAGTATCTTAGCATAACATACCTAGTTTGAAACCATTTATAATTCGTGTACAAGTAGCCATATTCAAACACCAAAATATAACCATTCGATTCTTGATATAAACTCATACCATTTGTGACACATATATTCACTATAACACCCATCACTCGGCCCGATCACCGTACCCGAGCTATAGGATGTTATAACTATTAACAGAATAGTAATAAGCAAATCTGAAATCAAAATTCAATTAAACATTGAATAACAACATAAGTTCACACAAACCATGTTTTGCAAACAAAACCGAGTTTAAAATTGAGCTTACAAAAGCTCTAAAATCAACCCGAAATTGAACAAGGAATATTTTGAAACCTTTACAAAAAGAAGGGCAATTGTGCAAATCAAGGGTCACACGGCCGTGTGTCAAGGCCATGTAACAAGCTGTAACCATGTAGAACTAGAGTCACACAACCGTGTTGTGACACCCCTAATTTGACCCTAGTTGAAAAGTGGTTTCGGGACCACAAAATCGAGTCATAAAAATAATTAGTCGTCATATTTTATGTTTATTATATGTGAATATGAATGTGTGAAAGTTTTAAGCTTCGATTTAGTAAATTGCTTGTGAATTTAGTTAATAGGACTTATGTGTGACATTTTTGAAAGGTGATAGGTTAATCTATAAGGGTCTATTAAAGCATGTATTGAAAATAATGGTCTTGCATGTCAAATTCCCCACTTTAGAGGAAGTGGCCGGCCATGATGGTATGGGATACAAAATATATGCATTTTGTATTAATATTATAATGACTACATGGTTTTATAATAGGAAATAAGTATTCAAAAAAAAAAGAGAGCCATACACCCTTACCTTGTTCTTGCCGAATGTTTGAGAAAGAAAGAAGAAATATGTTTTGAGGATTTCGGCAAGATAGCAAGCTAAAAATTTAAGGTATGTGCATTCGGTCATAGAGAAAATTGAATCAAAAGTTGGTTGATCCTTGTCCTCCATTGCCGTAGCCTAAAGGGAGGGAGAAGAAAGTTTGGTTGCTTTGATTTTTGGCTTAGAAGATGGCTAGAATGAGGTATGTATTGAATGATTCTTGAAAATCTATGCATGTTTGAGATGATTAGTTCAAACTCTACTCATCCCATAGATTAAACTTAGAATTTTGAGGTTTGAGATTCGGTCAATAAGCTTGAAACTCATAGTAGTTTGTTTTGGTAAGCTTGGTATACGGATGATAGATGTGTTTTGGTTTTGGTTTGTTAATGATGTTAATGATGGTGAGTTTCGGTCATGCATTAACTGAAATTGTAAGTATGATTTATGGTATAATTTGTGTGATGGAATGGTCTTGAGATTTGGCTTGATTAAATGGGTAAAATGCTAAGTGTTTTAAAGATGATGTAATGGTTATTTCGGTTTATGTGAAGTAAATATAGATGATGGTTATAAGCTGTTTTATGATTTGATAATGGTGATTAAATCTTGTAGTTAAGTGTTTAGATATATATATATATTAATAATGAATTTAGTTGTACTTGTTATGTGAGAAATGTGCAATGCTATAGGTATTTGATTATTAGATATGGTTATTTTAAGTTGATTTGTAATGGTATGATTGCATTGATGAAATGGTTTGGAAATGGTGGGAAGAATTAGCTATTATGCTTGATACTAATGCGAATATGAGAATGTTGTACTTGAAAATGTAGGTGAACATGACAAGTGTATTCGCTTAGGGCCTAAAGGATATGAAAATTTGGTATTTATTTTTGATTGTGTGTGTATGACCATGGATAATTGGCTGCACAAATATTATGAATACATAATGTATGATAAGTTTATTAAGCTACAAACCATTATACATGATCGGCCAATGTAAATTGTTTGAGTAAAGTATATCTTGATGGTACATTTCGGCTAGTATAAAATGTATATGGATGTCGTATGGCTATGTTTAATTTGGGAAGTAAATTGTTTGATTTAGCTCAAGAGCCTAGAGGATCAAAGTTGGATAAGGGAAAGAAAGAGGTGATCGAATAGCCGTCGTAATCGTTTGGCAACTTCTGAGGTAAGTTTTAAGTGATTAAATGTTGAGTAAATTCAACTATAATAGGATGTAATGAGTTGATTTAATAAGATATGTTGTGGCCATGATATGTCTTAAACTCAAATGGTAAATTCCTAAGTGTTTGGACTTGGAAATTTAAGAGCAAATTGTAATAATTTGCTCAGGACATAACGTGATTTTAGAAAATCACTATAAATGTTTGGTATGGAAACATAGGCTGAATAAAATATGCAATCAAAGCTTAATTAGTCTAGTTTCTTATAAAAGAGACCGTGTAAGCAAAGAAATTTCCTATAAAGAGATATTTAAAGTTGTGTGAGACGGTGTCAGAATGACTCCGAAATCCCCTGTTCTGTTTTAAGAAAATCACTATAATTTGTAAAAAAATGGTTACAAGATAAAATTTATATGCTTAGACTCCTTAATGAGTCTAGTTTCAAATGAAATCAAATAGAACATACTTTGAATTCTGTACAATGAGAATTTTGATTCGTAGTGAAGACTGGTCAGGTTAGTCAAACAGTGAAACAGGGGAAACTTTAAGAAAAATCTGGTATTGATTGGCCAAACCTAAAATTCTGAAAAATTTATGGATGGAAGATATACGAGTCTATATTCAGGGAAAATTAACGGCAAGTGATTTGGAGCCTTGTAGCTCCGGTTATAAATAATTTAGTGACCATTGCTCAGGAAAACAGCTCGTAGTGAATATGTGATTTCGTTGTAAACATGGATAAAACTTGTTTTAGTTGCTCATAAGCTATTGATTAAACCCATACTTGAATTCTAATTCGTGATATTGTAAAATGATATATGAGTGTTAGATGGATCTTTGATATTAAAATTTGTGAAATTGTAAGTTTATGAGTATTCGAATATGAAATGATAGTATGGCGTGAAATTGAATTATTCATTGGAAAATGATTGATGTAGATTCGGCCAAGACCAAGTCTGTACATAATGGCCGATGTGATGAATGTGAAAGTGTATATATGTGATAAGGCCTAATGGCTGATGGGATGAATGTGAAAGCGTATACATATGTGATAAGGCCTAATGGCCGATGTGATGAATGTGAAAGCGTATACATATGTGATAAGGCCTAATGGCCGATGTGATGAATGTGAAAGCGTATACATATGTGATAAGGCCTAATGGCCGATGTGATGAATGTGAAAGTGTATATATGTGATAAGGCCTAATGGCCAATGTGATGGATGTGAAAGTGTATAAATGTGATAAGTCCCGAAGGGCATTTGTGTCAGTACTATATCCGGGTTAAAACCCCGCAGGCTTTATGCGAGAATATTATCACTGATTAATGACCGTAGGCTTCGTGCTCGTACTATATCCGAGCTCTAATGACCCGATGACTACGTGTGGAGATTTTGTCCGGGTAAGCCCCAAACTAAAGGTTTTGCTGAAGATTCAAGTAAAGCGTAAGATTATGCGACTTCACAGTGACAATTAGTAATAAATACGTTCAATGTGTTAAGTTGGTCAGGTATGTATTTGAGATTATATTTAAGTTTGATTTAGACTAAATTACAAGGTCGTTATGTGATGCACATGTGAGTAAAGCAATAAGACTGTTCTATGATTATTGTGCATTTGGTCAATGTGGGAAGTCGGTAAAATATGTAATGTACCTATGATCATAAGAGGTCACCATCCAAAGTGAGAATTTATCGCCTATTACATATGATGAGATGTGCATATTCGGAAAAGGGATGGTATGCCCGAAGGAAGAGTGAAATAAAAATACGAACAACTATGTTATAATTTGATTGTTATCTGTTGACACTGCTTGAAACTTACTAAGCATTGTAATGCTTACTCCGTGTACTTTGTTTCCTCTGTTTTATAGATCTCATTTGGAAGCTACAGGCTCGAGGATCGTCAGCAACTAGTCACATTATCACCATCCACTGTTTGGTACTGCTACGTTTTGGAATATCTTATGGCATGTATAGAATAGACTAGTAGTGAGAGGATATTTTGGTTAATGTATAGGACTACCCTTTTGTTGTAGGTCATGTACCTTTCGGTTTTATGTAAATTTGGATAGCCATGCGAAAATGGCTTAAGTATACTGGATCATAGCATTATAATCGTTTTGTATGTCGTCCGTCGAGAGGTATGGAAATGTTGGTAACGGTTAGTCATGGGAATGGTTATTCATGATCACCTTTGGTATATGTATGACAAACTCTAGTTGATCCATGGAGGATCATGAAATAGGTAAAGTTTACCTTAAAAATAGATGCTGGCAGCAGCAGTGATGTGGATGTGAAAAATCTCTAAAAATAGTAGAAATGGAATTAAATAGCGAATAAATTATGTAACCGAACCTTGATGAATCTATTTTCATAGGAAAGTAACGAAATGATCATATGAACAATATGTTAAGAGATATTTAAGTTTTCGTGAGACAGGGCCAGAACGGTTTCTGGATTCCCTGTTCCGACTTTGGAAATTCATTATAAATTAACCAGAGATAATTAGAAGTCATGCCATATATGTACAGATTCCTTTTTGAGTCTAGTTTCCTTAGAAGCAAGTGGCATAAGCATTGAAGCCCTGTACAAGGAGTTATCTAAGTCGCATTGTAGGAAGGTCAGTGTAGTCGAACCCTGTAACAGGGGAGACTTTAACTAATAAACTGTACTAATTGGCCAGACCAAAAATTCTAGAAAAAAATTTCTAGATGTATACATGAGTCTAGTTTCAGGGAAAAATCACGAAACTGATTTTTGAGTTGTGGAACTCAAGATATGATTTTTAAGGTGACAGTGACGCAGTTAGCCAACTGCCTGGAACTTTTAAAAAAAAATGGACTGTGTAAGTAAATGGATTAAGCCGTTAACCCCTCGTGTCCGACTCCAGCGACGGTCTCGGGTACGGGGTGTTACACATGTATTCAAACCATGTAACTCACTGAGGCTGTGTGGGTCAATTTGCAAATATTCAACAAAAGTTACATGACCGTGTGGCTGGGCCGTCTAACAAACTGAAGTTGTGGGAAAACTAAATGATCAATATCTATAATACTCACAATGCCGTGTGGCCATCCTGTATCGAGAATCGTGTACTTCTATTATTACCTATTATCCAATAGGTACATAGCCATGTCAACAATCTACGTTTGACACATGGTCGTATGGTGCAAAACATACCATTAATGCCTACATAATACCAAACTCAATCAATAGCCTGCTTATTGACCAAATGCACAATCTTGCTTACATTAAGCCTTACCAAAACATGAATCAAAACATTCATTTGAACGACTATAAGATCATTCAAATCATTCTAAATGAAATTGTCATATTTCTAAACATAAAAACCTATGAACTCATCAACTAAGCAAACATAATTCATCATTCATATAAAACATGTCAAACTCAACCAATTTACAATCAAAATATACCTTCATGCTTCAACCTTCAATAAACACAATGCCAAAGTAACCACTTATATGCACTATACTTATATCGTTCAAACTTAACATCAAAGTAAAATGTCTCATTTCGTACCAAGCATTTCACCTATTTGAACATCTTATGTCACATTCAAACATGCCATTAACTCGCATTGTTCCATCACATTTTCATACCAAACAACCATATCAACAATTAAGCTTGGTCACCCACATTCAAAAGTATTCATTTAAAAAATCCAAAATTTAACTTACCATATTTTCTAATATGCATACAAAATTTTATACATCAAAATCAACCTTATACCATTTCAACTATGATCTCAAACATATCAAAATATTAAAATGACTCCACTAGGTACATGCTCTATTGTATACATACTATCACAATAAATATCCAATTTACCCTATAGCCAAATCGCATTAATAAAATCCTTTTAACCTTACTCAGATTCTTAGAATGAATACTCGGTTTAGTCAACTTGTATCTCATCTGGCACCGTAATGTACTATCAAATATCCCGAAACATAAACCTGTACATTTTATAAGAGTAACCAACTTCTAACTTCATCACATAATTCAATTTATATCACATCATTCTTATTTCAACATTAATTCATCAATTTATCACATACCATAACACATCTTAACTCAATTTATATCAATAGCTTACCTTAATACTATATAATGCAATATATCATGAATATTCATTAACTAGAATTAGTTTTGGGTTATAGAAATGCAAATCGAAAGCTCGCGTCACCCGTCATTGACTCTTGTGTTCCTTTCCCGTTTCAACGATCCTACGTCGTTCTTAGCTATGAATAATAATTCAATAATGGTATAATATCAAAATTCTATTCAAATCACATTCAATTACAAAGTTGTACATATTTTGCAAATTATTCAATTGAATCCTCTATTCTGATAACCAATCAAATTCATACCAACACTAGTCGATCAGTCATAATCCAATATCAATTCATAAAATATCTCAAAATGCAATTTTTCATATTCAATTTTTCATTTCTTTATTATTTAGTCCATATCACACATTTTTGTACCAAATTGTTAACAATTCAGATTTTTAATTAAATATACACATATTCATAATTTGAATACATAACAATTTAAATATAATTATAACATATGACCTTTCCTGACAAAATTAGCAGACATGTTGAGTCGTAAGGACTAATTGACAATTTTGCCTTTTCCCCAATTATCCTCAACTTGATTCAATTCCCAATCTAAACAATAATTCATTTTAATTAATCAATTCCAAAAAGTTTATAATATCCTATTATGAGTATACATCGGTTCAATTTTGTAATTCAAATGCCCATAAAGTTTTGCATTTTATTTAATGTAGTCTATAAAACCAAAATTACCATAACTTTTAAATGTGAGCTTCGATTTCGAAACTGATCTCAATTTCATCCTTCTACGATCCTCTATTATCCATATTTATAGAAAATTATCATCAATTTTGAATTTATTGCCCTTTAATCCCTATGTTCAAAATTAATAATTTTTACTTTACAAATTAGTCCTTTTTTCATATCTAAGCTTCAAATCCTACCATTTAAAGCCAAATTCATCAGCATTCATCATTGGTAACCTATAGAATGTTTAACAGTTTTGAACAATAACACTAGGGTTATCTAAACCAAGCTTCTACGATTACAAAAACATAAAATTTATGAAAAACAAGCATCAATTGGCTTACCATGCAAGAGGGCCAAACATGAAGCTTTATAAATGGCTTCCTTGTGTTTTATTTTGTGTAAAAACACTGGAAAGAAGAAAAATAATGAAGATGGTCATTTATTTTATGTTTTATTATATTTATTAATAATTTAACATTAGTAAAACATATATTTCCTTTAAATTAAAGCACCAACCATCCACAATTCTTTAAAAGTGGATAATTGTCACTTAAATCCTTGAATAATTACCTTTCAAGTCCTTTTAACTAATAAAATCAATAGTAATTAAATTTTACAATTTTACAATTTAGTCCTTATACCTTAACTATCGATTGAAAAATTAAGGGACCAAAATTTAATTAAACTTTATACTGACTTGTAAATATTAAATAATAATATTTATGGTCTTGAAAATCAAAAATATGGTTTCGAACCCACATTTTTCAATACCACTAACTTTAATATCATTATACTTGTACTTTAATTAACTATCAATTAAACAAAAATTACTAGAACTTTAATATATTTCTATACTAGAGTAAATATTAAATATTAATATTTACGAACAATAGTTTATAAAAATTGCATTTTGAAACCGTTCTGACACCACTGGAAATCGGGTCGTTACAATTAACCTTTGACTAGAAAAGAGAGTTTAGAAAGTCATAAAGTTGGAATAATGCAATAAATAAGAAAATAGAAATCAAATCCAAAACTTTTCAAAAGCCTTAACACCTACTAAAAATGTCGTATCTATACGGTTTAGTTTACCTAAATAAGGTCACTAAAACTTACTTGAAGTAAAATCTCTCAAAAGACCAAAACACCCTTATAACTCAGTCAAAATGCAAAGTTTTAAGTTGAAATGGCATAACTAGTGTGCTGGAAAAAAATCCAGTTTGAAAACAGTTTTCTTGCACAGCAAAAAATTAAAATTTTGAAAATCAATGCAGTTTGTGATATTTAAAGCAATAAACCTTAGACTGAAATCATACATGTGTTTTCGGATAAGTGGATCCTTAATGTTTTCCAACTTTCAACCAAACAATCTTCTTCAATATTATCGTACCAAGAACTGCTTCATGTGTGAGCTCAAACTAGTTGAATCAAAACACAGAACTAGAAAAAGTTTTCTTTTCATTTTTTGGGTGAAAACGAAAATTCTCTCTTCTTTAATAGAAACCAATAGAATTGTTATTATGAAAAATTTTATTTAATAGTCAAGAATGAATTCTCTCTATTAACAATATCTTAAAATTGCGTAAATAGCTCTACTGGTGACATCTATTTATAGGGAGAGAAGGTAAAAACCCTTGTTGAATTAGAGAAGTTTATTTCAGCTAGAAAAATGAACTCCATGTCTAGTTAAGAGTATTGGCGGCGACAACCCTAGCTAATATTAACTAAGGTTAGTCATCCACCCTATTAATATAAGGGGCTTTTGGGCCTCTTCCATATCGGGTCCAATTACAAGTACTTTTTAGGCTTTTAACCTAATATTTTATAACTTGATCCAACCCAATATTTTTTTCTATTTCCTAAAAATAAACTTCAATATTTATATTAAATAATTTTCTCATACCAATTTTACCCTAATAAAATTATGATTATTTTAATCTTAGAGAAATTTCTAAAATATATATTTAATATTTCACCATTCAACTTGTTCATTATGATCGAATGGTTCATTTTCATTTTCTGACTTTAAAATAGCACAAAAAACATAAACTCATTCTCCCATTCATTTTTAAGTAATTCATCTACATTTGCAAATGAACCATTTCTCATTTTCATTTCCATTTTGAGAAAACCACATTTATTTTTAAATGATTTCATTTCTCCATTTCAAAGAAAACCATAATCATATCTGAACGTTTTCCATTTCTTTATTTCTATTTATTCTGTTCATTTTTATTCAAACATGCAATTCATTTCTCGTTTCAATGAGTTAACGGAGGGACCGATTGTACATATGTAATTAGGGCTCAAATGATTTATAATTAAGTTTCAACTTTTATCCTATTAATTATAAAATCATTTAGTCATGAAGTCATTCCACTATAGTATCGTGACTGAGCTCTCCCTAAAGACATACCATTACGAAAACAACTACTCTGTGCTCGTCCAATGACCTTGTCATAAGTGTGTTACCTTCACAGGATATCCTTGATCTCTTTGGGATAATATCCGTTCTCCCAATATGATCCTATTTTATCTTATGATAATCATTACATCTTCCTTCATGAAAAGTCATTTACTATTAAATAGTAATCAATTCATTCATCACAAAGACGAATAACCCGTGGCTACATTTACTTTTTATCAACTATGTAATGCTAATAAGAGGATATCATTTACCCATGTCTCGGGATATGAATTCCACTATTATGAATGATGCTATATAATGTAGAAGTAGTATAAGTCAAGCATACATAGTCCACCATCCACTCAGGATTTAGGTGTGTCACACTATAAACGTCACAAGTGGATAAATTCATAAATAGATTCAAGATCTATTCTGCTTGGGTCCAGTCCGATGTACTGCCAGTCAAGTCAATTACATCTATATCTCTATATTTTTGGAGTCGTTTGCTCCAATGCCCAATACAAGACATCTCCCCAACTGGACTTGATAGATGACATATTAGTCTTTCTATAACGCCCCAAATTTTTAATTTCGGCATTTGTGAATTTTGACACAAACAAGTATTTGCTTTAGTGATTAAGTGTTCTGGGTGTGTTTGAGAGGTCTCAAGTTCAAGCCATGTCTTTGGCGAAATTTTGTTTTTCTTCAAAAATAAAGCCCTATCTCTAGTTAGTAGGCTTTTAAGTAATTATTTGTAAATACTTAACAGAATGGGCCTGCTGGTCTGGTGGATAAGTGGAGTGTTGGTGTGGAGGAGGTCCTGTGTTCGAATCTTGGCGTGGGCATTATTTTTGCTTGTTCGTCCAAGAGAGTTTGAGTTGCACTTAAAATCTAAATAGTGGATGGACTGGGGAGTTTGGTGGAGAGAATTAAGGGGAAAGATTTTGGGGTTATCAGATTCTGTACAGTATTGTTTTCTTTTTACAAATTCGGCTATTCTTTTTTTCCCTTTTTTCGCTTCTATTGTTCCTTTTTCTGTCGAAATTCCATTGATTTCCCCTATTTCCGTTTCCTTCTTTCATTCAATCGTTTCTGTTATTCATATTTGGGACGCGCATTCAATAAGTTATGGTCGATTAATCTTAACTGTTCCTCATGAATGCTTAGTAAAGAAAAGTTTTGTTTGGTGTTTAGGAGTTAACCAAGGGTCTACAAATCGTTCCTAATTGACGAGTTGAAAGCGTGGAGTTCTCGTTTCGATCAAAGGTAAGAGTTTCAAAGGTTAATGGATGAACGTTTCGTTACAATCTCGTTAAGTCTCGGTTTGTCACTAAAATGAAGCTTTGAATTGTCAATTCTAGGTACTGGAGTGCTCGGGAGTGTTTAAACAGCAAAACGATACCAAGTGTGTACTCGATTGCACAGAAAATAAGGTTTCAGCGAAAGTCGAAAACTTCACTGTCTACACCATATGGGCGTGTGGTCACTCGTGTGGTAGGCCGTGTGAAGGATACAAGCGTGTATTTGATGAGGCCAGGTCGTGCGCTCATGAAACGATTGTGTGATGGCTAGATAGGCCGTGTGCGACATACGAGCTAGGTTAATTTGGGTTGTGTGGGCCACACGAGCATGTGGACCCACACAGATAAACCATAAGGGTGTATGGGATTTTGGGCCAGGTTGTGTGATCCACAAGGTCAAGGAAAATTTGGGTCGTGTGGGCCACACAGGCGTGTAGGCCCATACAAGTAGGCCACATAGGCGTGTGAGCCCATTTTCACTGAATTGATTGCTAAAGGTTGCATGGGTTGCCCAAGTCGACTGTGAACCTACTATAGGGTCGGTAAACATCACTTGGACCCCTTATTGTGTGAACTGACTATTGATTTATATATGTTGAGCATGATAATAGTATGCATGAATTCCGAACTGGTTATATGCACTGATATCATGAGTTAGCATGTCATGGTTTGTATGTTGCATTGCATGGGGTTGGGTTGATTATATTTGGAGGAAGTGTACTGAAAGGCTCTTAAGCCTAATATACTAGTAGCTCAGTCGCAAATTACTGTTTTGTGTCACATTCGATACTACCTAGAGTGTAAGGATGGGTGGGTTGATTTAATCCCCACATGTAGTGTAGGGTTGGACGGAGATGGTGTGTAGAGGTTGATTGGGTAAGACTTTGTTACTGAATACTGCATGACTGTTACTAATACTGTAATGGGCTAACGCCCTAATGTGTACTGATACTGTGATGGGCTAAGGCCCTACTGCATATTTGATACTGTACTGAGATGGGCTCAGATCCAAACTGATATTGATACTGAAAAGGGCTTAAGCCCAAGACTGATTTAACTATGCACTGTGATTTGCTATTGTATGTTTTATGTGGGATTACATACTAAGTTTACGAAAACTCACCCTTTTGTTTAAATGTGCACAGGTAATCCCCAAACCTAGATGGATCTGTGTGGCGGAGGAAATGGTTTTATCACAACGGCCCGATTTTCAAACACCCTATCATGTGACATCGCCAGATCTGGCCATTGCGTCTAGGCCGGGTTTGGGGTGTTACACTTTCAACCAATTTGTTCATTTTCGATTAAAATAAGAAAATCTTTAAGTTCTTCTACTAATATAAGTTGTCTTTTTGTATCATGATTTGACCACGTAATACTGCTTAGTATTATTTAAACATTAGACAACTAGTGAGCAGCATTTGCTTCCATTTTGCTTTATGTACAAATACCATTTGAAGACAATTTATACAAAGTATATTAATTTAATTGATGAATTTATTTTATTAACCAATCTGTTCAAAAAAATTACAAGTGTATATTGATGAAAGTACTACACTTAGGGAATCAAATCCAACATAGTGCTAGGGTGCCAATGTGCGGCGTAGGAGCTCACGAAGAACGATGTTTGGGTGCCAAGGTACTTGGTGTTATACTCGCATTAGGGCGCTGAGATAGGGCAAGGGTGCTACTACTCGCACACCAAGGTGTCGGGTTGTTGCGCTAAGGGTCCAAACTTTTCGGTTTTGACCACATGTCTTGTTTCTTCATCTAAAGTTTCAATTGACTTAAAAGTTGGGCTTCAAGCTTCCATAGACCTATTCCAAGTCTAAAAAATGCTCAATTAAAATCCAATTATCCAATATCACAAAAAAAAAGTAAAATTGTTAAAAAGATATATGAATACAAATGAGAATCAAAACATGCATCAACAACTAATATACAACATTTTACTTAACGATCGTGCAAAATACTAAACATATGTCCATAAAATGTAAGGAATATTCACAGTTATCAAGTGTACACAAAATTTCAGGTCAAAAGTTGAGTCTAGAAATTTTTTGAATACAAAGAAAATATCTTTTTGTTCCTTTATTTGGTTTGAGTTTGAACCAAGGGTCGTATGACTTGATCTTAGATGGACGTTTGGATTATTTCAAGGTCGTGTTGACTTGTTGTTGAAAAGAGTTTAAACCTCCTTTCTTCAGTTGATTTGGATCAAAATGTGGCTTTCTTTAGACACGACTTTTGAATTTTTCTCCACAGTTGAATTAGATCGGAAGACGGCTTTTTTTCATAATTTCTTCAAGTTCTCTAGTTTCTATAAAAGATTTTTTATGTAGTATTTAAAGGGCAATTCAGAAAATCTCAACTACACCACTACTTTCAATGGGATATTATTACATGTCCTAAAACTCTAGCAAATGCATGTAAAATTTTGTGTAGTATTTAAAGGGTAACTTAGGAAATCTCAACTACACCACTACCCTCTATGGAAGATTATTACTCGTCGAAAAGTCACGACTCTAAGGTTGAACTATCAAGTAGTGTTTAAAGATCTACCACAGTTCCTCAATTAGAGCTTTATCAAGATCCTCCTTTCTACTTAATTGAATTAGTTTAAATCAATCTGTTAGGATGATCCACCAGGCTTCCATAAGTTAATGATCCAATGCCTTATATTTTATCGAGTATGCCAACAATTTCACAATCGCAAAAGGCTTCATTATTTTGTTAATCCAATCATGAATATGATCTGAGAACTTGATTGCCAAGATTGAACCATCCTTGATAAATTCCATATCATTGTTAGTTAGATCAAAATTCTACTCCAAGATACCATGTTTACCATAAAAACTAGTATTTCCTATTAAAGTGTCTCTAAAGGATGCTTTTGGTTAACTTTGATTAGCCACACTTTCGTTCACTAGATCCTGTTAGAAATATACTACTACAAAATGAAAATAGTTATCACTGAATAAAAATCAATTAAGCGTAAAGAATACAAGAATTATTGTGTCGTGGAAGAACCATTGCCTTAAAAGTAAAGTTGTCCTGGTCAGTGTAATCGTGTAGTGAACGTCGCCCTCAAGGTTAACACAGTACTCCAATGTTCATACACCCGAATAAAGAAGGTGGAACACAATTGGTATTTTTCTTCTTACAAAGGATTCAGAAAAAAAAAGGCTCTAAAAGAAACTAACGAGCTGTGGGAGAAAAGATTGTTTCTTGTTGTTAAAAAATATGAAATACAACCTGATATTTATATTGTTTTTTGAAAGGGCAAAATGATAAAATAGCAATGTCAGTTTCCGACAATAGCAAAGGATTAATATTCTACAATAGTTAGAGGGTTTTCCTCAACCGAAAAAATTTTGAAAAATGAAAAATATATTTATTTGCATTACCAACATTCCCCACTATTGCAAAGGAATTGAAAATTTTGTAAACATGAGAAAAGCTAAAACATGAAAAGAGCAACAACGAAATTAGTCACTTAAGCATTAGTATCTTGTGGATTTGAACTAGTACGCAGTAAGATGAGTGATTTTTCTCTTTAACAAGTGAACTAATCTTGAACTTGTTAAAATAGGGTTAACTCATGACACACGACTAATCTTCAATCAAATTGATGTTCCACGATAGATCAACAAGTTTTAGCTAATATACCTCTGGTTGCTAGTAAGTGCTCTAAAAAGACTACCTAATGTCCTTTATAGAAGGTGGCTAGTTCTTCACACTTATGTAGGTGATTTCATCAAGTCTATCTCAATGTAGACCACTTGAATTAGAACTAAGAAATCATTAAGAGAATTTATTAAGCTTATCCTTTCAAATTTAAGTTTGGTGAATTCATCAAGTCCATCTCAATAGGACTACCCAAACTTTGGGGTATGAACTCATTAAAATTAAGAAACTCAACCTCACATGTTGGTGAATTCATCAAGTCCGTCCTATTAGGACCACCCAAATTCTAGAATATTAATTTATTAAGAGTAAGAACTCAACCTTATGGATGTACCTCTTTCACCATAAGGATAGGTCAATTGTACACTATGAGCCTTTCCATGGTTTCATTTAACCACATTGAACTTAGAAAACAGAGTTGGGTATCCACCTTGAATTCTTCAACCACTAGCTTATGACCTATACCCTCGACAATTAAGGACCATTTTCCTACTTAACCCTTTGGTTAGTGGATCAACTAGGTTTCTTTTAGACCTCACATACTTTAAAGCAAGTACTCCATTCTCCCATAAAGAATCTTTCAAAATAGATTCCTAAGCCACTCGGCCTCTTGCTTGACCCAATCAAGAGTTATATTCCTTAATCACTGAAAGAAGTAAGGTAAATGATCATTTACTTTAACTTCACTCAAGACCATTCGGGGAAAGCTCAACCTTGATAACTAGCATAGTAACTTGTGGACTGTGACACTCTCTCTCACTTACAATGCTAATACCCTCATTGACATGAGGCCACACTTTTAGTAACTTTATTTCATCGATTTGACATTTTAGTCTCAAGTCCATCTTGGGCGTTCAAGGCCTAAAGTTATATCTATTCAACCAACATCGAACATAGAGTCGAACATGGTCTCATATCAACAACCGATGTAGTCTCGTCTATGCTCATTCCTCAATCGAACACTCGGACTAACGTAATAACACATAATCATCAAATTACAACCTTGAGGAACCATTAATGGTATGACCTTTTGTCAACTAAATATTACCATGCCTTTGATACTCAAAATTGCATCCATTTGGATGTGGCACCAACTGCACTCTTACGGAATCTCTCTGCTACCCCTTGGGTACCAATACTAAAGTTCTCAACATGGAAAATTCACACACATTAGTCATCCATAGCTTAAACTCTCTCGACCCCTCCATGGTCACCCCATTGGGTGTGGCCATCTTGACTAACCGCAACACATACAACACCATCATACTAGCTCGATCTCAATCTCAATCTCAATCTCAAACTTTCAAAATCATACACGCAAACTCTCTGGCACGCCTCTCATTTCTCTGCAAAACCTCATAAGTTACCTGAATAAGACATCCCCCTTGTTCTCTTGTTCAAGCTCTCAAACTCGATGATATCCAGTCTACTCTAGCTCAAAACTCAGTGATGCTTTAGACTACAAATCTCATGTATTAGTGGCGCATCATAAATAAGGGCATTATAAGCCTTATCCAAAACATAAGGATCCAACAATCCACTCATGTCCTCCATCCAACTTAAATTCAAGAGTCTTCCGAACCATCTCGGCTCAAGCTCAAGTCTTAATTTTACCTCGTTCGACTCAATAGGTTTGCTGACTTGCACAACACAAAATACAATATTATCTTATCATGCCACAATCTCAAGTGGTCCTTTGACCACTCAATCTCACTATACTTTCCAAGCACATCTTGAACGCAATGACCTACTGGCCAACATAGAAAAAGCTTGCAACCACTCCAACACTACTTAAGAGGACACTTCACTTGCTCCATGTAAATATCCTTCTTAGCAAGAGTAGACTGAGGCATCATGCCTTCATTTGGACTCGGCCCAACCTAGTGATCTCAAAGTATCAGCCATTTTCAGATCATCCATATCATTATTAGTTACTTCAAAATTATCATCAGTCTTATGTATGCTCATACTAAATCAATGTATTATCTTCCTTACCATTATCCATGTTATTAATTATACCACATACCAAATTATTGACAGTCTTCCAATCTTTCTCCTCCATATTGTAACAGTCTGATTTGGGTCTAGTCAGAACAGTGGTTTTGAGACTACAAATCCAACGTAGAAAAATTTATTTTTACTATATTTTTATCGTCTACAATTTTATTGAATCATTTCATGAAAATTTCGTTTAAAAATTTTGACGTTTGGGCACTCAATTTAGTCGAAAGGACTAAATTGTAAAAAGTGCAAAAGTTAAGTTCTACATGCTAGAGGTGTCTAATTGCTATGAAATTTTAAATTAGAGGTCCTTAAATGGTAACTAGATCATTGGTTAAGTTTTTGGACAAAAATGGGCATGGTTAGGTATGTTTCTAAAGTTTTTCATTAAGGGTATTTTAGTAATTTGGTAATTAAATGTATTAAAAAGCCAAATTAAAAGCCAATTTTTTTCCATCTTCCTCCCATGGCCGATATTCATAAGGGGAAACCATGGATATGGTTTTCAAGCTTCTAAGCTCGATTGTAAGTCCGTTCTAGCCCCATTTTTAATGATTTTTATGTTTTTGAAATCCTTGTAACATGATCTATCTATTTCTACCACTAATTTAAGACATAATCAAAGTCTAAAATTTTACCCATGATGTATATTTGTGTATTTTGATGTTTAATGGTAGAAAATTCATGTTAGTTGTTTGATAAACGACTTTTGCTAAGTAATTTTCGATGAAAATGCCTAAAAGGACCTATTTGTAAAAAGTTGTGAAATGGGTGTTAAAATGTGAATAAAATAAAAATGTGGGCTACTATAAGCATGTATAAGGTTCGGCTAGGCATGGGTGTTGAAGAAATTGAGTACATTTCATTTTACGAACCTAGGGACTAAATTGTAAAAATGTCAAACTTTAGGGGAAAAAATGTAATTTTTTCCTCAATGTGATTTTGGGCTGATTTTAATAGTATAATGATTAAATAAGTTAAATATGATATTATAGATCAAGAAAAACGAGGTTCAGAATCAGAATAAGGGAAAAATGCGTATTTGACGGTTAGGTCCTTTTCGCCATTTTTTATGCTGAGGTAAGTTCGTATGCTTAATAAGCATTAAATTATATATGTATAAATGCTTAATTGATATAATTATGGTAAATTTTATATTAATGAAAGAAATTTGAATGCTATTGAGTACGATACTACAGAAATGACCGACAGAGATTCGATACAACGAAAGTTCCGGTTGAACCTTAGGAATAGAGAGGATACAAATGTCATGACATTAGGGTTACTAAGATTACGTGTAAGACCATATCTAGGATATGGCATCGATACGAGACTTCGTGTAAGACCATCTGGGCTATTGGCATTGATACGAGATTTCATGTAAGACCATATCTAGGATATAGCATTGGCATGGTACTGTTTGTACGAGATTCCTGAGTATCCTTTAGTATTCCAAGTGGTTCAACAGGAAATTCAATGGGTTGTCAAATAAGAGAAAAGGTATGTAAGTATTACGAATTGGTACAGGTATGTACATATAGTCTATATGCATTGACTTCATGGAATTGTGAGTTCATGATTTCCACGAGAATGATTTTGTGAAAAACTTGTGATTTTTGGCCTATACTTGTGACGTATGAAATTTATGATAAATTTGGTTGAGAATCACATGATTGGCTTCAGGGCCAAATTGAGTTATGATATAGCATGTTTTATTCACACAAATTGTGATTTATCGAATATGAGAAAAAGGAATGATTGGCATAATTTCCTATTAAAATGACTATAGAAGTATGGGAAGATATGAGCTTTAACAATTGAAAGATGTTAAAATATATGCTTGAAAAGTGAATACTCATAATTAATGTGTATGTTTATTATGAGGTTTGAAATGATTGGTTGATTGTGGTAATCGATTATAATGGAGAGATTATGATTGTTAGGCTAAAGTCAAGACATGCTAAATTATGCTTGAAAATATAGCAAACAATGTGACTAAATAATTTATAACTATGAGGTTTATAGCAATTTATACTATTTTGTTTTGTGTTTATATTATAGACTTGGTAAAAGATTGGTAAGAGTTGCTTATTATGTTCATACGGACTTACTAAGCGATATAGCTTACCCCCTTCATTTTCCATGTTTTATAGTACCGTCAAGCTAGCTCAAGTTTGAGATCGTCGGAGATCCTGCCACACTATCAAGCTATCATTTTGGGTATTGATGAATTCGAGTATTTTGATTTTATGGCATGTATAGGGATTTGGTCATTTATTTATATGCATCATATGATTTTAGTCAATGTAATGGCTTATAATCGTCAAAGGCTTCTTTTACTATTTAGCCATGTAAGTTGGCTTATATTGGCTAGCATGGTTGTAAGCCTAAGTATATTCATATATGTGCCAATGTCTATGGTGATATGATCATGGTATGCTTAGTGAATGTGAAATGTTTAAAAATGGTATGAGAATGACATGTTATTGTCTTGGTTGTGATAATTTGGTTACTCTTCATGCTTGAGTTTGTGCCATGTGATGTTGAGTAGATATGTGCAAGTGAGGGTGGCAAAATGGCTTGGTAAATAGCCTTATTTTTGTTCACACTGGTAGACACACGGGCATGTGTCTAGGCCGTGTTTGACACACGGTCAACATCATGGGCGTATGATCCGGCCGTGTGTCCCCTGCACCTAAATTGTTGCAAAACAGAATGCTTAGTATCGAGCACATAGGTATGAGACACGGTCGTGTGTCTCAGCCGTGTGAAGGACACGGCCTCGAGACACGGGCGTGTGCCATAGCTATGTGACTTCAATTTGCTCTTGGGTGACAAAAAGATAGTTACACGGGTTAGGCACACGGGCGTGTGACCCCTGTTTTAGCAAAATTTTTGTAAATGTCGTAAATTTTCTAATGTTTTTGGTTTAGTCCCGAACCGCTTCCAAAACATGTTTTGGGCCTCGTAGGCTCGTTCTAGGGATGATATGATTGATTGTTAAAAATTTTGAATTTGATATCAAATTTTATGGCTCAAAAGTGTATGTTTACTTGTGTTTAAGTCTGGTAATGTTGCGTACCTTGTTCTAGTATCAAATACGAGTAAGGAGTGTTACATTTAATGGTATCAGAGCTATGGTTTCGTTGATTCTCGGACTAACCTAGCATGTATGAGAGTCTAGCTATACATACCATATATAATCTGTGATAGTATAATATCTCCCGACTCTAATGAAATTATTTTGTTGAGACAGAGATGCTTTCCAACCGAGCTACTTCCGAAAACGCTGAAAGTAATACTAAGATATTTGAAAATGTGTTTATGATAAGTTGAAACTTAGAACGGTATGAATAAGAGTTCATGATATGTACGTGATGATGTATAAAATGAAATAACCATAAGTTGAGAAGTATGGGTAAAATGTCATTGTTCTGGTTGAACGTTGTGTTTCGATGGGTTATGGTGATTTTATGAAACAAAATAAAAGTTTATATTGTGATAAGCTCATCCATGTTTTTTTCTCATTCATGTGATGTTATGTGCCTAACTTGTTTGATTAAGTGAATGTGATAAGTAAATTTACTCAAAAGTTATAGAATGTATGTATAAGTGCACTTGTTTGAATAATATACTCGAAAAGTTCGTGTAACATAAATATGTATGTTAATTTGCCTAAAGTGAATTATATAACTGTGATGATATTATGATGATGATAAATTTTAAGTCACATGTATGCATATATGAGAGTCGAGTTAGAGGCTTTACGACCTTACCCCCTTACCAATGTGGTATTTTATGACGAAATTTCACAAGATTTATGTTGAATGAGTTCACAAGTGAGAGACTAAAGAGTTCAGTAGCGAAATAACTAATAATGTGGTCAAAGATGAAAATAGTTTGGCAAGTGAATACAGTTTTGGAAAAGATGCCAGGTTATTTTAAAGATCATTCGAATTTCGCAATGTCACGGTTAAAGAAAAGTTAATCTCGGCTAATTGACTCATTAGGTATGATGTCTAAAGTATGTATTTGCTGGAATTTCTTCTACATTACTTGTCGTTATTGAATGAAATAATATGGGATTAGTGATGACAAGATTAGTTAGAGAAATGATATTTGAATCGTAAAGATGTCTGAGTGTGACAGTTGTAATTGAATAGATTATGATGATCTCTCCTGGGTATTTTATTTATTCATTTATCCTTAGAGATATATGTGATTGTTCATTTTCTGATGAAATTCTTATTATATGAGAATGCTAGCTGATTGTAATGTTAGATGAAAGCACAATTGGTCTAGTCGGTTGATGATCAGCACATCTTATCTCTCTCAATTTGGGGTTCTATTCTATTATGTTTAGAATAAAAGTTGATGGTGAAAATTTATGTAAGGCTATTCTTCTATTTCTACTGGATGTTTTTTTTTTGTTTTATATATATATGGAAAATATATTATCTCTGTTACAATTGATTCCAGAACGTGTAAGCATTGTTTTTCTTCTAGTTTTCTTCGAGGAATCATCAAGATCTTTATTATTTCTTATGAGTTATGTTCTCGGACTTCCAGTATGATATTCATATCTAGGATTTCTTTATATTGATTTTCTTATCATCATTATGTCGTAAATTATCAATCATGGCTAATCTTTAAAGTGTATTCTTTGGCTTGTGATAACTATGTCTATTATAGGTGTATTTCTAGTTCGGTCATAGGAACGTGGTGACTTTGGTATCAGGATTTCTCTAATTTTCGTGCAAGGAATTGATGTGACAGCCCTAACTTGACCCTAATCAGAATGTGGTTTCGGGACCACAAAACTGAGCCATAAAAATTTATTTTAAATTTAATTGCATATATTTTATGTATGATAGTGTATGTGTGAAAAATTTAATGTTTTAATTTAGTCTTAGGAATGTGAATTTTCTTGAAAGGACTTAGTTGAGAAACTTGGAAAATATGATAGGAAAATTATAAGGATCAAATAACTACAAAGTGTAAAAGCTTGGGTTTGCATGTCAAAATGCCCATAATGCATGAAGTGGCTGGCCAAGTAATGATGTTCCTCCACTCAGTCTAATTAAATAAACTTTTATGTTAGCAAATGATTAAATAATCCAAATAAAAATGAATTAATAAGAAAATATGTGTAAAATAATTTATTTAGTAAAGTTATTAATATTATAAAGAAATAAGAAAAAGGTTTGCATGTCTTCATCCAAGATATTACTGAAAAAAAAAAAAGAAGAAAGAAAGAGCTTCAAACTTTCGGTTATATGTAAGCCTAATCTAAGGTATGTTGGAGTTGGTTTTCTTATAATTTTTGCATATTTTGAATTGATGTTAAGTAGTTTATCTAGCCCAAGTGATAATTTTTGAAATGGTTATAGATTTTGCAATCGGCCATTGATAGAATTTATGAAATCCTTGAGTTTGATAGTAGAAATTTAATTATAAGTGTTAGATGAATATATTTTGGGTTGAAATTTTATATGATTTTTAGCATTTAAGGATTAATTGTAAATTAATTAATTGTGTAACTAAATTTCAAAAAAAATTTGGGAGGACTCTTGTGAACTAGAAGAGCATTCGGCCTAAGTGTGTCTTGGAAAATAATAATAATAATAATAATTGCTTGATGTTTTAAATGTTTTGGACCGATTTGTTTAAAGCATAAAATGAGAGGGCAATTGCATAAATTAACCAATTAAGTATTTCTTTAGTGTATTGAGTTAGTTAATTAATTAAATAAGTTTAAATTTCTTTTAACTAGCTCAAGATCAAAGAGAGTTGATTTGGATCGGGAAGTCGAAGCTAGTTGAGTAATCGTTTTTATCAAAAGTTAATACTCAAGGTAAGTTTTTAAGCAATTAAGTCAAATTGAATTTATCATTAATGAGGTTTATGAATTTATTGAAAGTATATATATGTATATAAAGGCTATTATTATAGTTGAATGTGATATTGAGGTGAATGTCTTATAACCGAATGTGATAGATACATGGATTGATATAGTTGAATATGATATATTTATATATGTGAGTAATTAGCAAGGGGTGGTTACCGTATATACATATATATATATATATATATATATAGGTGTTTTATTGAAATATTGATTGGATTATGGAGAGTAATGTGGTCTTAGGTGATCAATAGCCGAATGGCTTAAAAGCCTAAGGTGAAAAAAAAAATAAAAAAAAATCAAGTTTTAGCCGTGTGATTCTTGTGATATGAAATCATTAATGTTATGGGATATAACTAACTAGCCATGTAATTAAATTAGTTAATTTATTTATTTTAGCTCAAGAACCCAAAGGAGGGGAATCAAGCAAGGGCAAAGCAAAGAACATCGAGTAGACAATTGGAACTGTTTCATCCAACACAAAGTAAGTCTAAAATCCATTAAGCTTGGTTATTATATGCATAATTGGTATGCATATCGTGAAAGAATTTCTCTCGTTTACGTATTCTTTTGATTGAAAGGCATGTGACCGATTATACTTAGTTAATTAAATAAATCACTTTGTTAAAAATGAATTGACTTCAGCACTATGTGTGCGAATTTGAATGGCACTATGTGTGCGAAATTGTATGGCACTATGTGTGCGGACTTGTATAGCACTATGTGTGCAGATTTAAATGTCAATACGTATGTGAATTACTAAGGCACTATGTGTGCGGGTTAACATGGCACTATGGGTGCGAATTTCCTTGTTTGAGCATTACGTGAGCGAAATTAGTTGTTGATAAAAATAAGAGATTGGAGAAATGAAAATTGAATCATAGGTACTTGAATGCATCTATTTCATCGTTGTTAAATATTGTAGGAAGGAATTAAGTTATTCGGTTATATGATACTTTGAGTTAATGGTAAGACTTGACTAGTAGTTGAATTGATAATTTCTGTAATCTATGGACCTTTCTAGTTTCTAGATCGACATATTTAGTTAATTGTTTGCATTATATGGCTTACAACTTACTGAGTTGAAAACTCATTTGGTGTGCTTACTTGTCTCTTGTTTAGATTTCTTTTGATCCGCTTCATGCTCGGAACCATCCTCGGAGTCATCACACCTGTCTGCAACATTTTCGTACCCCTTCTTAGTAATCCTAAGTTAACATTATGGCATGTATAGGATAATAGTTTGGGAGATTTTGTTGTTTTGAAAGCATTGTACATAAAGGCCATGAGAAAATGGCTTAATTGTTATGCTTGAGTTCGATGTTGGTTGAATATTAGTTTAAGTTTATATTGATTATTATGTCGAATACCATGGTTGATTATAAGTTATGTTATGTGCTTGTATTCGGAAATGATATGGATTAATAGGTTATGTTATGTTTGAATGAATGAAATTTGGTTTGATTATTGATGGTTTAAAAATGTTAACGAGATACGTGGATGTTCAAATATGAATTGATTTTGTTGGTATGGTTTGCATGGTAAATGTATGTATACTTAAAGTGATTTAATGTTTATGAAAGTTGTATAATGTATATGTTAGTACTTTAATTACAATTATAAAATTGATTGCACATGTTATAATGTACAAATGCCGAATATAAGTTGATCAAATTGAGTGATTATGTGTATATGATTTGTGGGTTCTATTAATGTATAATTTTGGTATGCTTTTGTTCATGGCGTAGCAATGATATATATATATATATAAGTGCATGACTTCTAGATATATATATATATATGTATATAATATTCTTTGCACATATGTTTTGGTTATAAAATAAAATATGCTTAATTATGTGGCTTGTTAATTAATCGAAATCAGTAAGTTTGTATAGGTAATTGCACAGTTGAATAAGTAAAAGATTAATGTGATTTTTTTTAGTTTAAAATAGTACATTATGTGTAAATTTTGTTTTAAGCATTGAATAGTTTAATTAGTTACTTTAATGATATATATATATATATATATATGAGTATGAACTGTGTTAACATGAGGATGTTTGGAATTGTACTTATGTTCAAGTAATACTCTGTAACCCTAATCTGGAGACGGATACGGGTTAGGGGTGTTACATTTTATTGGTATCAGAGCTATGGTTTAGTCGATCCTAGGACTATCGTAGCACGTGTGAGTCTAGTAATACATGCCATAATGCTAGTATTTGATAGTGTGATGACTTCTGACGGTTGGAATTGTTGTTTTGATTAGTAAATGGAATCCAATACAGTAAGAGCATTAGTAGATGATGTTGAGAGTGTAGCGCCTACTCTTGCGCAAGGAACAGCACTTGTCGAACCTCAACCATCTGTGAGTAATCAAGATGATGGGGCTAAACAAGCCTTCTTTACCATGATGAATGAGTGGGTTGCACAGTATGCCCGAACAAACCCGGCTGCTCAACAATTCCCAAATCTAAATGATTCCCCTTCGGTTCCTACAATACCAGCAACTACCGATCCTTTAAGGCTGAGTAAACCTCCTGTTGATTTGATTAGGAAACGCAGGGCCGAGGAATTCTGAGCCACCGTTTCTGATGATGCAGAAAGGGCTGAGTTTTGGCTTGATAATACCATCCATTTTTTGGATGAGCTATCTTGCACACCCGATGAGTGTCTAAAGTGTGCCATATCTTTAATACGAGATTCGGCCTACTATTGGTGGAGAACCCTGATTTCGGTTGTTTCTAAAGGAACGAGTTACTTGGGACTTCTTCCTGACGGAGTTTCGTAAAAAGTATATTAGTCAACGATTTATTGATCAAAAGCGCAAAGAATTTTTAGAGCTTAAACAAGGCTGTTTGGCGGTATCTGAATATGAGCGTGAGTTTGTCAGGCTCAGTCGATATGCTCGGGAGTATGTAGCTAATGAAGTTACCATGTGTAAAAGATTTGAGGAGGGATTGAATGAAGATTTAAAGCTACTGGTGGGTATTTTAGAACTAAAAGAATTCGTAACACTGGTTGAACGAGCTTGCAAGGCTGAAGAGCTTGGAAAGGAGAAAAAGAAAGCTGAAACTGAAGCTAGAGATTTTCGTAAAAGATTGATGGGTAAAACTTCTTTCTCAGCTGCAAAGAAGTTCAGAGACGATAATAACAGATCAAAGACGACTGTAGGAATTTCTATTAAGGAGCGACAATTAACGGACTCTCGAGCTACTTCAGTTGCTAGTGTTGGCAACAATTGGCAAGAAAATCCTGAATGTTCACAGTGTGGAAGATGACATGTAGGTGAATGTTGGGGTAAGTCGATTAACAGAGCCTGTTATAGATGCGGTTCGCGGGACCATTTCATTCGGGATTGCACGGAACCTGACAAGAAAAATAAGATGCAAGGTGCGAGATCGAGTGGTACAGCGACTAGAGGTAGACCACCAAGAAATACAGGAAGCAGAGGTGGTAGTCAGAGAGGGACTTTTGATACGGCTGTTAGATTTGAGACTCGTGCTCCTGCCAGAGCTTATGCCATCCGCGTACGAGAAGAGGCATCCTCCCCTGATGTTATCACTGGTACTTTCACTCTCTTTGATACTAATGCGATTGCATTGATTGACCCTGGTTCTACTCATTCATATGTATGTGAGACTTTAGCATCCAGTAAGACTTTACCTGTTGAGTCTACTGAGTTCGTAATTCGAGTTTCGAATCCCTTGGGTCGATATGTGCTTGTCGAGAAGGTGTGTAAGAAATGCCCCCTAATAATCCGAGGTTCCTGTTTCCTAGCCGATTTGATGCTTTTACCTTTTGATGAATTTGATGTTATTCTCAGTATGGATTGGTTGACTGTACATGATGCAATTGTAAATTGTAAAAGAAAGACCTTTGATTTGAGATGTACAAATAATGAGATAATCTGAGTTGAGTCTATTGACCTGAACGGATTGCCAGCAATAATATCCTCGATGTTAGCTCATAAATATGTGAAAAAGGGGTGTGAAGCATACCTTGCGTACGTACTGGATAGCAAGGAGTCAGAAAAGAAACTTGAATCAATGCTAGTGGTTTGTGAGTATTCAGATGTTTTTCCTGAGGAATTACCAGGATTACCACCCGTTCGAGAGGTACAATTCAGTATCGAAGTTGTACCTGGGACTACACCAATTTCGATAGCTCCGTACCGTATGGCACCAACAAAATTGAAAGAATAGAAAACCCAGTTGCAAGAGTTGACGGATAGAGGTTTCGCTCGATCGAGTTTCTCACCTTGGGGTGCACCAGTATTGTTTGTGAAAAAGAAAGACGGAACCATGAGAATGTGCATCGACTATCGTCAATTGAATAAAGTGACAATAAAGAACAAATATCCGTTACCGTGTATTGATGATTTGTTTGATCAGCTGAAGGGAGCCTCAGTGTTTTCAAAGATAGATTTGAGATCGGGTTATTATCGATTCATGAGTCCGATACTCGGATATACCTAAAGCGCTTTAAGCGAGATACGATCCTACGAGTTCTTAGTGATGCCGTTTGGGCTCACTAATGCCCCCACGGTATTTATGGACTTGATGAATCGAATCTTCAGACAATATTTGGATCGGTTTGTAGTTGTGTTTATGGACGACATTTTGGTCTATTCGCGTGATGAAATCGAACATGCCGAGCACCTGAGATTAGTGTTGCAAATTTTACGGGATAAGCAGTTATATGCTAAGTTCAGTAAATGTGAGTTCTGGTTGAGGAAGTTAGCTTTTTAGGACATGTGGTATCCACATCGGGTATTCGAGTTGATCCGAGCAAAATTTCAGCCATACTCGATTGGAAACCTCCGAGAAATGTTACTGAAGTTTGGAGCTTTTTGGGACTTGCTGGTTTTTACAGACTGTTTGTAAAGGGTTTCTCGATGATAGCCTCACCAATGACGAAACTACTTCAGAAAGATGTTAAGTTTGAATGGTCAGGAAAATGTCAGAAAAGTTTCAATCAATTGAAAACTTATTTGACTGAAGCTCCAGTGCTAATGCAGCCCGAATCCGATAAAGAATTTGTCATTTATAGTGATGCGTCTTTACTTGGGCTGAGTTGTGTATTGATGCAAGAAGGTCGAGCTGTAGCTTACGCATCGAGGCAATTAAAGCCACATGAAAAAAACTATCCGACCCATGATCTCAAATTAGCTGCCATTATATTCGCCTTGAAAATATGGCGACACACTTGTTTGGAGAAAGGTGTCATGTATATTCAGATCACAAAAGCCTCAAATATTTGATGACTCAAAGAGATTTGAACCTGCGACAAAGACGTTGGCTTGAGTTGTTGAAAGATTGTGAGCTTGTCATTGACTATCACCCGGGAAAGGCTAACGTGGTTGCTGATGCTTTAAGTCGCAAGTCACTGTTTACCTTACGAGCAATGAATGTACATCTGTCCTTTCATCTGATAATATGTTAGTAGCAGAATTGAAAGCCAAACCATTATGGATTCATCAAATACGTGAATTGCAGAAAGTCGACGATGAATTGGTTGCTAAACGAGCTGAATATGCTTCCAATTTGGAATCAGAGTTTCAAATAGACGACAAAGATTATTTGAGGTTCAGAAGTAGATTGTGTGTTCCAAGAAATTCAGGACTTATTTCGATGATTTTGAGCGAGGCTTATAGTAGCCGAATGTCAATCCACCCGGGTAGTACAAAAATGTACAACGATCTGAAATGTTAGTTTTGGTGGCCTGGTATGAAACGAGACATTTCTGACTTTGTTTTGAAGTGTTTGATATGTCAACAAGTGAAAGCGGAACATTAAGTGCCTTCAGGGTTACTTCAGCCGATCATGATACCCGAATGGAAATGGGATTGAGTTATGATGGATTTTGTATCTGGGTTGCCATTGTTGTCAAGCAGGAAAGATGCGATCTGGGTTGTTGTTGATAGACTGACAAAGTCGGCTCATTTTATTCCGTCGTCATGATTATTCCTTTGGACAAGCTAGGTGAATTGTATGTTTCTCAGATTGTAAGGTTACACGAGGTACCTATTTCTATTGTGTCGGATAGAGATCCGAGATTCACATCGCGATTTTGGAAGAAATTGCAAGAAGCTTTGGGTACCAAGTTGCATTTTAGCACCGCTTTTCATCCCCAGACTGATGGTCAATCTGAGTGGATAATTCAGATACTCGAGGATATGTTGAGATGTTGCATCCTTGAGTTTGGTGGTACATGGGAACGATATTTGCCTTTGATTGAATTCGCTTACAACCATAGTTTTCAATCAAGCATTAAGATGGCACCTTACGAGGCTTTGTACGGTCGTAAATGACGTACACCGTTGTTTTGGACCGAGCTTAATGAAAGTAAAATCTTCGGAGTTGATCTAATTAAAGATGCTGAGCAGAAAGTGAAGGTAATCAGTGAAAGTCTGAAAATAGCTTCAGATCGTAAGAAATCATATGCGGATTTAAAAGGAAAAGACATTGAATATCAGGTCGGAGACAAAGTGTTTCTAAAAGTTTCACCTTGGAAAAGGTGCTCGATTTGGTCAGTAAGGCAAATTGAGTCCGAGGTTCATCGGGCCGTATGAAATATCCGAACGAATTGGGCCAGTTGCATACAGATTGATTTTACCCCCTGAACTTGAAAAGATTCACAACGTTTTTCATGTCTCGATGCTTCGACGTTATAGATCCGATCCATTGTACATAATTAATCCATCTGAAATTGAGATTCAATCTGATTTGAGCTATGAAGAAGAACCGATCCGTATCTTAGCTCAGGAATTGAAAGAATTACGAAATAAGAAGATTTCTTTAGTAAAAGTATTATGGATCAAACATGGAGTAGAGGAGGCTACTTGGGAGCTTGAAGACTCTATGAAAGAACGTTATCCGAATTTATTTGCTGGTAAGATTTTCGAGGATGAAAATTTTTAAGTGGGGGAGGGTTGTGACAGCCCTAACTTGACCCTAGTCGGAATGTGGTTTCGGGACCACAAAACCGAGTCATAAAAATTTATTTTAAATTTAATTGCATATATTTTATGTATAATAGTGTATGTGTGAAAATTTTAATGTTTTAATTTAGTCTTAGGAATGTGAATTTTCTTGAAAGGACTTAGTTGAGAAACTTGGAAAATATGATAGGAAAATTATAAGGATCAAATAACTACAAAGTGTGAAAGCTTGGGTTTGCATGTCAAAATGCCCATAATGCATGAAGTGGCTGGCCAAGTAATGATGTTCCTCCACTAAGTCTAATTAAATAAACTTTTATGTTAGCAAATGATTAAATAATCCAAATAAAAATGAATTAATAAGAAAATATGTGTAAAATAATTTATTTAGTAAAGTTATTAATATTATAAAGAAATGAGAAAAAGGTTTGCATGTCTTCATCCAAGATATTACCGAAAAAAAAAAAGAAGAAAGAAAGAGATTCAAACTTTCGGTTATATGTAAGCCTAATCTAAGGTATGTTGGAGTTGGTTTTCTTATAATTTTTGCATATTTTGAATTGATGTTAAGTAGTTTATCTAGCCCAAGTAATAATTTTTGAAATGGTTATAGATTTTGCAATCGGCCATTGATAGAATTTATGAAATCCTTGAGTTTGATAGTAGAAATTTAATTATAAGTGTTAGATGAATATATTTTGGGTTGAAATTTTATATGATTTTTAGCATTTAAGGATCAATTGTAAATTAATTAATTGTGTAACTAAATTTCAAAAAAAAAAATTGGGAGGACTCTTGTGAACTAGAAGAGCATTCGGCCTAAGTGTGTCTTGGAAAATAATAATAATAATAATAATAATTGCTTGATGTTTTAAATGTTTTGGACCGATTTGTTTAAAGCATAAAATGAGAGGGGCAATTGCATAAATTAACCATTTAAGTATTTCTTTAGTGTATTGAGTTAGTTAATTAATTAAATAAGTTTAAATTTCTTTTAACTAGCTCAAGATCAAAAGAGAGTTGATTTGGATCGGGGGAAGTCGAAGCTTGTGACAGCCCTAATGTGACCCTAGTCGGAAAATGGTTTCGGGACCACAAAACCGAGTCATAAAAATAATTAATTGCTATATTCTATGCTTATTATGTGTGTACATGAGTATGTGGAAGTTTCATTCTCTAATTTTGCCAATTGCATGAGAAATTATTAAATAGGGATCAATATGAGACATGGTGAAATATGATAGGCTAATTTTAAATGGCTTGTTAATGCATGATGACACAAGGGTGGACTTGCATGTCAAATTCCCCAATTCCTTTGTAGTGGCGGCCAAGATGGATTGTTGATGGGCAATATATATGTTAATAAGATATTATAATAAGAAATTGGGTTATTGGAGATAAAATATTGTTAGTAAAAGAAGGTAAAATGAAAAAATGAAGGAATGCTCATCTTTCTTCTCCATTGTCGTGACTTGAGGGAGGAAGAAGAAAGGAATTCTTTTGTTCATGATTCAGCTTGGATGATGCTTAGGAAGAGGTAAGCACTTTGAAATTCTTGGAAATTTAGGTATAAATAAGGTGATTAGTTCAAGTTCTACTCATTCCATGGATTAAGTTTGGTTGTTTGGAGGTTTGATATTCGCCAAGTAGTTTGAAGCTCTTGGTACATATACTTTTCTTGAAGGTTGAAATTGGTTTGTTCATAAGGGGGTACCGAATGTGGTCATTGAAGGGTCTTAATGAACAAAATGTGTGGCTTGGGTTTATGACATTCGGTTAAGGAATATTGTGTGCTAGCAAGATTGGTTTAATATATATATGTAAATCACTTTGTATTTGATGATTAGAAAAAAATAGTGAAGGGCAAATTAAAATGATGTTGGATAAATTTTTAGTATAGTTGTGCTTAAGCATTCGGTCATTGATGGGCATTGTTGTAACCTAATTGTAGTTGCAACTCTTAATTTTGAGATGGAATTTGTACATATAAGTTAAGTGAATGGTTAGGGCGAATGAGGTGTATAAAATATTAAAGCATGCTAGAATTATACATTAGTAAGAATGTGTAATTGTACTAAATTCTCTATTTGAATTCGGTTAGGTATAGTCATGGTATGAGCTCATTAAGGGTGCTATCTTATAAGTGAATGTAGCTTTAGTTAACCTTATGTGCCATGCGTGTGCTAAAATAATTAATGAATTGGATGTTATTATAGGTGTATGGTTGGTCTTATTATTAAAAATAAGGGTTGAGTACCTTGAATTTCTCTTTGATATTCAAAATGATTAAATCAATTTAATTGTTAAATTAAGCTCAAGAGCAAAGTGGAACTAAATCGGATAAAGGAAAGGAGAAAGCAATCGAATAGCCGAGTTGGAACTGTTCTACCCAACACAAGGTAAGTCATTAAGCATATATTTGGTATTGATTTAAACGATCGTAATACCTATGCAATTGTGTTTAATGAGGTGAAATGTATACAAATGTATATGTATGTAGAGATGAAATTGTCGAATGTAAAAAAAAAAAGAAGTGAAGCGTATAGAGTGGCTGGTTTTCGGCACTAAGTGTGCGGGCAAAAATGTTCACGGTTGAGAGATTGGCACTGAGTGTGCGAGCTTGAAATGCATGGCACTAAGTGTGCGAGCTTGAAATGCATGGCACTAAGTGTGCGAGTTTAAAGTATATGGCACTAAGTGTGCGGTGATTATTAAGCACTATGTGTGCGAACCCACTATGTATTTTCTATAGATTATTTACATTAAGGGTGAGACCTTACCGAGTCGATTTTGGACAGCGGAAAGGGTAAGTACCTTGAGTTCATGGCTAATAGGTGCTATGTTTATATTTGGAGTTGAGCATGGTAAGTTTTGAACCTATGTGATGATTATAATTGAAGTCACGTACATAAGGTTCATCGTGGAATAGGTGAAAGTTCGTTTAGTTGTATGATTGTAACGAAAACAAAATGATGTATGGAAATGCCTCAATTACTCTATTGAATAGCGTATGAAATGTCAATGTAGGATTTGGAATGAGATTGAATCGTAAGGTCTAAGAAACTATGGCATAGTTCGGTATGGATGGAGTACTTAGCCTCATTTCGTTGTTTCCTCTTGTGAAAATTTTATTAATGGATGGTAGTGTAATGCTTATGACTTCTGAGTTATATACTCATTCGGTGTTTGCTTGTCACCTATTTTAGGTTTCTTGGACTCGACTTTTTGCGTACTCGGGACCGTCATCGAAGTCATCACACCGCTAGCAACTTTTGGTATCTTCTTTTAGTTGGTCTAGGAAAACATTTCAGCATGTATAGGCTATTATGTTTTGTTGAAATTTGGTATGTAAACTTTAGCCATGCGAAAATGGCATAATGTTCGGTTGGATTTGGTTCTATGATGTTTGGACACCGGTCTTGGTAATTCGGTTTTGGTTGAGTATTGGTTGAGGCCTACTCGATTATTACGCCATATGTCATGGCTGATTATTTTCGTGTTAAATTCATGATTTGGTAATAGTGTAGTAGGGAGATGCTCGGTGATGATTAACCTTTGGCATGGCTAGTCATGGTCATAATTTGTAATATGTATGATGAATTATTAGTTAGATCAAGGAAAAATCATGAAATAGGCATAGTTTGCTTTAGTAACAGATGCTGACAGCAGCAGTGATGTGAGATTGAAAAATCACTAAAAATAGTATAAATGGAATTAAATAATGAATAAATTATGTAATCTAAGCTTGATGAGTCTATTTCCATATGGAAGAAACGAAACTACCATATGAGCTGTATGTTAGGAGATAATTAAATTCTTGTGAAACAGGGCCAGAGCAATTTCTGGATCCCCTGTTTCGACTTAGAAAATTCACCGTAAATTTTATCGAGATAATTAGAGGTCGTGCCTTATATGTACAGATTCATTATCGAGTCTAGTTTCATTAGAGACAAACGGAATAGGCATTGAAGCCCTTTACAGGGAGATATTTAAATCATAAGGTACAGAGGTCAGTGTAGTCGAACCTTGAAACAGGGGAGACTTTAATGAATAAAATGTACTAATTGGCCCAACCAAAAATTCTACAAAAATTCCCCCATATAGATATATGAGTCTAGTTTCGGAGAAAATTTACGGAATTGGATTTCGAGTTCCAGAACTCAAGATATGATTTTTAAAGCGACTACGATACAGTTAGCCAGCTTACCTGGAACAAAAAAAAAAAAAATAGGGAGAAATAAATGAAGTAAGATCGGTAACATCTCGTATTCGATTTCCGGTAACGGTCATGGGATTGGGGTGTTACAAAGCTAGTTGAGTAATCGTTTTTATCAAAAGTTAATACCCAAGGTAAGTTTTTAAGCAATTAAGTCAAATTGAATTTATCATTAATGAGGTTTATGAATTTATTGAAAGTATATATATGTATATAAAGGCTATTATTATAGTTGAATGTGATATTGAGGTGAATGTCTTATAACCGAATGTGATAGATACATGGATTGATATAGTTGAATATGATATATTTATATATGTGAGTAATTAGCAAGGGGTGGTTACCGTATATACATATATATATATAGGTGTTTTATTAAAATATTGATTGGATTATGGAGAGTAATGTGGTCTTAGGTGATCAATAGACGAATGGCTTAAAAGCCTAAGGTGAAAAAGAAATAAAAAAAAATAAAAAATCAAGTTTTAGCCGTGTGATTCTTGTGATATGAAATCATTAATGTTATGGGATATAACTAACTAGCCATGTAATTAAATTAGATAATTTATTTATTTTAGCTCAAGAACCCAAAGGAGGGGAATCAAGCAAGGGCAAAGCAAAGAACATCGAGTAGACGATTGGAACTGTTTCATCCAACACAAAGTAAGTCTAAAATCCATTAAGCTTGGTTATTATATGCATAATTGGTATGCATATCGTGAAAGAATTTCTCTCGTTTACGTATTCTTTTGATTGAAAGGCATGTGACCGATTATACTTAGTTAATTAAATAAATCACTTTGTTAAAAACGAATTGACTTCGGCACTATGTGTGCGAATTTGAATGGCACTATGTGTGCGAAATTGTATGGCACTATGTGTGCGGACTTGTATAGCACTATGTGTGCGGATTTAAATGTCAATACGTATGTGAATTACTAAGGCACTATATGTGCGGGTTAACATGGCACTATGGGTGCGAATTTCCTTGTTTGAGCATTACGTGAGCGAAATTAGTTGTTGATAAAAATAAGAGATTGGAGACATGAAAATTGAATCATAGGTACTTGGATGCATCTATTTCATCGTTGTTAAATATTGTAGGAAGGAATTAAGGTATTCGGTTATATGATGCTTTGAGTTAATGGTAAGACTTGACTAGTAGTTGAATTGATAATTTCTGTAATCTATGGACCTTTCTAGTTTCTAGATCGACATATTCAGTTAATTGTTTGCATTATATGGCTTACAACTTACTGAGTTGAAAACTCATTTGGTGTGCTTACTTGTCTCTTGTTTAGATTTCTTTTGATCCGCTTCATGCTCGGAACCATTCTCGGAGTCATCACACCTGTCTGCAACATTTTCGTACCCCTTCTTAGTAATCCTAAGTTAACATTATGGCATGTATAGGATAATAGTTTGGGAGATTTTGTTGTTTTGAAAGCATTGTACATAAAGGCCATGAGAAAATGGCTTAATTGTTATGCTTGAGTTCGATGTTGGTTGAATATTAGTTTAAGTTTATATTGATTATTGGTTGAGTATAAGTTATGTTATGTGCTTGTATTCGGAAATGATATGGATTAATAGGTTATGTTATGTTTGAATGAATGAAATTTGGTTTGATTATTGATGGTTTAAAAATGTTAACGAGATACGTGGATGTTCGAATATGAATTGATTTTGTTGGTATGGTTTGCATGGTAAATGTATGTATACTTAAAGTGATTTAATGTTTATGAAAGTTGTATAATGTATATGTTAGTACTTTAATTACAATTATAAAATTGATTGCACATGTTATAATGTACAAATGCCGAATA
This sequence comes from Gossypium arboreum, assembly GCF_025698485.1. Taxonomy (NCBI): domain Eukaryota; kingdom Viridiplantae; phylum Streptophyta; class Magnoliopsida; order Malvales; family Malvaceae; genus Gossypium; species Gossypium arboreum. The sequence continues at coordinate 59,007,825 of NC_069078.1, read as the reverse complement.
TAAGTTGATCAAATTGAGTGATTATGTGTATATGATTTGTGGGTTCTATTAATGTATAATTTTGGTATGCTTTTGTTCATGGCGTGGCAATGATATATATATATATATATATATATATGTATATAATATTCTTTGCACATATGTTTTGGTTATAAAATAAAAATATGCTTAATTATGTGGCTTGTTAATTAACCGAAATCAGTAAGTTTGTATAGGTAATTGCACAGTCGAATAAGTAAAAGATTTATGTGACTTTTGTTTTAGTTTAAAATAGTACATTATGTGTAAAAAAAATTTTAAGCATTGAATAGTTTAATTAGTTACTTTAATGATATATATATATATATGAGTATGAACTGTGTTAACATGAGGATGTCCGGAATGGTACTTATGTTCAAGTAATACTCTGTAACCCCAATTTGGCGACGGATATGGGTTAGGGGTGTTACAATTGACATTAGTAAAGGTATAGATAGTGGAAGCTCAATCTCAAATTGTATAATGGTTTTCTTTTCTCAAGTAAGTTTGATTAAGGTCAATGAGTTCATTCAGGATATTTTGTTTCCTTGAGCAAATTCAGTTGTAAAGATCTTTTATTAGCATGTTAAGGGAATTATAAAAGATTGTATGTTTGAGTCGTTTAACAGCATGAAGAAAGGAGTATTTTGATATGTTATTATTTGATAGTTGAAATCGACTCAGTTGATTTTATATAAGTGATTTGGTCAGTTGAAAAGTAATTTGAGTTATATGCATTTAAGTTTATCCTTAGGTAAGAAAATAAAATCTTGTACATTCTTGTACATTCATAGGTGAATAGACAGACAGTTTGAAGGAATAATTCATATTCTAGAAAGTATGATACAAAGATATACCTATTAGATTTGTTCTAATCGAATGATGTTGTTATGAGTTATCTCATTTGTGAAAGTTTGAATGGTCTGTTGCATGTTAACAAAGTTGAAAACAGTTGAAAGTGTTATTAACCGAAACACTGACTCTGGGTTCTGTTTGAATCTAGTAAAGAATTCGTGATTTTTTTTAGTGATGCACTATCAAATAGATTGGAATGTGTTTTAATGTAAGAATGAAAAGTGACAGTTTATGCTTTCAGATGGTTAAAGTCTTATTAAAAAAATTGTTCGAAGAGTGAATTAGAGTCGGCTGCTAGTATGTCTGTGTTGAGAAATTGATGACATCGTTTGTTCGACGAAAAATGTCATGTGCTTCTTTATTCCAAGAGTACAAAGTATCTAATGTTACAGAAAAATCTAAAAATTAAGACAACGTTAATGGCTTGAACTATTGAATGATTGTGAATAGGTAACGATTAACCGTTGGGGAAGTAGATATAGTTGTAGATGTTTGAATGGAAAGCCTTTTTCCATTTTGTGGGTGTTGGTTTCATGATTAATCTTATTTGATGGAAGTCTGAATTTAGCTAAATTAAAAAGCTAAAGTGATGTTTTCTTTGCAAGATTGAGAACCTTAGAAATGTGATAGTGAGTGGTAAACTAAATGAGTACAGTGTGAGACGACTTTTCATTTTGATTTCTATTATTTTTACTCTGAGATAGAATTTGTGCAATGAATTATCCAGAGCTTATGCAGAAAATGTTGTACGAAACCCAGTAGTAGCTCATTTTTTCATTCAGGGAGTAATAAATATGCAGTTATTTGAAGAAGATGTCTTGATGATTGGGAATATAATCTGAGTACGCTGTTGCATCTTGCCAATAGTTCAAAGGTGATTGGAAAAAGATATACGGGGTAAAATTGATTTGTGATTCTGAGGAAAAAGGTGAAAGTGATTCATGAAAGTTGAAAGCAACTTCAGACTAACATAAGTGGTATACAGATTTGAAAATTTAAGATATTGGATTCCAGATCAATGATAGAGTGCTTCTGGAAGTATTTCCCTCGAAGAGGACTCTTCGATGAGGTAGAAGAAACTACGAGAACATTACTCTAATCTCTTTTCTGGTAAGATTTTCGAGGACGAAAATCCCTAAAGGATGGAGAGTTGTAAATCCCGATTTTGGGTCTAGTCGGAACAGTGGTTTTGGGACCACAAATCTGACGTAAAAAAATTATTTTATTATATTTTTATGGTCTCTAAATTTATGGAATGATTTCGTGAAAATTTCGTTCAAAAATTTTGACGTTTGGGCACTCAATTTAGTCAAAAGGACAAAACTATAAAAAGCGCAAAAGTTGAGTTCTACATGCTAGAGGTGTCTAATTGCTATGAAATTTTAAATTGGATGTCCTTAAATGGGAATTAGACCATTGGTTAAGTTGTTGGACAAAATTGGACATGGTTAGGTATGTTTCTAAAGTTTTTCATTAAGGACATTTTAGTAATTTGGTAATTAAATGAATTAAAAAGCCAAATTAAAAGCCAATTTTTGTTCATCTTCCTCCCATGGCCGATATTCACAAGGGGAAACCATGGCTAGGGTTTTTCAAGCTTCCAAGCTCGATTGTAAGTCCGTTTTAGCCCCGTTTTTAATGATTTTTATGTTTTTGAAATCCTTGTAACATGATCTATCTGTTTCTACCACCAATTTAAGACATAATCAAAGTCTAAAATTTTACCCATGATGGATATTTATGTATTTTGATGTTTAATGGTAGAAAATGCATGTTAGTTGTTTGATAAACGACTTTTGCTAAGTGATTTTCGATGAAAATGCCTAAAAAGGACCTATTTGTAAAAAGTTATGAAATGGGTGTTAAAATGTGAATAAAAGAAAATTTTGAGCTACTATAAGCATGTATAAGGTTCGACTAGGCATGGGTGTTGAAGAAATTGAGTACATTTCATTTTACGAACCTAGGGACTAAATTATAAAAATATCAAACTTTAGGGGCAAAAATGTAATTTTTCTATATTGTGATTTTGGGCTGATTTGAATAGTATAATTATTAAATAAGTTAAATTTGATATTATAGATCAAGAAAAATGAGGTTCAGAATTAGAATAGGGGAAAAATGCGTATTTGACGGTTAGGTCCTTTTCGCCATTTTTTATGCCGAGGTATGTTCGTATGTTTAATAAGCATTAAATTATATATGTATAAATGCTTAATTGATATAATTGTGGTAAATTCTATATTATTGAAATGAAATGTGAATGCTATTGAGTACGATACTACAGAAATGATCGACAGAGATTCGATACAACGAAAGTCCCGATTGAACCTTAGGAATAGATAGGATACAAATGTCATGACATTAGGGTTACTAAGATTACGTGTAAGACCATATCTAGGATATGACACCGATACGAGACTTCCTGTAAGACCATAGCTTGGCTATTGGCATTGATATGAGATTTTATGTAAGACCATAAATGGGATATGGCATTGGTATGGTACTGTGTACGAGGTTCCCGAGTATCCTTTAGTATTCCAAGTGGTTCAATGGGAAATTCAATGGGCATGTCAAAGAGGAGAAAAAGTATGTAAGTATTACGAATTGGTACAAGTATATAGATAAAGTCTATATGCATTGACTTCATGAAATTGTGAGTTCATGACTTTCATGAGAATGATTTTGTGAAAACCTTTTGATTTTGAGCCTATACTTGTGACGTATGAAATTCATGATAAATTTGGTTGAGAATCATGTGATTGGGTTCAGCGCCAAATTGATTTATGATATAGCATGTTTTGTTCACACAAATTATGATTTGTCAGATATGAGAAAAATGAATGATTGGCATAATTGCCTACTAAAATGACTATGGAAGTATGGGAAGTTATGAGCTTTAACAATTGAAAGATGTTAAAATATATGCTTGAAAAGTGAATACTCATAATTAATGTGTATGTTTATTATGAGGTTTGAAATGATTGGTTGATTGTGGTAATCGATTATAATGGAGAGATTACTGTTGTTAGGCTAAAGTTAAGACATGCTAAATTATGCTTGCAAATTGATATAGCTAAAAATGTGACTGAATAATTTTTAACTATGAAGTTTATAGAAATTTATATTATTTTTTTGTGTTTATATTGTAGACTTGGTAAATTATTGGTAAGAGTTGCTTATTATGTTCGTACGGACTTACTAAGCTATATAGCTTACCCCCTTCCTTTCCCATGTTTTATAGTGCCGTCAAGCTAGCTCGGGTTGGAGATCGCCGGAGATCTTATCACACTATCAAGCTATCATTTTGAGTATGAATTCAAGTATTTTGAGTTTATGGCATGTATAGGGATTTGGTCATTTTGCTATACGCGTTATATGATTTTAGCCGATGTAATGACTTGTAATCGTCAAAGGCTTGCTTTGCTATTTTTCCATTTAAGTTGGCCTATATTAGCTAATATGGTTGTAAGCCTAAGTATATTCATATATGTGTCAATGTCTATGGTGATATGATCATGATATGCTTGGTGAATGTGAAATGTTCAAAAATGGTATGAGAATGACATGTTATTGTCTTGGTTGTGATTATTTGGTTGCTCTTCATGCTTGAGTTTGTGCCATGTGATGTTGAATAGATATGTGCAAGTGAGGGTGGCAAAATGGCTTGGTAAATAACCTTGTTTTTGTCCACATGGGTAGACACACGGGCGTGTGTCTAGGCCATGTGTGACACATGGTCAACCCCATGGGCGTGTGATTCGGCATTGTGTCCCTTACACCTAAATTGTTGCAAAACAGAATGCTAAGTATTGAGCACATGAGTATGAGACACGGCCGTGTGTCTCAGCCGTGTGAAAGAGACAGCCTCGAGACACGAGCATGTGCCATGGCCATGTGACTTCAATTTGCTCTTGGGTGACAAACAGAAAGTTACACGGGTTTGGCGCACAAGCGTGTTGTAAGCCACACAGGCGTGTGACCCCTGTTTTAGCAAAATTTTTCTAAGTGTCGTAAATATTTTTTAGGTTATCGGTTTAGTCCCAAACCACTTCTAAAGCATGTTTTGGGCCTCGTAGGCTCTTTCTAGGGATGATATGATTGATTGTTAGAAAGTTTGAATTTGATGCCAAATTTTGTGGCTCGGAGTGTATGTTTGCTTGTGCTTAAGTCTGGTAATGCCTCGTACCCTGTTCCAGCGTCGAATAGGGTAAAGGGTGTTACACATATCATCTGGTTTCTTCTCATCAATGGCAATGTCTAGACCTTGCTGAAAGAAAGTATCTAAAACTTCACTTTGCCACATACCGAAATGACACATGCCATCTAAGATCTCCACTACCAACCATTTATTTGCTAATGTTGGTCTCACACACATTAACGATGTTGGAGCTCTTGGATTTTCCACGTATCGACCATAGTCTTTAATATGCCCAATAAAATCTTTTCTAATGTGAAAGATCATTTCAACCCGGACCATAGAGCATTCTTCAAGTAACCTTTGAATAGGGTAAAAGAGAGTAAATTGTTGTACTAAAAAACCACACTAGGTTCAATTCCAAGGAAAGATTGGATGGGTCATAGGTAGTTCCGCTTAAAACCAAATCTCCTAGACAGTCTCCCTCCAATGTAATTTAGTAGCACAATATATCACTACAATTGTGCCCAACAAAATATTGAAAGAAAATAATAAAGAACGCCAGACTCTTATTCTTTTTTTTTTCTTTCATTGTATGTTAGCACAATTTCTCGAAAGTCAAAGACGTCATATCGTCCTGTATACGCTAATCAACAATTGAATTCGATGTATTTTTCCTACCCCATCATGATGAGCATTGGAGGACAATGGATTGCTATATGCTCGAGTAATAGTAGGGGTCATATTTTGCGGGCAGCCAAAATCTGGTTTAAAATGTCATCTCGTTGTTCACAGTCGGTTATAAACTTGTTCATCATGATAAAAATGTTTCAACAGTATTTGGGGATTTGCTTCTAAATAAAAATATACTACTGTAAAATGAAAACCATTAGCACTAATAGAAAAAAAAATCAATTGAGCGTAAATAATATGAGAATCATTGTCTCATAGAAGAACCACTACCTTAGAAGCAAATTCGTCCTAATCCCTAAATTAACACAATACTTCAATATTTATACACCTGAATAAAAAAGGTAAAACAAAACTGATATTACTCTTCTCACAAAGGAATTAGAATGAAAAAATAAAAGCCTTGAAAGAAGCAAACAAGTTATGAGAAGAAAAATTGCTTCTTGCTGTTAAAAAATTTAGAGAATAATAATTGACCTTGTACTTATATTGTTTTGTAAAAAGATAAAATAATAAAATAACAGTATCAGTTTCTATCTAAAAATAACATACGATTAATATTGTCAGAAAATTTACCCCTAACTACAAATATTCTAAAAGCCAAAATAATATTTATTTGCATTACCAAGGTCAGCTACATCTTTATTTTCAACATTTTTCATTACATGTTCAATCCTGCGGCAATGGGAGATCCAAGCTGTTGAATGCTAAGAGATGAGAAACGTGAGAGAGTTCTCCTGGAGTACGTCCATGGAAGATTTGTAACATTACTAAAGGTTCGTTTCTTCTATAGAAAATAATACTCTAGAATGTCATATTTTTATGTGCTAATTGCATATTTATTTTGAGTATGATTCTACTAATTTGGGCTATTTATGGTCTTTTATCTTTTAGGGACTAAATTGAAGGAAAAAGTAAATTTAAGGGAAAAAAGCGTGAAATTAAAGATAAATTGGGCCAACATGTGACAGAGGGAAAAAGGTGGTGCCAAAAATACAAAAGAAGAGATTTTATAGCACAATACTCTATTTTAATTTCAATTATATTAGGATAATTATTAAGGATTTTTATTTAGATTTAATTTTAGGATTTATTTTCATTTATCTTTAATTATCTTTATTTATTTGTTATTATCTTTTAGAATTTAATTAGGAATAGACTAGGTTTTCTATTACTATAAATAGGGGATGGAATGGCACATATTTGACATCTCTTTTTCCTGTAAACACTCCCTCTCCCAAAAACTCTGTCTTTTGTTCTCTCAATATTTTCTTCAATAAAAATCTCATTTTTATTATATTTATTTCTTTCCCAAAAATCATGAGCCACTAAACCAATCTAGCTGAAGGTTTTCAAAGCTCCCCAAAAAGGTTCATGATACTTAGAACCCGTGCTTAGCCTTCTCAACAAGGTATTCATCACTTCTCCGTATTACGGGGCTGACGCTTTCGTCCATGTCCTTTAATAGGTGATCCTTTTAACTTGTGTAAGGAACGTCTGCTTTGTACGTTTTGGGAAGATTGCACAGTCAGTTCGTTGGCTTTCTGTGTTAGAGGTTGGCAAATCCAAGAGACAAAACAGCGTGATATTCACCGTTAGGAAGTGATGATCTAGCAGAAGATAGTCCCACAAAAGTGATTATTGGCTAGAGTCAGGCTCCGCCAAATTTTAAGTCTAAATCCTTGGAGCTGGTGGTCGTAGGCGTCCTCTTCCACTATAACTGGCTTATCCTGCTCGAGAAGGGTTACTTAAAATTCAAGAATTGAACCCAAGGTGGAACGAGACAACCGGAGGCTGGAATCTCGCCACGTAAGAAACTTTCTCTTCCCTAAACTTTGTTTATTTTTATATTCCTCATTTTAGTTTCCGTCATTTATTTAATTTCGAAATTTCAATTCATTTTAAATTCTGTTTTTATTTTTCCAAATTGAAATTTTTAATTCTGTTTTTTTTATTTTTCAAGAACGTAGGTTTTCTTGGTCAAGAAATTGTCCAGGATTTCAAGAAATGAGCATTCGTACAATCCGGTCCCTGAGGATTCGACCCTACTTCCCTTTACTGTTATTTTTACTATTTTACAGGGAATAGGATATTTTTGGTACTCTCAACGACCGCATCAAATTTTGACGCCGTTACCGGGGATCTGTAACGTACTAATCTTATTTTTTGTTTCTTATGACCATATCTGCTCCAGGTACTCTTGCGTTTGACTCAGAGATTGAAAAGACTGCAAGAGCTAATCGCAAGGAAACAAAGCTAAGGAAAAAACAGTCAGCGGTGGTTGGGACTTAAAGTAATTCATCGCCAAAAATTAGAATTGACGACGAAGCAGAGTCTAGGGTTAACGAAAACCCTACTAAAACTGTTGAAGACGAAAAAGTAGAAGTCGATTCCCCAAAAGAAGTACTTAACGCTAGGGTTGACAAAAACCCTAATCTAGCACCTCACCCTATGGCTCAAACAATTTGGCAACTGGCCGAGGCTCCGGCAGAATAGCCGCCACTATGCATCACGTATTCTACTATGGATACTGATTTTGAATTAAAGTCAGGCTTAATTCAGCTACTACCAACTTTTCGGGGGTTACAAAATGAAAATACCCACAAGCATTTGAAAGAATTCCATATGGTTTGCCTTAGTATGAAACCTCAAGGGGTAACTGAGGATCAAATTAAATTGCGTGCTTTCCCTTTTTTCTTAGCAGATTCTGTTAGGGAATGATTATTTTATTTACCCCCTAGATCTGTAACAACTTGGGCTGATCTTTCTCATTTGTTTCTCAACAGGTTTTTTCCAGTGCCGCGTGCAGCCGAGTTAATAAGAGAAATCGTGGGAAAAAGGCAAAAAGAAGCAGAGTCTCTGTATGACTATTGGGAGCGATTTAACAAGTTGTGTGCAAGTTGCCCACAACATGGTATAACGGAACAGTCTTTGCTCCATTACTTTTATGAAGGCCTGAAACCCATGGAGATGAATATGGTAGAAACCTCTAGTGGAGGAGCGTTGGTCAACATGACTCCACAGCAAGCAAGAGACTTAATCTCCATGATGGGTGCAAATTCTCAGCAATTTTGAGCCAATCCTGAACCCCCTAGGAGGGTTCACCAGTTAAGTAATTCAACCTTAGAGGATAAAGTTGATAGACTTACTAATATGATGAATTCTTTTATTGCAGAAAAATCAAAAACAGCCCAGTTATGTGGAATATGTGCTACCCCTGAACATACAACGGATGCGTGCCCTAGTCTGTATGATGATACTATGGCTCATTTGGATGCTGTGGGAAACTTCCCTGGACTACCACAAAGGCGATATGACCCCTACGCTAATACCTACAACCCAGGATGGAGGGATCATCCTAACTTGAGTTATGGGGCCAACCCATGGTATAATCAGCCATACCAAAATCAATTTCCACAACAGCCACGAGATTCAGGTACTTTTCTAGAAACTATTGTCAATAAATTAGCAGCTAATGTCATTGATTTACAACAGCAAACTCTTAATTTCCAAAAAGAAATGAAGGTATCTATAAGAGAGTTGACCATATCAATTAAGAAATTGAACTCTCAAGGGAAGCTGCCGTCACAAATAGAACCTAATCCAAGACAACACGCAAATGCAGTGACGTTGCAAAGTGGAAGGTACTGGAACCAATTCCTGACAGAAATCTCGGCCAAGATTCTGCCCAAGAAAAGCCAGAGAATGATGAACAGGTCCAAGCGAAACCCCCATTGCCAAAAATTCTACCTCTATTCCCAGGACGATTAAATCAGTGCCGAAAGGGCAAAAAAGACAAGGAAATCCTCGAAACATTCAGAAATGTCAAGATTAATTTACCACTGTTGAATGCCATCAGAGAAATTCCATAGTATGCCAAGTTCCTTAAAAAACTCTACACCAACAAACAAAAATTAACAGGTAATGAAAATGTAAGTGTTGGTGAGAATGTATCTATAGTGTTACAGCAGAAAATGCCAGCGAAATGTAAAGATAGGGCCATGTTTGCAATATCATGCAAAATAGGCCATTTAGGAATTAAGAAGGCTATGTATGATTTATTGGGCCTTCATAAATGTAATGCCTTTTTTTATTTATGAATCACTTAACGTAGGTTTTTTGACAAAGGCAGGTGTTATCATTCAGTTGGCAAACAAGTCCATTGTGCATCCTGAAGGAGTCCTCGAGGACGTATTAGTGAAAGTCATCGGACTTATCTTTCCTACAGATTTCTATGTGATAAAAATGAAGAAGGATAACGCTCCTGGGTCTTCAGACATCTTGTTGGGGAGACCTTTCCTTAGTACTGCAAATACTAAGATTGACGTATGAAACGGAACCCTCACGATGGAGTTTGACGGGGAGATCGTGAAGTTTAACTTTTATAGCACTATTAGTTACCCAAGTGAAGTCTTGGATGTAAACCGCGTCGACATAATTGACTCATCAGTAGAAAAAACTTTTGAGTCATCTTATGGAGATAAATCCAAAATGATGTTTGATAATTTTTCTGTTAATAAATTATTGGCTCCTATGGATACTAAACTTCTACCTTCTGTTGTGCAGGCACAAGATCTGGAATTAAAACCACTTTCCGAGCATCTCAAATGCACATTTCTGGAAAATGATGGGACCATACATGACTTAAAAGGGATTAACCCCTTGAGAGAAAAAACAAAACCAAAGAAAGAGGCACAAAGACGATTGAACCCAAATATGGTGGATGTAGCAGAAAAGGAGAATTTCCAAGCTCCTACAAATGAGAGAATTCAGTTGGAACAACTCCAATATTAGTTGCGACGTCAAGCTATCGACGTTAAACAAGCATTTGTTGGGAGGCAACCCAACCTTTATTTTTTTTACTTTTATTATTTATTATTTTATTTCATTTTATTTTATTAGTATTTTTTTATTTTATTTTACTTTATTTTATTATTTATTATTTTAATTTTGGATATTAATAAATTTCTCTTCTTTTATCTAGGTACACCAGTGCGAAAATAGGGAGAAAAAGAAGAAAAAACAACCCTTATCCTATCCCTATTCTAACTAGGAATAGCGCATCCCTGCCCCTAACTACCCACAACCTGCAACCAAACATCAACGCTTTAGCCAAACACTCCATCTATACACCTCCAAACCCTAAAAACTTATTCCATTTTTCACCCAAACCCCCATCAGTCGCCGCACCTTCCTCTACCCCATTCACTGCTAATTTCTCCAACACTATGGTGAGAACCCGAAGCCGAGCTGCCTCAGAACCATCATTCACCGTGAATAGCTGCCAGCGTCAATTCTTAGTGCCCAACACGTCAACTTAGCCGACGAACGCCTTCCCCTCATTCCTCTCCTCCATGTGACACCAAACCTTCTCCTACTTGGATCTTTGCATAAACGATAATGACGACATGGGGAGTGTTCTAAACTTTTTCTTTTCATCATATTTATTAATATTATTTTTCACATCGAGGACAATGTGTTTTAAGTAGGGGGAGGCGTTCCTCATTATTTCTGTCGTTTTATCTGCTGTGTTACTGTTGCTGCTGCCTTATGCTCGTTTTTGCCCATATATATTTTTTAAAGAATATTCTAACTCTTTTCATTCCCAAGAATTTGACTATGACTTGACCATTGTTTAACCTCCATGCATGATTCTTATCTACTGAGTTAATTATGATTTTGCTTGATAGATTTCATCTCCACTTTTTTATTTCTTTTAGTTAAAATAATTATGATTAATAGAGTTAACCCAAATTTGCTTTTAGTAAATTTGATTAAGTCTAAATACAAAGAGGACACTTAATACAATTGCATGCTTAAAATATGTTCATAACTATTAAGGTGGTTACTAAAACTTATTTTTGACACTTGATTGTTTTTCCGAAATCCTCCAAAATTAAAATTTCTTTTGATAATAATAATGTTTCCGTGGTTATGAGTGCAGCTTAAGACGTGACTATTTGAGTAACTGGGGTAGGGTGCTTGGATTGTCATCCTATTTCCCGTCAAAAGGTTGTGTGACGTGTTAGGTAAAACTCCGCTAACCGGTATTAATTTTTAAGAATGTGTTAATGAGTAACTGTGGTGAGGTGCTTGGTCATCATCTCTCTTCACGTCAAAAGGTTCGATATGTTCTTAAGAAAAATAAAATTAGGAATGTGTTGAATGAGTAACCGGGTGGGGTGCTTGGTCATCATCTCTCTTCGCGTCAAAAGGTTCAATATTTTCCTAAGTGAAAGTAAATAAATAAAGTTGAAATTAAAGTAAAAAAGAAAAAAATAAAAAGGGAAAAATAAATAAATAAATAGATATGCATTAATAAAATTTGGGGACTAAAGGGAGAAATAAATAAGGTGTCTTGATAGGTTTGGTAAATTACCTAATTTTCATGAAATAATCCAAGTCGATCTTAATTTTGTGTGTGTTAATTGAAACACTTTTTCAATTTTACTTAAATCAATATAAGGAGTTCTCTTTATTTTTCGTATGCATTTTGATTAATTTTTATAAAACTTTGGAGTAGAATTTCTTTCATGGCAGGATCTAATTTTCACAGTGGACAGAAACCATACTTCAGGGCAAGCATGGGCTAAGTAGGGGGAATTTGATAGTACTCTAGAAAGCCATATTTTTATGTGCTAATTGCATATTTATTTTGAGTATGATTCTACTAATTTGGGCTATTTATGGTCTTTTATCTTTTAGGGACTAAATTGAAGGCAAAAGTAAATTTAAGGGCGAAAAGCATGAAATTAAAGATAAATTGGGCCAACATGCATGAGAGGGAAAAAGGTGGTGCGAAAATGCAAACATGAAAGACCTAAGGAGAAAAATGCAAAAGAAGAGATTTAATAGCACAAGACTCTATTTTAATTTCAATTATACTAGGATAATTATTAAGGATTTTTGAGTATGATTCTACTAATTTGGGCTATTTATGGTCTTTTATCTTTTAGGGACTAAATTGAAGGCAAAAGTAAATTTAAGGGCGAAAAGCATGAAATTAAAGATAAATTGGGCCAACATGCGACAGAGGGAAAAAGGTGGTGCCGAAAATGCAAACATGAAAGACCTAAGGAGAAAAATGCAAAAGAAGAGATTTAATAGCACAAGACTCTATTTTAATTTCAATTATACTAGGATAATTATTAAGGATTTTTATTTAGATTTAATTTTAGGATTTATTTTCATTTATCTTTAATTATCTTTATTTATTTGTAATTATCTTTTAGAATTTAATTAGGAATAGACTAGGTTTTCTAGTACTATAAATAGGGGATGGAGTGGCACATATTTGACATCTCTTTTTCCTGTAAACACTCCCTCTCCCTAAACTTTGTCTTTTATTCTTTCCATATTTTCTTCAATAAAAATCTCATTTTTATTAAATTTATTTATTTCTCAAAAATCATGAGCCACTAAACCAATCTAGCTGAAAGTTGTCAAAGTTTCCCAAAAAGGTTCATGAGGCTTAGAACCCGCGCTTAGCCTTCTCAACAAGGTATTCATCACTTTTCTGTATTACGAGGCTGACGCTTCCGTCTGTGTCCCTTAATAGGTGATGTTTTCAACTTGTGTAAGGGACGACCGCTTTGTACGTTTTGAGAATATTGCATAGTCGGTTCGTTGGCTTTCTGCGTTAGAGGTTGGCGAATCCAAGAGACAAACGGCGTGGTCTTCGCCGTTGGGAAGTGATGATCTAACAAAAGATAGTCTCACAAAAGCAATTGTTGGCTAGAGTCAGGCTCCGCCAAATTTTAAGTCTAAATCCTTGGAACTTGTGGTCGTAAGCGTACTCTTCCACTATAACTAGCTTATCCTGCTCGAGAAGGGTTATTTAAAAGCCAAGGATTGAACCCAAGATGAAACGAGACAACCGGAGGCTAGAATCTCGCCACATAAGAAACTTTCTCTTCCCTAAACTCTGTTTATTTTTATATTCTTCATTTTAATTTCAGCCATTTATTTAATTTTATAATTTCATTCTGTTTTTATTTTTCCAGATCAAAATTCTTAATTTTTTTTATTTTTATTTTTCAAGAACGCAAGTTTTCTTGGTCAAGAAATTGTTCAGGATTTTAATAAACGAACATTCGTACAATCCGGTCTCTGAGAATTCGACCCTACTTCCCCTTTACTGTTATTTTTACTATTTTACAAGGAATAAAAATAAAATATTTTTGGTGCACATCAAGAAAATTGGCAATGGAATGATGTTAAATGATGCTTAAAGGCTTTCCCAATCTAAATTTTGTCTCAATTTATCGTGTATTTATGATCAGACGAATCTAAATAGTATGGGATCTTTACACACAAGATTCTGAAAGTAGTTACTCACTAGGAGGTTTAAGTAAATTTGTTGCATATTTGGCATTGTAGTCTCACTCATGGCTGCTTGCTTAGACTTATCTCTTCCTTCGAGTGGCAATGCTTCAATTCTTTAACATCCTATCTGTAACATTCCAAGTAACTAAGGCAATTTTGAAGGCAACATAAAAATTACTCCTGCCATGGATGTTTTTCATGAACTGAATGAAAAAGGATATATTAAAGTTAAAGTGCAAGAATCGACATTAAAGAGTAACCAAGTTTCCTGAGTAGCTTCATTGTCATGAATTACTCTAATTTTGTAACAAAATCCTAGTTTTAACCATTTTCTTTGCATTTAAAAAAATTAATTAGTTAAATTTATCAAAAAATATTTTAAATGAAATACAGATAAATTGATTCTAATAAAGACTTTTGAAAGTATATTTTATCCAGTACTTTTGAATGTTAAAAATGACTTAAGATTGCAAGTTTAATTTATTTTTGAAATTTCTAGCAAACTTTCAAATACCCAAAAAAAGAAAATTTAAGATAAAAAATTTACATACGATAAACGAAAGAACATTAATTTTACAGCTATGAAAGTGACTCTCCCTTTCCAAAAAGAGACAGAATTTAGTGCATTGAATATTATACACTTCTCCACGAACTACAACGTTGTTAAGAGCCCAAAGCCAATATGTTTTGAAGGGCCCTAATTTCTTTTACTTCAAACAGATCCACTTCTATCCTTTGACAGGTAAAAGCAACATAGGAAACTTTTATTTTGAACTCCAATTCTCCCTTAAAAGAGATTCAAAAAGAAAAAAAGAAACGAACCGATCTCCAGAAAAAACCAGATTCAAGTACCCAAATCATAATCAACAAATAACATAAGCTCATTGGCACACAACTACACGCACATTAAATGCCAAATCCAAAACTAAACATAAACCATCGAAATAAAGCTACCAAATACAAGATAAACACCACATCATGCAAATGCAGACTAGGCTATACATAGAGAAGTTGGAGCATAAACACCAACTCTAAGCCACTTTCCCATGCCTACCCATGTTCATTCTTGCACAATACTCGAACAAGCTCCCATCAAAACATCTTCGTACTGCTTCTTTCGACAACATACCATCCTCATCCCGTGCCAGAACATATAGAACACCCCACTCGAACTTACCCGCAAGCCTACATTCGCTTTCAATGATCAACACAATACTAGTGAGTCAAAATCAAAAAAGAAAAAGGGTTTCGAAGGAACAAACCAGCCGAAGAGGTCGAATGCGTCTCGGTTCCCCTCAGTCATTTTCCAAAGTTCTCCCAATGTGAATTTGTCAGGTACCGTACGCGCGTATTTGCTAAACATGCTTTCGATGTTTGCAGGAGTAAACCTGCAATATAGAAGCGAACATATTATGACCAAAATTTTATCTGTTTCATTAATTTCGTATTTCGTTTGTCATAGAAAAATAGGGTATGTGATGACCAAAGGAATGCTCAATTACCTCCCTTCATTATCATAAATACCCGAGTCGCTACCATGCTTGGCTTTGTGTATGTTGTAGACGTATATTGGGAAGAACGGTGAAGGTAACCATCCCTGCAAAACAAATATTGACCATTTCATACTTCAACAGTAAATATATGAAAAAAATTTAAAAGAGGAGTACTATACTATTTTGGCCTTGGAGGTACCTCTACTAAAAAATTGGACAAAACATTACATTAAAAAAACAAATTTGTTCTTCTGTAAAAATTTGCTGCTAAAATTATTCTTGTACATCAAACAAGATAAGTTAGTGTCACTTCTTGTAAGCCACATCAATTTCTGGTCACGTATGAATGAAATTTTAAAAATTCAAAGTACAAATATTAAATCAAAGAGCAAAATACAATTTAATGAACTAGGGCCCACTGTACTTTCACCTCAATGAAATTTTGATTTCAAGACTCAGAAGTTACTTTGATGTCAAATGGTGAAGTTAAGATCCACTCCATTACCATGGTCCATTACTATCTTCATAAGATGTAAGACACATGTACAACTCATGTAATTGTGAAAACCAAGTGAATTGTGATTAAAATATATGCATGACGAGAGGAGCCAAATTGGGTTAAGTATGAGAGTGAAATCCAACATGGTAGCAAAGAAAACTCACTGGAAGTGTAGGATAGCTCATAGATCCATTAATAAGAATTGTGAAAAAAAGAGAGGCAATCGGATTAAATCCCATGGCTCGACAACCTGTTTCAGGATCCAAAGTGAAAAATCATTTTTAATTAGTCGTACAAACAGTATTTGAAAATTATAAGCATATATACACAAATTCGAGAAAGAATCGTACCGGCGTAAGTCTCCCAAGGATAAATGATTCCATTGTCGTCCTGGTCGAAATATGCCGCATGTTGTTGAAGAACACTCATTCCGTTATGGTAATGGCCCGGCGTTCCGTTCGGGTGATCGACATCCGGAGCCACCAAAGCTCTCGCCATATCTGATCTCAAACATAGGTGTCGTCATTCCTTCAAAAACTCATTATGAATTCAAGTATAATAATTTTTACTCAACTTAGAAATATTTCATTCATTAATTCAATGATAAGTGCTTGGGTTTTAGTTTGAGAATCGAAAATCTAAAAGAATTGAGACCAAAAGCTTACAAGGTTTAGGAAGTTTATCTTCCAAGTCATTTCGGACTCTCCTTCCACAAGTGACTGGTGCTAAAGGAGCCTCGGTTGCCATTGCATCATCTTCCATTGCTCTTAACTAGTTTGTTCTTTTTTCCTCAGTTTCCTCACTATTTTTTCCCTTGTTTTTTGGCTCTCTGAAACTTCTTCACTATAAATAATGGTAAAAAAAGCATCTATTTCTAATATGAATATAATAAAATTGCGTGGCAGCCATGCAAGGAAAGCTCACTGAGGCAAAGACATTTGCATGCCTCTCATGACATTTTCTTTCTTCTAAATTAACATTTGGCATTTTCCAAGAAAAGGCTGAATGGATAACAACGAAAATAAATTAAAATCAGAGAGAATTGGTTTTAGTTTAACAAAATACAAATATTTATTTTCTAATATAATATTCAACTGGTTAAATCAATACCGAAACATAATTTTCGCACCTTGGCTTATTAATTAAGCAAGAAAAGTATCAAACTTGAAATGTATTTTTTTAATTTGATCTAATGGGACTAGCTAAGTAATTAGCTTGTATATATTATCTGTATTTTTCATTTGTTTCAAATATTCATATTTCATATATTAACTTGAATGTATACATTAATATATTTTCTTTAAATTAGTTAATGCACATTTAAAAATTAAAATTTATCATTACAAATTATATTTGAATTTATATTAATATTTGAATCAAAACAAAATTTATATAAAACTTCACACATAATTTATACAAAATAAATCTCGGTTTTAAAATCAAAACCATGTTAATATATTTGTATGTTTTTCAAATATACACTTTAAAAATATTTTTAAATTTATATAAAAGAAATAAGAAAATTTCAGTTGAAATATTCAAATAACTGTGCCATCATAGCGCAATATTTTATGTTTGGGCTTGTCCGTTTAGCCGGAATTTAAGGTATGAATTGTTGAGATGCGCAGTGGATAAATTTAGGACTATAAATTAAAATCGATATAGATTCAATCTTATGACTTCATTTTCTCCAAATTTTGAAGTGGAATACACCCTTGGCTATGTTTCATAAAATCATATTAAATTTTCGATTCAACATGTTAGCATCATCGTGATACCCTCTTATAAATATTTTTTTACTTTCCAAGTTTATCAACTTCAAAAATATCATATTCAAACCATACATTAATATAGATGCAAATTAGATTTTATCAAAGAAGCAATCATACAATAATGAATCCACTTCAAGCCTTCCTTTACTTTTTAATACCCCTATTCCATGAGAAAGGGAGGAAGTAGATAATCTACAAAACCGACACTACTCTACTCAACTATAGTGTGAACTACTATTATAGTCACTCCCAACATCTTATATAATTTAATTGTTACAAAAATTAACACTGTTTACAGAAACTTGGACAAAATGTAATGGCTCAATTAGCCTAGAATATCTTAGAAATGCAAGTTAACTAGGTCAACTATGAGAAGCGTGGCCAATGGTCAATGAGATTATATTTGTTTCTCCAACAATGAATGTGGTATCTCGCAATCGAATCTAATGACCAAATCGGGTGTGGGATGTCACACTCATAATCTATGAACTTAATTAAAATAGATTATATTTGTTGTCAACATAATTTAGAGCTTAGTGGGTCACACACTAAGGAATTTTGAAAATTAAAACGAGAAGGAATAAATTGAAAATCTTCAAAAGTTTCAAGGGTTGAGTAAGTTTAAGGGTTAATTTTTTCTTGTTTTCTCTCTTAGCCACTTACCACTTTTGAGTAAGATTTGCTTTCATGGTTTTGCTTGATTGCATCGTTTTAGTTTAAGAGAATGAAAACAAAAAGGTAGATCCTCGCAATCAAATAGCTAGCCTTATCTCGGTAAAGTGGACATGAACCTTACGAAAGTTTTGCTAAGTTTCAAGTGTAGATTACCGTTAGAAGTCAAACATTTGGACAACCGCAAGTTTCAACAATTGAGCTCAGGCTTCATTCGAAAACAAATTTTTAAAAGAAAAAAAAGGATGTTGGCTACCTTTATTCGAGGTATTGATTTTTTCCTTCTTATATTTTATTACTTCTTAATGCAGTAATTACCACCAAACATATTCATGGTGGAATCAAAAATTTGCATGATTTAGGTTTTATTTGGTAGGATGGAAAGAAAATTAGAAACATGAAAATTTGAAATGGTAGAAAAATAAAAGTTAGAAAATATATATTTTTTTTATAGGTGTGCTTGATAAGAAAAATAAAAATTGAAAAGAAAAGTAAGTTTCTGTTCATCTAAGTAGAGTTGAAAATTAAAAGCAAAAAAGTAAAACATTTGAAAAATGTACATTTTTGAACTAATATACACATCTTTTTCATTTTCTCTTATCTCATCATTCCACTCTAAAGAATTGATTTTTTTATGTATTAGGATGAAAAATGATCATCTCTCGTATTTTCTTTCCTCTCACTTTTTTTTTCCTATCAAGCATACTCAAAATTTATTTTTCTTTCAACTTTTTCACTACATCCTTTCATTTTTTTACTTTTCCACCCCACCGCACACCCTTAATCTTTTCATCTCCTTATTATATACTTTTGTTTATTTTTTAATCTTTCATATAATTATTCAAATTCCCACTCAACGAACAATGACAACAGCAGTAGCAATATTGATTGGGTTTTGGGGAGATGAATGGTGATTATGAGTATGAAAAAATTAAAGAATTTTGTTCGACATGGTTGTTGGTATTATGGGGTTTCTTACTTGGCTTATGTTGTTCTTTTTAGGATGAAACTGAACCCGATGAAACAATGCAGAAGCATATTCGGTGTTCTTTCACTCTCAATAAATCAATTCGTTAATTATGACAAATTCAATAACGCAATATATCAACAATTGATGCAAATTAACTACAATATCACAAGCAAAAATAATAAAAATCGAGACACACAATTTTACGTGAAAAACTCTTTTAAAACAATAGGTAAAAAACATAGGACTTCAAAGTCCACAAAAAATTCCAGTATAATAAAAGTCATGCTAAAATATCACAACCAAGCCACCATAAATAGTATACAACTCAAACAAGGCTATTAACGAAATAACTCAAGCAAACTTTAAGAGAAAAGTTGAGAATATCATCAAAACAAGGTGACTTTGAAAGAAGAAAACCTGAAACTATAGTACCCTAAACAAAAATCGGATCGTACACATTAAAAATATTTGAGGCTACTAGCTACCATAGAAAAATCAGCTCCAACAGACATTAGATGGACCTCTGATCGAAGAGAATACGAAGGTTGGTCTATGGATAAAACATAGTTTTTTTTTTCTTTCCCACTTTCCTCTTTTTCTTTGATTTTTTTTCGACACACCAAAAGAAAACAAACACCTTATTTTTAGCAACCCCCACAACATATATTTGTAGGGCACATATGGAAGTGGGCTCTTGTAACGACTCAGTTTCTAGTGGTATCGAAATTTTTGATTTTGGGATCCCATTTCTATAAATTAAGTCTATAAATATTAAATAAAGACATTTATGAAGTTTTTGTATAGATGAATTAAACTTTGGATGGTCAATTTGGTCGAAATTGTTGTTAATTAAGGCCTAAGTACTAAATTGGAAAGTCTGATCGCTATAGATTTTTAATTAGGAAATTATTTGGGGACTTAAATTGCAATTAACCAAAGGTTCAAAACATCAATTAAACCATAGTTATAACAGCCTGTTTTTCAGTGGTGTCGAAAACAATAGTTTCGGGACCACAAATTCGACAAGTAAGTTTGTATAATTAGTATTTAAATTACATGAGTCAGTAATAATTCTCTATTGAATTTTGATTTGATGAATTTTAACTAATTGAATTAATGGTTAGTATGAGTGCTTGTTCTGGAAGTCAAGTGGTTTCAGAAAATTAGGTATCAGGACCTCATTTTTGTAAACTGAACTCATGAATATTTTTATTAAATATTCATAGAGCCGTACTATAGGTGAATTGAAGTTTAGTCTGCTAATTTTGACGTTTGGTTGCTTAATTAAGATGAAAGGATTAAATTGTAAAAGAGCTAAAAGTTAATTGCTATAAATTTAAAATAGTAAATGGACCAAAACGGTGATTAAACCATGGTCAAAAAGTCCAAGCGGTGGTGGATATGATTAATCCACTAGCTTTTGGGTCATTTGCTCATTTAGTCCTAATTAATTTAAGGTTAAATTGAAATAAAGTTCAATTAACTAATAATTTAAAATAATTGAAAGAAATATATGGACATGATTTAGTAATTTTATAAGTTGTAATAAAAAGGGTAATTTAGTAAATAGTTAAAATTTTATAAGTTGCAACTAAACCCTCCTTAGATGGTAATTAAACCATATACTTATATTATGGACATATATAGACATGATTTAGTGATTTTATAAGTTGTAATAAAAGGATAATTTAGTAAATAGTTAAAATTTAGTTAAAATTAAAAAAATTAAATGATAATATAAACATTTTCTTTTCTTCTTCGTGGAAGAAAACCTAAGTAGCCTTTTTTAGGGTTGGGAAAGCTTCGGTCAAGCTTTAATCTCCTTTTGGTAAGTGAAATTTCGCCCATTTTTAGTAATTTTATGTTTTTGAGCTCGTATTAGCTTAGCTAACACAGTGACTAATTTGTGAAACTGTTAAACGTTGTGGATTATGCCACTAATGATTTTAATGTGTTCTTGAAGTTTAATGGTAGATTATAAAACTTGATTGCCAAATATGACTATTTTGTAAAGGAGTTTTTGGTAATTTTGATGTTTAAGGACTAAAATGTGAAATAGAAAAATTACATGTCCTTGTTGTGTAATAAAAATTAATATGGACTGTATTAGGGTCCCAAAAAATTTAGCTAAGCTTGAATTCGGTTGAAATTTGGTAAAATTGCAGGTTTTAGCTTTGGGACTAAATCATAAAAAATAAAATATTAGGGGTAATTTTGTAAAAATATCAAAAAGGACTTAATTTCATAAAATGAGTTGATTTTTATATTGGAATTAGTGAATTGAATGAAATTATTATTGTAGATCAAGAATGGGTTGAAAATTGAGGCATAGAAAAGTTGCAGAATAGTCTATGTACTTTGACATTATTGCAAACTAGTCTAATTTATTTTGGGGAAGTCGGAAGATCTGATCAACTCGAAGAATGACACTATATGAGGATCTTTTTGTAGACTTTGAGTATAACCTTAGCTTATATGGCATGTAATAGGCTAATGGTGAATGTTTTGGCGATAGTTTTAAACGCATATGTGGTAGTTTGATGTACTTGTATTGTTATTGTGCTAAGTAGCTATTTGAGGCATGTATGTTTAATTCTAGTTAAAGCATGAGTGCTTGATTCTAATCAAGCATGAATTTGTAAGTTTTGTTATTAGGGTTGGTATGCATTTATGGCTTGAAAGTTTAGTTTGATAATGGATTTATTATGTGGTTGAAATGTGGTATCAATTATGGCACATTGGTTAGGCACATAGATTGGTTGTTTAACTTGATTTGAGTAGTTTAAAATGCATTCTAAAGTCTTGTGCATAAGTGTATAATTAAGTACTTAAGCATTTTTATATGAAATGAGCATGTTTTGGGATATCTTCGGGTACACACGGCCTGGGACACGGGCTATCACACTGTCGTGTGTCACACACGGGCAACCCATATGAGCGTGTGCCCCAAACATGTTAGGTGCAATTTCACATCAAAAAAGTTTCAAGCACGGTCTGGCACAGGGCCTGCGACATGACGTGTGACCCACCATCGAATTGAACACAGGCTAGCACACGGCTTACGACAGGGTCGTGTGGAATTGTTTCGAAAGGTACACGTTCTGTCACACAATTAGCCACACAGCAGTACCCCTACACGACATGGCCTGGGCTATGTCACACGGCCTAGTCACACGACTATGTGACCATTGTTTTGAAAATTTTTAGTTTTTCCCTAAACATACTGATTTCCTTTGAATTGGTCCCTGATTGTTCCTAAACTATTTTTAAGGCCACATAAACTCGATTTAAAGCCCATAAATGTATGTATTACTCCAATATGAATTACTTATGAAATTCTATTAATTAATTTGGTAAACTTGATGCTATCTATTATTGATTGTTCTAGATTTTATGGTAATATGTCGTAACCCTAATTTGATGACAGGTACGGGTTATGGGTGTTACATTTAGTTGTATCGAAGCTACGATTTAGTCGATTCTCAAACTGAATGTAGCGTATCTGAAGTCTAGAAATTACATGCCATATAAACCTGTGATAGTGTGATATTGATTGATCCGATCTAACCTCTGTTTTTCTTATAGATTTATGAATGTTAATAGAATTTGGTCATACTGACCTTAATGACAAAAATGGTAAAATCCCGACTTCTAAACTGGAAGTAACTTATAGTTTACCAGTTTTACAAATGTTTGATAGTAAAATCAAAGTGTCTTTTTGATTTAATGAGTCAGTGGTTCATAGAACTGGTGTGAGCCAATTCAGTGGCCCTACAACCTCTACCCCCTACTGTGCTACCTATGGCATCTTGGGTCCTCAACAGACTGAAATAGTTCGACGACTTTTGATTAAATAATCTGAAGGTATGGAACCGAAGAATTTAGCGATAAAACAAGTGATGACTCGACTAGGGTTGGGTACTTGTTTGAAAATGTCTAGGAATTTTTTTGATGATATGGCTTGTTTCATTGATGATTATCTCAAATGTGACATGTCCTTAATATAAGGTAAGATTTATAATTGGTAGTCAACATTAACGGCGGTTGTATAGAGAGACTAGATTAACTGTAATTTCTTCAAATTTGAGTTTAGAAAGAAAAATGTCCTTGGATGTAATCTGGACAGGAAGTTGTACAGCTTAGTAAATATAATTGAGAAATTATGCCAGTGGATAATGTTAAACAATTGTCTACACCTCAGAAAGGTAAACACCCTGGTCAGGGAGATAACATTGGAATTAAATGTAGTGGGACCGATGTTAGATCTGAACTACCGCATCTGATATTATTTCTAGTACATTTTATCTTTGTGATATTTTTATTTATATGCACTAGGTAATACTGGATCAACTTACTTATATATTTTCACTGCGTTAGTAACGAATAAAGATCTATTTCTTGAGTTAACTGAGTTTGATGTTCAAGTCATAATCCATCGAGTAGAGTGTAATAGTTAACTTAGTATATCGAAATTATCTGTTGAGAATCTGTGGCTATGATTTTCCTATTGATATGATATTATTACCATTTCTTGAATTTGATATTAATTTGGGAATAAAATAGCTAAGGTTATACGATGCTAAAGTGAACTGTAGACTAAAGTAAATTGCTCTATACTATTAGAATGGGGAAAGTATTATGGTTGAATTCGATTAATTCAGATAAAACTACCAGAATTATTTTAGTTATCTCCATACAAAAATTGACTTGTAAGCATTTCTGATATATATATATGTTTACTTGATACTCAAGAAATGGGATCAAAGATTTATCATGTATCGATTGTCAACGAGTTTCTTGATTTGTTTCCTGAAGAATTTATGAGATTTCTTCTTAAATGTGAAAGTTGAACAAATTCGGGATAAAGAATAAATATCTTTTATCTCATATAGACGACATGTTTGATCAGTTAAAAGACATAATAGTGTTTTCAAAGATAAATATAGATGTAACACCCCAAACCCGACTTAGGCGCTATGGCTAAATCAGGAGATGTCACAAAGAATGGGTTTGATATCGAACTCTCCGCGTTAAAACCATTCCATTTTTAAAACTCTTATTTGCCTTTATCCATTGTCAAATGTTTATTCAACTAATTAATTAGCCACATTACGTGTTTTATAGCGGAAGCTTACGAAAACGTTGTACTTCAAGAAATTAGTTCGTAATTTTTGAAAACCCTTGTTTTATTAGAAACCATAGTTTTTAGATACCAACTGCAAATTAAATACTAAAACGGAAATCCAAACCCAGAAGAAAATCAGCTAAAAAGTTCGGAAAGTCCAATTGTTACAAAAATCCAGAAATAATCTTTAAAATAAAAATCGTAAACATAACCAGTTTATGAACTCGTGGCCACCGAGAGGCTCCGTCGCACCGATCCACCTAAGTCTGTGGATTACCTGACAAAACAGACAACAAATGTGAGTTTACAAAAACTCAGTGTGCAACCCAGTAGAATTAAGTATGCAAACATATAGAATTTTATGCACAGTCAGAACAGATATAGTTTCAGATTCAGATTCAGATTACAGAAGCAGATATGTATAAATCCTACCCCCATCCTCTACACACCATCTCCGACCATCCCATCACACCATGTGGGGTTAAAACCCACACATCCCTACAGACCACATTGTGCCATTAAGACACATAACAGAATTATATACAGTCAAGCTGCCAGAAAATAGGCAATCAACGCCGAACAGTATATTTCCTCCTCATATACAAATCCCACCCCAATAACAGATACAGAAAATTAGATACAGATGTAACAAATTACACATGCTCAACATGCTTACATACAGATAGTAGTTATATGTAGAGTAGTACAGTTAAGTATACATGCAGCATCCTACTCAGATCCATCTATCAGAACATCTCAGCATACAAATAGGGGTTTAATAGCCCTTACTGACCCTACAGTAGGCCCATAGTCGATCGGAGTGACCCGTGTGACCCTAAAGGAAATTTTAGAATTATGGGCCTACATGCCCGTGTGACCTACTTTTGTGGGCCCACACGCCCAGATTGGCCTTTGCCCATATGGCCCACACATCCAACTTGGCCTAGCCCATATGGCCCACACGGCCACATTCAAGTCACCACACGTCGTGTGCTGTGCATGGCCATTCCTTCGACGACCACACGGTCGTGTCTCACACACGACCTACCACAAGCCCGTGTGGCGTCGACAGTGGTCATTTTCAGCTTTTTTCGAAACTTAATTTTTCATGTTTTGAGTACACACCTGGCATTAATTCAATACAAAAATAATCCCGATCCCTCTAGAACCTAAAAAAGAATACCCACAATGAAATTAGCCAACAATTCACAAACTCTTAGAAACTAAACCGAAAGGTGCACACACACTTACACCAACACACCCATTCACTCATACAGATTCGACCGTTGAAAAGAGACTGCTGTTTCCCCTACTTCTCCTATATAAAGATACCACAAAGTTTCAACCTTCAGAAAACAACTCTAAAAGGAAACAATCCAAAGTCTACTTACTGATTACATGAAACTAAAGATTTGAAACTCCTAAAACAATGATTAGTGGCAAAACCAAATATCAAAGGAAGCAGTTTAACTCTGATAGAGAGTAGTTAAAAAAAATAAGAGTAATGGGGATTTTGTTTGGAAGAAGAAGAACGTCAAAACACAGAGAGAATTTTGGGGAAAAAATAAATTAAAATGTAACATCCTAAAAAATTTAAATTTTTATTTTTGTGAATGTGGGACATAAATGTGTATCTACTTCAGTGGTTAAGTGTTCTAGGTAGGTGTGAGAGGTCCCAAGTTCAATCCATGAATTGGGAAAATTTTGGTAATTTTATGAATAAAGCTCTATCTTTGGTCAATAGGCTTTTATTTAATTGTTGATAAGCTTATATCAGAATGGGCCTGCTGGTCTGGTGGTTAAGTAGTGTGTTGGCTTGTTGATGGTCCTATGTTCGAATCCCTGCGTTAGCAAGGGTAATTATTTTTTCTTGGTTTGGTGGCTGAGAGTTTTAAGTTGTATTGGAAATCTAAGTAGTGGGAGTTTGATGGAGAGAATTTAGGAGTGAATTAGGGAATGTTGGGGAATATCCAAAAATTTGATTTTATTTCTATTTTTTTATTTTCGAAATCCTCGAGTCTTTCCTCTGTCTTTTGACGTCAATTTTACCTTCTCCCCTGCTGAAATTTTGCTTCCTCTTACTCTTCCAATTTCTGACGCCAACTTCTCTGTCATCTTTTCTTTTTGCTTCATTTTTCCTTCTCTCCATAGTTGAATTTTGAAACTTTCTTCCTCACCCTTATGGTTTCTTTTCTTCTTTCTTTACTCTTCTGGAGTTCACGCACTAAGTTCATCAATAATAGTAAGTGATTTTAGTACTTTGTAACTTCAATTTTTAAGATATTAATTGGAGGCTTGTGAATACTGTTTTGACATTCGAGAATCGGGGGTAAGGAGCTATTCTAGTTCCGAATTGTATTGGAGAGCATCCTTGGTTTTCAAGGTAAGTTTTTGTCTCGTTTAAGCTTTAACGTTATTTTAGTTAAATCTTATTTGGGGTTTCCTTTTTGCCAAAAAGTCTGTTCTCTTCTTTTCTTTTTTCTTTGTCTCTGCCGATTCTTTGCCCTCTTGCTGTCGAATTTTCTACTAAATTTTCCCTCACCCTTTTCTTTCTTCTAATTCTTTTCTCTTGATTCCGTGGTGCTTCATAGACTACACGCATTTGGTAAGTTTAGTTTTTGGTTAAACTTAATTATGTTTTGGATAAGCGTTAAGAAGGGTTCACTTAGTGTTTAGGGTTTTTTCGAGGGGCTGAATATTTTTCATCGGCGTTTTAAGGGCATGGAATCTCTGATATTCAATTGAAGGTAAAGGTTTTCGCTCACATGATGAATATTCTGTTTCGGGTTTTGGTAGTTCGGTTGTTTAAGTGATTAACTAAGTGAAAATACTGGTCTATTATAGGTTCAGAATTGTTTGGAGTTGTTTTTTGCATCAAAAATGATATAGGTGTGTACCCGAAACATAGAAAATAAGATTCAAAGAAAAGTCAAAAAAGTGGACTGTCGATGCCACATAGGCGTGTGGTCACCCGTGTGGTAGGCCGTGTACGACAATACGGCCGTGTGTTCAATGAAGCCAGGCCATGCACACATGACACGACCGTGTGATGGCCAGTCAGTCCGTGTGTGACACACGGGCTGGCCAATTTGGGCCGTGTGGGCCACATGAACGTGTGAGCCCATTTTTACTGAAATGATTGTTAAGGTTGTGCAGGTCCAAGTCAACTGTAAGCCTTCCATAAGGTCGGTAAGCACTATTTAGACCCTTAACTGTGTGAAATTGATTGTGTAAATTATGTGCTAAGCATGTTATTTATATAATCATATATACTGAACTGTATGTGTATCTGATAGACCTGTGATGGCATGACATCTCATTGTATGTTGCATTGCATTGGGTTGGGTTGATTATGTTTGGAGGAAGTGTAGTAAAAGGCTTTTAAGCCTTATATACTTACAGCTCAGTTGCAAATTACTGTTTTGTGTCGCATTCGGTACTATCTGGAGTGTAGGGATGGGGGGTTGATTTAATCCCCATATAGAGTGTAGGGTTGGATGGAGATGGTGTGTAGAGGCTAGTTGGGTAGGACTTTGTTCTTGAAAACGCATGGTGATCACGACATGATCTTTGAGATGGGTTAAGGCCCAAATGTCATCGACTTGAAAGGGCTTAGGCCCAAGACTGTTTGACTGTGCATTGTAATTACTGATTGTTTGTTATTTTCTGCGGGATTACACACTGAGTTTACGAAAACTCACCCTATCTGTTTAACGTGCACAGGTAATCCCCAAACCTAGATAGATCAGTACGGCGGAAGACTTAATGGTGACCACAGTGGTGGACTATCATGGTTTTAATTTATGATTATTGGTTTTATTTTTAGTCAATTTTTACTGGTTAAATTTTTGGGTTGTAATTGGACTTTTGGACTTTGGTTTGGTTTTGGGATTTAATTGTCTTTACCTTGTGAATTACAACTGCCAGTAGTAGGAAACCTCGGTTTAAAAAAAAACAAATGATTTTCGAAAACGCATGATTGTTTAAACTGTTTTGAAGCTTCTGCAGTGATTAATGTTTTGAAACTATCTACTAAATGAGTAACACGACTTTGGAACTAATAAGATATTAAGATAAGTAATTGAATGGAAATGGTTTTATAGTGACGGCATAGTTTTCAAACACCCTATCATGTGATATCGCTAGATCCGGCCATAACGTCTAGGCCGTGTTAGGGGTGTTACATAACACTTATTAGATATCCCTTAACTGCCCACCAACACCTTAATCTCAACCACTTCAAAATCCCAACTCCACCAAAATACTTGCCCATACCCGAGCCAAAAATAGCACCCACACCTGCACAAAGATTCGAACTTAGGACCTCTAACATACTGATCCCTTACCACTCGAACCAGCAGGCTCATTCTGATATGCATTTGCAGATAATTTAATATAAGCCCAATGAAAAAGAATAAGGCTTGATCCACAAATAAAAAAATTAACAAAGGTGAGACTTGTACCCAAGACCTCTCACACACACCCAGAACACTTAACCACTAAAGCAGATATACAGTTATGTCAAATACTCACAGAAACAGAAATAAGAAAGTAAGGGCATTACAATAGATCTAGTTGTTATTAGCTACTAGTAAAGATTATGGCATATTGGAAAATTTTTTTGAGCTCAATGTGGCCAATATGAATTTTGGAAATGTTGCCTAGATTAATTAATGTCTTTGTTAATTTAAGAATTTGATGAATCGATTTTTCAGCTTCATCTGAACATATATTTTCTTGTAATGTGAAAGTTAGTAAATGTGGGTTTGTCTCAGCGAGATTATTTTTCTTTATTATGTAAATTCGGACAAATGGGGTTCGTATATATTCAAGTAACTCTCTTTTATTATTATTTGGAAACTCTGAAAATGTCTCTGAAAGTTCTGACCAATTGAAAGTCTTACTGATTGAAGTTTTGTATTGATCCAACTTGAATCCGGGAAGGAATATGTTGATTCTAGTAATGGTTCTGTATTAGTTGAAATGAAAATTTGGGGATTGCAAGATGATGACCTAAAAGTTGATATCTAAGTGATAGCAAATCCATGGTGATTTGTCTATAGGATTTACAGTGGATACTGATGGTATGATGTAATTCTGCAATGGATTGTGTGTTCCAAATAATCTAAAGTTAAAACGAGATATTTTATCTGAGGCTTGCAGCAGCACATATTCTATTCTTTTGGAATATCAAGTACCGTTGGAATTATTACAGCCTATCATAATTCCTGAGTGAAAATGGGAGCAAGTCACAATGAATTTTATATCTGGATTTCTTGTATCACTAGGGAAGAAATATTTGATCTGGGTTATAGTTGATAGATTGACAAGGTGAACTCATTTATTCTAGTCAGAACTGATTATCTGCTTGAGAAGTAGCCGAGTCATACATGTCAAAAATTGTTAGATCACATAGAGTGTCATTATTTATTATTTGTGATACCAATCCGAGATTTACTTCTGGATTTCGAGGTAACAATTACGAGATTAAAATTTCCTAAATGGGGAGAGTTGTAATAGCTCGTTTTTCAGTGGTGTCAGAAACAATGGTTTCAGGACCACAAATCCGACGAATAAGTTCGTATAATTAGTATTTACATTATACGAGTCAATAATAAATTTATATTGAATTTTGATTTAATGAATTTTAACTAATTTAATTAATGGTTAGTATGAGTGGTTGTTCCAGAAGTCAAGTGGTTTCAGAAAATTAGGTATCGGGACCCTATTTTGTAAACCGATCTCGTGAGTTTTTTATTAAATCTTTACAAAGTCGTATTATAGGTGAATTGAAGTTTAGCCCGGTAGTTTTAACGATTGCTTGCTTAATTAAGGTAAAAGGATTAAATTGTAAAAGAGGTAACAGTTAATCACTATAAATTTAAAATAGTAAAGGGACAAAAACGATGATTAAACCATAGTCAAAAAGTCCAAGCAATGGTGGATATGATTAATCCACTAGCTTTTGGGCCATTTCCTCATTTATTCCTAATTAATTTAGGGTTAAATTGAAATAAAGTTTAATTAACTAATAATTTAAAATAATTAAAGGACTAATTGTGCAATTAAACCCTCTTTAGATGGTAATTAAACCATATACTTATATTATAGACATATATGGACATGATTTAGTAATTTTATAAGTTATAATAAAAAAGGTAATTTAATAAATAGTTAAATTTTAAGTTAAAATTAAAGAAATTAAATGATAACATGAACATTTTCTTTTCTTCTTCATGGAAGAAAACTCAAATAGCTATTTTTAGGGTTGGGAAAGCTTCGTTCAAGTTTAATCTCCTTTTTGTAAGTCAAATTTCACCCGTTTTTAGTAATTTTTATTTTTTTGAGCTCATATTAGCTTGATTTAGCTAACTTGATGACTAGTTATTTTAGTGTGTTCTTGAAGTTCAATGGTAGATTATTAAACTTGATTGCCAAATATGACTATTTTGTAAAGTAGTTTTTGGTAATTTTGATGTTTAAGGACTAAAACGTGAAATAGTAAAATTACATGTACTTGTGTAATAACAATAACTATGGACTGTATAAGGGTCCCAAAAAATTAAGCTAAGCTTGAATTCAGCTAAAAATTGGTAAAATTACAAGTTTGAGCTTAGGGACTAAATTATAAATAAATGAAATATTGGGAATAATTTTGTAAAAATGTCAAAAAGGACTTAATTGCATAAAATGATTTGATTTTTCTATTGGAATTAGTGAATTGAACGAAATTATTATTCCAAATTAAGAATGAGTTGAAAATTGAGGCATAGAGAAGTGACAAAATAATCTTCGTACTTTGATGTTGTTGCATATTAGTCTGATTCGTTTTGGGGAAGTTGGGAGATCGGATCAACTCGAAGAATCACACTATCTGAGGATCTTTTGGTAGACTTTGAGTATAACCTTGGCTTATATGGTATGTAATAGGCTAATGGTGAATGTTTTGGTGATAGTTTTAAACGCATATGTGGTAGTTTGATGTACTTGTATTGTTGTTATGCTAAGTAGCTATTTGAGGCATGTATGTTTAATTATAGTTAAGGCATGAGTGATTGATACTAATCAAGCATGAATTGGTAAGTTATTTTTATTAGGGTTGGTATGCATTTATGGCTTGAAACTTTAGCTTGATAATGGATTAATTATGTGATTGAAATGTGGTATTAATGATGGCACATTGGTTAGGCACATAGGTTGGTTGTTTAACTTGATTTGAGTAGTTTAAAATGCATCCTAAAGTCTTGTGAACATGTGCGTAAGTGTATAATTAAGTACTTAAGCATTTGTATATGAAATGAGCATGTTTTGGGATATCTTCGGGCAAGCTGTCACACGGTCGTGCGTCACACACGGGCAATCGACATGGGCATGTGCCCTGAACGTGTTAGGTGCAGTTTCCACATTAAAATTGTTTCAAGCACGGTCTGGCACACGGCCTGCAACACGGATTTATGACCTAGCATCAAATTGAACATGGGCTAGCATACGACTTGCAACACGGTAGTATGGAATGGTTTCGAAAGGTACACGATATGTCACCCGATTAGGAACACGGTCATGCCCTATACCATATGACCTGGGCTATGTCACACGGCCAGGTTACACAGCCATGTGACTTCTGTTTTGAAAATTTTTCAGTTTTTCCCTGAACTTGCTAATTTGCTTTGAATTGGTCCCTAATTGTTACTAAACTATTTTTAAAGCAACGTAAACTCAATTTAAGGCCCATAAATGTATGTGTTACTCCAATATGAATTATTTCTGAAATTCTATTAATTAATTTGGTAAACTTATTTCTATCTGTTATTGATTGTTCTAGATTGTAGGGTAATATGCCATAACCCTAATTCGGTGATGGGTATGGGTTATGGGGTTACAATATTTAAGTGTATTTAGTGGGCGTAAGATTAATTGGCCATTAACTTAAACAAATTAAGGTTTCTTTGATTAAATTAAGATTAATTAACTTAGGTTACAAATTAATCTCACTATAAAAGTGAGATTTCGACTAGGAAGAGAGATAAAATCATTTATCCAATTGAATATAAGAAAAGAACAAGAATAAAAATGCCATTAAAGGGTTTCCAAGCTTTTAGCTTCAATTTCAAGTAAGTCACTAGTCATTTTTCTTTAATTTTTATAGATTTTTTATTATCTTGGAAGTCTGATTAAGCTAACCCAATGATTAAATTGATCAATTAGTGAAATTTTGATGAGATTATATTGTTGAGAATTGAATGTTTTAGGTGTTAAATAAATAAAAATTAAGCTTAGTTTAAGAAAATGACTAAATTGTAATGCCTAATTGTTAGTTTCGTACTTTAGGTATCAAATTGACTAAAATGGAAAATTGACATTGTGAAAATAAAATAAAATAAAATAAAAAATACACAGATTTTTACGTGGAAACCCTTTCAGGAAAAAACCACGGTAGAGGAGAAGAAAATTTACTATGTCGAATTCGAACCGTTACAAGAGGAATAGACTATGTCTATTTATAGGCTTGTAAAGCCATATTCTAGTAAGACTGAAACACCTTATTCTAATCAATATCAAATAGATGGAATTTAATAAGGTTTAAAAAACCTTATTCTAAAATAAAATAAAAGAAGTGTAATTCTATATGGATTCTTCTTTTATTTTATTTTACCACTGTATTTTATTTAAATAAAGATTCGAGTCACTTAATTCTAACAATCTCCACCTTGACACGAATTCTCAATCAACAAGTTTTTCATCGCGAACTCTCAACGAACAAGTTCTCCATCTCTTCCATAAAACCCCTTAAGGGTTTAACTTCAACAATGAACACCAACCAAGTTTAAGCAATGCTCAAACTTGATTATAGGAAGTGACTTGGTCATCATATCTGCAGGATTTTCATGAGTACTAATTTTGCTCACAACAATATCGCCACGAGCAATAATATCATGAACAAAATGATACCAAACATCAATGTATTTTGTTCTCTCATGAAACATTTGATCTTTTGTAAGAAAGATGGCACTCTGACTTTCACAAAATACTGTGTTGATTTGAAGGTCTTCATTGAGTTCACTAAAGAGTCCCTTCAACCAAATAGCTTCTTTACAAGCCTCAGTAATCGCCATGTACTCAGCTTCAATGGTAGACAAAGCGACTGTAGTTTGCAAAGTGTCTTTTCAACTGATTGCACAACCTCCAATTGTAAAGACATAACCTATAAGAGATCTTCTTCTACCAAGGTCTCAAGCAAAATCAGCATCAACATACCCAATGACTCCATCTTCAATTATTCCAAACTGTAAGCAAACATCATTAGTACCTCGTAAGTATCTTAAAATCCACTGAACTGCTTTTCAGTGTTCTTTACCAGGATTCGCCATATATTTGCTAACTGCACTGACTGCATATGATAAATCTAGATGTGAACAAACCATAGCATACATGAGAGATCCCACTATACTAGAGTATGGAAGATGTGACATGTACTCAATCTATCATCTGATTGTGGAGACAAAGTCGATGAAACTAAAGGAGTACAAATAGGCTTAGCACTCTGTATATTGAACCTGCAAAGAACTTTCTCAATATACCCCTTCTGACTTAGGTACAATTTACTTGTTTTTCTATCTTTGAGAATCTCCATACCAAGTATCTTTTTTACTGGTCCTAAATCTTTCATCTCAAATTCTTCACTTAGTTGGGCTTGGACCTTTCTTATCTCTCATTTATCTTTTGCTGCTAGTAACATGTCATCAACATAAAGAAGTAGATACACAAAAGAACCATCACTGTTTTTCTTAAAGTAAACACAACTGTCAAAACTACTTCTTTTGAAATCATGAGAAGTCATAAAGGAATCAAACCTTTTGTACCATTGTCTTGGTGACTGTTTCAAACCGTAAAGGGACTTTTTCAGCAAGCAAACATAGTCCTCTTTTTCTGAGACTGTAAAACCCTCTGGTTGTTGCATGTAAATATCCTCCTCAAGTTCTCCATGCAAAAATGCAGTTTTTACATCTAACTTCTCAAGCTCTAAATCATGCATGGCCATGGGAGAATACATCTGTAAAGTCCACTCCTGGAATTTGACTATAACCCTTTGCAACAAGTCTTGCTTTATATCTGGGTTCTTCAACTCTTGGAGTCCCTTCTTTCTTTTTAAACACCCATTTACAACGAACAGTCTTTTTACCTTTAGGAAGTTTCACAAGATCTCATGTTCTGTTTTTGTAGAATGATTCCATCTCCTCTTGCATAGCAAACATCCACTTTTCTGAGTCTTTACAGCTAATCGCCTCAGAATAATTAGATGGCTCTTGATTCGCGTCTATCTCTTTATCCACATTTAAAGCATAAGCAACTAGATCAGCCTCAGCATACTTCTTTGGAGGTTTAATTTCTCTTCTAGTTCTGTTTTTGGCGATAGAGTATTGTGGTGAAGAAGTAACTCTATTCTCAATTTTTGTACTGGCTTGAGGAGTCGACTCTGTATTAATCTGATGCTCTACCTACTTTTGATTTTCTTTATTGGAAGAGACTTTTAGAGGTAAGTTAGGTAGCATAGCAGTTTCATCAAAAACAACATCTCTGCTAATCACAACTTTTCTATTTTCAGGACACCAAAACTTTTACCCTTTTACAATAGTTTAATAACCAAGAAAAACACATTTAATTGATCTCAGTTCCAATTTTCCATTATCAACATGAGCATACGCAGGACACCTAAAGATCTTTAAATCAGAATAATTAGTAGGATTACCAGACCATACCTCTTGTGGAGTTTTTAAATCAAAAAACATGTAGTAGAGGCTGCTTCGGCCCAAAATGACTTTAGTAAGTTGGCATTTGACAACATACATCGAACCTTCTCCATGATCATTCTATTTATTTGTTTTGTAATGCCATTTTGCTGTGGAGTATGGCGAATTGTCAAGTGTCTCACAATCTCTTTTGACTTGCACAATCTATTAAACTCATCAGAACAGAACTCTAAGCCATTGTCTGTACGATGGTATTAAATTCGTTTTCCCATTTGTTTTTCAATCATAATTTTCCAAGACTTAAAGGCGGAAAACACGTCGCTTTTCTACTTCAAGAAGAACACCCTAACTTTTCTGGAAAAATCATTAATAAAGGTTAGCATATAATTAGCTCCACCTCGTGAAGGCACTCTGGATGGGCCCCATAGATCAGAATGAATATACTCTAACGTTCCCTTCGTGTTATGGATTCCTCTGGTGAATCAAACTCTCTTTTGCTTTCGAAAAACACAGTACTCACAGAAATTCAGTTTACAAATTCTTTGCCCATCAAGAAGTCCTCTTTTGCTCAATTCTGTCATGTCATTCTCACTCATATGCCCTAGGCGCATATGCCAAAGTTTAGTAATATCATCATCTGACAAGGAAGAGACAGCTGCATCACCAGTAACAGTAGAACCCTGCAAAATATATAACTTGGCAGTCTTTCTCTGCCCTTTCATCACAACAAGGGAACCTTTGGAAATCTTTAAAACCCCACTTTCAGCTCTGTATCTGTACCCTTTTGAATTAAGAGTACTCAATGAAATTAAATTTCTTTTCAATTCTGGACCATGTCGTACGTCACTAAGTGTTCTGACAACTCCATCAAACATCTTAACTTTAATTGTTCCAACACTTGCGATTTTACACGAAGCATTATTTCCCATCAAAACAACACCTTCAGACACTGTTTCATAAGTTGTAAACCAATCTCAATTGGGACTCATGTGGGAGGTGCAGCCTGAATCAAGTATCCACTCCTTGCTCACTTTAGAATTGTTGACTGAAGTGACTAGAAGTTCACCATCGATGTAGTCTTCTACAACATCAGCTTCACCAAAATTTTCTAATTGTTTTCCCTTTTGATTCGTAGCCTCCCTTTTAATCTTATTCTGTAGCTTATAGCACTCAGATTTAATGTGTCCTTTTTTCTTGCAGAAGTTACAAGTTTTACTTCTATTTGAAAACTTTGATCTACCTTTGAATTTATCGCGAGGATTCTGTTCTTGTGTCCTTCCACGATTATCATCAGCATTCCGATCTTGTCTCCCATAAACAATGAGACCCTCTCCCTGAGAGTCGGGTTTAACCACAATATGTTTCATCTTATCATACAAGGTCAAAGAATCATAAACCTCATCAACTGTGAGAGACTCGCGACTATATAAAATCGTGTCTCTAAAGGTTGAATAAAACAGGGGCAACGAACAAAGTAGAATCAACCCTAGATCTTCCTTATCATACTGAACCTCCATGGCCTCCAAGTTTGAGAGAATTTCTTTAAACACTGTTAAGTGTTCGTGTACAGACGCGCCTTCCTCCAAACGATGAGCATAAAGACGCTGCTTCATATGCAACTTGCTTGTTAGAGTTTTCGACATACATATTTGTTCTAGCTTCTTCCATAATGCAGCGGCGGTCTTCTCTTTCATCACATCTTGTAAAATTTCATTGGACAAATGCAGATGTAATTATGTTAATGCCTTTCGATCCTTACGCTTCTTCTCTTCATCTGTTAATGTCGAAGGCATCTTATCTATCCCTAGCAGGGCATCTTCCAAATTCATCTGCGCAAGAACTGCTTGCATCTTATTCTACCATAATGCAAATCTGGTGTTGTGATCCAACAGCGGAATTTCATACTTCAAAGGCACCATTACCGTGGTCGATATGAACAACCCGGAAGCTCGGACACCAATTTGTGAAAATAAAATAAAATAAAATAAAAAACACACATATTTTATGTGAAAACCCTTTAGGGAAAAAACCACGAGCAGAGGAAAAGAAAATTTACTATGTCGAATTCGAATCGTTACAAGAGGAATAGACTATGTCTATTTATAGGCTTGTAAAGCCAAATTCTAGTAAGACTGAAACACCTTATTCTAATCAATATCAAATAGATGGAATTTAATAAGGTTTAAAAAACCCTATTAAAATAAAAGAAGTGTAATTCTATATGGATTCTTCTTTTATTTTATTTTACCACTGTATTTTATTTAAATAAATATTCGAATCACTTAATTCTAACAGACGTGAAATTGCTATATGAATAAGAAATAGGAGCTCCTTAATGAGTAATTGTGAAATCGAATTTCAATCCGAAACTTTGGATTGAAAGTTATGTTTGTCCCGGATTTAGGGGCTAAATTGAATAAAGTGTAAAATATGCTTGATTTTGTGTTGATTTTGATTTGAATGGATTTTGATAATATTATCTATTTTATGATTTTATTTAGCTAACGTTGACATGGAATGTAACAACCCTTACCCAACCCGATCGCCGAGTCTGATTTTCGGGATGCTACAATCATTTTCGGAACAAATACGAACAATTAATATTCAAATTAAAGATAAATCATACAATCATAGTCAATTCAGTTCATAATCACCAAATACGACCTTTCACAGGTCTTATACGAGGTTACATATGCTCTATACTCAACTCAGAATTGAACAAGGATTAATTTGCAACATTTTCAAAATTTCAGATCAAGCATATCATAAATAATCCTTAAAATATTCAATCAGGTCATAGACATTTAGATATTATGATATACAATTAAATTCGACTCTTAGTTGAGCTTATGAAAGCTCTTTTGTTGGCCCGAGATTAAATAAGATCAAATTGTAAAGTTTTGAAAATTCAGAGCTGACGTCATGACGTCACCCCCTCCATGTCGTGACATATCCAAATATTTGGTCAGGTTGCGACGTTCGGACACTCAACATCGGGATGTCACAATTTGTTGGCCGACGTTGTGAGGCATCTCTTTCTCTTCCTACGTTAGGAGGTTGATTATCTAACGAATTCACACTAGGTGTAGTAGATTCAATTTCTTCAAATTCTCGACTTCCAGTATACATTTCCTGTTCAACATTATCCATTCTTTCATTTGACATTTTATCTATAAAACAAAATCAAATAAATATATTAGCATCCAAAAACCCGACTCAGTTTCGACTTAAATGTGGCATGTACTTCTAGACTCATTTACGAGCTTGATTTAGTCCGAGAATCGGCTAAACCTTAGCTCTGATACCAACAATTGTAACACCCCCTAACCTCAAACCATCGCCGAAACAGAGTTACGAGGCATTACCGGACATATCAGACAAATTATGAATAGTTCACAAATAAAATAACAGTCATAGCATAATTTAATTACTAAATCCCTATATCAAACTCTCAAAGTCTAAAACATACATTTAAGTGAAACGAGATTCGTTTAAATACTCCAAATTTTTATTTTTATTTTTATTATTTTTTATTTTTTTATTTTTTTATAAATTTCGACAGCATTTCTACTTATTTTTACATAAAACCCCCTGCAATTAAAACCATATCCATTTCAAACATAACCAATTCAACCAATTTATTTCACACATTCATTTTCTATTCTATTTACTTTCTAAACAACTTAATCAATATAATATTAATTTAAATTTATCATTGTGCTAATTAAATTGAAATGAATAAACTTTTTCATTATAATTCTTAAACTTGCAATACTAATATTTTAAACCATTTATATTCAAAACATAATAACCTTTATACACGTCATAAGTACATGCCACATTATAAAAAGAAAATATACATCACCAAAAGGTTTCAAGTCGAGTCCGGCTTTGGATGTTTGGTTCAAGATTTGACTTCTACAACTGCATACGAAACAATCAGACGCTAAGTATGCATATACTCAGTGGTATCACTATAATTCAGTTTATAATTAAATACAAGAAATTACACACATACTTTTACATTACAATTATCATCACTTAATGAACAATTCAATCTTTCATGTTATCATTCAATTATATATATATATATATATATATATATATATATACCATTCTTATTTCTTTATTTCAATTCTCAACTTTCACATAGGACATATCATTCAAATTTAGTTTTATCAGTAGATTTATTTCATTTATCCCTATTAACTTGACTCGGACTCGGCGGATACACGGATTCCAACCAATACACCAGTACTGCACAATGTGCCATAACGGTACACAATATCTAATAAGTAATCAATAACGGTAGCAGTAACAGTATTCAACACACAAAGTGCTGAATCTGTAATAGTAACGATAACGATTCGACACACAAAGTGTCAAATCGGTAACGATAATAAAGATATAATAACAATAGTCGGCACATAAGTGCTCGATCGATGAAGTTTCAAAAACCCGTACTCTTCCATATCCTATGGCATGCCAACTATATCCGACTACCCCGACTAGTTAATAGGGTATTTAAATCATTTTTCAGTATAATTTCCATTTCGATTCAATATTAATTATATTTATTATTTTGATCAATTTTCACAAGAGTACAAGAATTCACTTCATTAGAAATTTTACAGTTCAATGCAATATACGTAACATTATTCAAGAATTTCATAGTTCAATTCGTATTCAAAACAATATTCAGAATCCAATAATTCAGTTCAGTATCAATCTCAATTTTAATACCCAATCACAAATTTTATTATTTCATTAAATACTTACCTTAAAATACTTACCACATATTCATATTAAATTAAACACATATTAATTATAAAGCTTGAGTTATAGTGATACAAACCAGAATTCTCTTCGGATTTAATCCTCGACGATCTTTCCTTTTCCTTTTTGGGCCGATGCTTCAGGCTCGATATTAGCTACGAACAATTAAAATAATTTCACAATTATTAGCATAACACAATTTAAATGCTGAAATTTTTATCTAACTTTTACTTTAATTCCACTTTAATCCCAACTAAACCTATATATTTTTCTTTCTCAATTCATACCTTTTTACTACTCAATTTCTTACCAAACTCACATCTAACTAAATTTTTATCATATTTTCTTAATTTCAAATTTATTTCAATTTAATCCCTAAAACTCAAAACTTATAGCTTCGTTTACAATTCAATCCTTTATTCAATTCTAATCAAAATATCTATCAAATAATCCCCCAATTCCATCATTTGTTCAACATAAACCCTACTCAAAAATCTATTAACTTTCAAATTTTCAACTTAAATTCAAGAGTATTTCACTCTAAGATTCCAAAAACATCAGATTTATAAGAAAAGGACTTGATTAAACTTATCAATTAAACTTCAAGCTTTAAAACCTTAATTTTCCCTTTCTTTTTTCTTTCCTTTTTCTTTCCTGTTCTGTTTCGAAATGTTCTCTGTTTCTTCTTTACTTTATTTTATTTCATTTCTTTTATTCTTTTATTTTATTAACTTTATAATAATAATAATAACAATAATAATAAATATTTTATTTAATAACAAATATATATATATTACAATTGGACACACATATATTTTACACTTGCCTATTATCATCATCATCCAATTGTCCTTATTTTATTTAGTTTATATAATTTAATATTTTAATATGATAAAAATATTTTTACTTAAATAAAAAGTAATTAAATAAATATATTACAAATGTATAAATATATGAATTACACTTGTATAATTTAATCACCATACATTTGTCTTTATTTTAATTTATTTTTAATAATAATAATAATCATAATTTAATAATATAAATTATAATTTAATAGAATAATAATAAATAATAAATATCTATATACTTAAATAAAAAGTAATTAATAATTAAATTATATATATTTACATAATTAAAATCTAAAAATATCTTAGATTTTAACATGTTTGTTGTCTCAACTTATGCTAAATGGCTTAATTGCCATTTTAGCCCTTTTACTTTCTTTTAATTTATAATTAGACTTTCACTCTTTATTCAATTTAATCCTTTTGCTAATTACTCTAAATTAAGCTAAATTTACTTAATTAAAACCTAATTAGACACACCACTAGGCTCATAAATATTTTTAATAATTATTTTCGAACTTATTTCACTAAGACGGAGGCCCGATAACACACTTTTTTTGATGCATACGGATTTTGGGTCGTTACACGTTGCTACTGGGAGAGTTGCTCGTCATTTGATAACACACTAAGACGAACTCTATTTTTGGTACATTTTAGGTCATCTGATACCTATTTCAAGCTACCAATGTCGCTGATCTATTTGGAGCATAATTTTACCCTTATTTCTACACAAAACCAACCAAAGTACCATCCAAAACAATCATTTAACCATTTCTATGTTCAATCAATCAAATATGTCCCACATATTTGGCACCACACCTACCAATTTAGCCTATTCATACTTCATCTATACCACCATGCTTTTGTTCATGCTAAACCATCATTTGACAAATATTTTTACATTCAAAATGGTCATTCAAAATTCCAAACATGTTATCAACCAAACACATATACATATAGGCAATAATTTTATCAAAGATCAACCATTAACCATGATTCAATCCAAACTATCATTTCCAATTAAACTCATATTTTAAACACCTATGCACATGCTACATAATCTAGATTTAAAGAAACAAATGTCTATCGAATGATGATAGGATAGTATAAACATTGTGGTGATCTAATCGACACATTCCGTAAAACTAATGATCTACAAGGGAAAAGGAGACAACATCTAAGCATTTAAAATGCTTAGTAAGTCCATATGAAATTTACTTAACTTACCCTGACATGACAACAATTTAGTAATTGAAATCATTGATAAAAACATAGTAATCCTTTGGTATCCTACACTTCATGTGCATTCAACTAATATCTTAAATAAGTTAGTTCAATCACATATCATAAGCTTATAACACATTCATACAATGATATAACATTCTATCATAAAACATGTACCACTAAATCAAATCCCACTTGTAACATATATATATTCATTCCGAGCATTACATTTCCATTTAGTACCTTTTTCATTTCTGTCGTTTGCCTAGAGAACTAAAGTAAATTGAACTCGGATACACGAGAATGATTTACTTCCACAAACTGTAGAGTTGGTTTTCTTATACAAGCTTTATTCAATGTTGCTCCTCAAGTTGTTGAGAATCAGCAGCATGTGTTGGATCTCAGCCATAGATAAATAATTATTTTATTTTCTCACACGAGCTATGATATTTGAATTTTCTCACACAAGTTGTGATATTTGGGTTGCTCACTTAAGTTGTAGGTCAAGTTTACCTTTACAACTTTATTCAATACTACTCACTCGAGTTGCCAAGAATCCGCAACACATGTTGGATTTTAGCCATCGATACAAAATTCCCTAAATAACACCTAGATTATTTTATAAACCCTAATGGCATGTCATTCATATCCTAATTGTTTACTAAGTTCACACGAGCACCATTACCATTTCTATATCATTTCAAACCCTAAAATCGTAACCATGTAAT
Organism: Gossypium arboreum; assembly: GCF_025698485.1. Taxonomy (NCBI): domain Eukaryota; kingdom Viridiplantae; phylum Streptophyta; class Magnoliopsida; order Malvales; family Malvaceae; genus Gossypium; species Gossypium arboreum. Next base: position 58,964,944 of record NC_069078.1, on the reverse strand, counting down.
GCCATCATATTCATAACATCCATCCATATACATTTCAATTCCATTCAATGCATCATATCTATTTGTGGTAATAATATCATTCGTTCTTTATGATTTAGTCCTTTAGATGTCAGTTTCATCAAAATTACATAACAGTTTAAACTAATAAGTAAACAATATAATATAGACATATCATGAATTAAATAAGTAAGTCTTATATGTACTTACCTAGCAAAAACAACAACTAATAAGGTGTCAGAGACTAATCTGTAATTTTACATTTTCCTTGATTATTCTCCGATTTATTCAATTCTCGACCTATAATAATTTGTTTCAATTTATCAATTCTAGACCTCTTATAATAGCCTATTATAAGCATGTATAAATTTAATTTCATTTTTTAGATGTCCCTTAAATTTTTTCATTTTATTCAATTTAGTCCCTAAAATCGAAATAGCTATAACTTTCAATTTTGAGTCTTAATTTCAAAAAAAAATTCAATTACATCCTTCTATAGACCTCTAATAACTATATTCACAAAAATTTCACACCTAATTCAAAATTACATCATTTTAGTCCCTGAGTTCAAAACTAACATTTTTTACTTTATAAACTAGTTCTTTTTCAAATCTAAGCTTGAATTTTAACAATTCAGTACCAAAAACTTCAAGATTCAACAATGGAAGCTTTTGTAAACTTTAACAGGTTTACAAATTTATTCCTGAGTTAGCTAAATCAAGTTCCCAAGACCTCAATAACATACAAGTTATAAGAAACGGACTTGAAAACTTACCAAAAATGAAGGACCTAATGTTGAAAGCATAAAACCCTTATTAAGTTGAACATGAAATAGCCATTTTTTTTCTTTTTATTTTCACTTATATACTTATTATTTAATTAAGCCTAATTAAAAAATGTTAATGACAATTAACTAATTTGGTGGATGAAAGTTGTCATCCACCACCATTTTCTGAATTAAAAAAAGCTTCAATGCTCAATTGATTCTTTAATTAATTAAAATTCCATAGTGATAAACTTTTACTACTTTTACGATTTGGTCTTTCTACCTTAATTAATCACTAATTTGACAAAAAATACCTATCCAAATTTTAGTTCACCTAAATAGTAACTCCGTAAATATTTACGGAGCTCAGTTTAAGGAAATAAGGTCCTGTTACCTCATTTTCCAACACCACTAACTTTTGGGTCGCTACACTTGTACCTTAACTAACTATTCAATTAACAAATTTGTCAACCCAAAATTCAATATAATATTATAATTAACTCGTATATATTAATTAATAATATCTACAGACTCAAGCATCAAAGAACAGGGTTCCAAAACCTCTATTTTTGGCACCACTAAAAATTAGGCTGTTACACGGAACCGTCGAGAGGGAAAGGAAAATTGAAAATCGACGATGAATAGCTCAAAAATTCGGTTTGTATTTTTATGATTTGGAAACCATTTATTTTCTGCATGTTCATGTCATTTTTCATTATATGGAGTTTAATGTGAGTTATTGATGATTAATTCAGTTGAATTGATGTAATTAAGATTGATTACCAAGACAATGACTAAATTGAATAGATTAGAAATTTCATGATATGATTAATATTTTATAATTTGTATGAAATTGAGTTGAAGCATGTTGTGTTATATGATAAATTGATGATTTGATGATAAATTGAGAATAAAAGAATATGAATTGATCTAAATGTAATGAATTGAAAATTGATTTCCCTATTAGCTATTCGGACCGAGTCAAATATAGTTGGCATGTCATGACATTATATTATTGATTGAAAATCATTGTTGCTAGGCAACCCGAGATGATAGATTAATCAAATTTAGAAAGCCACAATTGTCGAGCAATTCGGGGTGGTATTATGTACATCTATACCGTAATCATTGTCAAGCACCCCAGAGTGACAGATTCGTGTATCCATTATGAGTCGATGTTAGGTTACTAGGGTTAAAAGCATATGAACTAGCTAAATGGTATATGAGATAAATGGAGATTGAATTATGATATACAAAAACATTTGAAATGGATTAAGACGAGCCCTAGGGTTAATTAGACAATAATGATCTTATAAACTCGAAAATGATTTTTTTTTTTTGCATGTATATGTAAATGAATTGTCTAATAAGAGAGGTATAAGCATGACTGTGTGCAATTGAAAATGTTTGAAATTAATTGGCATGAGATTAGGTTAGAAATTGAATATGTGCATTTTGCATAAGCTTGTTATATTGTCTTGAATCATAAACTTACCACTGAGCATATTAACTTAGCGTATGGTTTGTTTTCTTTGTGCACAAGTAAAGTAGATTTTGAAAGTTTGAGCAGTTGATCCAGCATCCAGTAATCAAGCCTTGACTCAATAAAGTTTTTACATATCCTATTTTGTTTTAAGTTTGGCATGTACCTAATTTGAGTTAATGTTGGTATGCTTCTAAGTTCATATATCCTTTAGAGGTAGGACTTAAAGGTGTAAATTTGGTCAAATAATTACAATATGTTCATAAACCCTATGTATATATGGTCTTTATGGTATGTTATGCTCTAAATGTTAATGGCCATAGTAAATTTAGGTATGAATGAATATGTTTTGAATGAAATTACTCTAGATGGTTAGCTTATATTTGATGATGTATTAGTATAATATTGAATAAGGTATTAGAGTGCATGAATTGTTGCTAGAAAATCGCAGATGTTGGTTGATTATGAATTGTTTAAAATTAGAGATTGATTGGAGAAGTTGCAAGTTAATGTCATTAGAAATTGCAGAAACAGTATGTGACATCTTAACATTGAATGAGTGTCATTGCAATGAGATTAGGCTACTCAAAATTAAGTATGATTAGTCAAAAAGAGCCCTAAAATAGTATGTTGTGTCATGATGAGGAACCTTTATCATCGCGACGTCAACTTGAACTTTTGAAAATCTTATAGTTTAGTTCTGATTCGATCTCGGGTTAACATTAGAGCTTTCACAAGCTTATAGAAGACTCGAAAATGAATACAAATAGTTTTATATACTTTTTTATTAATATTTTAACGTCTAAGGTTGTAAATCAAATGGTAATTTGATCATTGTTTCTTTGACAACGAATGTGGCACCTTATAGCTCGGATCCAACAATCGAGTTGAGTATGGGGTGTTACAAATCCAACATAGTAAGACCACCCACTGTCGAACAAATCTCCCCCTCCCACTATGTGGGGATGTTCATCATATCAGTGATAAAAAAACAAGCTTCAAACTTCCCTCTATGTAAGGCCTTGGTCAACATATCCGCATCATTATCATTAATGTGAAATTTCTCAAGCTCTAACAATTTAGCCTCAAGAACTTCTTGTATATAATGATACCTCACATCAGTATGTTTAGGCCGAACTTGAAAAGTCAAATTCTTACCAAGATGAGTAGCACTTTGGTTGTCACAAAACAAGACATATTTCTCTTGAGTAAAGTTGAGTTCTTGCATAATTTTCTTTGTAACACCCCAAACCTGACCGAGTAGGTTTGACCCGAATTTGGTGAGCTACATTAGCTACCAAAGTGAATTTCTGTTAATTCCCAACCTAACTTCCAACACACCACAAATATGTGACATATAAAGCACTAATTTATAACACAACAATGGAATAATATCATACATGGAATGTAAAACATGCGAGCTTATCAAACAAATAGATGTAGGGTTTACATGTCGTCTAAAAAATTAAACTTAACTGTTCACATGAAAGAAATAAACAAAGTATTTTAGCACATTCAAACATAAATTCAAGTACTTAGAAGTAAGTATTAAGGTTCACACAACACATAGTTCGCAATATAACAACAATTCGCATAACTCCTAACTTCACACTTAAACAAAACATCATGGGTTCGCATGCAAATGGCTTCGCAACAAAATAATTTACTCATGCAAAGGTTCTCACAATTTGATAGGATTCACTAGACAGAAATTTTAATGCCACTAAGGTTCACATGCATGTTGAGGTCGCAAGCAGATAAGTCATTCACACAAGGGTCGCAGAACAATAATACTTCACAATAAAAATGGCTCATATTTAATATTAAGACATACTTTAGCAATATTGAAAAGACACAACATGGTACGAATGCATGGAGAAATAAAGAAACATCAAACTTTATTTATGCAGAGAAGAAATTAATAACATAGGTTTAGTTGTAAGGTTCACAGAATGAAAATAAACTTAAACTTTCAAAGAAATTGTTTCAATAACATAATCAAATTAGGATAAATCTAAACCCACATAAATAAAACCCCATCACCTTTTTCCCAAGTTCGCCAACATCTATTTAGGGGTGAGCCTTGCCACTTCCATCCGCAACCTACTTACCCTACGAAGTAAGAGAGGAGTGGGCAAGTTCATTGCAAACTCAGTGAATAATCAAGAATCAACAGAGTATGATTAAAATATGAATTTTAAAACAGAAAGAATACTTAGTCTAAAAAATTGTATAGCGTGTTGGGTTCACATTGAAGGTACGAGACCTAGTTCGTAGATCCTATTTGCCAGAAAACATAAGTTTGTCAAAGTAGTTTCGCATGTATTTACTGAAAATCATACTTAAAAACTTAGCTTGTTCTTGTTTGAAAATGAAACTTATATAGCATGAAACATACTCACATACTTGTCTTATCATAATGGCTGAGGAACATCAAATATGTTCTCGTAATTGTCTTAACATACTTATCTTATCAGAATTTGTTGGATATGGAGATATCTTTATAACACCTCAGAATGACTCAAAAAGTCCTTAACATGTTCCATAAGTATAGCATAAATCTAAACACTCTCCTGTATGCCAACATGTCCCATTGAATAGTGTATAGCTCGAAATTCCCTTATCTCTCCACATGTCCCAAGACCTTAACTCCAAAAATAATAGAATTTATAGGTGAGTACTTACAATCCTTTGTTATACCAATATATAACCAAAATAAGGGCTCGCGAAAGAGCTCGCAAAGAAACTTATCACATAGAGCTCGCATAAAGAGCTCACAAAACATAGCTTATAAAACTATACTTTTAAAAAATGCTTTAAAATATACGCTCACATAAGAGCACACGTAAATCATATTTTTAAAACATAACTTGAAAACATAATTTGGAAATATATCTTGAAAATAGAATATTAGAACTTTAAAAATAGAGTTTAGTTTCAAAAACCAAATTCTTGGAAAACATAACATTTCACACACCAGTTACGAACCCTGAGCATTCATACTAAAAAAAATGATAGTTAGCACACTTATGGCAATTCTTAACCACTCACTAATAAAGCTGAGAATTTAAATGAGTTTTGCTTTGCCTTTATCCTTTCTGGTAAATGGTCCGACTGGTTTGCAACATACATAAACACATAAATTACTAAAAAAGACAAAACTTACGAAATTCACACATGCAAGCGAACCTAGATTTTTGGACATTCAACCCTAACAGGACAGAGGCTTACCTTAGTTTCTATGAACTTGGTTCAAAACAAAGACTTGACAACAAAATATCGATGAGAGAATTTTCATGGAATAAGGGTTGTACTTATAGGCAGTAAATGACTTAATGATCCTAGGATACCCAACTTAGGAAGCCTTATTCGATTTAGAAGAAGATTACGTGCACGAAAAGTATTCCTTGATACACCATATCTTTATTTCCTAATTTTTAGTCTGACTCGACTTTGACTGGTGAACCCTCAGTTCGCAACTCAATTAGTGAACATAACTTGCAATGAAACTGGCGAACCCTCTTACCGCATCTTTTGGTGTATATTGCTTCACCTGATTTCTGGCAACTCCTTGCTGATACTATCTTAACAAACCCTTTGTTGAATTCCATTTGGCAAATCCCTAATTCGTAACTTAACTGGCGAACCCCAGTTTGTCGAAACAATGACGAACCTTCATTTTTGAGACCAAAACTTCCAGCCCCTATCTCGGCTTGTTACATTCTTGCACAAAAATTTGAAGCATGCATCAAATACAAGTTCGAACTCTTTTTCCCTAAAGCCACAACTGAGGAGCCTCTAGTCAATTTCCACTGGCCCTTTTTGAAAGTGTTATAGAAACCATCATCATCAAGCTTTCTTACAGAAATCAAATTCAAATGAATATCCAGTGCATGCCTAACATTTTTCCATCATTAGTGACCAAGCTAATACCTCCCATGTTGCAACCTGTACCAAGCCATCATTACCCATCTTTAGTACCCTAAAATCACCAAAAGTATAAAATGCGAAGAACTCATTCTGTGACGTGACATGAAGTGAAGCATCAGTGTTGATCTCATGCTAGGTTGCTCAAGTTCTCATCACAAAGGACTAATAGATCATTAGTAGTAGCGGCAATAACACGTTCAGATTTCACATTATGCCTTTCCCTTTTATTTATTACCACCACCTGTATTCTCTCTTTTCCACTTGTAGCAAAACTTCTTGATATGGTCTTTCTTACTACAATGATGACACCCAAGATTCCTATATCTTGATCTAGACTTACTTCAGCTTTTATCTCTACCCTTTTCACCTTTCTCTTTACTTCACTCCCTTCTTTCAATAACTAGAACCTCAGATTATAATGAGGAACTTTAAGAAATTATTCTCACCTCTTCGTTCAATACACTACTTTTAGTAATTTCCAAGGTCATAGTTCCCTTTAGAGCAACATTAATGAGCGAAACTCGAAATGTTTCCCAAGAATCCAGTAAAGTAGCGAGCAACCAAAGCCCCGTAATCTCACCATCAACTTTAATTCCCATAACAAGTGGTTAAGTCAACAAACCTTGAAACTCACTTAAGTGGTCGGCTATAGAAGTCCTTTCCTTATAACTCAACGTCGTCATTCTCTTAAGCATGTATAACTTGTTATTGTCGAACTTCAAAACATACATGTTTTCAAGCTTGTTCCATAATGTGCCTCCTTTTTTAACTTGATCAATGTGGTTATAGACACTCTTCAACAAATTTTCGAATAAAACTACACACCTGCTGAAGCTTAAATTTCCACTCCTCATCCATTTCTGAGTTGGGTTTTTGGATAACAACGACAGGAAGATGCAAAAACTTCACAAATAAAATATCTTTCATTTTGTCCTGCCAAAGTTGATAATTTGTGCCATTCAACATAATTATCTTACTAGTGCTAATTTTCATGATACCAAACACAAGAACCAAGCTCCTGATACTAGTTTGTTAGGACAAACCCAAACCCGACGAAATAACGTGAAAGCACAATTAGTGTCTCAATAAATTTATTTGGTATATGGAAAACCCAATAACATAACATATCAACAATCAATGCAAATCAACCACAACACCATAAGCAAAATAATAAGACTGAGACATGCAATTTTACGTTGAAAATCCCTTTAATGCAAAGGTTAAAAATCAAAAATTCCACTATAATCATAATCTTGCTACAAGATCACAACCAAGCTACCATAAAGAGTATATAACTTAAACAATGCTATTTACAAATAATCTCAAGCAAACTTTAAGAGAAAAGTTGAGAATATCACCAAAAAGAGACTAACTCTGAAAGCTGAAAACTTAAAGCTACAATACCCCAAACAAAAATCGGACCGTACACATCAAAACTCTTCAATTCTACTAGCTATTGTAAAAAAATTAGCTCCAACAGATACCTAATGGACCTTTGATCGAAGAGAACATGAAAGCTAGTCTGTGTATAAAAAAACAATGGTTTTTCTTTCCCACTTTTCTTTTTTCTTTATTTTTTCCTGCACATCAAAAAGAAAACTAACTCTTTTTTTTTTTAGCAACCCCCGCAACACATATGTGTAGGGCACACGAAAAGGGGCTCCCACCTAATGGGACCACGACCCAATAATTCTCTTAATTGTTGTAACCTTTGCTTTTGTAATTCAAGAGGAAATACATTAGGTAAGAATATTGTTGACTTGTGAGTTTTCTTATTTTATTTATTATTTGTTAAAAAAGTACATTGATTAAGTTTTAATAGAGTTTTAATTAATGTTGATTTATGTATTGAGTTTAAATTATATTAGGATAATCCTAAAAAGTTATTTTTAGGCCTTCAATAAATATGTGTTACTTCATTTTTTTAAAAGAATTTCTAATTAATATCACACACTTTCTAATCTGAGATCAATTATCCTTAATAGTATTTTAACATTAATTATTGTTGACTAATTAAATAAAATTAATGTAGAAAATTAAATAAAATTAAGAAATAGTTATAGCAATGTAAGGTTTATTGTTTTTTTCATTTTAAAATTTATGATTTTAAGGAAAAAGTTATATTAGAGTTTAGGGTCTAAAGAGATCTAAGATTTAAGGTTCTAGGGTATAAGATTTCAGGGCGTAAGATTTAGGCTTTGGTCAGTAGAGTGAAGAGAAAATCAGAAAGATGAAAAATTGAGGGGATAGAAAGATATAAATTTTCTTTCCATAGGTGTGCTTGGTAAGAAAAACACATTGCTTGGTTGGGATGAAAAATTAAAGGAAAGAAAATAAAACATTTGAAAATGTATAATTTTGAACTAATAACCACATCTCTCTCATTTTCTTTACTCTCATAATTTCAATTTAGAAAATTTGGTTTTTATGCTTTGGGATAAAAATATCGTCTTTTCTAATTTGTTCTCTTACTTTTATTCCTATCAAGTATACTCAAAATTTATTTACTTTTTTTTTACTTTATCATTCTTTATTTTTATCTCTCTATTTTTTATCCAACCAAGTACACCTTTAAGGTTTTAGAATTTTATTAAAAGATAGATTAATTTTAAAGTTAAAAATAGTAATGAAAATTTATTTGATAATCGACACCTAATTATTAGATACTTAAAAGTGATTTTTTAAAGAATTTTTTATACAATATTGGGGTGGGATTTTTAACACAGGAGATTTAAGTAACAACTTTTTTAAGATACTTTTTTTTATGAAGTCATGTAGATATAGTAACAACTCTTTTTTTAGGACTTAATTAATTTTTATAAAAAAATTCTATACCATTTTAAACAAATAAGTAGAAAAATAAAAGAAAAATTATACCCAACATTATTAAATTATTAATAAGTTTACGCTTTTATTAGTCAACTTCAAATAGTAACAAAATAATCACTAAATTATTTGAAAGTTTTCATTTTGTGGTTGAATTATTTGAAAGTTTCTATTTAAGTCACTAAGCTATTAAGTTTATTTTTTAAAAGTCCGATTAATGAGCTACAAGTGACGATTTGACGATCAATACGGTAGATCAATATCCATCGATAAGTAAAGAAACAAAACTTAGATCCAAGTCAATCTAACAGTCAGTGTCAGAAATCAAAGAAAAAAGTTATTCAAATTTTAGTTCATAGATTCGTGACGTTCAAAGCTGCTTCATCACCTCCAAGTGCCTCTACTCCACCACCTCCATCACCCACCCTCCTCCCGTACCTTCTCTCTTCTTCTCCCGTCGCCCTCTTTTCCCTGTTTCTCACGCCGTCCGATTTCTACCTGTCCACCATACTCGCTTCACCTCCATCCGGTGCGGCGTCAACCGCTCCGGAAACTCGGCTTATTCCCCTCTGAACTCGGGGTCAAACTTCAGTGACCGACCGCCCACTGAAATGGCCCTGCTTTTTCCTGGGTGTGATTACGAGCATTGGCTTATTGTTATGGATAAGCCCGGTGGCGAAGGAGCTACTAAGCAGGAAATGATTGATTGCTATATTAAAACCCTTGCCAAAGTTGTTGGCAGGTAATTTTTTTCAATCTTTTGGTGGATTTTTGGGTGTTTGGATGCTGAGAAAATGTGGGGGAAAGTGGGGGCCTAAGATTGGAAAGTAAATAATCTCCTGGGGTTTTTTTTATTGATTCTTTAGTAGGATTGATTATGTAATATAGTTTCATTTCAGGATTTAAACTTCTTTGACATTGAATGCATTATTTTGTTTTTGTTTTTGTTTTTGAAGATAACCATCTTTGAGTTATTTGTTATTACCCTGTGTTAGTGAGGAAGAAGCTAAGAAGAAAATTTACAACGTTTCCTGTGAGAGGTATTTCGGATTCGGCTGCGAAATTGATGAAGAAACGTCGAATAAGCTAGAAGGTATCGATTTTGGGTGATCCTTGAATCAGTGGATTGATTTTTGATCGAAGTTAATGTTCTATAATAATTAAATTTGTGTTCTTTTCTTGTTAACAGGATTGCCTGGTGTTCTCTTCGTTCTTCCGGATTCATATGTCGATCCCGAATACAAGGACTATGGGGGTAAGCCTTTCAGGGAATAAATAGTTTCACCAAAATTCGAAATAATATTCGCATAAATTACTTGATTAACTGTGGACATGTGCATTGATTTAAGCATTTGACAATGTCCATGTTGATCTTATAGGTATATAAGCATTTTCTCGAGTTTGATGGTTAAGTGTTAGTCCTTCTTTCAGTTCAAGATTGTATGGATAGTTACATAATTTTGGTTAAATGATTGTAGGAATAATGAATAAAGCCGATTTTTCTTGGTACGATCTGACCTATTATCAGAAATCAATCCCAAGACCAATGGATCATTTAGTTTTCTGATAATATTAGATTTCACTAGGTTAGTTCTTAGGAAATCTTGATTTTGACTATTTGTCCTTCAACAAAAGAAGCATAGACCACTTTGGCAGGAAAAATTTTGTTGTCTTGGTCCTAATTCAACCCTAAACAAGTATGAGTTAGTTGAATACTTGTGTTAGAAATTCTCGGATTTGGTTTTCAATTTCCATAAAGGATATAATTGACAACTCGAAGTTGCATATTATCCTTTTCCTTTAATGGCATGCATGTCTCCTTATTTGAAACATAAACAATCTGTTTAAGAGCTCGTAAACCATTTCTCAGTCCATCTTGGTGAAGCTACTAGCCTTTAGCTGGCAATGTGTAGCTTTGAATGCTAATGGACTCACATTGAAGTCCTCTTTGTACTCTTCTTTGCTTGAATTTTCAGCATTGCAGATTTCTTGAATAAGATACATAAAATTTTGCTTTTTCCCTAGTTCTACGGTTTTCATGATAATCTTTGTTAATAGATCAGTTTGTCTTTCTCAGAAAGGCAATAATCGAATAAATGAGACATGGACTTTTTATCTATGGTACTTTTTGAGTTTAATCTTCTGCAGTTGTTATTCTTGTACCGCATCTGGTTCATTTTGCTTCACATTATAAATCCCATAGATCTATGATTTATGTTGGGTTAAAACATTTGCAGTTGAGTTGTTTGTTAATGGCGAGATTGTTCAAAGGTCACCTGAATGACAAAGGAGGGTTGAACCACAACCCCAGAGAGCCCAAGACAGACCAAGGTACAATGATCGTACTCGCTATGTTCGTCACCGAGAAAACATGAGGTAAATAAAAAACAATGAATGTGTAGAAATCTTGAAAACATTAAGCTTTCTGATGTGTTCTTGGACATATTGAAGCTCATTATTACTATGAGCATTATGTTTGGTGTTTTCAAGCTGTTCTTGGACACAATTGATTTATGATTTTGAGGTGTTCATGGCTTAACCCAGATTCGAATTGGATTTATGTATTAGAATTAGTGTATGATCTAAAAGTATTTGTAGCGACGTGAAATTTTTGCTTGGCCGCTAATTGAGGCGATTTATTGAAAATTTAAAAATCGACTTTCGATTTTATTAAAAAAGGGAGTCGCCATCGATCATTTTTCTTAGGTGTGATCAGACACCTAATAAATTCTCTTTTTTAAAAGAAAATTTATTTTTTAAACAAAAAGAAGGCCGAGTTTAGGTCTACGTCAAAAGCCAGAGAAAAATAGGGTTCGGGAGTCGATTACGTACGAGGAACGTATTAGTACCCTCGCGACGCCCAAAATTGGTATCTCGTTAAACATGTGTTGTCTTAATTTTCAAAATTGCGAGCTCAATATAACATTTAATCGTGATCCAATTAAAACACGAGAAATTTCAAGTTTTTTTGGTTTCTTTTGAGAAGGACATTTCGTTTTTAACACGAGTCAATTGATATTCACCCAACATAACGATGAAATTGACGACTTAATGTTAAATCGGTACGTTGCCTTGTTGAAATTAATTTAAAAACATGAATGAAAATATTTCTAAATAAAAAATAAAAGTAAAAGAAAACTAATATTGATGTTAAAATAAGATGTGAACTAATATGTTAAATTTGAAAAGACAAATAATAATAAAAAGTTCGAATATACTGAAGCAAATAATATATAAGACATTAACAATGTATATGTGATAATAATAGTATAAAACAATAATAATGCATATGGTATTAAACATGATAATAATAGTAATAATGCAAATATGAAATAGTAGTGAACATATATATATATAAAACATATAATACTAGATTTAAAAATATATATATACAATATATATTAAAAATAGTAATAATATAAAAATAACTAATAATAACGATATATAAATATATAAATATATGTATTAATATATATATATATATATTAAAGATATATACATATATAATAAAACATATACTAATACTAATAATAATAATAATATTAAAAGTAATTAATTCAATAATAAAGTAATGAAAATAAACAAAAAGGACTAAAATCGAATTAAAAACAGAGTTTGGGGGGAAATCTGAAATAAAAAAGAAGAGAATGACCTATTTCAACGCGCACAAATAGTGGAGGGACTAAAAACGAAATAAATCCCTTCAACCAAAACGCGCAGCAGCATTGAGGACCAAATTGGAAAGCGCAACAAATTATAGGGTCAAATTAAAATACAAAGAAAAATTGATTGTAAAAGCTTGAAAAAGAGGAAGGGTTAAATGCGCAAATAGCCCTTCCATAATAAAAACACGCGGATCCTAGCGGGTCAAGGTCGAATCGGGTCGGGCAGAGTGAAACGACACCGTTTTGGGGCTTGTGGGTGCCGACCAAAACAACGTCGTTTTGTAACGTCTATATAAATTAAATTTTTTGTTTTGAAATCATTTGTTATCTGTTTCTAAAAAAAAATAAATTTCTTCCTTGTTTTCTCTGCAGGCTAAATTTCTTCCTTGTTTTCTCTGCAAGTCTAGGTTCCGGCGAGGTCCCTAGCCGGTCGCCACCATTCTCAGCCGCCGTAAGCCACCGTACACGGTGGCCGAAAAGGTAAAAATTTATCTTTTTTTTTTGGTTATTTATTTCCCTTTTGTTTATCTATATATAAATGTAAAAAAATGAGAAAATATAAAAAAAGGATTCGAAATATACAAAAGGAAATGAAAATCACCTATTTTCTTCCGATTTGGCTTTTGTATTTTTCTATTTTGATGCTTTTGAATCACTGCTTTTGCTTTAAACTTCTAGTGTCTTATATTGAATGAAAATTTTGCCGAATCTCTATTATTCTCTTTGAAACCTGTCCCCCCCCCCCCCTTTTAGAAAATGTTTAGATTTGGCTTTTATAGCCTTTACAAGTTCTTTTTCTACTATTTTCTTTCCTTTCTCTTTATTGTCTTGCAGGTGCAACTTGTTGGAGTTCAGTGGCTGACATGGGCGGTGCTGAGGTGACCGGTGGTGCAGGCGGTCAGTGGGTAGTTGGCCAAAAGTCAGGGGGTTCGGCGCTGCAAGCTAGGGGTTAGGGTTTTTGTTTTTTCTGTTTTGGTTTGGTATTGGGCCACCTGGGTTTGGTTTAATTTAGGGATTAGGCTTGGGTTAAAATGGGTTAGTTGGGCTAATTGGTATTGGGTTTGCTGTATTGAGTCTTGGATAGTTAAGATTTTAGGTTTGCTGTAAATGGGATTGGGTTTAAGGGCCCGGGCAATTTGGGATTCTACAGTATTCATAGCCCAATCTGGGTTTAGGTTGGATTTATGGATGATGTCAATATCATACAATCTCACTCAAGTTTGGCTGACTCAAAATTGACTTTATTATTTTCTCTCTAAAAAAACTTATGGCTAAAGTTGCCCCCTAATAGTCTCTATGCACATCTTATTATAAAATTTTAAAAAATTAAAAAATTTAAGTTATGTTGGGTTTTAGGAAACATCGACCGTTTTCTTTTTTTTTTTAAATAAAACATTAAATAAATATGTTTTACTAAAATTTTAAAAAATGAAAAAATATGTTTATAATTTTAAGAATGGGTTTGAAAAGCTAAAAATTAAATTTAGATATAATTATTTATAGTTACACATTTCTGACAATCAATATAAATATTGAGTCCCTTTGAATTGAGTGCTCTTTAAATTTCATTCTCTAATTCCTGGGAAAATTATGAGATATTGAGTAATTGTGCAAATAATTGCCAACAATTAATCTCAAATCCATCACCTTATAGCCTTTTAAGCATGCTTGTAAATTATTTATATTTCAAAAGTTATTTTTATATAATAATATTAATTAATTTTAAGATATATATTATTTTTAAAATATAATTATATTTTATGTTTATATATTTAAATTTTTTATTGATAAGAGAAAAAATTATGTATTTTGACCTACTCAATAATTAACTAAATTATATAATATATATGGTTTATTTCTACTAAATTTAATTAAAGTATATAGTATTTCTTATTTTTATATTTAATCAAGAACCAACCGACGATAACAAAGAGTTTATGTTTAATGTTAAAGAGTGAATAACCCAATAAATTTAGAATGCTAGACAAACTAGATGAAATTGCATAAGATGTTTATTTTGTTGTTAATTTTACTAGTAATCGTATTATTGAATACTTTCTTGGACTAACATATTATATAAGATGATTTAATGTTAGATTTTGTTATTTGTTTAGAGAATTTCTTCTCAAATTAAATTAATGTGTTTAATTTAATTCATGTGACAACTAAATATAATACCATCAAATGTATTTGGATTCAGTTCGTTTCAACTATAGGGTGTAACTCTGTAGGCTCTTGTAACGTTGGTAGTAATACTAGAACATTTCTAACATTACAATCAATGATTGGCATCTAGCAATGCATCATTATCACCCCAATTAGAAGAGGTCGTGATTTGACATAACCATTCTGTGATAGTCTTTTCATGTATTATATCCTTTTATCATTAATATCTAGATTGGACACAAATCATGAAATAGTCACACTTGCATAGTCCAATATCATATTTCTTGATTTTTTGTTCTCTAACACATACTAATGTATTGATTTTGATATCCCTATGTCCATGACAATTCTTTGTCATCAATCAACTACACATTAGTCTCAATGCATTATTGTTGTCTAAGCCCACAATAATACTTGATTAAGGACCTTTTTAAGAATAATCATATTTTCTTAGGACTTTATTACAATTCAATTTATTTGTATACACAGAAAAAGAAACTGAAATAATAATGATAATGTCTTATATTAATAAATAAGGTAAAACGAGAATATGATTACAATCATCACATGATTGGTTTTGGGGCATACTCTAATAGGGGGATAATGCATTAAGTTGTTCACAAGGGCCAACTTGATCCTCTTCCTCAAGGATCCCAGATGAGGAACCTAGGAGAGTAGCTGACTCCAACTACGTCCATGTACGATCAATACTAAATCTGACACACCGTCCATCTTACCTCTTATATGTTCTTGCTAGCCCATCTTTGTCTCGGTAGAGTCTTTTAGTGGCATGTTTTGATCCTCTTCTCCATTACTTAGAAAAAGTGAGTCATTGATTCAAGTACAAGATACTATCATTATTGTTTGGACAATTAGACACCCAATTTGTAATCACAATGACCTAATTGTTAGAGCAAAGCTCTACTAATTAAGGTATATCCCCCAAGCCAAGTGGAGCATACATGAAGGAGTTAGATGTTTTTTCTATTCTTTTCTTTGGCGCAGTTGGGCCATCCTGGACTTGAACCAGAGATCTCGCCCGTGTGAAGTAAATCATCACACCTACTGTCCAACCAATTGGAAGAGAATCAATAGATTCCTTTTCGAAAGCGATTCATCCTTCCCAAACACAGCATACAACTCTTCGTTGTACTACACTCCCCAAGTGTATTTGTTCCCCCTTCTTCGTTACTATGGCAAGTATTTGTGAAATAAGAAATAACTCCTATGGGAAGAAAAAAAAAGACGTTGCAAGACCCTCTTGGCCCAAACCTAAACACTCTAAAATCCCGGCATTCCCTAATAATTTTTATGAGAGATAGGTTTACGGTAAAAGGTGAAAATTAAAATTAAATTAAACTAGACAATCATCGATGTTGAGCTTCATTGAACGTATTTATTAACGATAGGTTTTCCAAATGGTTAAAATATTAATTAAAGAAGAACTTTATACCAATGGGTGTCAAGATTTGTTTCTATTTATTAGGTTTAACTCTACATATTACACGCAACTCAACTTACATGGATGTCGAGATCTTTGTATGTTAATTACAATTGAAAAACTCAAATGTCATCATTGAATGTAGATACATTGATTTGTTTTACATGCACAATAATTACTCTAATTCTAATATAGTAGTGAAAGCTTGAAAACAAAATATAATTAAAGGAACTTGTATTGTCTCAACATGGACACGTGAAAAACGTCGTGAATACGATCCAACTTTGGGGGTAACTCTAGTTGATATGTCACTGGTCCAACTCTCTTGACGATGCGATAGGGTCCAATGAACCTCAAACTCAATTTTCCCTTGCGGCCAAACCTCAACACTTTCTTCCAAGACAAAACCTTAAGGAAGTCTCGATCACCAAAACTGAACTCTATATCCTTCCTCTTCAAGTTAGAATAAGACTTCTATCGATCTGATGTCGCTCTTAAATGATCCCGGATAATCTTCACAGTATTCACAGTATTATCAAAGTTAATCCTAAACATTTTAACTTTTAAAAAAAAAAAAAACATTTCACAATAAGTAAAGAAACTTTAAACTTAGTTATTTATAAAAATATATTTAAAAACAACTTCTAAGCTTTTACAATATATTTCTAAAATTTTATCAATTAAAAATTTAGACCATCAACAATCTAACTATAACATTTTCTTTTTTGCTGCGAATAAGATGATCTCCTAAACCCCGATGACGCTGCCAAGGAACTTGAAGCCGTTGCTGGACTGGTGGACGTATCAGTTGATCTCGATAAGCTGCAAGGGGGATGGAAACTAATATACTGCAGTGCATTCTCATCTCGGACTCTGGAAGCCATCCAGGACCTCAGACCTGAAGATTACTCCTCATAACACTTGGCCACACAATTGTTACATTGTTATGGTTGTTTATTTGGGGCTCTTAAATAAAAATGGCTATTGATAGCGGGTACGCAGATATTTATGAACATTGATTTTTTTTTTCTGACTAATTCTTTGGGATTTGTATGTGTAGCTTATAACCTAAAAATTCAAAAAAATGCTTCAATTGAACAAAGATTTTGACAATATAGTGGAACTTGAATTGGGAGCTCCTTGGCCTTTGCCTCCACTTGTCACCGCCACCTTAGCCCACAAATTTGAAATCCTAGGTTAGTTATTTCTCCTATTTTGAGTTCATCTACGCCACTCAAATTTGGGTTGGTGTCGAAAATGGATATATACTATTTTATATTTTTATTTTTCTGTTTTATACCCATGTTCAACATATGGATTTGACCTCAAGTCAAACTTGTACATATGACAAAAAAACTTATAAGAGAAAATTGAACATACCACCTTGGCGGAAAAGCATGTGCACGTAACAACCATACAGAAGTCCAGCTAATGGTGAGTGCTCACTCCTTTTTTCTTTTTCAAGTTATTAAAGGATCGTATCTTCATACTTAAAATCAAAGTAATATAGAGTTTGATATATTATGTGGATGGGATGAATGACATGCTAAATAAAATAAACTGTTGTAATGTGATTAATAAAAATGCTTTGTTTTGACGAAGATGAAAATAAGAAATGAGAGAACAGTGTAACTTCGATTACCAGATGCTTTGAGGCCACCATCTAATACGGGGAGCGGGTAATTCGATGTTACCTTTGTTGATGCTGATACCCGTATCACCAGAGGTGATAGGGGGGAGCTCAGGGTTTCTGTCATCTCATAGTTTTACTTTGTAGCATGGTTTAAATTATCGGATCAAATCCATCGATTAATCGATTTAATCAATTGGCCGGTTCAACTAATTGAACTAAAAACTGTGACAGGCTTAACCTCCGAAATCAAATGTTGCATCTACTAAAGAAAGTGCCCCCAATTGATTCTTTTTAATCCTTTCTTAGATAAAAACATACAAAAAAAAAATGCAGAATACTTGAAGACAAAATTAGCAAAATACTCAAAATCTTCTGAATCACTTCAAGATGCATTTTCCTTTTTCAACTTAGCAAGCTCTTGCCTCACAACTCCAGCTTTCTGCAAAATCATATCATATCCATTTTTGGTTCAGAGTCTACATAATAACAACAGAAACAAGATACTAGTGCTTCCAAGTTATTCGGGTTTTAATTGGAAAAAACAAAAAAGAAATAAATGTGGTTAAGTAACTATTGATTTGAGCTATTTAATGAGCCGGACTTGTGTATCCTAATACTTGAATTCTTTTATTAGCTCATAAGCCTAACCCAGTTTTTTTTTTTTTTTTTTAATTAATATTGATAAACCTCAAGTTCAAGCTCAAGTATAAATAATCGAGTTTGAAATTGAGCAAGAGAATAGAACTATATTTTCAGAGTAATAAATAAATTTAATCGAGTCTAATTGCGTAAGCTTGGCAATTCAATTTTTTTTAAAACCGATCTCAAGCTCTAAAAGCAAAACTCGATCGAGCTTATGTTAAGCTTGATCTCAAGTTGCTTATAGCTTAATATCGGCTATGCATGACTCGATTTCACTCTTACTCAAGAGTACCTAACATCAAACAAACAACTAAACACTCTACATGTTCCAATAACTAACCTTGATCTTGGCCAACATGATCTTGAATCTGTCGAAGTCATTGAGAGATGCTCTCTTCTTTTGAACAATCAGCTTTTTACCCCATGAGCTATTCTCCCACTTGTTTTTAACATCTTCCATTCCAATAAGAACAAAAAGAAAAGAATAAGCTATGTTACTTGGACTTGAATAAAAATGTCAAAAACCGATACGTTTCCAACACGAGTCTGTTCAAATTTTTCCAAGCTTTCTATGTATTTTAAAACTTTTGGGCAAATCATATTACCAACTCATGTCCAAATATGCATAGGATACAAACGTTAGACACAAGTGTTTCAACAAAAACGGAAAGTGAAACAATACTGGCAGACAAGAATATATTTTCTTACCAGCTTTTTCCATTGCTTCAATCAGTGTCTTCTTCTTTGGAACACGAGGAATGTCAATTTTGAAATCAGTCAATTGAAGCCTCTTAAAGTTCATTTGACCCCTCACCATATCTGGGGCATCAACTAGAGCCTGAGATGACGAGACACGAAAAAAAGCTCCATTCAAGTTTTACACAACTTAACATATCCATATTAGTCCTCTTCAACTACGTTCACGACTAAACTTGCACATTTAACACATTTACTATCTCAATATCATCCCATGGTATGCATATACAATAGTATCACAAGTAACAACCAAGGCAAAACAGAAACAGGTCAACAAATTAAACTTTTTCATTTTAATTTATATCATAATGTTGGCACATATTCAACACGTATGGAGTCAGATATAGTCCTAACTAAGGGCGTAAATGACATATACTAGTACTCGTTAACTTCTTCATTTTAATTTGTTTCGAAAGTTGGAATAATTGAGATTGAAGTCAAACAATTGAATGGTTATCATGAATCAAGCTCAACATCTAAAATTAAAGCTAGATCAAACTCGACTCGAGCTTAAAACCTCAAATTCCGAGTTAAGCTTGAGATTCTTACAATTTGAACTCGGATTTAGCTCGACTACAAACTTGGTCCTAACCTTTCAAACATAGAACCTATTTTCCAAATCAATCTCACCAGGAAGGAAACAACTAATCCTACTTAAAAACTAAATTTCCTTTTCATTACCATAGATGAAATAAATACATAAAAACTAAATAAAATTACATACTCTGTTCTGGTCAACAACATCGACGATGACGACGAGCTTGCCGTAGTCTTTGCCGTAGTTAACGAGAGCGACTCTCCCGATCTCAACGTACCTTTTGAACGGCTACACACAAAAAAAAAAAGAAAAATCAAAGAGTGAATAGAGTGAAAAGGGCGGCGTTAGAGATTGAAAAAAACTCACCATTTCTACACAGCGTGAAGAGCGTTCTGAGCTAAAAGGAGAGATTGAGCGGCCGAAGAAGAAATGTGAAGAGGGTTTTGAGAAGTTAGGGTTTTATTATATGGTACTTTTACAGGTTGTTTATAACCGTTGGATCTATCCTTTCTTTCCAGTGATGATGAGCATTAGGTTCGGGTCAATTTTATCTAACCCATATTGCTATTTGACAGATTAAATATTGTTAATAAATGTTAAAATATGCTGTTAAAATTTGATATTTAATTATTATATTTTAAAAGTTAAAATTTAATTTTTCTATTTTTAATTTAAAAATCTTAGTCCAAATATTATTGTCATAAGTCATATTTGTCAAAATTTGTCAACTTAGTATATTTCTTTCTTTCAATCATATATCACATCACATGAGGATAATTTAATTAACATGTTAAATTGATAAATTTTGATAGAAAAATAAAATAATTACCATATTAATAATTGAACTAGAATTTTGAATAAAAATATCATTTTAACTTTTCAAGTATAGAGACTAGGGCGAAGGTAGAAATTTTTTAGGGACCAAATTAAATTTTAATTTTTACATAATAAAATGCAATGTCATCATTTGAATAGATTATATCTTTATAATTTTTAAAGGACTAAATAAATTTTGTTATCATTTTTAAAGGGAAAAGTGTAATTTTACATTACTAATTTAAATTTTTTAAAATTTAAATAACCTAAATAAAAAATTTTCATTTGAAGGAGTTGGGGCTCCTGTTAGCCCCATATTACGCCACTGATAGAGACTAAATCTTAAATTTTATCAAAATATAAACATTAACTCAGGTTGGGCTTATATAAATAAAACAAACAAAAGTCCACTTGAAATTAAGGCCGGACATAACCCCTGGCCCAATAAAACCTTGACTGAAAACGACAAAAAAACTAGCTTATAAAAATAATAAAGAAAGCTCTAGATCATCAATTAAATGTTACCGTCTTATTTGCCCAATCAAATAATCTGACGCCTGTCATTTCCATCTTTTCTTTTAATTCAGACTTAATGGCAATACCATTTTCCAAGGCAAGCTCTAAACCACCGATGCTTTTGATCTGCCAATTTAGACTTCCCCCTTTCTTTCTTCTCCCCCTTTCTTTAGTCCGGTTCTCTTTCGCAGTCGATTTTCCTCTGATTTTCGGCATACGTGGGAACACTTTCAACCAGGTACATTTCTTCTTTTCTTCTTAATGATTCTGTTGCAAGTATGTGTACTAGACTGTTCGCTGATCTTGGGGTATATTCAAACCTTATTTTGCTAGATCTGGACTATAGCTGATGAATATCATGAATATAAACCCCTATTTGCGATTTATCCTCCCCTTTCGCCTTGCATTTCTTTATTACCGATAAAGAGTCGCCTTCGATAATGATTTCCTTCTCTTGCATGTCGAGTGCTATTTGGATCGCTTTTCTACAAGTGAGTGCTTCGGCTGCGAAGGTGGAGAGAACTCTATGGTGAATCTCTGTGCATGACAGGAGGACGAAACCTTTGCTGTTTTTGACTACTATCCCGGAAGCCGATTGTTGGTTGCGCTCATTATATGCTCCGTCAAAGTTTATTTTCACTATTTGACCAGGTGGGTGTTTCTATTTAGTATTCTCCTTAGAAACTATGGAAATAGTGCTCTCTAAACCATCCATTTCTTCTAAGTAGCTATGAACAAAGCATGCAATTTCCTGACTAGATCTGTTTGTTTTATCATGTATTCGAGCATTTCTGTCCCCCCATATGGCCCATAATGTACAACAAAATAGTCTATAAAAGGAGGTTGGCTGGTCAACGAGGACCCTGGTAAGCCACTGTTCGAACTCTAAATTTGTTTCCTGTAAAAAGTTAACAGCCGTCAATAATCCCCATACTGCCGTTGATACAAGACAATCCTGAAAGAGGTGGTCCATTGTTTCTACTTCTTCACCATAACGAGGACATGTTGGACTATTTACTAGTTTCCTACATGACATATTTACCCGAGTAAGCAAATAGTTCCGAGAAATTTTCCAGCATGTAATTATAATTTTTTTTAGTAGATCTAGGCTCCATAGTTTTATGTAGAAAGCTTTGTAGTCAGGATATAAAGCATAATTTCTAAGTTCCAGACTTTGTAATAGTTTATAGTAGTTTATAGGCGCTTCTAATTGAGTATTCGCCGCTCCAAACCCTAAAATCAGCATGAGGTTCCTTCGTCAATGGGATGCAGAGAATCTTTTCATCCACTTCTTCTGGGAAGGTATTGACAATCAGCTCTCTATTCCATTTTCTTTCGTAATTACTGATTAGCTCCACAACTTTATAATCATGCAAATTGACATTAATTGAAGATGATCTAAAATTTCTATAATCTGGAATCCAAGCATCATTATAAATTGAAATGTTTGTACCAGTACCTACCTTCCAATAAAGTTCATCTACCAATACATCTTTTGTCGCCCATAAACTTCACCATATATAGGAGCTATTATTTCCTAAACTCGATTTAAGAAAATCAACTTTCGAAAAATATTTCACTTTAAAAAATTGCGTTACTAATGACTTAGGGTTATCTAAGATCCTCCAACCTTGTTTAGCTAAGAGAGTTATATTGAATTGAGCCATGTCTCTGAACCCCATTCCACCTTCTTCTTTAGAGTTACACAAATGCTTCCATTGACACCAATGAATATCTCTTTTCCCAAAGCCTTTTTGCCACCAAAATTTCGCTAAAACATTATCGATTCACCACAATGAATTTGGTAGAAGAAAGCAAGACATAGTATAGGTTGGAATTGCTTGGAGAACTGCTTTAATAAAAACCTCTTTTCCTTTCGATAATAACCTAGTACTTCAGCCTTTAATATGCATAGTGACTCTTTCTTTTAAGTTTAGAAAAGACTTTTTTTTCCTTCTACCAACCACATTAGGAAGCCCCAAGTACTTTTCAGGATTAGTTAAGCTTCTAACTCCCAACAAGGACGAAATTTCTTCTTTTTTATCTTTAGTAGTGTCTTTTTCATCTTCAGTAGTGTTTGAGCTGTAAAAAATCGTTGACTTGTTAAAATTCACCCATTGACTTGAGCATCTTTCATATTTTCTAAGTATATCTTTCAATATCATTGTTCATTTATTCGTTGCTTCCCCAAAATAAAATGCAATCGTCTACAAACAGTAATGAGAAATCTCTGGCCCTCTTCTACTTGCCTTCGAACCTTTTAACAAACCCTTCCCCATAGCTATTCTCATTAGTGCTGAAAGTCCCTTGGTACAAATTAGAAAAAGGAATGGACTAAGTGGATCTCTTTGACGAAGTCCCCTTGAAGGTTGAAAGATTCTTTCACTCATTCCATTTATATTTACTACATAGGAAGCTGTAGAGATGCATTTCATGATCAAACCCACCCAATCTCTTAGAATCCCATCTGTAGCATAACTTTCTTTATGAAAATTCATTCAACTCTATCATAAGCTTTACTCATATCTAGCTTAACTGTCATATAACCTTTTTTTCCCATACGCTTTTATCGAAACGTATGTAAGATTTCATATGCTAAAAACACATTGTCAAAAATAAGTCGCCTTGGGACAAATGCGCTTTGTGCACTGTCTATACCACTACCAATAACTTCTTGGAGGCGAATTGCTATTACTTTTTCCACGATTTTGTAAATAACCATGCATAAGCTTATAGGCCTGAAACTAGCCAATTTAGTTAGCTAGACACTTTTGGGATGAGCACAGTATTTGTCATATTAAGGGTCTCTAAATTCTGATCACTATTTAGGATAACTAAACAAAAAGATTCAACATCCTTACCAACTATGTGCCAGTATTTTTGAAAAAATAGAGCTGGGAAGCCATCATGTCCTAGAGCTTTAGTGGGCCCCATGCCTTTCAAAACTCATTGGATTTCTTCTGATGTAAAAGGAGATAATAGAACTGTGTTTTGCTCATAGGAAATTTTATTAACAATGCCCCTTAAACAATGAGATAGATCTTCAACTCCACTTGACGTAAAAAGTCTCTCAAAAAATAAAGTAGCTTCCTCACAAATCTCTTAACCTTCAGTAATTTCCTTTCTATAAACCGCTTCTAACCTCGAAATTTTATTGGTTCGTCTCCAGCCTGAGGCACATTTATGAAAAAAAGTTATATTTTTATCCCCAAGTCGAAGCCAATTTGCTCTTGCCTTTTGTTCCCAGTACATTTCATCTTTATCAATCTCTCTATTTAGATTGATTTTTTATCAATAATCCTTGCCATTGTTTCGTCATCCCTTTCTCTCTTTAGTAGAATTTCAAGATCCTTTGTTAACATTCTTTTTAGTCTCTTCCTCGTTTTCCTGATAGTGATTTTAATCTTTCAAGTTTCTCTGCTAACGTGCCTGTATATGAACCCCATATGCCTTTAATTTCTCTTTCGAGAGATTCCTCCATAGTCCACCATGCCTCAAATTTAAATTTAAGACTTCCTGTCAATACGTCACCACTTTTTGTGTTTAAAAGAAGAGGACAATGATCTAATGTCGAATTTGGAAGATGTTGAATGCTGCCCAATGGGAACAAATTTATCCATTTTTCGTTTGTAACTCCTCTATCCAGTCTTTCCCTAATATTTGTTTCCGAAAAATTTCCCCTTTCCCATGTGTACCAAACCCCCGAGTAGTCAATGTCAACAAGTTGGCATTTCTCTAAAGCCTTCCTAAATGCTTCCATTCTCCCTTGTTCCTTTTGGATTCCACCACTTTTTTCAAAAGAAAACATAATTTCATTGAAATCCCCACATACTATCCGAGGGAGATTTTGATCTTGACCTAACTTTTTGAGCATGTTCTACAAAAACTTCTTATTATTCAAATAAGGTGAATCGTAAAACCCCGTGAACCTCCATTCTTATTTAACACCACCCTCCTTTATCGTTACATCGATATGCCGTTTGGAAAAACTTCTTAAAATGACCGAAATATCTTCTTTCCATGCTAGACACAGACTGCCCTTAGAACCTTCTGCTTCAAAGTCGATTCCATTCATAAAACCACAGCTCCTTCTAACTTTCTCCATACATTTTTTGTGGATTTTTGTCTCCATTAAGAAGACAATGTGGGGATTATGTTGCTTTAACAAGTATCGCAGTCTCCATTTTGCCTGTAGACTCCCCGATCCACGAACATTCCAACATATACTTTTCATTGTGCTCGGTTGGCTTACCTTTTAGCAGACGTCGATCTATAATTGTAAGAGGCAATATTTTGTTTCGAATTTTCACTCCTTATCTCCATGTGAACTCCTGCATGATCCACCATATCCTCATGTTTTAACCTTTTTACTCCATCTTCATGTGATTCGACTGTGTTGTTTGTTCCCTCCCCAACTTCTGGAAATTTCCTCTTACCCATAATGTTTTCATTCTTTTGACATTCTGGCATATTTGCTGGAACCATTCTTTTCCAGCTAGACTTATTTTTTAATGTAGAGCAGTTTTCCATCACGCTGTTACTTTCAATTGATACTATTGTCTTCACCATTCCAGGATCTACTGCCTTATTTTTTAATAGTTCGTCCAAACCTAGCACTTGTAGTTCGTCTTGATGCTTTCCTGACATATTATTCCCTTCTGCTATGTTTCCTCCAAGCCCGGCAACTATAGGCTGTTCTATGTAACCAGTATAAGAAACTTTGAGAACCCATATTTATTGAAAAAGCATTTAACTTCATACTCTATTTTCCAAGTAGCTTTGATTTTGCTTTTAAAGCCACAGAGAATGGTGGATCATCTCTGACTTTATTTTTTTCTGCAGGACTTAACTCAATGCAATCATTAATACCATGCCCCATTCTTCCACAACCAAAGCAAAAAATCGGTAACCTCTCATATCTGAAAGAGATACATGATTTAGAGTTGCTATCACGAGAAACAAAGATGCCTCTACGTAAGGGTTTCTATACATCCAAATTAATTCTTAATCGATATACCTCACCAATAATTTTGGATCTAATAACCCCTCCGAAAGTACTACCAATGGATGCAGTATATCTTTTTTATCAAATTCTGGAAGGCATGAACCTAATATGATCCAGAACGGTGACGAGTTAAGTCAGATTTGACTTCTTTCAACCTGTTTACTTAATCAATCAAAAAGAATAAAGTGCTTACGAAAGAACCATGGTCGTCCTTCCATTATTGTCTCTAAATCTTCTTCTAGATAAAAAACAATTAGGAAGAGATTTTGACCTGCCAACTAGATCTCAAATCTTTTCCTTGTCTTCCATATGCTCTTCATATGTGCCTTGAAACTATCTGTATTGTAGGGTTTTTTTGTCCAAATCGAGCATATGATAGTAGGTTTAACATTTGATTACATCAATGAACTTTTGACTGATAATTGAATAAGCTCTTCCGTCAACAAGGAGATCTTGTCGTTCCTCTTTTTGGTATCACCACCACTCTCCTCTATTCCAAGCTACAACAGTTGCTGTTTTCTCTAGGACTCTATGGAAAGTACTCTTGGTTTTCAGAGAGTACTACTAACTGCATATTTTAACATTTAATAAAATATTAAAATTAAAATATGGTATTGAACCGAATTTAACTATGCATTCTTGTCACTTTAATTTCCTTAATTGTAGGTGTGATTATAATTTAGAGGTTGTCTTTTGTTTATTTGCTTTTTACAAAACTAAACAATAAATTATGCTACAAAGTTAAGCTTAACACTAAATTTAATTGTTTGGCAAGTTTAAGATTTTTAAGTCATTATTCACTTGTTACTTTGATCATCATGACGATTAACTACATCTTATATTTTTGTATATAATATTTAAAGTCCACGTTTCTAGAAAATGAAAATTGTTCTATGTTAATGGCTTTTGGGATGAAGTCATTTTTTTTGTTGAAATGATCGGAATTAAATTGTATATTTTTACGATAGTAAAAATGTAATTTCATCATTTTAATAGCTTATATCTTTATAATTTTTAAAGGATTAAATTAAATTTTTATCATTTTGAGTTCAAAAGTGTAATGTTATAATTATTAATTTAAAATTTTATAAATTATAAAGTAACTTATCATTTTAAGAGGATCTAGGACCCTACCAGTCCTTTAACTTTACCAATGAATGGCTTAAAATTTTGACACATGAATGACTTCGAAATTTTGTTATATAGCATATCATGCATCTATTGTAACAACCCGTTTTTGGGTCAAAAAACTTCATTCCATCCTTTTCTTTTAGTCAGTAATCCTTTCTCTCCGTTGGGTCATTCTACATACGGGCTAGTCTTTTATTAGAAATTCTTCCTCTCCTTTCTTTCGGGGCCATTTCCTTCGCCCTTTCTTGTTAGTGTTGGGCATCTCCCTCTCGTCCTATTGTGGTAAGTTCACCGTCAAGTCTTGGAAGTTAGGGTTTTGCTCAAATCAGAACAGTGGTTTCGGGACCACAAATATGATATAGAAATATTTATTTTATTTCTATTTTTAAGGTCTACAACATGATAGAATAATTGTGTGAAAATTTCGTTAAGAAATTTTATTGATTGAGTGCTTAATTTGACTAGAAGGACTAAATTGTAATAGGTGCCAAACTTGATTTCTATAAGTTAAAGGTGTCTAATTGTTATGAAATTTTAAATTGGAGGTCCTTAAATGGTAATTAGACCATTATACATTAGGATGGACAAAAATGGACATGGTTAGATGTCTTCTCAATGTTTTAAGTTAGAGGTAATTTTGTAATTTGGTAAATAAAGCAAAAATAACTTAATAAAAAGTATTCATCTTTTCTAATTTCATCCCCATAGTCGAAAATTGCAAGAGAAGCCATATCTAGGGTTTTGGCCAAGCTTTCAAGCTCAATTGTAAGTCCGTTTTGTCCCATTTTTAACGATTTTTATATTTTTGAGATCGTGGTAACTTAATTTAGCTATTTCAAGGACTAATTTGAAAGAAAGTTAAAGTCTAAAATTTTACTCATGTTGAATATGCTTATATTTTGATGTTTGATGGTAGAAAATACATGTTTTTTTGTTTGTTAAACGACTTTTTTAAAGTGATTTTTGGTAAAAACGTCAAATAGGGACTTATTTGTAAAAGTCTATAAAATGTGTAGAAAAGTGTGAATAAAGGAAAAATGTGGACTGTTATGAGTACAAACAACATTCCGGTAGGTTTGGGTTGTGATGAAATTGAAAGAAATTCATTTTACGAACTTAGGGACTAAATTATAAAATGTTGTAAAGTAGGGGTAAAAATATAAATTTTTCCATAATATGTTTTTGGACTGAATTGAATGATGTGATGATTAAATAAGTTAAATGTGGTATTATAGATCAAGAAAAATACAAATTGGGTCTAGACCGGGGGAAAAACAAAGTAATTGATGAATAGATCTCTTTGTCCGTTTTTGTAACCGAGGTAAGTTCGTATGTTAAAGCTTTACTTTAAATGTGTTTTAAATGTTTTAATTTATGTATGAATTATATAATCGACCTTACAGACACATTTTACGACGATTTGGCAAGCGAGAAATCCTAATCGAACCTTAGGAACAGATTAGGATACAAGTGACATGTCACTAATGTTTTATGTTATGTGATCCAGATGCTGGTCCTGTACGTCCTACCGGTGGATGAATATACCGGCATATGTTGCAGTTAAACATCTTATGTGAGTAGCACCGTGTAACTATGTCTCGATTGATAGCTTGTGTGAGCAGGCCCGTTTAACTACATATGTGGCACCTTGTGTGCAAAGGTTTCCCGAGTATCTGATATTATTATTCTGAGTGGTTCATTGGGTATGACAAAGATAAGAATGAGTATGAAATCATTATGAGTGGTACAGGTATATGCACAAAACTTATGATTATTAAATTCGCGAAATGATGAACTCAAGGTAAGTCGTGCTAGAATGAATTATGATCATTAAAATATGGTAAAACACATTAACTTATGTTATGTTATTTGCATGTTAATGTATGGTAAGGTTAGATTATTTTTTTCATACGAGCTTACTAAGCTATATAGCTTACTTCATTTTATTTCCATGTTTTATAGCGTCACCAAGCTAGCTCGGTTTGGAGATTGTCGGAGATGGTATCACACTATCAAACTATTATTTTCGGTACTGATGATTTTAAACATTTTGAGAATATGGCATGTATAGGGACTTGGTCATTTTGTAATATGTGTCATTATGAATTTGGCCAAATGTATTAACTTGTAATTGTCAAAGGCTTGATGTGGTATTTGGCCATGTAATTTGGTTTATTTTGGTTGAATTGGTTGTAAGTTTATATATATTTATATGTGCATGCATGAGCAATTGTCTCTTATGTGATATGGTTTACAAATGCTTGGTAAATGGTTGAATGTGGCTTAATGGTTTTGGTTGTTGAATGGTTAAGATTAGCTCATTGGTATGCTTGGAAAAAACTAAGTAAAATTATGCATGTTATTGGTAGCCATATTGAAACTTATAGAATGTGAGCTTGGTATGATTTGGTTTTGGCAAAATATGATGTTGTAAATATGTTGAGTGTGGATAATCAAATGACATGATTTGGCATTGTTTTGTGGATGTTTTGGTTGCCTAAATATGCCATGATTTATGCCATTGGATTTGTGTATGTGAATGTGTAAATGAGGATGGCAAATAGCTTGGTAAATAGCGTTTATTTTGTCCACACAGGTAGACACACAGGTGTGTGTAGGCCATGTGTGATACACAGCCTATGCCATGAGCATTTGTTTCGGCCGTGTGTCATCTGCACCTTAATTTTTGAGAAACAGAATGTATAGAA